>NC_063215.1:21784822-22464607 GCF_020740725.1 Corvus hawaiiensis | reverse complement strand
TCATGTTTTATTTTATTTTTGGTCTTGACTGTACCCTCACAGCTAGACAACTGTTATAAGAGCATGTTATCCTTTTTAATAATCTATATTCGTATTTCAGTAATATGAGGAGATATAAGTGGTGTTTGGTACTAAACCTAGTTGAGAAGTATTTGCACTTCTATTTCTGTTTTCCAAATACTTACATTAACTTTGTTATCCATGCCCTAACCTTCATTATTAGGTGTCTAATGTCTTATAATCTTCTTACACTCACCATGCATGTTTTGTTATAAGTGATAAAGCACTTCTATCAAAGCAATCCATATCTGAATATTAAATAGAACATCTCTTGAGGTTTTGTTTCTTATCTCAGAATGAATTAATGATTTTTATGACCATTTTCTTTAAAGAAACAGGTTTGCATTAGCATTTTAATACTATCTGCCAATAGACATTTAGAAGACTGAGACAGAAATGTGCACAACAGTGAAATTAACTTAAATATCAAGGAGTAAAATTTAAAATGTGTATTTATTACAGCATGGCATGTTTTGGTCATAGAGACTCAATGCCATTTCAAAGTGAAAGAAAAGGCAAATCTTGTTTCCTCATGCAGTAGAAAGGAAAATCCAGACCACAGACCAAAATCTAAATTAAAGCCTGGTATTTGCTTTAGTTCAAGTCATAGCTTCCTAGGCACCATGATGTTTCTCCATCCCTAACTGCCCTCTGCGCAAATGCAAGAATAAATCTGCTTAGAGTCATTTCATACAGAGATGAACTGTTTTCTACATGAAAGTGAAAAACTATTGGTTTCAATTTTGAACATTTGTAGGAAAACTTCTAGGCCTTGATGGAAATGATTTAGTAGAAGAACAGGGTATTGCACTTGTGCAACCTACCATACAAAAATATTCCCCGTTTATTTTCATGTTTTCAAATGGCAAAAATACCAACCAGCATATGTGACAGCTCCTGACAAATGAGATAAAAGTCAGGGTAAAACCAGGCACCAAATAAATTGCTAAATTTTGTTTTAGTAGAAGGTGTGTAATCAGTAAAAAAATTATAAAGTGTTAACTTTGGAATTGCACACTGTTGATCTTTTTCCAGGTAAAAGTAGTAAGCAATATAAAATAACTCTCCCTGGAAGTGGTCCTAAAAATTAGATTAAAATAAAACAGAAGAGTCAATACATGCCAGATTAAACTGAATTGATGTTGTTTTGGGGAAGAAAATGTATGCAATAGAATAATTCATGTGATATATTTGTTATATACATGTATATATATATATGTACACAAGAAGAATATTGCTCTTACATTTTAAATAAAATCTACGTTAGACCAAATAAAGCTGGGATGTCCACTTAGCAATTTAGGCATAATCCAGATAGAATCTGGACTGTTGCTTGTAAATAGAAAAGAGCTGAAGATCTTTCTGGGACTGTGGGAGAGTTACTATTTTCAGACAAACTGGACATTTATTATTTTTAAGTGGAATTTCAGTGCATTTAACAGTCATTTTTTGAGAATAAAATATTTTGGAAAAATATAGGATAAAAAAATGTTATATTATTTACTCCATTGTGTCCATTTTGAAATTTTTATTCTGTATATCTTCTATAGGCTTTGCTTTCTTTGTCTGTCATCTCATATAAGAAATATCAACAATTTTGCTGTACATGTAAGATCTTCCTCATTAGGTATATCTGAGAGCAAACAAAATATTTTTCTGTCAGAATAAAACATGTCTATCAATATCACAGAAATTAAAAGGAAATCTATAAACTATTGAACTTAATGTTTATCCAAATATCCTAAACCAGACTCAGAATGCAAACTAATTTCAACAGATCAGTATATTAAACTTGAAAATCTATTTTGTACATAAGTAACAACAAATTCTGAGTGACTAAACAGAAGGAAATATAACTCAAGATTACAAGGTCAAAACCAGCTTTTCACTAAAACACAATTCACTGACCTACTCACGTGGTGAAAAAAAAAAGATGGCACTCATTGCTGCTTGATTTGTGATTGCATAGTATTTGTCTTACTCAAATGTTGAGAGAATACTTAAATTTATTTCAGTAAATTTTGGATTGGGCCCTAAAGCACATAAATGGGGTTGTTTAGCCTGGAGAAAAGCAGACTCAGAGGTGACCTTATCACTCTCTACAACTTCCTGAAATCAGGTGGGGGTTGGTCTCTTTCTTCGGGAAGCAACTGACAGAACGAGAGGACAGTCTTAAGCTGCACCAAGGGAAATACAGGTTGGATATTAGGAAAAAGTTTTTCACATAAAGAGTGGTGAAGTACTGGAATTGTCTGCCCAGGGAGGTAGTGGAATCACCATCCCTGGATGCGTTTAAAAAAAGATTGGATGTGGCACTTGGTGCCATGGTTCAGTTGAGGTGGTTTTAGGGCATGGGTTGGACTCAATGATCTTAGAGGTCTCTTCCAACCTGGTGATTCTGTGTTTCTGTGATTCTGTAAATTCACTGTCAGATACACTGCTCCATAACCACTGCTTCTCATCCCCTTTTTCCTTATAATGGCTTCAGAGCTTGTAATTACAGCAGCTAATACAGTAAAATATGCCTAAGATCTAACAAATGTGATGCAGTCTTTTTCAAGAGTTTTTTGTACTAATTGGTTACACCCTTTCTGTCATTTGCTATGACTAATTACAGGGGTGGTAGAGGAAAAAGAGTAAAGGTTAGTGAAGTCTCAGATCCTATATTTTTGTTGTTTCTCAGGAGAATGTCGCTTCTGAAGAAGCCAGATCCTCTTTTAATGACTACTGGATCATTACTGAGTTAATTAATTTTGGAAGAAAACAAAAGTCTCTGAACAAGTATCAGAACGAAGAAAACATATAATTTCTTACAATAGATCTTTCAAGTCTCTATTTCACAACTTGTAGATCTTTGTAAATTACATTAATTTCCAGTAAATTAATTTAGACTGGTACATAATTTACAATTTTCATGTCTTATTATTTAAGCCATGGCAGCCATCATTTTGACACATTTTGTCCATGGGTAAGTAATCAGGGGTTTCTGGGAGAATCGGGGCAGTTCCATCTGCTTTTAGGCTCATATTTAACCATTTATCAGTGCCTCTAACAAGGAAACAAAACGTAAAAGCACCAGAACACTGTTACTAGACATGGCTTCTTCTTCCACTCATGCAAGCTCCTGAAAGAGGTAACTTAGTCATTCTGGACTGTAATGGAAACCCATCAGGATTAGGCAAATGAGTAAAATATGACACATTTAAACAATACTGAGCAAAGAAATCTTTTTAAGTATATGTGTTTTGCTATAAAACGATGCAGTAGCTGAAACAAAGCCATCTGGTTTCTGAACATCCCACAGTCCCATACATTCCTTTGTACTTTGGAGGGCCGGATTCACAGAGTAGTTATGGAATAAAGTCCTTAAAATCAGTAAATATGTTCCAAAGGGGTTATTTATGATGGCAATTTGATAGACTGTAATATTTTGACAATGACTGGCAACCTCGATATTTATGTGACACCCATTTCCAGAAAAGGCACCACAGAATTCCATACCAGAAATATATTTATTCCTTATCTTTCAGTTATTTCCTTTACCTCATTCATGTGCATATATACCTGAACAGGTGGATTATTTTTAAATATGCAGCTAAGTACAGCAAGGAAGGACCCCACCACCTCATCCATGAAAATTAACAGGAAATGCAATACAGTACTCCAATCCCCATCAATTACTTATCCTCATATGAGCAGAATGAGGTGAAAGTGTAGGTTTCCAATTTTTGATAGAAAATAGGCCTGTTTTTAGCACAAAATCACAAATTTAGTCTTAGAACTCCACATGCTTATAAATGCTGTATTTTGCTGTGTGCAATATATTGCTATTTTGGAATAGATCTGTAGCTCTGCTGAGGGCAGATTTCAGCAGCAGCACATGTGTACCTCATGTGAAAAGTAGTTTTTGTTTCAATTTTGAAAACTGAAATGAGTATAATTCCTCATTAGCTCATTAGAAATTTATAACTGTTCAGCTGGACCACACTGCTATCAAAATACTGGCTTGCTCATTCCCACAGTAATTCCATCGAGTCCAGTTGCACAAGTGATGAATTTTCTGTACCATGCCAGGGGTAGGTGGCTGTATTTTTATAAGGTTCTGACCTACTTCTCCACTGTGTCCCAAGGGTTTATTTAGTATTGAAAATTACAGGAATGAAGCAAGTAATCAAATTATGCTGATGGATATTTCTTTCATATCAAAACTCTGTAGGTCATCCCTATGTTAGTCATGTTATTGTCTTCAGCTATAGCTGTGACCACAGATGCTGTCAATTTGTCTGTCCAGGCTGCAGTGACTGAACTGGGGCTTTCCACTAGGTAGAGAAAATTTTGCAAACGTTTATCCTGCATCGGGTCAATATTTCTGCAGTCCTTAATTGGACTTGATGTAATCAGCCTGAGACTACAGCTACAAGCAAATCACAGAAAAGTGCCATTAATTCATGGTAAGTCAAATTACTCTTTCACAGTGTCAAGGTCAGTGAATAGGTAAAAAAGTTTTTACTTCCTTGTGATCTCATAAGGGTGCATTTGTGGTTACTTGAAATGCTAACCCAGATTTCTGAAGAGCAGAATCCTTTTTAATAAGCATGCATGGACAACCTGCATTATAACATATCAGTCTGACAAGATGCTTTCCTCAAGGACCTTTAAAACGCTGCGTACTGAAGGGGACTTTTAACAACTCCTTTGAAAATTAGTAATGATCTGCCAAAGTGTAGCCAGCAAACAGCAAATCATCAAAATATTAGGTTCTCAGCTTAGTCTCCTTTTTGTCTGGAGGTTGGAACAGACCCACTCAGCCCAATTCTTCCCACTTAGATCTGTAGAGCAAACGGGTCTCTTGTAGCTGCTCTGTACACTGGAGTCCTTTTGCGATCAGATTTTTTAATTACAGCTGATAATTAATCCATCATCTTGTAAAAGCAGGAGCGTTAGCCAGGTTAATAGATTTTAGGACCTACATGTGAAAAAAACTTCCTAGTCTGGCTAACAAGATAACATACACATTTCTTTCTTCATAGAATCATCAAGGTTGGAAGAGACCTTTAAGATGACCCAGTCAAATCATGAGTACCACCACTGCAACTGCAAAACCACTACACCATCCCCCAGTGCCAGATCTAGATGCTTCCTAAATATCACCAGGGATGGTGACTCCACCACCTCCCTGGGCAACTTATTCCAATGCCTGACCACCCTAACAGTGAATTTTTTTTCTAATATCTAATTTGAATCTCCCCTGTCTCAGTTTAAGGCCATTTTCTCTGGTCCTTTCACTGCAGGCACAGTAGAAGAGACCAACCCCCACCCCACCACAATCTCACAACAAAGTCAGCTCCCTTAGCTGTTCCTCATAAGACATTTTCTAGTCCTTTCATGAGTCTTGTTGCCCTAAACTGGATACACTGCAGTATCTCCATGCCCTTTTTAAAGTGTGGGGCCCAGAACTGAATGCACTTCTCAAGGCCTCACCAGTGCCGAGTACAGGAGGCAATCACTGCCCTGGTCCTACTGGCCACACTATTGCTGATACAGGCTAGGATGCCATCAGCCTTCTTGGCCACCTGGCACACGCTGGCTCATGATCAGCTGCTGTCGACCAACACCCAGATCTTTTTCTGCTGGGCATCTTTCCAGCCACTCTGCCCCAAGCCTGGAGCACTGCAGGAGGTTGTGGCCAAAGTGTACAACCCAGAACTTGTCTTTGTTGAACCTCATACCATTGGTCTCAACCCTTCAATCCAGTCGGTCCAGGTCCCTTTGCAGAACCTTCCTACCCTCCAGCAGATCAAACCTCCTACCCAACTTAGTGTCATCCACGAACTCGCTAATGATAGATTCAATCCTCTCATTCAGATCATCAATAAGGATATTCAACAGGACTGGGCCCAATACTGACCCCTGAGGGATACCACTCCTGACTGGCTGCCAGCTGGATGCAGCTCCATTCACCACCACTCCCTGGGCCTGGCCATCCAGACAGTTCTTAACCCAGAAAAGAGCACACCTGTCCAAGCCGCAGGCTGCTAATTTTTCCAGGAGAATGCAGTGAGAGACATTGTCAAAGGCTTTGCTGAATCCAGGTAGACAACGCCCACAGCCTTCCCCTCATCCACCAGGGGGGTCACCTGGTCATAAAAGGAGATCAGGTTGGTCAGGCAGGGCCTGCCCTTCCTAAGCCTGTGCTAGCTGGGTCTGATCCCTTGGTTGTCCTGTTTGTGCTGTGTGATTGCACTCAAGATGATCTGCTCCATAACCCTGTTGGGTAACGAGATCAGGCTGACAGGCCTGTAGTTTCCCAGATCCTCCTTCTGGCCCTTCTTGTGGATGAGCATCACACTGGCCAACCTCCAGATGGCCTCCTTATCCATGACCTCCCTGGTCAGCCAGGAGTGGTGATAAATGATGGAGAGCAGCTCAGCAAACTCTTCCAAAAGTTCCTTCATCACTCTAGAATGGATCCCATCTGGTCCCATAGACTTGTGAGCATGTAAGTGCCTCAGCAAGTCACTAACTGCTTCCTCCATTAGAGGGGGTCCATTCTGCTCCCTGTCCACCAGCTCAGGAGACCAGTTGTCTTGAGGATCACTGGTCTTACTGTTCGAGACTGAGGCAAAGAATGTGTAAAGTGCCTCAGCCGTTTCCTCTTCTTTGGTGACTGTATTCCCCCTCATGTCCAATAAGGAATGGAGGTTTTCTTTGCCCGTCTTTTGCTATTAATGTATTTGTAAAAACACTTTTTATTATTCTTTACAGAAGTGGCTAGATTAAGTTCCAGATGAGATTTTGCCTCTCTAATTTTCTGTCAGCATGACATAACATTCTTAAACACTTCCTGAGTTGTCTGTCCCTTTTTCCAAAGGTGATACACCGTCTTTTTTTCCCCCGAGTTCCCACAAAAGCTCCCTGCTCAGGCAGGCCGGTCATTTTCCCTACCAGCTCATCTTTGGGAGGGATGGCATGTTCCTGCACCTTCAAGATTACTTCCTTAAAGTATGTACACCCTTCCTGGACCTCTTTGTTTTTAAGGTCTGCTTTCCAAGGGACTTTCTGAATCAGTGTCCCAGATAGCCTGCCCTCTAGAAATCCAGGGTAGAGGTTTTATTAATGCTTCTTTTAACTTCACCACATATTGCAAATTCTGTCATATCGTGGTCACTGTACCCAAGAAGACGAAGACCTCTGACCACATTTCCCATCAGCCCTTCTCTGTTTATAAACAGCAGATCTAGGGGAGTCTCACCCCTGAAAGGCTCACTTATATGTTTACATCTTTGAATATTGTCGATTCCAAACTACCTGGTCTTTTGTTGTTTTTACCTTAACAATAGAGGGGTTTTTCCACATAATTTCATATATTCAAGCATAATGGTATACTCATCAGACTGAAGAAAACTTAACTTATTTAATGTCAACCATTCACATGGTTGGCACACAACACTTGCTTTCTTAATTAAAGTATCCTTATCTCTGCCCAACAGTATTCTTGCCTTCCTTCTATTTTCTCCAGGTCCCACAGGAGAGGGGAGTCAGTGAGAAACTGGATGAATGCTGTCTGGGATCAACCTACTACACCTACATCATCCCAAATTTGGGAAAAAAGATAAGCAAAAAGTTGGGCATTGCTGTTCATGACATGACATATTTCTAATGTGGGTTTTTTTATTATTATTAAAGGACTGCAACTGCTGAGTACAATCAGATGGAAAATTGCTACTGAATGAATCAGAAAACGTTGGTTCTCTTTCCAAATCTGCATGTAAGTACACAGCTTTAAAAAAAGTAAAATAAAATAATAAAATTTTCCTGTGGGAAAAAGTCTAGTCCCATTAATACAGTAAGAACATATTCATTTCACAAAAAATCATCCTCAGGAAGTGAAGGCAGTTGAAGTGTTTTTAAAAAGTCAGCTGCCCAGATGACTTAATCCTACCTGAGATGAGTGTTTAAGTTTATACATTGATGTAGTCCCTTTGAATCCAATATTTGCTAGATTTGAGCATATACTATGTTATTCATGATATGTATAATAACTCTTGACCTCACTTGCTACTCACTCCATTACTAGTTTTCCTAAAAAATCACAAGTGGACTTTCCAATTACATAGCTATTTCTAAAAATACACTGTATTTTACAGAGCAGAATTCAGTTAATAGTGAGCAAAATTAATAGAGTATGAAAATCAAGGTATATTTAGCTACAGAAGTGCAAAAAGAAATTGCTTGGTTTTCTGTTCTTACAAACCATACACTTTCCCCTGTTCATTCTGGGAAAAAAAAAAACCAACTTATTCTGTTTAGTGACTTATTTTCATATTTCAGGGAATCTTATTGATATTCTAGAGTTTATATTTTCTTTTCCAAAGAAAATACATTCCAGGCATATATCATATAAAGAGTATGTCACTAAGAAAGAACACTATTACATATTTAAAAGAAATAAGTCCTTAAAGAAAGGCTGCTCTGTTCATAAGGAATAATTCAGACTTTGTCATGTGAGGATTGCTTAGTATTGCAGGCTGAAAGTCTCCACTATGTTCTTCATCATAAGCCAGTGCATGATCAATAACCTGTTACTGAAACATACAGCATTGCTGCAATCTATTCCAACTTGCCTCTTACAGCATTCTCTTGACAACCTAAGGCTCTTTTCATCACATTGTCACTGTAATTATAGTGTTATTTTTATAATATCATCAAAAGATATTTCTAAGTTCATACACACCATATAGACCCTTATAATTTGACTGTATAATCAATTTATTTGTCTCATTCCTTAATACAAAAGTTTCATAGTCTCAATCTCATGCATTCATATTTTGGATACTTGAAGAAGCTGGGAAAGGATAGAGTGATTAGCTTGCCTGTAAATATTGAGTCAAAAGGTGCTAAGATAGACTAAAATATTAGGGTTTGGTTCTACCAGTGCTTGTAGAATGTTTTAGAAAAGTAATGAAATATGATGGTACTTGTTCAAGAGCTATTGAATAAATTTTTCAGAGCAGGAAATGTTTCAAAGATTCAAGAAAAATAAAAATAAAGTCTTCCATGTTACACAGTTGATTTTTAACATGAAGCACAATGACATGATTCTTCCTGCTCCTGAAATCCCATCAAATTTGTCAATAATTAGTCAATAGCCAGTAACCAAATTGAACACAACTGCCTTTTCATCTTCTTTGCACTGGAAAGCTCAGTTTCAGACTTCAGTGTACTTAAACAGAAAATTAGATTTTTTGACAATGTTCTAGTCTTCTATAAACAAATATGAATTTCCTCTTGAGAACAAGAAAGTGATGGGTTTATTTGTATAAAGTCTTCTCTTACCTAGAAGAAATTGGTATGCTGAAAAGAGCTTCTCTTAAATATTTCTCTTCTAAATATTCCATATAAGTGATTAAGACGTCATGGAAGTTATCATGATGGATGACACGTAAGTCAAAGAACAGGTGTCTTCAGTCCCACATTATTAAGATGAATATGGACTAGCTATGGGGACTGTAAGGTTTTTCAACATGCAGAAAGTTAGATGATCCTGAATTTCTTATGGTCTTGAACCCTGTAATGAATAACACTGCATAAAGGTCTGATCTTTTCAGACTACTGGGGAATTAGTTTGGGCAGGAGTGTGTGCCATTTTACAATCAATCTATGATACCCTAGTTCTTTGCCCAGCAGTAACAAACCCTTACTATTTATTGTCCATATATAAAATCTGATGATAAGCAGTAAGTGCACACAGGCTTTTGTTCCTGTCAGGTTGTACTGACATTTTTCCATTGCCATTTCAGACATTTCTGCATTTCAGATTTTCAGTTTAGTTCTATCCTTTCACTCTGTTGTGGTTCAACCTCAGCTGGCATCTATGCCACACACAGCCGCTCGCTTTCTCCCCCAGGTGGGATGGGGGAGAGAATCAGAAGAGTAGAAGTAGAGAAAGTGCATGGTTCGAGATAAAGACACCTTAACACATGGAGCAAAAGCCATGCATGCTAGCAAAGCAAAACAAGGAATTCATCCATCGCTTCCCATGGGCAGGCAAGTGTTCAGCTATTCCTGGGATAGCAGGGCCCCATCAGTCATAATGGTGACTTGGGAAGACAAGCAGCATCAAAGTTGCCCCCTTCTTTCTTCTTCCCCCAGTTTTATATGCTGAGCATGATGCCATATGGTCTGAGTATGGGGTCCTACACTTGGGTCACAACCACCCCATGCAGCACTACAGGCCTGAGGCAGAGTGGCTGGAAAGTTGCTTAGCAGAAAAGGACCTGGGGATGCTGGTCAACAGCAGCTGAACATGAACCAGCGTGTGCCCAGGTGGCCAAAAAGGCTGATGGCATTCTGGCAGTTGTCAGAAACAGTGTGGCCAGCAGAACAGGGGAAGTGATTGTGCCTCTCTACTCGGCACTGGTGAGGCTGCATCTCCAATCCTTTGTTCAGTTTTGGGCCCCTAAGTACAAGGAAGACACAGTGGCACTGGAATATCAGCTTTTGCATTCCAATTAAGGGCAACAAAGTTGGACTTGATGATCTTAGAGGTCTTTTCCAACTTTAATGAATCTGTGATTTTATGATATCCCTTTGGTCAGCTGGGGTCAGCTGTCCTAGCTGTGTACTCTGCCTGCTTCTCATGCACCCCCAGTCTCCTTGCTGGTGGGGTAGCGTTAGAAGCAGAAAAGGCCTTGACTGTGTGTGAGCACAGCTCAGAAACAATGAAAACATTGTTTTCAGCACAAATCCAAAAAACAGCCCCAGGACCACCTAGTATGAAGCAGATCAATTCTTGACAAACCCAGCACACACTCAAAACATTGTTTCCTGCTATTTCCCAGGTTTACTGTGAGGGTTTTTATTGTGATAAATAAAGGAGCTGGAAAGAACATGAAGCAAATGAGACAAAACACTTTTTGTTTTGATCTTTGTTCTACAGCATGTCAGTTATTCCAGAGAACAGTAAGCTTATTGTATTTGAATTATTAGTTGAATAAAATATCTAGGTCTTGAATCCATCTAAATCCTATTGTCACATATGACTTGGGTTAGATTTACAAAGATAACTGGATTCCTAACAGTGAACAGCACAAGCTACAAAAAGTTAACAGCTGAGATCCAAGAAGTGGCAAGTGAAATAAGTGTGGTAGAAAGATGAGAAAATAATTATAACATAAAAAGAATAGTAAAGAGACATCTACTTCAGAGATTTAATTGGATATAATGATTCTCTGTTTATATAGCACAAAGGCTGTACAGCACATCAAAGGTTATATAGCACACCCAAAGGTTATACAGCACACCAGCCACCTTGAATTGTTAAAATTAAGCAAAGTAAAAAAGAAGAAAATAAAAGCAAAACAGGCATACTTAGTGAAAATCCTAACTGTAACTCAATAGGAAGCCATTCTTGATGAAATTATAATGCCAAGTATATTTTACAGCTCAAAAAATACCTGGAAAGCATGTCTTTGCTTCTGTTAGTGGAAGTAAATTCTTTCTGTCTGCTTACACTTAACTCTCTCCAGAGTTATAAAGTTTTGACAGCAACTGTCTGAGTAGTGGAATGGCAAGACAAAATGCAGTTGTCATTTCGGACACCAATAATAGGAAGCTCAAGTTGTTTTTCATGAACCACTGTTCTTGCAGTCAAACTCTGCTGTCAGATATGAAAATGGCATTTTATGTGATGGCAGCATTAAGCCCAAAAAAGAAAGTGAAAGAAAAGTTTACCATGAAATAAAATATATGAAAGGTCAGCACAACAAATATCATTACAGGATGCAACAAGAATTATAATCATCCTGATACTCACATTTCCACCAGAAGTGCATCATATTTTAGTACAAGAGAAGAATGAATGTACTTGAACTTATGTACTTTAACTATTATGTTAGATAAAAAGGCAGCAAAAAAACTTGATGCAAATACTGCACATACTGTTAGATAAACCAGTATTTCCTCTCACAAAGTCTATGCAATTTTAAAAATATATTCTTGTAATATCTTGTATTAGATTATTATCTGAACAGAACTGCCCTTTATATGAACATGACAAGAATTTATTTTCGTCAGAAAAAGGAAATCAACAAAAATACACTGCGATTATTACAATGATTTTCCATTACTTGGAATGCTTTATTCAGTTCTTGTGTTTCCTTCTTAACTATATCTAGTAGAAAATAGAAGATTTCAAGGCTGATGATAAGAAAGATTAAAAGCATAAAAAGATGTATCTATGAAAAAAATCTGGAAAAAAAGATATTAATTTAAAAATTACAGACGAAATAAAAATACTTTAAAAAATGTTGAATATTGCAATTTAAAGGACCATGCATTCTCTTTATACATTCTAAAATCAAAATCCAAAAGGTATTTAATGAACTTAATAGCTGAATTCTAGACTTAACTCTTTCAAGATATATCTGAGATAAAGAACTTATGATGTCTCAAAGAAAACCACAAGTTAAATATATAAAAATTACTTTTATAATAGTACAGATAGAAGTGACTAAATCAAACATTAATGTTAGTATATATTATGACTGTACCTTATGTAGTGTATTTTGTTATAAAATAATCTCTATATAATCTCTATAATTTAGACAAGGATAATCAACCCGTTCTGTATATGAAGACAATGTGAGCACCATAAACCAGAAAAACATTGTCACAGTTTCTTTTCTTTATGTTCTTCTCTCTCATCAGTATAAGAATATACTTTTGTATACTTTTATGATGTAGCTACTTATCTTTGGTTGAATATAAGAGTGAACAGAAGCAGTTCTTTTTTCTGTTATTTCCAATCAGCTCCACACCTCAAATTGTTAAAAACCTCTGTCAAGTCTTTCTCATGAAGTGTGATTCACAAATTGTATGAGTTAGTCTTCAAAGATTTTATTAAAATAAAAATGGAAGTCTATGACCCTTACTAGTGGTTTGTCTTATATAAATCTATTTCTCTGCTTAACTTTCACAAAATACATTAGGACAGAATAAATGACATTGAAGCAGGACAGGAAACACTTCAAAAGGAACTAATTTTCACATGTTGCAAAACTAGTTTGGGGACCATCTTGAAAGATTCTCCATGCCTCCACTTCTTCATGCAGCTTCATTCATTGTCTTAAAATTAATTTTCCAGAGTGAGAAAACTTGTTCTTAGGAAGGTGATAAAACTGTTTTTGAAAGTCCTGGTGTTGGTAGTGGTTCCAAAAATGGAGTAGAGGGGAAATTGTATTCCTTACCTAATGACATGTTTAATGTTTTTTAAATACTGCTGTACTCTAACCAGGCACAAGTAAATACTATCTTTTCAAGACTGGTTGCAACGTTTCTTTTTATTTTGTTATGATTAAGAGGGAAGTGGCAAATGAATCAAAGACAACCATCAGTACACTCAGTAGAAGGTAGACCACAGAGTCAGAGAAAGATCCCAGAATCTTCCAGCACAGTGATGGAGGCAGATGACATGAAGATGGGTTCTAGTCTCTCTGCTCCTCCATTGTTTTGGCTTTGCTATAAATGCCAGCCTAGGGAACACTTCAGAAACCTTTCACTAGGCTTATGCAATTTTGAAAAAGTTCAAATTTTCTCATTAAAAGAACTCATAAGTTCATAAAAATAATTATGAAATAGTTCTAACAACTTCCAGAGAAACCTTTCATGCTTTTAGAGTGTGTTCATGCATAAGATATACAGCTCAGATAACCAGATTACTTATTTAAATCTTCAACTCAAATCTTTTTTGTCATAGAGAATCTGAGAAAACCCTTGTTATAACAGAAAATTATTGCATTTTCTTTCTGTGGTTGTATCACTTCTTTCTTCCAAATAAATCTTTTTCATGATCAGAATCAAGATACTGCGATATATCTAGCATTATTTTTCCTTTCTATAGCAAATGTGTGTGTCATGCTACTCCACGTGCATTCCAAGTTAGATACTATTTGCAGTTGAACAAGATACAAAGTTTGGGATCTTTTGCATTTCACAGAGAAAAGAAAGTGGATAATCCTGTTGTGCAAGATTGTAACTATATTGACTTCAATTTCAACAAGAGAAACAAAACATGTCAACTCAATACCACACTCCTGAGTTTTTAGTTTCAAATATTTGTCTTGTGGCAGCAAGCAATTACCATTTCTGGGTTAATCCTCTTCAAGAAACAAAGACGGGCAAGATTTATCCACTTATTAAGAGAATTCATTTTGTTTCAAATTTTTTGACATGCCTCCAAAAATCAATCTCAATATATGCCAAAGAACACGGAGATAGAGGTTATTTGTCTGTGATCAATTTTTATGTGACAAAGTAACAAAATGGTGAGAAATGAATTTCTTTAGTAACACAAATCATTCTGAGAAAGAGATAGATGTTCTAGATATTCTGGGTCTGTACAAAATTGCATTATTTGTTCAGTAAAAAACAGAGTGGTAACAATTATGACTTTTCTGTCATAGCCTTGGAATATATATGCTTGGTTTTTCCTTATTCTTTTTTACACATACTCTTTTCCCAAGGGTTTGTCCAATTTTTGAGTTTATTTGCAGTACTCAAATCATCATCCTTGTGTGTCTCAATTACTTCAATATGTAGTAAGGAAAGGTTGAAGAGATTGTATTATTTTTCCTTTGGTGGTGTTTTTCTTTCTGTATACTTCACCATGTTCTACAATTCACCAGTTCTGGATCAGAACAGATATAAACTTATAAACCCTAGAGCATAAAGGATAATCACAATACAATCCACTGATATTCAGAAAATACAGTGAGAAAGAGGAAAAGTAAGTAAAAATGAGTTGATGAATTAATTTGAAAAATTTTGTGATCTTACTTTGGTTCTTGAAATCACGGAGTTATTAATGCAAAATACCTCCTGGACATCTCTTTTCATCTATTATTCCCTTGAAAGGGAAAGTTCAATATTTTTGTCCTTAAGTTGCAATATTTTTATTATCTTTGATGAAGTTTGTATTATTGTCATTATTCATTATTTCTCTAATGCATTTGCCAGAGTTTTAGATTCAGAAAAGGCTTCCCATTTTTTCATACATGGTGCTTTATTTTAATTTTAAATAATGCTAATTTTATTTTAATTTTGTTCTCTTATTTTTGTATTGTTAAAACTGTATAACCCAGAGAATAAGACATTATAAACCTTATTCTACCAAGATGTCTGATATAAGTCAAATTACTTTTATCCTAGAATGCAATTTGGTTTGGGTTTGTTTGTTTGTTTGTTGCTTTTTTAAAATAACTAAGTTAGATTCAGTTTGTTTAAGTCAGGCTAGCTGAATCCCACCATTCCGAGGAGGGTAGTGGTAAATATTTTTAGCCAAGTTCTGTGAAACAAATAAGCAAACAAATTAAAATCAGGTACTAGAAGTGATTTTTTATGGATTACTCACTTCAAAACTTCTTCCTTAAAGAGAAACTTTGAAAAAAATTGCTATAAATTGTGCGCCATAACTTCAGAATAACTCCCATTTTTTTTCTTTCAGAAAATTTAACAAAATCCTTTACTGTAGAAGAACACTAATTTTAAAAGGAGAAACAACTCACTGCTCCCAAGAACATAGCTCTAACATGTTTAAATCTTTTTAAAAAATATTCTAGTCCCTTAGTAGTACTCTATGTCATGCTGGATGTGGAAATTTCAATTATATCATCACGTAACATTCAATACCAGCCTGTGAATTGCTGGCTTTTTCCAGACTGCCATACACTCTTCTTGTCTCATAATAGAACTAGTGGCAAATGAAATATTATTTTACTACAGAAAGATTTAGAATTTTCCATTTTTCTCTAAAGGGATGGAAGATGTCCATCTTTACATACTATATCCTGTATGTTTATATTGTATCTATTGTATATATGAGTGTCTTGGGGGGACTTTATGTTGTATCCCATATCACTGCCCCATGTCCAGAAATTAATTTTGTGCCTTTCTATGCCTTTAAGCAGAGCCTGAGATGGGGGAGGAAAAACTGAGCAAAACTTCTTCAAAGCAGTTTTGCAGTTTTGTTTTCATGTTTCGAGGACACAGAGATACAGACTTCTCTTGCTTCTAACAGCAGCGGCGGGAGCGGGAGGAGGCAGCTTGCTTTCCAGGCAGCTTTCAGCCAGTTTTTCAGCTTCTTTTTTCTCCAGAGAGAGATAGAGAGTTGGACTTTTGCTTTTCCTGGAATTTCGGATTTTTTCACTTTTTCTGCTGGACTGCTTCAATATCAGAACACATTGGGAGGACTTTCCACTGAGCACAGAGGGCCTGGCCCTGGGCCAAGTCCCAGCTCCAAGGAAGAGGGAGACCAAAGGGAGGACTCTAACATTTTCCCAGGTTTTTCTCCACAGCGAAAGATTTTATTATTTAGCATTATTATCCTTTTCCCACGTGTTTGTTAAATAAATACTTTTTATCTCTTTCACATTCCTTCGAGGGAAAAGTTTCTTTTTTCCCGAACCTGGTGGGGGAGGGGTGGTTTGTAACCTGCCTTCTCTCACAGGGTATATTTCTAAATTTGGCCAAACCAGCACAACGAAATATACAATTGTTATATATTGTACATACCAATGAACTGTATGCTCACTGACTCCATACTTTCGTGAAATGTCTTGGGGCAATCTTGGTTTCATGAATGCGTCATCCCTTAAATGCCTTCATAGGACACTATGCTAATTCTTTTACAGTTTTATGGCTACGCTACATAAGTAACATCAATCGATTTTCAGAGAATCTTTAAAGAGATTATTTTTTTCTCTCTTCCATTCTCCTATATTGTAATTTGGTTTAGCTTCAGGGATTGATACCAGTGGAAATTCTGTTTCCTTTTACAATGTAAAAATCTAGCTTCGAAGGCATTGTCTTTGAAAAGACACATTTAAGATGCTTTGATCAGTGTTTCTTATTTTCCTAAGTCTATTGAAGTTGCTTAAGTAATGCTAGAAAAATTTACATTTCTCAGGGAATATAAATAATTGAATATTCACATGCCTTTTAGCTTAGTAGAAAGTTATAGCATGGTTCATGTGGTTAATCTAACAGTAATTTCTAGTAAAGATGTCATGAGTCCTAGAAACAGGAAATGATTTTCAAGTGGGTGTTTAAGTTGGCTGTTTGGCATTGACCAAGTAATATCCATTATTACAATGATGTTGAAAATTTTCCTTAGTGAAGTTTTGATGGAGCACTGTTTTAAAACAGAAATGGCCTTTTAAGCCTCTGAGGAGGGAAATCTGTATGAAGGAACACAACATTTCCTTTCTTCCAGTCATTTCATACCTCTAAAAGAATGTATTAAATAATTAAAGCCAAGGTTTACAGAATCCCAGAGTCACAGAACAGCTGAGGCTGGAAAAGATCTTTAAAGATCATCAAAATGGAGGAGGGTAGGTCATGGAAAAGTAGGCAGAAAATGCCGAGATACTTAATGCCTTCTCTTCTGGTAGAATTTGCCTTCGTGAATCCAAAGTCCTTCAGACCAGGGAGAAGGACTGCAGATTAGAGCCTGATACTAATAATATGAAGGTCATGTGTTTGATACCTTTACGGGACATTCATTAAAGAGCTGGACTCAATGCTGGATCTTTGTGAGTCCCTTCCAACTCAGACTATTCTGTGATTCTGTAATTCTGAAAACTTACCCTCAGTTGAGGAGAATCCGGTTAGGGGAAGTTTGAACATCTGAACACACACAAGTCAATGAGGCTTGATGGGATGTACCTTCAAGTTCCAAAACACTTGGCTGGTGTCATTGTGGGGCCACTCTCAATTTTTGTCAAAATATAATGGTGACTGGGGAAAGTTCTTGGAGACTGGAAGACGGCAAATACCAGCCCTACCTTCAAGAAGGGGAAGAAAGAGGATCTGAGGAACTACAGGGCTTGCCTCAGTCCCTGGGAAGGTGATGCAGCAACTGATCCTGGAAACCATTTTCAGACATGTCAAGGAGGTCATTGGAAGTAGTCAGCATGGATTTATTAAAGGGAAGTAATGCTGGACCAACCTGATAGCCTTCTACAATGAGATGAATCACTTTATGGATGACGGTGAATGAAAGGTTGTCTGGATTTTAGGAAGCCTTTGACTTGCACTCCCACAACATACTCATAGACAAACTAATAAAATACAGGCTAGATATACGGACAATGAGGTGGATTGAAAGCTAACTGAACAGCCAGGCCCAGAGGACTGTAATCAGTGGCAATAGATGCCATTCACTACTGGAGCAGTACCCCAGGGGTCAATATTGTTTAACATCCTGATCAATGGCCTGGACTATGGGCACAAAACTGTACCCTCAGCAAGGCTGCAGGCAATACAAAACTGGGAAAAGTGACTGATACACTAAATTATTTTTCTGCCATTTGTGGCAACCTTAACAGTCAGGAGAAATGGATGAAGGAAACATCTCAAAGTTGAATTGGGGGAAATGCAAACTTCTGCACCCAGGGAGGAATAGACTGAAGTACAAGTATGCTCTGGGTGCTGACTGACAAGAAAGCAGTTTTACTGAAAAGACCCGAGGGAACCTGGTGAGCACTAAGTCGAACACGAGCCAGCAATGTGCCTTAGAAGAAAAGGCTAACAGCTTCCTGAGCTGCATTAGGAAGAGAAAAGGCTCAGTGGGAATCTCCTCATGGTATACCTAGCAAAGTGAAGTAAAGAACTGAAGAAGGTGCAGCCAGAATCATCATGGTGGGAAAGAGTGGAAATACAGGAGCCAGTGAGTACAAATTGACATGCAGGAATTTCTACTTAACTTACCTACAGGTTAACCTCTCATCCAGGTTATCTATTCTTAGATTCAAAGCCTGAAGGGACACAGCCCTGAGCAATCTGCTCTAGCTGATCTGCTTTAAAAATTATGTTGAACCAGATGATCTCCACAGGTCAATTCCAACCTCAATTATTCTGTGACACTTTTGTCTCATCTTCTACATTCTACTTCAAAACTTCCATTTTTTCTTCTCTTCCCTTGCAGTCTACCATATTTTTTAAAACCTCTTCTGATGTCCTAGGATTTGTCTCCCACATTACGTATATCTTTTACAAGGCTCAGATTTGTCACTTATTTCTGTTTGAACATGATTTACCAAAACATGAATATCGATCTAATATCGATATCCAACTGAGATGGACAAAAACTCTCTAACAGTTTAGAGTTAGAAAGTGTATGTTTTATTTGGTGCCAGGCACTGCCAGGCACTCCCTAAGACGCAGGGCCCCGATCCAAGCAAAACCAAAGCTTTTTATTTACAAAAAATTATGAATATCTAAAATACAAATGTATATTCATAACATTAACACCTCCCATTCTCCACTTCATATGGAAATGAGCTTAAATGTCATTAAGCATGCGTAGTGTGTGTTCTGAATTGAGTCGGTGGTCTTGAATTGGGTCAGTGGTCCTAAAAAAGATGAAGTAACTCATCTTCCTCATTTTGACCTTTTTGCCTTTCTGAGTTTTAACAATCCTAATTACTTTAGTGACTTCTAAATTTCTTCTTGTGTGACTTTTGGACGGGTTCCCACAAAGGGAGGAAATTGGTAATTGTCCTTGCTCTCTACACCAACTTATCAATGTTTCTACTCCTCATTCTAAGCACAGCTAAGCAAACATGCAAATGACAGATCATCAGTTATTTGGTACTCAGTTACTAACATCTTAAAACCCATTTCAGGTCCAGCTCTCCTAACTATTTTAATTAACTCTCACTGGGCCCAAGTTCTTTCCTATTCCAACTAATCTCAACACAGATAGCCTATAACTAAAATCTTTATGTTTCTTCTAAATCTACGTTTCAAACACTTGCTCTTGTATATGCCTTCCAATAAAGCATAAAGAAAGCTTTCTGGCAGAACACAGCTCCATAATGTGCTGCCTCCACCCAATGATGTAGTGCACCATCAAGCTGTGAATAGCCAATGAAGCTTAGAGCAGCCTCTGTGCCTCAGTTAATTGCTTGTTCAAGTTCCAAAATAGAGCTGACACCTGTGAAAATTTGGCTTGTGTTTCTTTGTCAACACATATACATCATCCATAAATGCCTTGTTCATACGTAATAGAAGAGATTCATCCATGGAATATCTGTTACATCTTGCCACTATTGGATGTTTTAAAAATAAAGAGAGATTGCAGCACAACAAGGTATCATTCCTTATGAATTACAGTATGTCTGTTTCATGACAAAGAGCCATAAAATTGGTACTGATGATTGATCAGTGTTATTTTAACTGCCTAACAAGAAAAATAATTATCTGAATAGTAAAGGCTGTAAAATCATCTTCTATCGTGTTAGCTCCCAGTGCATTCCAATAGTTTAATAAACTTGTTTATCTAAGTACTTTGAAATGTTTAACTCATTTACTACTGTGTCAATAATGACTTCATTACTCTGAGCTCCACAAGTATTCCATTATTTCAGGCACATTAGGGTTAAGGCAAACAAGTTAAAATGAAAATTTTGAGGTGCAGAAATGATAAATAAATATTTTTCACTTCAAACCCAATCATAACTCAAAAAACCACTTTCTTCTGTATCTGGCTATTGAAAGAAATAAAAAGTGAGAAAGAAAGTGAAAAAGTGAGAAACAAGAAGTGAGAGAGAGAAAGAAAGAAAGAAAGGGAAAGAGAAAGAAAGAGAAAGAGGAAGAGAAAGAGAAAGAAAGAAAGAGAGAAAGAGAAAGAGAGAAAGAGAAAGAAAGAAGAGAAAGAAAGAAAGAAAGAAAGGAAAGAAAGAGAAAGAAAGAAAGAAAGAAAGAAAGAAAGAAAGAAAGAAAGAGAAAGAAAGAAAGAAAGAAAGAAAGAAAGAAAGAAAGAAAGAAAGAAAGAAAGAAAGAAAGAAAAGAAAGAAAGAAAGAAAAGAAAGAAAGAAAGAAAGAAAGAAAGAAAGAAAGAAAAAAAGAAAGAAAGAAAGAAAAGAAAGAAAGAAAGAAAAGAAAGAAAGAAAGAAAGCCTGTGATTGCTTATTGAATAAAGAAGAGGAAGAGTTTCTGAGTAGAGTTGAAAGCCAAAAATTTTTGAAGTATTTTTCTGCCACTAACAAATCTTATGAATGTTATCCTACTGCCATGCACAGTGCTTAAAAATTTGGATGAGACCCACGGAATTGTATATATTTTCTGATTGGTATGGAGCCCAGCAGTGAAAACTTTTTAAAAATAGGCCTAGGATAGATCTGAGAAAGCAAATGTAAAGAGAACTTGAGAGAAGAGAAGGTGAATCTTGAAGGACTCAATCCACTACCACATGGCCTTTCTGGAGTAGCTTTGCCCAAAATGTACAACTCAAAATTCAGTTTCAGTTGAAAGAACCTGAAGTTCTCTGGAAAACCTCCATCCTGTGTGTGCACTATTGTGAAGGGTCTAACTTGAAGGCAAACCACATTTTTTTTTCAGCATCGTTCTTAAAATGTATTAAACTACATCAATTAGTCCCTGCACTTCAGTGCAGATAACAGTAGCTGCCTTTCTGAGTATGGATATATATGTCTATGAGGTCTTAATTTCGAAATAATTTCTATAGCTTTTTTTAAGATTTTATTTTAAATATGGTAAAAAATTAAGATCTGATAAAAAGAATAATTTATTAGAGATCCAAGGAAGGATTAATTTCATAGCCATGATTTGACGTGAAGTCTAGGTCAATGTTTAATTTATATATCGCAATGCTATTTTGATTCATCATTTTTCTTAATTATTTTTTACTTAGAAATTTCATATTATTTGTATGTAATATTATAAGTATTAAAGTAAAAGAAGTGCATCAGTTGCTCTTCTCTTTAGCAAGTTTATATTTGGAGTGAAGTAAATACATTGGTCTCAACATTCAATAAAAATCCCTCAAGGTCAGGTTGATATATATGTTCATATAACATTTTTAAATAACATTTTTTTTCTCCTTTTCTTTATTTTTGTTCATTTTCCTTTTGCTGTTTCTGCTCCTCTACTTTCAGAAAACCTTACAATTATGAAATGAAATGTAAACCAATTCAATGGTGCAGCCTGAGACCAAAAATAGCCTGAAACAAAATTCTATAAGCTGTTAACCACTCCATTCATCTCAGTCGGGGATGTGAAATTAGGCATGTATTCATGGTGGAATATAGCAAATTTTCTGTTACAACATTTGTGATTTTCTTTACCCCAATACACAACATTAATTTGTTGCAGTAGTTCTACAGGGAACAATATGATCCTCTTCTCCCTTTGTGTAGCTGCAGAAAGCAACCCGGATTCCCTGTTTGGGAGAGAGCAAAAATATATATTTGAAATTCAGATGATGGAAGGGACTGTACATCATTCTCAGATGAAACTTTTAATAACTAGTAATAACTGTGGGCTCTTCAGTCATCCAATGAAAGAAGAAAGTGTTCAATCATGTGGAGTCTAAGAATCCTGACACAGAAAAGAAATACCAATTCTTTTAAGATTTTTTTTTTTATGAGAAGCAAATATTCAGATCATTAAGGTCCTCTCTTCTCTGGCATCACTACAGATGGTAAAAAAGGAAACAATCTAACAAGAATGGCATTTACTATCTATATAACATGATTACAGGAATAACCTCCACTTTTTCTACCCTCCTCATTTTTCTGATCATTGTAGATTACACTTTGCATTCTTGACTTTATCCTGAGGTAATATTAAAACAAAATAAATCCCCCTACTTCGGCTATCATATTTTTGTAGCCCACCTGCCAATTACCTATTGGTTTTCACACAAATTATAAGCATGAATCTCATTTTAGAGAAAAAACCCAGAACAACCACAGAAATGAGAAGTATAAGAAGCATAAGGTATTTGGGCATATGATTTTTTTTTTTTTTTTTAGTTTGCTACAGAACCAATTAACCTACACTTCGAAGCTGCCCTACACTGTCAAAAATGAGTGTTTCAGAACTTAGGTTCATGTATGTGATTCTCTTTTTGGAGGCAGATCTAGAGATATACCGAGTTTAGGTAGTACAGTGCAGAGGTAGGTATATGGTAGCTATAGAAGAATAAATCTTTCCATCAGATATGTGAAGCACCTTATAGGTGCTTCTTCCTGTACAGGTAATGTAGGCAATTAAGTTCCTCATTTCAGCACTTTGGTTTTGATGCCTAAAATAAATGGAATGAAACAGACCTTCACATTTATATGTGAAGGGAAACCAGCCCCACAGCCTTCATATCTTCAATACGTAATATTCTAAGTGCTATATTAGGATCTGCTGCTCGTAATCAAATAAAAGTAATTTATTTCCTCAGTGACACAGTCAACTTAAAAATCCATGATACGGCTATATTCATTTCTGATCAGCCACCCACTAGGTTTTTGGAATGTTGCTACTTCTTAAGACAACCAAATGAAAATATAGTTATATTTGTTGCAAATAAATCCCTGCATAGGAGTTGTCAGACTGTTTCACAGTACACTGACACAATGTGCAGAGGGGGAAAACCAGAAAAAAGCCCTCTGAATAATTTCAATGGCTATTTCTCTTTCTTAGAACAAGCTTGCATTATCATTATACTTGTGTGGATGGTGCATGCAGTATCATAATGAAAAAACACTAAACTTTAGACAAGGGTCCAGCCTACTACACTCACAGTCATTTTAACATTGCTTAGTTTTCATGTGAGTATATAATATGCCAGTAGAACAGCACAAAGTACCTTATAGGTCCTTGAAACAATGAAAGTGGTTGGGTTTTTTTGGTTGGTTGGTTTTAGTTTAGTATGTCTGTGTGTTTAGTTTTTAACAGTTTCTCCAATGGAACTCTTCTCTAGCTTAGATATCGATATGGGCATTCACCACCAGATCTCCTTGTGACCCAAATGGCTATTCAATACCTTCTTGCTGCTAGAAATGCTGTGCTGGAGCACAGGGAAAAGACTGTTTCCCTGTTGCATGAGGCTTGTTCCTAAATACAAGCCTCATGTTCTCTTCACTGCCCAGCATAATGGTGGGCTTTTATCAGAGATATTCTTTTCATAGGAAGAATATAAAACCTACTCAGCCCTTCTCAATACCCCTAGTTTTGCAATAAATTTCTAAAATATTTATCAGGGAACAGTTTCACACAGTAAAGGTTTAAAATCACTGTCTTAATTGTGGTAATTAAAAATCACTGTCTTAAATCTGTAATACTGTAGAAATGAGTTATTTGGGTTATTTCCTGCAGTCCAATTAATGAAGAAGTAATTCAAAGTGGAGTGCTTTGCTAAGTGAATGAACAGTGCAGTGTATGTAGAAAAAGTGATGCTGTGTCTATAGCAACTAATTCCTAAGAAATATATTAAACTGCAAATTGCCAACAAATTACAATATGAATAGATTGACAGAAAAATATTGAAAGATTCTGCAGATCTGTAATGTGAACCAGAATACATTTAGCATATGAGTAGGGCAATTATTTGGCAAATTAAACACAAAGTCATTTAGTTTCTGTAGTTTGACGTGATTCTCAAGCATGGATGTGAGTTAGATAAGAACATATTTTACCTCATGGTGGTATTTACTCTATGTATTATTTAGCACTTAATTTACTTATTATTGATTTGTTGCTTTTCTTCCCAGTAGCTTCCTTCCAGTCATTTCCTGCTACTTCATATTTTATTTCATGGTTTCTTCCATTTGTACCTGTTGGAACTCTAAAGTGTAACAGTTAATGTCTTCCCTCCTCTTTTTCATCCCCCCCTCGGCATTGGAGAGGAGTTGTGGGGAAAGGGAATTGTATAGGGAAGCCATGGGGTGAAAAACGGATTAGGGATAAATTGGGGATGCGGTAAACTTAGGAAAGGGTTCATATTGAGTATAGGGTAAAAGGGGAAAGTAGGCTGTGGGTAGGGAAGTTGCTGGGATGGATATTGTTTATAATTTTGTGCATAACGGCTGCCTTTGACTGGAATACCTCCAGGCCCTGTCACGTGGGCCACCTGTGGACCTTTTCTTCCTTGAACAATATCAAATTGTACAACTTGTCCATCTCCTACACTTTGGAGGTATTTTTCAGGGTTATTCCTTTTAATGGCAGTTCTATGGATGAATACATCTTCCTGGTTGTCACATCTCGTTATAAAACCATAGTTGTTTTTGACATCGTACCATTTCACAATTCCTGTGATTTTCGTTGCTAGACCTTCTCCTATTACGCGCTTGCATCTGTGTTGTGACTGCTGGTCCAGCCCAGCCGCTGCCTTGCTGACTCCAATGTCTCGGTTGGGTGCCCACGTTGCTGCTGCTCTGTGCCCTCTGAGCGGCGATGTTTCGGCTCAGTGTTGCGCTGCGCAGCTTCTCGTGTCACTGTGGAAACCGTCGCTTTTCGCTCTACAAAGCTCTCCAAGCCGTGTGCTCGGAGCAGATTTCCACGCTGAACCCCGGTTCCTGGCTGCTCGTGGGGGCCACCTCTCTGCTGCACGTAGCCCATGGTACCCGCGGCGCCTGCGGCGTCACTCCCTCACTCGCGGTTGCGCGGCAGGGGACCCCGAGACAGGGATGGGGTCCGTGATAAGGCGCGGGCTCCCAAGGGGGCTGGGCGCATCCAGCGCAGGCACCTCTGCCGGCACGGGTAGGGGAGACCCTGCGGCTGCAGTCACGCGCTCCTGGGATGGCCGCTGCACAGTCTCAGCCATGCGATGACGGTCATCTTCCGCCATAGAGGAAATGGGACCATGCAAATGCTCCTGAAGAGTGTCACTGATCACAGGAGATGCACAGAGAAGTTCTATCACTAGTCTGTGTTTTGATTGAGCCAATATCTCACCCAAGATTTCGGACCAAAAATTCCAGTTACCAATTCCAAGAGGATTAATATCAAAAGGTCTCAAGAAATATAAAAGAAACTTTTGAAAAGCCAGTCAAAAAAATGTTCTATATCTCCTGGAGCAAGTTTCCTGTTTTGCTGTGCCAGGATTCCTTTAACTTCTAGACACATTTCTTTCTGCAGCTTAGACAGCCACATTTCCCACGATTCCTCCATAGTCCAGAGAGAACAGCCAAACCAAGGTGAGAAGAGAGATCGAGAAAGTTTCTTTACTCACAGATTTTTGGGTATCTTCAAAATCTTGATTGTTTCACAGTCGCTGACTCCAGGGAACTGTTATGCCCCTAGCATCTCCACCATTGTTGCAGTGGGGATTACTGCAACATGCATAAGACAGTGAGGCCCGTGGAAAAGAAATACGGACCGATTCTTGGTAGATGTTTTAGAGATGTTTATTTTTCAGCTGCATGGCTGGGGGACTGACGACGAACTGCCACAATCACGGGACCCGAGGGTCCTCCCCGTGCAGGGGAACACAAAACAACCAATGGGGAACGAGGTTGACCAAGGGCTAGGAAAACCACGTAGGTCACGCCTCTACTCCAGGGTCCCCCTCCCCCCAGACCCCACACCAGGGGGGAGGAACCCAACACTTCCGTGTTTCATCATTTAAAAATTGTCAATTAATTTCTTTCTGTGTTCAGGCTGGGAAGTCTAGAAGAGAAGACCTGTTTCTAGCACTTTGTCCTTTAAATGTATCAGATGGCCTGAGGAACATCCTTATGCATTTTTTGCAACTATGCATTGTCTTTATCCATAGATACACAGGCTGATGACTGCAGATACTTGAGTTCATCTGACCTATCATCAAAACTTGGTTTCTGTTTGATTTGGAAGTGCTTATTGTAATGTGTTGGTCAATGGTAAACTTGGCCCAAAATTTTATAACCGATTATGCTCAAAATAGATATATTCAGAATTCAGACAACCATCATAAAAGGCCTAGAGTAGGAAGAACAGCATAGGATAATAAAATATGAGTTAAGATAGTAGCACTGTTTGAACACTTTGATGATTTAGATTTGCTGTCTAAGAGGCTTAGATGTCTAAGTCAAAACCAGTAAGTCTTTGCTGGCTGAACAAACAATGGATAGCAATGTCACTCTGAAGTATGAGGCAAAGACGAATTGCCGTCTTAAGGTGCCTGTATTTCTGGAAGTATCTGTGTTTTTCTCTATTTCTGTCAACAACGAAAAGAGCCCATAATCATTATTAGTTTATTCTTAGTTTTATTAATAGCCCAGACATCTAAATTGGTATGATGAATACCACATATTAAGTGGCAACTATATCAGTCATTTTCAATTTTCGAAAACTGTAAATATATATCTTTGTACTGTTTTATTTTATGAAATGTATTTTTTCTGAGGTAGAATGTCTTGTCTGAACCAAAATATTTTTTTAAAAAAGTAGAAAGAATATCTTATTATGAGAAGTGTTTTTGTACATTGTGCACAGCACTATTTTTTGCAGGAAGTTTGTGTTAATGAATCATCTTACTCTAGTACCCACAGAAAAGCATCCTCAGCTCCCTTTTTTTTCAGCCAATGGACGTGATAGTGTAAAGCTTCTCATATTCGGTGGCTAAATGCACTGTCATTTAATACTCTCTTGAAATTTTTAGGAGGAAATAATTTCCTGCCACAAGTACTGCAGAATGGCTGTGTTTTTACAGCAGAGTCAATTTACAGTATTATTCTACAGTAATTTTATAGTTTGTTTCTATCATCTTTAAGGCAAATGTGGCCAAAGCAGCAGCATCTGAAAATAAGGTCAGTCTCAAAGGTCAGTTGTTGCACACCTCCTTCTTACCATGTGGGGATAGAGGAGGCCAAACAACCAGACTATTTTTATCTACCATCACTGGAGAGTTTCTAAACTAGCAGAATTTTCATTCTACTTTTTCTATTGCATTTCTGGCTGCCAATTGTCTTGATGTCTTTGTGATATTAAACAAGTATCTGAAGAAGATCTTCACTCCTTTTTGCAAGATAGTGGCATAGAATTTATAAGAACATGAATCAATTAATTGCCATCTGTCTGACTCCAAATCATGCTAATGGAATAGTACCAGAACAATGAAAATAGGATAAGATCTAAATCTATGATGATACAAATTCAGATGGGTGTTTATATTTTTGATGCAGTCAGATTTTATCATGAAAATTAAAGAGATTTGTAAATAGGATTATTTTATTTAACACTGTTTGTTTGGGGGTTTCGTCCACTTAATCATTGTGACTGTCCTCCTCCAAAGGGCAAAAAAATAGCTATCTTTTAATAAGTAAATTGTTTTTTAAAATAGTATTATGGAAATACGACATCTATACTTGTCTTAGTGAGAAGTCTTGAGAAATAAACACTTAAAAACCTGTAATAAACAAGATATAAAATTCAGAAAAGAAGTAGAAGAAATAAAGAAAAATTCACTATGAAGATGTCTGTTTGTGGTTGGAATATGACCTTTGGTATCCATATATAAACCTGGAAAATATAGAGATACTCTGACTTTTGTTACTAACACTTTTCAGGTCTGATTCTGAATTCTAATTTTAGTTGACGTGGAAAACACAATGCTTAGATGATGCTTACTGATTTACTATCTTCATTGCTGTGTTTATATCTACAGAGACTGGACATCTTTTCTGGTAAAATGAAAAAGTTATTGTAACACAGTGTATAAAAACCTGTACTTTATCCTGTATCACAATATAGAAATACAAAGAAGTGCACTCTTTTCAATTCCTTTTCCTGCTTATAACTGTAGTCACTAGGACATGAAAAGCATTTTTCATTTTTAAATTTAATTGAGAACTGACAAGAATAAAATTCTTCAATAATCGCAATATTAAAAATAGCACTTTGAATTTCAGTTCTGTAGATCAGATTTCCAGTAGTCTCAAATCTATTGGTTCCTGTCTAAACACTTATCTAATTAATTGTATTTCTGCTTCATTTTATTTATTCCTTTTGCTTTTTTTACCCTGTAATATCTTTTGTCCATTTGCTAACCTTCCTTTATTAGTTCTGAGTGTCACATAATGTAAGCATACAGTAAGAAGGTCTGATTAATTTATAAATCAGTGTAGTTGGACATTCATATGACTCATATGTGAACACAGGGAAGTGCTTGCCACAATAAACACCAAGAGCTTTTTTTATAGATGTTCTGCAGTTTTCTTATTGACACTACTATATCAATCTTACATTGTCAAACCAATGTAAAAATGTTGGAGAAGAAGGCATCTACAGCCTGCATGAAGTAGCCTGTTAACCCACTGCTTTTGTGATGCCATGCTCCCCCTGTTCCCTGCCCTAGCCTTGGCGGCTCCCTCAGGCTCTCCCTATTGGTTCCTGTACTCCAACCCTGCCCAGGGACCGCCCCTTACAAAACCACCCCGCACCCAGACCACGAGATCTCTCTCTACCTCTGGTGATCGTGCGGACAAGATGTGATTGAAGCCATCTCAACCCTCATGAGAGACCCTTCTTGCCTCCTCTGTCATCATTGGTTGTAACACTGCTAGCTGCTGGAGCAAGATCACAGGGCCATCCGAAATGGACTGTGGCATGTGACTGGGTCACATTGCCCTAAGCAGCCCTGCTGAGCTCTCGGGGAGCTACAGCCTGCTATGCAAAATCTAGCAGTTACAACATGAAGGCAATTAAAATACCAAATAAATGAAACATCCCCTTTTAGAGTTCACAACAACTGAAATCAAATCATCGTTTTTATTACATTAACCTAAGGTTGACATTAACTTTGTCTTCTGAATGCATAGCATAGAAAAATACGTTATGCAGAGAAAGGAGCTCTTACAGTTTTGTTTTGCTGCACCATGGGACAAATGTGTCAGAACAGAAATGTTGTTTCAGCTGGGTAGAATATTACACTTACATAGAGAAATTCAGAAATCATTACATGTCCCTAGGCTGAGCCTAAATTAATAAAAAGGGTAGGTACACAAACAAAGCCAGCACTGGAGAAATAGGCGCTGAGGTAAGGTTAATAGTGAGAGGACAGTCATATGCATACCTTTCTGTTTGCTGAGCCTGCATGTTACAGATATATTTACTTATGTTCTTAAAAATCTGAACAAACAAGACATTTCACTGCTGGGAATTCTGGCTGATAACCACTTACTCATCTCTGATGCACAAAAATACATATGATCAAAGTATCAAACACTTTCCTTAACAGTTTAGGATAAGGTAATTCGGGTGTGACTTAATTGTGGCCTTCCAGTATCTGAAGAAAGCCTACAAGAAAGATGGAGAGGGAATTTTTACCAGAGCATGTGGGGAAAGGACATGGGGAAATGGTTTAAAACTGAAAGAGAGTAGGTTAGATTAGGTATTAGGAAGAAATTCTTTACTATGAGGGTGGTGAGGCACTGGAACAAGTTGCTCAGAGAAGCTGTGGATGCTCCATGCCTGGAAGTGTTTAGGCCAGCTTGGGTGGACTTCTGAGCAATTTGATCTAGGGAAAGATGTCCCTGCCTATGGTGCGGGGATTGGAGCTAGATAATCTTTAAGGTCCCTTTTCAGCCCAGGCCATTATATGGTTCTGTGATATTATAAAGTAATAACATAGTGTTACAATCCGATTATTTAAGAGATGTCTCTGCCTGAATTAAGGTGCAAATGCCAAAATCAATAGTACGGATTTTATTTAACAGTAAATGTGAGAAAGAAATGGAAAAGCGGGGCGGGGGTGAAGAGGGAGAGACAGAGAGAGATCAAGAAGAAGATAGTCTGATCCACACCTGTGGATCCTGTGGCATCTTCCTGGTCCTTCTTCACCCACATCTTCTCAGTGGTGGGGGTCCCAGAGTGGTTCTTCTCAGGTAACACCTTCATACAGTCCAAGTTCTGAGTATCCACAGGGCATAGATGCTGTTCCCATAACTTGGGATGGCATGTGTATAAGCAATTGCTTCCTTTCCCACAGTCTGTCACAGTGGGAATTTTTGCCTGTATGCACTAAGTATGGTGTGCTAACCAGACCTCAGCTCTGCTAGGCCTGGAATTAGGGACTTGCTGTTGCAAGTTCGTCTCTTCTGTACTTTTCTCAAGTTCCTGCTGTGGTGGCTTATCTTACGGCAAGCTCCTTCAGTGGCCTTAGCAGTCTTTAATTCAATTGTGATCTTTCTTACACAAAGGAATAATATTGTTTGTACAGTAATGGTAAGAAAAACATCATATAGAGGATTTCTTCTTATAGGCCTATGTCATTCTCAGGGAGCATACACAAAAGATACATCTGATGGCTGATGATATATCCTATAAATAAGTTCTCTGCCTTCATTTTTCTATATATAAAAAAGGGATGCTCCATTGCAGGGTGCTGAGAGCAGTGTCTGGCACATGCCCAGGCAGTACCTGGGACAAGCACAGGCTCACTAAACTGTACAATCACTTTTTGTTGGAGAGGACCCCCGAGATTACCTCACCCGCTGCACTGCTCAGTGCAGGGCAAATTTAGTTAGTGTCCATATTTTCATCCTATTTATTTGATTTATAATTCATAGTCCCATGGGAAACATTCTGGCAGGATTCGACACACACCTGGAAAACCTCAGATGTTGATACCAGTGTTAAATATCATACAGTAGAATATTTCCATTTTCAAGTAAACCAACCAGCATTTTTCAAGAGCACTCTATATCCACTGTATGTATCTATTCAATGCCTCTAATAGGCGCTCGATCTTCTGACAGAAAAACTGTAGAACAGGGCTCTTATCCCTCAGCGGGAATAGTCAGAACAGAGAGCAACAGGAGCAGATATTATCTCCAGAACTTTATTAACTATTATTTCTGGCCTAGAATCATTATTTGATAATGGTTTCAATTAAAACATAAAACAAGAACTGAGTAATACTATCAAGATATTTTGTAGACTCTAAGGCAGTCCCATTATTCTGTAGCCAGCAGAGAGCTTAAAATTGCTATCCTTTGAATTATTGCAGAATGACATGTAGAGCTGAAATAGTTTAATAACATGTCTGTAACAAGTCTCCCAATTACATCTCAGATGTGCATGAAGGATAAATAAACCAGCAATCTCACTCCATTTTGCAAAGATAAATGAAATGTCTGGTCTATTAAAGGTATGTCAAAATAGAGTAATTGTTCTGTGGTCTGAACACAGACAATGGGCTAACATTTCCCGAATTTTAATCAAGGTCAGACAATGGATCTGTGAAAGTGCCATAATAATCTATGCAGAAAACAACAAACTAACACCTAATGATTGCTTGGAGTCCTTTTGAAAATCACTTCGTATATGTCAAATATCAAATTCTAATGTAACTGGCATGAAACTACATGGTACTTGGGGGCTAAGGTGCTTAGGAACTTTGAAGAGAGAAAAGAAGTCATTTTACTTCTAGCTAAACTGTGAAATTGCAAGAGTTATTCTGTTCTCACTTTGTCATGGAAGAGCTTGCTTAACACATTTGTGTGCTTCCATATAATGTGCTCAACACTAGTCTTTGAAAATGTACTCCTCTGACAGAGGCTTTTCATTCTGTCTTCACACTCCACCTTCTACAGAGCACAAACACTTACTAGTTCAGCTCTGATTGTTCTGTAATTTTGTTAGTGATAACATTCACAAAAGGGAATAGAAATTGTATCTACCTCACACATTAAAGAAGTCCTCCATTTCCATACTTAAAGCCTTCAGACTCCAGACATCAGAAAAATTATTCAATCTGTAGTCAAATTTAGGCTTTATTATTATGGTATATGTCTTTTGTTGATTAAATATGATGCATCTTTACATCAACATTTAGTTAGAAAACTTTGAACTTATATTTTATTTTTTCCACAAAAGGTTTATGTAATAAAGTAAGAAAAAAAATCCTTCCATTTTGACTTCCAGATTTTAGTTCAGAGCACTGACCTCAGCCTGCTTCAGCTGTATAGTCCAATATGAAATATTAAGAGGATAAATGACAGAAAAAGTTACTTGTATCGAACGGATCAATATGGCATTAATATTTGACTTAATTTCTGCTTGTTTCTTCACCAGAAATAAAATCTAGGTAATATTTTAAAAATATTAACAAATACTTAACCACTTATTATTTAATGTCAAGACTGAGATATTCCGTTTCAAAATAATTTATTGTAAAGTAAAATTAATTATTCTCTGGATAGTTGTAATTTATGTACCAAGTTTATCTTCCTCAAAAATTTTCACTATCAAAGTTAAATTATGTTAAATTCTCAAACATTGATAAATGTTAAAATCCTTCTATTGTTCCTAAACTTGAAGATTTATTACAAAAAAAAAAGTCATTTACTTCAAGTTTACATATTCAGCATGCTTTTACTACGCTTGCAATTACTCTTATGTGGTAGATGCTAGCTATCAGTGGAACAAAAGTATAGTCATATGATCAAACTAAAATGCATCATGAAAAAGCAAATAATTAATAGTATTAGAACCTTTAGAAGCCCTATTAGCACGTAAATATACTTGCATATCTAAATAACCTCACTGATTTACCAGATTTTATTCATTTAACAAATAAATTTGATTAAAACTTGCGCTGGTTTTGTCTGAGGTAACTTTTTTCACAGTTTTGAGCATGGGGCTGTGTTTTGGATTTGTGCTGAGCACAAATTTGTTATTGCTGAGCAGGGCTTGCACAGAGCCAGGGTCTTTTCTGCTTTTTGTGCTGCCATGCTGGTGAGGAAGTTGGAGGTGAGTAGCAGATTGGGAGGAGACACAGTCAGGACAGGTGACCCAAACTTACCAGAGGGATATTCCAGACCATCATTCTCAATATATAAAGTAAGGGGAAGAAGGAGGAAGTGGGACATACTCGGAGTGATGGCATTTTTCTTCCCAAGTAACCAATGCACGTGATGGTGACCTGATCTCTGGAAGATGGCTGAACACCTGCCTGCCCCTGGGAAGCAGTGAATTAGTTCCTTCTTTTGTTTTGTTTGTGTGCTTTCCCTATTAAACTGTCTTTATCTCAACCCACGAGTTCTACAACTTTTACCCTTCCCATTCTCTTCCTGATCCTACTGGTGGAAGTGACCAAGAGGCTTGTGGGTCTTGGTTGCTGGCTGGAGTTAAACCACAGCAACTGCAAAAACAGTCCCAGAAATCTAATCTGCTGGTTTCCTAGTCATCTGTTCATTCTACTGATCTACAAAATTATGCACCCTGATATTGAATTTTATCTAGCTTCCTGACTGTATTATTCACTGTCCTTTTCTGATGTCTAGCTTAATTGTTTAAGATCCTTGCCTGGCATGAACTAGCTATGACAAAATTATGTTCCCTGAAGTTGAGCAGAGTTTAGAACATTTTTTCTAATTCCTTGCCAAATACTCAAAGTGAAAATAGAAAGGCATTAACATTGCAATGCAAAGGAATTCCTCCGGGATTTAAATGGAATTTAAATGTCTTCTTGACTACTTCTGAACTGCTCAAACTTGTAAGCTCCAGCTCGAACAAAAAGGCAATTTTTTGAGATTAGAAGTGCAAACTTCTAAATTCAAATACCAATTTCTGTAGGTGTCCATAGGTAGAAGGGTTGACTTGGTTGTCCAGAATGAAGCCAAGCATCTCAAGGCTTGGCATCTCTGGGGAACACAATCGGAATGGCTGTCTTGAGCTTAAACAGTTGCTTTCCATCAGATGTCACTTTATAAGCTACACTCTGAAACCTAAAGGAATTGATATTCATTCTCCCATTACCCTGGATCATATTGCAGAATGACTGTCTTGCAGTCATGGTGGCAAAAAAAAAAAGTATTTCACTATCTTCTGTTGATATATTTCCCAATTGTAAAAAGAATTTTAATATTAATTGAAAAATAATATTAATCACAAAATGGTTGTCCCTAGTCTCAAGAATTTACTTCATAAAGATAGGACAACAAAAGATATTTTGTTTTTCCATTTTTTGCTCAATAATAACTCCAGTAGAGCTCTGTTCCAAATGAAGTGACAATGCTGCTTGCTGGAGATGGCTTTTTATTGCCGTATTTTGAAATATCCCATGTCACATCTGAGACATCTCAAAAAAATGATCGGCAGCTCTTGCCTCATGACCAAATTGCTACATCTATCACTAAGCAAGATAGCCAGCCATAATTTCATTTTTCTTATTAAATTGAGTTATTATGTTTATGGTCCAGAAAAAATCTCAATTTTTGTGTGACACTGAATTAATAAGAATTTTGGAAATCATTGTTGCTAATAGTACTTCCAGATAATAACCAAAATGGACTAACCAATGAAGTGTAAAAACACCATGTAGGTAAAGTAACAACATACACAGGAGAGCTGACATTGTACATAGATCTATGAGCTTTAAACAAAGTGATCAAGCAAAAAATGTTACAGATGCCCAGATTTGTGGTGTAAAAAATGGATTAACTGATGTCAGCCTTTTAAGCACTCTGAATAGCTCTTGAGGGTACTGCCCAAAGAAATGTCAGTGTTAAAGTGCATTTATTACCTCACTGGGGAGATATAGATTCACTCAGTTACCCTTTGATTTTTGAGCTCTATAGCTTTTATAGAAGCATAGCCATTATATAAATTATATGTTTAAAATTGTTTCACCTTGATGAGATTAAATAACTCTTTTCAAGATGTTCATTTTAGCTTTTTGACCTACCACAGAATTTCAAACCAGGAAATTACTTTAATATTAAAGAAGAATAAGAAATTGATTTTAAGGAAAACATCAGAACCTTAAATTTTTCTGGTATTATATTTGCTTGAATGCTGTATTTATAGTGACTAGAAGAAAACAGTTCTTTTAGTACGATTTTTTTTGTGCCATAAACTGTTGTCACAATTTATTCTCACTTGTTCCACTGAGATAACATCACATTTGCTTATCTGAAAGTTCTGTCAAATATTTTTTTAAATTTTGGGGGGAAATAAAATAATAGATTTATTTTCTGACACAAGCACAACACTCTCTTTGCTTCTAAAGTACTAATCTCATTAGGAAATTTTCTAAAAGTGTCTCCACCTAGGGATTTTTAAGAAAGGCACAGAAAGATGAAATTGCTGAAATTTGACATTTGCAGTTATTAAATGGTAATGGATTAAAGCAAGACATCCTGCTCCTCAGGAAATTACTTGAGTGAAGACTGATACTAATAAATGTGTAAGCCTGATTACCTCAAAATTAATGATTAATACTGAAGGAAATGACTGGACCAAACTGCTAATTGGAAAAAACTGTAATGTTGCTGTATTAGGTTCACGTGGTCAAGCTTTGGTAGCAGGGGGCTATGGGGGTGGCTTCTGTGAGAAGCTGCCAGAAGCTTGCTCCATGTCTGGCAGAGCCAAACCCTAGCAGCTCCAAAGATAGACGTGCCGCTGGCCAAGGCTGGGCCCATTAGAAGTGGTGGCAATGCCTCTGTGATAACATAGTTAAGAAGAAAAAAAGTTATTTCACAGTTGTAATTTTGGCTAGAGAAAAGCGGGCTGAGAACATGTGAGAGGAACAGCTCTGCAGACACCAAGGTCAGTGCAGAAGCAGGGGAAGAGCTGCTCCAGGTGCCAGAGCTGAGGTTCCCCTGCAGCCCATGGTGAAGACCATGGTGATGATACCGAAATCAGATGGATAGAAACTTTCTAACACAGTTTTGAGTATTAGATAGCAGGCATTCTTTATTGCAGTTCACTGGTCACGTGGGGGATCCTTCCTCCATTTAAGTTCCCTGAGCAGCGAGTGAACAGTTTTTATCATATACACTGATTTCATATTCATTTGCTATCCCTATTTCCTTTGACTTTATTTGATGTAGTCACACCTCTTATTGAAAGTTGTTATTTGGTTCTTTGGGGTCTGACTTCATGTCCAGTAGAAGAAGAAAGAGAGAAAGACAGAAAGATAGAAAAGATATAGGAAAGCACACATATAGCTACCAGCTCCTGGGTTCCAAACGTGTTCAGACAGAAACTCCAAGAGCAGGGTAAGATCAAGACACCTGCTTGCCTCATGTTCAGTCTTAAAAACCCTTGGACCCTTGTGGGCCCTCCCCCCAGGTGGGATGTCTGGTCACTCAGCCACTCAGGAGCTGGGTTAGGCAAGAGTAGAGCCCTGCTCCGGTGTGCCAATGGTTCAATGATTGGCAGCTGTGAAGGATTTGGATACAGGGTCTAGAGGGCTGTGGGGCAGGGCACTGTCTTGCCAGGGCAAGGTCTGACCTGCCTAACTCCCCCCCACACACACATGCATCCCAAAATGTCTTGAGACATCAACCTTTCTAGTCTCTGACAAACATGGTAACAAATTAATGCTAGATTTAGTGATAAGATTACGCTCAAGACACATCGTTGGATTTAAATGGTCACAGATACCTCTACAGTACTTTCATAAAAATATTTCCTTGTGCCAAAATATAACAAACGGTATTTTTGGACTAACAGCATAGCATACATTTTTTGAAAAGTGATAGATATATCAATTTTCATGTGTATCAAATATGTTATCAAAGAATCACCCGACAAACAGGAGATTATTTTTTAATGATGGTTCTGGTTCTGGATAGAAATTTACACTAGATTGATTTATAAAAAGCTTATTCAATTTAAATTATGTTATATACAAGCTTATCATTATCTAGCAGACTACTGATTTCCAAAGTCTGCCTTTAAAAATATTTGGTAACATTTAATGCCTCTAGTCAATGAAATTAAATTATGTGGGCTACATTTTAATTTTGTAAGGCAGTTATGAAATGCTTCAGTTAAAGGTGCAAGGCCTGCCTGCCTTCAGAGTGTTTCCCAGGAGAGTTAAATTCTACAGCAGAGGTTTAGGGGCCTTTCCATTTAACACTAATCAGAAAAAAATGATAAAAAAAAAAGTAGAAAAAGAGCAAAAAAGAAATTAAGACGAAAATGAAAAGATTCTTCATTTACACAGGTAAAGCCATAGCGTAGATGGGATGAATTGAAACTAATTTAAATTACATTAAACAATCTCCAAGATTTAAATAAAAAATTAGCATTATTGTATCTTTATAAACAATCAGTACGTTTTCCTTGCTGCAATAATAATATGGGAAGTGACAATGTTCTTACAATGGTAGGTAAAGTTAGTGTACAACATTTTTTTTTTTCTTCTCATCTCAAATCTGAAGTAAAGCACAATGCCATAAGAATCTATTAAGGTGCTATAGTATGAAATCAGGAAAGGAAACAGCTTTGACAAAAGATGAAACAGTGAACTTTTTATGAAGAAAGAAGTCAGTGACAACAGTGGTCTTTGAGGGATCAAAACTTAAGAAACGGCTTGATATTATCTGAGCTGAATTTCTTTGCTTATCAGGGAAAGTGAAATGTATAAAAATTATCTTTTCTAGGGGAATTTAAGAGTCATAAAATTATTGTTGATATGGGAATGGCCTAAAAAATAAATTGAGGCAAATGAAAGAAAGGAAGATTTAAGCATGATCCCCAAATTATAGAGCAGATGGAAATTAAATAATCAGATTTAGATTTTTTGTTTACTTTTCTTTTAACTCTTCACTGGTCTTAATAGCACTTAGAAAAATCCCATAGGAACATTAGATTAATGAAATATCCTGAGAAAAACAAAAAGCAAGAGATCGTCAAGCTCAAATTCAATTAAAGAGTATGATTCCTGAATAAATATGAAGGATTTAGATAAGAGTGACTGAAGACTAAGTAAAAATTTCTGTAAGAGGACATGAATAATAAATGAGTGATCAATGTGAGGAAATAAGAATGAGATATTCAGGATTTTATCAGTACATAGCATAAGTATTCAATATAAAAGTTTTTAATAGTCTCTGCAGATAAATAAGAAGAGAAGAAAGTCTTTGTGTCTCTCTCATGTCCTCTTTCCAGCAGTGGTTGTCACAGACTACTTAGACAAGAGTAAACTGCAAACATAATTCAGATTAATGTCCTATTTTCAGCTCCGTGGCTTGCTGATCTAGTCAAGGTTTATATATATTTAGTGACCTGTTTCTTTCTCTAGGCATGCAATTTTGTATTTCCACTGTGCCCTTGGATGAAGAGTTCCATCCTTCAGAAGAACAATATTATTTCCTTTGTTTTGATCTGGCTTTATTTATATCACCTCTAATCTCTCACTGCAAGAAATTCTGAATCTTCAAGACCTACCCACACATGTCCGTGACGCTCGTACTGCTCTGTCATATCCTTCATCTCTTTTCCAGACTTACATATTCAGTTCTTTGCTGGAACTGGACCATGATCATACTTTCTCCAGTTTTCAGTTCTACATTACCCTTTCAGAGGCTGAGGAGGCCATCTGTAGACAGTATTCAAGATGTAGATGAACAGTCTTATAATAAAACTTTTTCATTCTCTCTTCTAATATTTTTGAACATGTATTTCTCACTGCTACTGAGCACTACACTGGCATTGTATGGAGTAAAGCCAAACAGACTTACTGTATCCAAGTTTGCACCAGTTCAGTGGTATAGAAACATCCACTTCTGCATTTGGGAAGGTTTGAGCAGAAACATACACATTAGTCTTTAAAATGTTAATGTACTTATCATGTGCACTATAGTGTATGTGATTGCTGAGTTGCAGAAGCAAAATGTGAATGCTATTGCTCCTTTTACCACTGAGGATATGGGGATCTGTTGTAGGTTACTGGCTGTGTGCATGCAGCATGTTTATCCAGGAGAGGCACAGATAGAGCAATTTGCCTCCCTGTTCTTCCTTTCTTCCTCTAAGAGCTCTGATCTCATCCTTTGCTTGTACTTTTTGCTATAGACAGACTATCAAACAAGTTTCCCTTATCAACATGATTATGGACAACGTTGGAAGTTTTGTGAGACTGTGTTCAGTCTTCTCAAGCATCTCATATTCATTCATATGTCCACTAATTCTAGGTCCTGAAGGAGTCTTATTCCATAAAGGATTAGCAAGGATATTCTAGGATTCAGTCATGACAAATGAAACCCAAATCTGTGCTAAGCACCTGTGTTGGTTTTGTACTGCCTGGTTTTTGGTAGTGGGGGGCCACAGAGGTGAGTTCTGTGAGAAGCTGCCAGAAGCTTCCACCATGACTGGCAGAGGCAATCCCTGATGGCTCTGAAGATGGATATGCCACTGCCAAGCCTGGGCCAGTTAGAGATGGTGGTAGCGCCTCTGTGATAACATAGTTAAGAAGAAATCAAAACAAAGGTGGGGGCAGAGTTGTAATTTTCCAGACAGAGTAGGAGTGAAAAAATGTAAAAGAAACAACAGTGGAGACACCAATGTCAGTGAAGAAGGAGGGGCAGGAGGTGCTCCAGGTGCTGGAGCTGAGGTTCCTCTGCAGGCTATGGTGCAGATCATGGTGAAGCAGCTGTGCCCCTGCAGCCCATGGGGATCCACGGGGGATGCAGAGATCCACCCGCAGCCTGTGGGGGAGGTGCCCGTGTTGGAGCGGGTGGATGCCTGGAGGAGGCTGTGATCCAGTGGGAGACCCCAAGGAGAGAGGGCCCTGCTTCCAGGCGGGAGCAGCCTGTCCTTGGAGGACTGCACCCCATGGAAGAGAGACCCACGGCACAGCAGTTTTGGGAGGACTGTGTGCCCATGGGAGGGACTCACATTGCAGCAGTTTTGGCAGGACTGCTGCTCATGAGATTGGACCCACATCAGAGAAGTTCATGGAGAACTGTCTGCCGTGGGAAGGGACCCCAAGGCATAGCAAGGGAAGGACTTCTTTCCCTAAGCAGTGGAAGAAAACCTCGGGTGATGAACTGACCAAAATTCCCACATCCTGTCTCCCTTTGCTGTTGGTGGGAAGAAGGGAGGGGTCAGGGGAAAGAAGGTGTTTTTAAGGGCTTATTTTACTTCTCATTCTAGTGCTCTGATTTTGTTACTAATAAATTCACTTTATATCTTCAAGTTGAGTCTGTTTTGCCCTTGGAGTGTTTTCTCCTGGTCCTTATCTCAACTCATGCACCCTTCATTAAATTTTCTCTCCTCTGCCCAGCTGCAGCAGGGGAGGGTAACTGAGTCGCTTCCGTGGGTGCCTGGTGTTTGGCCCGTGTCAAACCGCGACAGCGCCTTTCTTACCAAACTAAGATAACAATGGTAAGACAGTTTGGTGGTTAAAATCATTCAGACTGGTATTCTATTCCTCTTTGATAATCAGCCAGAAGGGAGTTTCTAAGTGTGCTGGATTGACCCTGGCTGGATGATGGTTGCCCACCAAAGACACTCTATCACTCCCCTCCTCAAATGGGCAGGGGGAGAAAGTATAACGAAAGACTCACATGACAAGATAAAGACAGGGAGAGATCACTTACGTTAACCATTACCAGTTGAATCAGAGTAGGGTAATGAGATATAAAAACTCAAGTTCATCACTGAATTCTCTCCCTCCTTCCCCCCACCCAAAGCAGGGGGGATGGGGAATGAGGGTTGTGGTCACTTCATCACATGTCTCTACAGCTTCTTCCTCAGGGTGAGGACTCCTCACACTCTTGTCCTGCTCCAGTGTGAGGTCCCTCCCACAGGAGACAGTCCTTCATAAACTTCTCCAACATGAGTCGTTTCCACAGGCTGCAGTTCTTCACAAACTGCTCCAGTGTGCATCCCTTTTGTGAAGTGCAGTCCTTCAGGAACAGATTGCTCCAGTTTGAGTCCCCTGTGGGGCCACAAGTCCTGACAGCAAATCTACTCCAGTGTGGACTCTTTTCTCCAGAGGTCCACAGATCCTACCAGAAGCCCACTCCACTATGGGTTTTGCACGTGGCCATGGCCTTGTTTGGGCAATCATCTGCTCCAGCATGGGGTCCTCCACAGGCTGGAGGTGAATATCTTTGTGTAAAGGCTGTTCCAGCATATTGCTTATGTCAACCAAAATCTCAGAATTCCATTCTGTATTAAGTGTACTCTTTCTCACAGACTGCCTCACTAGATACTGTATCCAATCCCATAACTCCCAGAGACAGTTCTAATAAATTCCAAGTCTTCAAGACAAAAGACCATTTCTTGTCCAAGATATTGACATACATGCAAATCATCAAAGGAAATAAGGAGGAAAAATACATAGATGAAAACAGGGAACATTGGTGTTTAGTTGATTTGGTTTTGCTTTTGACTCACTACTAATTCAAGTAGTAGTAGAATAAGATGAAAAGTAATAAGGGTGATTTATTATGTTTTTTTTCTGGGAAAAACATTAAGGCCGTAATTATGTGTAAATATGTATTAAAATGGTAACAAGAGCATGTGGACTGCAGCCATCAAGACAGCTGTAGTAAAGCCATCTCTGTACATGAGTTATTCCCTGGGCTTTTATGAAGACTGAGTCAATGAGAAAACATTGCAATCTTTTCTGAGTCAGCTAACAGATACTCATGGTATAACTGACAGTTAACTAGTCTAGTAAACCATTGTTTTATTGCTCATATATTAAGACTCTGTGTGTGAGAGAAAAGAAAACTTTTAGTCTGGACATATCCATTAAATCTGTCATAAGTAGCAATTTTAAACAAATTAAATTGAACTTTGGGATGAGCTTTTTGAATAAGGCTATTTCTATAACCTAGATCTTAAATAATTCACAGAATAGTGTCTCTGGGTGTGGCGATCCGTTTATCCATTGCTTTCCCTATCCTACATTGTTCTCCCACTTTTCCCTTGCCCCTAGCCTTGGCCACTCCCTCGGGCGCTCCCTATTGGTTCCTGTACCCCAACCCTGCCCAGGGACCGCCCCTGAGCACCTGAGAACCGCCCCCACGCCGAGACCATGAGGTCTCTCTGCCTCTGGGGATCGTGATTAAAGTCCTCTCAAGCCCTCATGGGAGACCCTTCTCTGCCTCCTTCACCATCACTGGTTGTAGCGCTGCTAGCTGCTGGAGCAAGACCGCGGGGTCGTCCGAAATGGACTGCGGGATGCGACCGGGTCACATTGCCCTGAGCAGCCCCGCTGAGCTCTCAGGAAGCTACAGCTTGCTAAGCTAAATCTAGCGATTACAACATCTAGGAAAGATATTGAAATTTACAATGCATATTATTTGTGTGAATTCTTTAACTTAATTGGAAGGACTTATAAGGGGCATTTGGCTTTTTCAGAGCAAGGGGGTACTTTGCATATTGGCATTGCAAATGTTTGGAGAATAGTGCTTTAAAGGAGTAATTGTATAGTGTGCACTAACAAAAACCCTGAGCAAGGCACAAACATGAAAGAGGAAGACAATAATATTTGAATAGTTTTCACACAAAGTTCCTATTGCTAGGAAAACCACTTCCTTCATCTGTACTTCTTTCAAATGTGTCTACCTCCAGGTCACTCAAATAGTGGAGAGCACAATCTGGTGTCTTGTGAAATGGTAAACATAAGTCATATATTTCTATGGAATGCATGTCTTACAGAGTAAATACTGTGCTTTTTAATCTGCAGAAACTGTAGGAGATTTTTATCTGCAACATCATTTTGAAGTTCCTATACACCAATCATTGTATTTTCATTTTGTTTGTAAGTATTTTTACCTTTTTCTTTGTTGGGTGCCTAACTTCTACTGTGTTACTGCTTCAACCTACACTTAACATTTTTAAATAACAAATGCATAAGAAGTCCTACTTTTATTAATCACTCACTGAATTCTTCAGCTTGCTACATATTATTTTGCAAAGAAGAATGAATAAATCTGGAATAAATCTGTCTCTGCATATATATAACTCAGAGTTTGACCTGGAGAGCAAATAGATCTACCACAGTTGTGATACAGGCGCACAGACAGCATCAAGCTTCAACAAGCACTTCTGTCATCACTCTGCCTCGTGTAATCTCCTGGTTCACTGGAGTAGAGAAGTTCACAGAACAAGGCAATATTTTGTTGAAATGGTAGTTTTCCAGGATCAGTCATCTCCTACATGACTGAAGTCTATGTTTATTCATATTCTTCAAACAAAATCATAATAAACTAACTACTCCTGTCCTTAAATTTAAACATGAACTGCTTTGTCAAACTAGAGCCAGAGATAAACCTGTTATTTTGAAATTGTTTCTTGAAGGTGAAAAACAGTAGGAACAAAGAATAGATTCTGCATCAAAATTAAATAAAAGAAACTTTTAATTTCTACTCTCTATAGATATCTATATATTCTACTATCTCTGTATATCATCTATTTGGTTTTGATTGCCACTGATGACACGTTGGTTGTACAATAATAAAGACAGACAGCCACAGTTGAAGGACATTAGATTTTTTATCAAAAAACCCCAATGGTGCTTAAGTCAAATGTTCTGGTTAGAAATCAAATTTGCTTGAAACCTGAAGTTTTGGAAAACAAAATGCAATTGTTTCTTCATCAAGTGTAACACAAATGATAAATTCTTGGATAGTAATAAGGTTTTTGTAAGGAAAATGAGAAACAGGAAATTTTTGTAAGAAAAAGGAATTTTTTCCAATGTCTATATACCTTCAGAGCTGGTAGCCTTTGATCAGGCTTATTCCTCATTACTCACTCCACAATGTCTATTTCCCATTTCTAAATTAAACACATATGAGACTTTTAGGGATTCCCGAGCCTGAGATTATGCAAGAAAGAGTAACTTGGGTTTGCCTTTGCGAAATTTCTTCTAATGCTTGGTAAGACTGAGTGTGCCAGACTCGTGGCAGGAGCTGAACTGTCAACTGGTACCACAGCTGCCACAATCTGCACCAAGTCTTATGGCTATTGAAACTAATCTGTCTCCCAAAGTCTTCTATCCAGTTTTTCTACCACAGTAGCTAATTGGTTATTGTATAATTTAAAACCTGTCTGTGTTGGCCACAGACTGGAATGCAGGCAGTCAAACAGTACATGGAAGGAACAAGCCTGTCTGTCTGTGTGGAAGAGCCTTGCTCCTCCTCTACCTCCAAACTTTTTTCTCAATCTCACTCTACAGAAATTACTTATGGCAGTGGGAGTTGGCATGCTGGATGCAACCCAGACAAGGGATCTTTTTTAAATCAAGGGGTTATCCCTGAATTTGACTATTTTTTTGTCTGTTGTTTCAGAAAACAGATAGATGCTGAGATGATGAACTAGCTATATTTTATCACTGCTTAACAAAGTGACTGCAGTTCTTAAAAGACAAGACATAAGCTCAAGAAGATGCAGTGGAGAAGGTACCTCTTAAAAATGGTCACCAATAACTGTTCTAAGCATCAGAACTGTTCTAACTGTTCTATATGTGACCATGCATCTATCAATAGGCCTTTAACATTTAAACATCAGCACTATGGTTGTGTGTTTTCACCCATCTAAAACAACCTAAACCAGAGTATTGATGCCACACTGTTTAATTACCATATTTTGGTAGGATTTTATGATGATGATTTAAAACTTCTATTTTTTTATAAATAATTTAGTGTTACTACTGCAAATTAATAATATTTTCTTCATAAATTTTAATAAAAATGTCTTAATTTCTGAGTAGTAGAAAAGCCATTCTCCAAAAGCTGACCATTACCTTCCAGGTAATGCATGGAAAGGAGAATGACTTTTCTATGGCTGTGTGATACATAAGTATAAAACTTTAGTAATGGAAGAAATTAATTTACAGTTTGGCAATTCCCAGCAATGTCCTTGAGTGGAAGAGACAACCTTCATAACCCCAAAAATTCAAAGGAGGGACTCAGTCATCACCTCCCATCCTGAAACTAGGTACAGAAAGGGTGGTGATGCAATGCCCAACATGTCCACATAACCCTGCATTTCCTCTTTTAGGAGCATCACCAGCATGGCTGGGCACATCAAGGAGGCCCAGAACTAAGTGCAATAACACGAGATGGATTGCTCCTGAGGAAAGTCAGCCTAGGATCATGACCAATATGCCCAGCTGCTGTGCTACAGCTGCAGAAGTCTGGCATAGGGGAGGAAAGTCCAGCAAGACCAAAATCAGGCTGGGTACACAAAATAGATCTGCAACAGTACCAGCTCCCACCCAGCTGATGAATCCTTCTGTGCATTAAGTCAGTGGTACCATTCTCCATCTGAAAAACAAGGTGATCTCAAAACTCAGAGGAGCTGATTTTAGCAGTCTTCAGAAACCTGTCAAAGATAAGTCAGTATGCCATTTCTCACTGTGACAGCTGGATTTGTGAAGACTTGTGACACTGGTCTCATGGCAGTAGGTTAATGTCACTTCCTGGAGTATAAAATCATTTCTCTGAAAACACTTTAAAGACATGAGGCAGCCTTTTGCATCAGTTCTCAGGAGTGACCTCACAAATTAGTGTAGGCAAATTGCTATACTGATTTCCCATAATATTATTATTATATTATTATAAATAAATTACAATAAAATCTTTACAATATTAATCTCGGCAAATTAATGCTCTAAATATTACCAGTCTTAAACTTTGAATTAATATGTCCTTCCAAACTATTTGATCTGTTTAAAGTTTATGGTATTTGTAAAAAATAATGAGGTTTGGATTTCTACTATTCAGTAAATATTCTGAATCTTAAAATGTTAGAAAACATAACATCTAAAAAGACACTAAATTAATAAAAATAAACTAGAGAATGACACCATATCTTAGGATAAGCATTTCTGATTTGCTTCACTATAGACCTTAATAAAAATACATATAACACAGAATATACGTATAATACCAGCTTTACTTTTACTTAATTAGATGCAAAGGTTATCCACAATTTTAAAGCTCTGCTTTTTATTCCTTGTGCATTGTTATTGCAGTACTTTATATTGATTGCCATAGATTGTCCATATTCTCTCTGAGCTCACAGTAAGTTTTTTTTTTCTTTATTGTTTTTCTTTTTTATTCCTTTCTTTTCCTTTCATTTTCTTTTTTTTTTTTTTAATACATTTCTCTCTACTTTTGGTGGACTGGCACTTCTTTTTGTAATAATCTTTTGTGATCATTGAAAAGAATGATTGATGATGGTTTTTCCCAAGATACATTTAATTGAATGTCTGACAGTTTTCTATTCCTCTAAACACTTCTACTGTTCCTGTGCTTAGTCTCTGTCTTCATTTCACATGTCTTGTCAGTCAAGGTTGAGGGGAAGAAATAGGTATTTGTCATCTACCTTTTAAAAAGAGGAAAGTTGTAAGGATGGCAGTTTTGGTTTGTTATACATAGTCTCCATTGGGTAAAAAGCACAACAAAACTATTCATATATTAGATATTAGCTTTATGTATGAGCCTATTTTTTATTCATATAAATAATACATTTAAAAATTATAATTCATCACATTCCTTCCTCACATATAATTCTCATGAGCAAGTCTCTACAGTGTTAAGCAAAGTTAAGACAAGCAAGCCTTGGCATTTTAAGTATACTAAAATTCCACTGCACTGAGGTGTTGGTTTGCATTCTCCCCTCTATCTCCACAATGTGTGTGTATATTCACAGTATTAAAATTTAACCACTGCAAGCATCCAAACAGCAAGTACTACTTCAGCAGAAAACCACGGACAGTTTACAGCTTGCCTTCTGAATGAAAAATATCTTAAAATAGTCTTTCAGATATTTTAACAGTACAAAGTTTCTCATTGCTGCACAAAACTGTATATTAATTCTACTTTCCCTTCAGTTTTAAAGTGAAAGTGAAGACTAAAAGCCCTAAACATTTGTTTTGAAAATATATTTGAAATATTATGCTTGGAACCTGAAATTTTATGAAGAAAACTTGTTTCCACCATCCCCTGACTTTAAGATAAATGCAGAAAAATTCTCAAAATAATTCCCAAATTTGAAAATTCATTATTTGCTTTTAAGAAAATGTGTAAAATGTGTGAATTTTTATATTCATATTTGTAACTGCAAATAATTTTCTTTAAAAAGGGAGGTTTTAACAAAATTTTCAAGCATTATCAAGGCAAATACATCTAGTCAAAGATAATAATGAACTAAAGAGTTCACAGGTTCATAAAGCATTATTTTCAGCTATCCTGATCTTTTGAAAAATTATATGCTGTTCTGGCTAAAATGTGTACGCAACAATTTTGTTTGACCTGCTTTATGTAGCTGGATTTTTCTCATATACCAGCAGATGTCTGCATCGTAGATGCCTATACCTGGGCTAATCACTAAGTCTACCTCTAATGTCAGTGGAGAGAAATAGGTACTTTTAGGGTGTGACTGACCTGACCTGAGTGTCAGCATTAGGATGGAAAGAATTGCATCCTTAGAATGTCAGACACAGGCATATGCAATGTAGGCATACATTTTTCCTCAGAAAAACGTTCTCAAAAATTACTACGTAAACTGTTCAAAAAGTAATTACCTGTATTGAAACTGGGCACATGAACTGTTCAGCATCGACTTTAGATCACTGGACCTTGCCATACTTCCTTCTCCGAGTCTAGAGAGATGTCAGCTACCTGCTGCTCCTGTTAATTTAGAAGTTTTCTCCAGGACATCCATTTTCAGAAGAGTTCAACAGTCTGGAGTTCTCTTGTATTTGTTTTTATTGCTCTTCTTTCTCCACATAATATTTTTTAAATCTACTCTTCTGTTTAATTTCAAAAAATCATTAGAAATTGAAAAACTCTATACAAAGGGCAGTTCATCTTGTTATGGCCACTCTTGTAAATAAAGTCTAAAACTAGCAAAATAATGGCATGACATTAGATTTAAAATTAAGTCAGACATCTGTTTCTGGTAAGTAAACAGATTTAAAGTTTGTGTTTATTGCTTGTTTATTGTATCTTGAACATTTGCTCTGGAGGAAAAGTTTTAGCTCATATGCTTACACTTTGGTCTTAACCAGAGCCAAGCCTGAAAAAAATGACCAGATGACACAAAATTTCTTTTTCCTATTCCTTTAATACATCATGAGTGATTAGCAACAGAAATCCCTTGTAGCCACAGTTCTGTCAGAGTTTTCATCCACAGGGATTAATATTACTCTTAAAAATTGGTGGTAAGTCCTTCAGTTCACAGCACTCATATCTCTATTAATTCATACATGCCAATTTACATCTAAGCCAAAAGAGAGGTATTTTTATTTCATTTCCTTTCATGTAAATTGGTTTGGATATTTTTTGATTTAAAGATATTTGAAGTCATACTACTAGGCATGTCAACCACTTTGACAGAAGTGGGCAGCTTTAATCTCTGCTTCACTGGGGCTCATACATAATTTGTCGTAGGAGAATACAATGAATCACTTGATCGCAGCTAGCTTAGATGAAATTCTGAGGTGGAGAATACTATATTTCACATCACTGAAATCCCTCCAGGTAGATTTACTTGGCACCCCTAGCATTTTCCTGATGTTTTCTACTAGTTTAAAATTAATCCTGCCAGAAAGTAACCGGCTGTTTCAAAATGAAGCAATATGTTAATTTCTAATCATATCTGTATTCTTTGCTTTACAGACAAAATGGAAAAGGTGTACAAAAAAGTACAGCATGCAAATTATAGAAACTCATAAGCTTATAAGACCTGGCAAAAAAAGAAAAAGCAGTGAAAGGATTTAAAGACACATCCCAGGACAGCAATCACTTTTAATAAAAAAAGAGAAATTGTACCGCAAGATGCCTTTAAGATAAGTAGCATATTTTTAACTTCTTTTCTCAGCGATTCCTTTCCAGCCCCTATTGCTCTTTAAACTCTTCAAAAATTGGTCAGTAATGCACTTTAATATCTCCTGATGAACTTAGATGTTTGAGTTGAACCTTTAGATAGTTTTGTTTGTTTTTTTTTTAAATAATACATCACTTTTGGCAGTGTCAGAAACTGAAATGTTAAGGTTTATGCCTTCATAAAAACAGACTTTTACCTATTATAGCAAAAGTGTATAATAAAGCTGTATCAGCAAAGCCCACCCTGACTGAGGCCCCTGACTGGTACCCTGAACTGTGAGTTAAACTGCCTAAGGCAACTTGAGATAAGGAAAGTGACACTGTTGTTCACAGCATTGTTCAAAGCATCTGGAAGAACATCCACAGCAGGGCCCAGCCCAGCACCTTCGGGGTGCAGGCCACAGCCCCAGGTTTGTCTGCTGCCAGGCTCGCACAGACCCCCACACCACAAGGGGGAGGAGGAGAGATTTTGGGGGTGTGGCACAGCCTCTGGCCAGAGGCAGTGGACTGGACACCCGTCCTCCGCTGTGCAGAGCGGCCCAGCTGCAGGGCGCCCACCCCGGGAAAGCCACATCTATGGGACAGCCACATGAGGGACAGCAGAGGGGGTGTCATGGCCCCTCAATTCCCCCCCAAAGGGGTCCCCAGACGCCGCACCAGAGCACTGCACGTGACGCAGTAACATGATGCAGCACATCTGCAGTGTTGCAAGGGACAGGGTCAAACCTGTTCCCCTGAGGGGAGGCTGCTGGGCGTTCCCACCTGCCCAAACATATATTAATCCATTGCATTCTCTACTTTTCTGTGGGGGATCCTCTCCACCAAGAAGACCAGATGGAGGGAAGCAACGAGACCTCGTTGGGACCCATGGAGGGGTGATATGTTTCTACTTAATCTCTGTCACCCTGGGAAGCATCAAAAGCAGTGTGGGCAGCAGGGCAAGGGAGGTGATTCTGCCCCGTGTACTCTGCTCCCATGAGATTTCACCTGGAGTACTGAATCCACCTCTGAGGTCCTCAGCACAAGAAAGATGTGGACTTGTTAAAGTAGGTTCAGAGGAGGACACAAAGATGCTCAGATGAGTGCAACTCCTCTCCTATGAAGACAGGCTGAGAGCTGGGGTCTCTTCTGAGACCCTATTGTATCCTTCCAGTACTTAAAAGGGGTTTATAAAAAAGAGGAAGAGGAACTTGTTACATAGGCAGAAAGTGGTAGGCAAGGAGGAACATCTTTAAACTGAAGAGATTTAGATTAAATGTTAGGAAGAAATTCTTTACTGCGAGGGTGGTGAGGCACTGGCAGAGGTTGCCCAGAGAAGTTGTGGGTGCCCCATCCCTAGAAGTGTTCAAAACCAGGTTGGATGGGGCTTTGAGCAACCTGGTCTAGTGAAAGATGTCCCTGCCCATGGCAGGGGTGTTGGAAGCAGACAATCTTTAACGTCTTCAGCCTTTCTATAATTCTATGATTGTATGAAACATTTTATTTCTGTGACTGAGCAGTGGCACGGTTTCCTCAGAGACTGTGGAGTCTCCATTCTTGAGATATTGAAATGCTGTTGGGACATAGTCCTGGGCAAGCATCTCTGGGTGGTCCTGCTTGAGAGGGATAGGATTGGACCTCTAGAGGCCCCTTCCAATCATGGCTTTTCTGTAATTCTACTATTGCTGATGAAGTCAAGGAGATACGTGGAAAGACTGCAAAAGTGCTGATACTGTGCTTGTAAGACATGGGGAATGAAGAGTAACTCTCAATAAATTAGACTAACATCAGTCCCCAGAAAAATCAGATAAAGATAACAGAACTCAGATGATAAAAAAAGTCAAGTACTAGAATGTAATTAATTACAGACCACTAAAGCTTTATATAAACTAGGTTTTTTCTAATGAGTCCAATTTCATTATTTTATTCAGTCACAGGTTTGATTGTGTGGCAGGTAAACACCACATAACTGTTCTCTTACTGCCTCATTTCCCAGGTGCGATTGGAAAAAAAGGAAAATTTGTGGGTTGACGTAAGGACAGTTTAATGAGACAGGAAAGGAAAATAATAATAATAATAATAATAATAATAGTAACATCAATAACAAAAATTAGAACATACAAAACAAGTTATACACACTGGTGGGGTGAGGTGAGAAACAGAAAAGGTCTTGACTCTGTGTGAGCTCTGCTCAGCAATAAAAAAACATCAGTGTGTTATCAACATTATTCTCATCCTAAATCCAAAACATAGCACTGTACCAGCTATTGGGAAGAAAATTATCCAAGCTGAAACCAGACTACTGTTTTGATTTGTTTGGATTTGTTTTGTGTGTAGCATTTTATGCAGTTTGACACAACATGCTGAGGGGAAAAGAACCATGTATATTAAATCACTGTGGTTTGTATTAAATGGATTAAAAAGGGGTTAGATTGTGATGTTAAAATAAAGTGACATTAAAGACAAATCAGTTATTCTATTCACAATGATAGCTTAAAACCTCATGGCAAAATACAGATAAATGAGGACAGACAGTTCATGTTGCTTTTTAACATAGGGGTTAATAACAGAGGCTTTAAGAAAAAATATAGGTTAAGCACATAGAAATAAAGAGCACACATATACATGTACAGGTTATTATATTATTATATTATATAAACCCCTGAAGAATGTTTAGTTTTCATTAAATTACTACACAGCATATTGCTTAGAACACATTACAGCATTTTAAATGGACCCAACTACCTGGTAACTATATGATAGCAAATGACAGAATGAAATAGAGTGATTGAGTTATTTCTATGAGGGGGGAAAGTTATTTTAGAGGAACCAAAAGTAGGCCTAAGACTACTCATAATTTTAATCAGTTATCTAGAAATAAACACAAAATTACTACTGACAAAACCCTCTAGATACCACATCTAAAATTTCTGCAGAGTTAAGCAGTGGTGAGGATAAAATAGAGGCAGATCTTTAAGAGAGGAAAATGCTTAGGTATTTAGAAAGAAATGAAGACAGAAAGGATCACTGAATTTTTGGAGAAGTACCTCTGGAGAGAATCTGCATCTGTAAAATATTTGTAGCTATAACCTGCCAAGTAAGTCTTAAACATATCTCTGCTTCCTTCATGAAAACAAGTCTGAGAATTTGTCTTGATGAACAGCATCTTCCGACTTTCAGATCTAGTGGCAAAAATTATAGGACATAACGACTTCAATGGGAAGGTGCAGACATTGAATAAATATGACAGTGTTTTCTTAGGAAAGAAATGATCAGCTGTTAAAACTGGCTAGTAATGGCAGTTGTAACAGAATAGTAATGAATATAGACTCTATTAATAAAGACCTTCATCTGAAAACAGGCATTTTCCAAGTGAAATATACTTCACCGAAAACAGATGATGCTACTGGGCAGTACAAAGAGTAGATGCAGTCTGGTAGACCATTGTTTAGGAAATGAGCTACGTTCTGCTGATTTCTTCTGGCCTTAACTGACAAATATACAGATAAACTGAGGAGATCTCCCTTCCCTTCCCTTCCCTTCCCTTCCCTTCCCTTCCCTTCCCTTCCCTTCCCTTCCCTTCCCTTCCCTTCCCTTCCCTTCCCTTCCCTTCCCTTCCCTTCCCTTCCCTTCCCTTCCCTTCCCTTCCCTTCCCTTCCCTTCCCTTCCCTTCCCTTCCCTTCCCTTCCCTTCCCTTCCCTTCCCTTCCCTTCCCTTCCCTTCCCTTCCCTTCCCTTCCCTTCCCTTCCCTTCCCTTCCCTTCCCTTCCCTTCCCTTCCCTTTTTCCTTCTGAGATCTTTGTGTTCTACTCACTGTACAACAAGTGAGAGCAGAAGCCCAAGAGAGTCAAGGACTTCAGATGAATTTTGGAACATCATCTTGCAGCCAATTTGGAAATACCACTGGCAGTGGTCCACTGCCAAAGAAAAGTCTCTAGAGTGCCTTGCCAGTGATGAAAATACTCAAAAGTTCTGGTTCCAAGTATTGTAAAATTATGAAGACACCCTCGTAGTAGTCTTTTATTTGGAAGATTATACAATACTGTTGGTGGAAGTTGGCAAAAAGATGGCAAATGGAATCTTCATACATGAGTACCAGAAATAGTCTTTTAACAGTTCATGAGGGAATTAAATGGTGATGTTAGAAAAGCCAAGGTTACCCACAAAAAATTCTGAGGGGAAAGTTTTTCTTACAGTGCATAGTACATAACTAACATTCATTTTTGTTTAATTTGTAAAATAATGTGAAATTAAGGTCCTCAGGGCCTTTTTTTCCCCCAGTGGTTTTTTTTCCCAGTTATTGATTAGTTAACTTTTTAAATTGATTTTATCTAATTGAAGAAAATAATTATGTATGAGCTTATAATGAAAGCAGAACCAGATACATTTTCCTCCCAAATGCCCACATAATCCTTGTCTTCATTCTGTTCCTTTACTGTTTTCATGCTCTTATGTTCTGTGACTAGAACAAAAGTGTGTAAATGAGATTATGCAGTCACTTAGGACCCTGCTGTCTTCAACAGCTTTTGCACCAGGACTAGCCCCTCAAAATTTATATGATACCCAAGAAAATGATCTAATAAATGCAAGGAAGACAGAGGAATGTATACTTTAGGGTCAGTAATGATAGAATATTCTTTGCATCTCAGAAAATAAATGAGAAAAAATTTTATGTCCATCACAGAATCCCAGAATGTTTGATGTTGGAAGGGACCATCTGGTCCAACCCCCAGCTTTTCAGTATCTTGAAGGATGGAAACTCCACAACCTCTCTGGGCAACCTGTGCTTGGTCACAGTGAAAAAGTGTTTTCTGATGTTCAGATAGCACGTGATGCATTTCAGTTTGTGCCCATTGCCTCTGGTCCTGTCACTGTGCACAGCTAAAAGAGCCTCACTCCACCTTCTTCCTTTGTGTATTTATACACTGACAAAATTCATCCTTCTCATTCTCTTCCTTTCACTGAACATTCTTGGGTCTTGCAGGGTTTCCTCATAGGAAAGATGCTCCTGTCCGGTCCTTGCAACATCTTTGTGGCCCTTTGTTAGACTCTTTCCAGCATGTTCATATCTCTCTTGTACTGGGGAGCTTAGAACTGGACACAGTACTCAAGGTGTGGCCTCTCCCGTGCTCAGCAGAGAGGAAGCATCACCTTTCTCAACCTGCTGGCATTACTTTGCTTATTGCAGTCCAGGACGCCATTTCTCTATTTTTGCTGCAAGAAAACACTGCTGACTTGTTTAATTTCATGTCCATCAGAACTGCTAGGTCCTTTCCTGCAAAGCTGCTTTTCAGGCTGTTGGACCTTAGGTTATATTGGTGCCTGGTGTTCCTTACCAGGTGCAGGAGTTTGCCTTTCTGTTTGTTGAATTACCTGAGGTTCTGATGACTCATTTCTCCAGCCTGTCGCTCTGCATGACAGTGCATTACTCTGGCATGTCAGCCTCCCAGTTTTATACTCTTAGCAAACTTCCTGAGCATACACTCTATCTCATCATGCAGGTCATTAATGTTCAATAGGATAGGACTCAGTATTGACTCTTAGGGTACACTATTTGCCTCCAACTAGATTTCTTTCTACTGATCTCTGATCTCTACTCTCTGGGCATATCTATTCAGCCTGTTTTCAGTTCACTGTCTTCTCATCTAGCCCACATGGAAACAGCCTCTCTGTCAGAACATTATGGGAGACAGTGTCAAAAGCCTTAATCTTTAAAAATATTTATAGAACCTCCCTTATTGATTATATTTAAGGAGCCGCCTAATCCTACAGGAAAAAAATATCTATTGAGTTTGGAACAGTTATGTTCCATAACTTTAATTTGCAAAGTGCAACCTTCCTTCTCCTTCAACACTGGGATTCCAGATTAAAATAATTCTTTTTGTGTTTACTATATTCACAGCTAATATGATGGTTTCACTTTCTTCTCTTTTGCCTCATTCATATGAAAAAAGTACAGCTCAGGATGCTGAAAGTACACATCTGTTCTTACTAAATCTAATTATTAAAAGATTATGTGTTGGACTTCATAAAAACTAAAGATTACTTTAAAACAACCAACTCTTGAGTCCTGTTCTACAACCAGGCTTTCAGGATGCTTGTCCTTTCTAATTTTTATGTAACATTTACAGCTGTCTACAAACAATACAAGCAATGTCAGCCACATAGTTTGGGAAAGCTTAAGGCTTGGGTAAAGACCAGCAAGTCTCCCATACCTTCTCTTATGTACTAAGACCTGACTGGGAAAAGCACTTCAAAAGACAGGTATCATGTGTAAAGGAGACGGATCCATTTGTCCTTAGTTTATTCTAAGGAGTTTTGAAATCTCCAGGTCTTCCAAGTTATTTCTGCTGTTTCTATATAATCATAAGTGTTACAGACAGAACAACTGTTCTTACTTACAGACTGCTTGAAGCCTAAGTTCATTCCATTTTGATAGCTGCCTTGCAGTTTAATCCAAGCCTTGGTCGCTTCAAAACTAAAGCTATATTGGTACAGTAAAAAAGAGCTACGTCTTTTTGGTACTAGATGTAGTGCATTAAAAGCAGTGCTTTTTCTTTATGAAAGCATATTAGGTGTTTGCACTGTCATCTATATTAGCTGTTCCTGGAGCTGTCATATCAATATTACAGTTCGGGTTTAGGTCTATAAGTGCTGGAGACCAACACATTCAACAGACTTACCTGTCTTTCATCTTCTGCTCCATCTCTGCAATTCTGAGATGAGACAAAGATGACCTGAACATCAGTAAATGTAAGAAAAAGTAGTTGTCTTTTTTGTTACCATTTCTCTGTCTCTGGTACTGTTTCCTGTCTTCTATTTGTAACATCTGGAATCTCCTTGCTTTTTTTCAGTGCACACCATAAATTCAATGAATATTTTGAATCTTTGAATATGCTTACAGAAACACACCAGTTAGTTAAAGTTTGACAACAACAATATAGACATTGTTGGAAGAGTAATTATTTTTGCTATATTTCTTTGTTGTTATGATCCTTGATGTGACTGACGCTAGCTAAAATGTATTCATTTGCTATTAATGTGATTGTACCCAGATTTCTACATGCTTCATTTTAGGGCTGAAAAATTCAGTTAAACAAATAAATGGGTAAAGAAATAAGCATGTAAACGTTTTCCATAGACTGTGAAAAACAGTAAAGTGCCAATTTAAAATTTATAGAACAGTACGTTCTTTTGTGTTTAGCTTCATAATGACTAATTGCTTAATCCTTTTTGCTGCTCCAATAATTTTTCTGATTTTATTGTAAATTCAACATTAACATAGCATATCTATAATAATTTTACGGTTTTATTTAAGGTCTTTTCTTCTAAATTTACTACATCTGATATATTGTCTAGAATGAGTAGAAACTGATTGTCATTTGCATTACTTTTCTTGCTGAAGTATTTGGCAGAAACTAAATATGCATTTTTTAATACAAATTATTTAAATCATCAGCTGTGAAATTAGTGCTTTTTATCAATCTATTATCTTGAATAACTTTTCTTTTGAGAGCAAATAAAACCCCACTTAAAACAACTCTTTAAAAAGAGGTATCAAAATATGTTTCTGTAATTAAAGTGAAGGGAAAAAAGATGTTCCCATGAATATCTTTAATTCACTGACTTGGATCAAATGAACACTGTTTTGGGAAATAAGCTGCAGCTCAAGTAAATAATAGATATGTTCTCAGTATTATGAAATATTTCCATATACTGTGGTATCTTGGATCTTAGGCAGAATCATGATGAAGTTTACTTAAATTTTGTAAAACTTCTGATAACAAAAAGACTTTAGAAAACTTTCATACCTTAGAAATTAAGCAAATGTATGAGATTGAGATTTTCATAATACAGCATGTTTTATTTTTTGTTTAGAGGTTGCTGTCTTTAATCTTATAAAACTCTGCCATCACTTTCAGACAGGGACTTCACCAAGTTAAAAGCCACCATAATTTTAATCCTTCAGGTTTAATCAACTTGTTTTTCACTTTTAGAGAATACTTAGTCTGAAATAGAATTTTCTTCTAGAAATTCATTAGATTCTGTTTTCTGGTTTTACCGTATTAGAAGAACATGAAGAAAGTGTGAGTACTGTGAACAGTTTGTCCACAGGTCATGAAAGGTGCACTAAGTGAAGGAGGTTTCATTCTCTTCCTATGTCTCACATCACATAGATACACCTCACAATGACATTAGGAGACTGTCCTCTTTCATTTTATTTGCAATAGGAACAGATGCTAAAGGAACTACAAATTGTAAAGAATACAGATAGCCAAGAAGTTTTGACATTTTTCAAATAATGGCTTCAGGATTCAGGTCACAGCAGAACACCTTTATGTGTCACCAACAATTGCAAGAAGAGGCTGTACTTGTTGAAGACAGGAAGAAAAGTCTGACTAAGAGTTTATTTGAAATGCCTCAAGGTAATTGCTGGTATTTTTCAGGAAGCACAGCAAGATAAAGATGGCCCATAAATTATAAATTCAAGAGATATTTTTAAAAAGTCACTAGTTAAATTTCCAGCCCTTATGGAGTTAATGGGATTTTGGGTAAAAATTTTTTGAGACCCTTATTTTTTTGCTCTGGTTTTCCCATTACAGACAAAAAACATCTGAAAATGGCATCTTCATGTAATTCCAGGTAGTCCCATGTTGGTCTGTTTTAAGAAACTTTAGAAAAAGATTCAACACTCAAGATCATAATGAGAAGCTAAATTTTATCCTGATCAGTGGAGACCCATCCTTCATAATCACGATGATCAAGTAGTAAGTTTGTTTGTCTGCTGCTTGAAGGGTGACTACAGAAAATCAGTCATGCCAGATAAGAAAGACCCACACATCCATTCCTCCCTCCATTGTTTATGCACTCTGCATTCTTCAGGCATAACAAAAAGATCTATATGTGCTTCACATTTTAGTTTCTGCCTCCTATTCCCAGTCATTTTCTCCAGGGCTCTATATTGTATCTTCCCCTATTGATTTATTGAATTTATAATATTATTTATTTGCTTTCTATTACAGCACAGAAAAGAAAAATGCATAGCATGATACTGGGCATATATAAAAAGCACAAACACTGAGCGGGAATATGAAGTGGTTTTTTTCTCACAAGAAGAAAAGGATGATGGGAAATATGATCTATAAACTCTCACGAGGCAGTGAGTAAACAGGAATTGCAATTAGGGTTCAATGCTGGATATTGATAGTTCTCTCAGGCTTTGCTTCTTCATGAAATCAGTGAACGAAATTCATTAAGTACTTCCAGTTTCAGCTGTGTGCTCGGTAACCAGGTCCCAATAGGTATCCTATCACGTCTAGGGACAGGGAATGCTCTCCACTGAAGTTATAAAATCCTGTATACAAACTAAGAATTGCCATTATCATAAGATACACCAAACCCAGTGACACCAGGAATCACATCCATCTCTGGAGTTTAGGCACCTAACCTTGCTCTCCTGGGATCCAGAGGCTAGGTGCATCAGTCTGTAAGACAAAAAAAGGAAAGCTATCTAAAGAAGGAAGAAACAATCTACTGTACCATTCCCTTTACAAGTGCCTGGCTGCTGTATCATTCGGACACTGGAAAATTTTTGCTAATTTCATTCTCACCTTGAACAGTTTCAAATTTTATGTCTTGGTTCAAGAAACTTGGTATAAGAAACTCAAAGCTGAAATATCCTTCACCTTGAACTTTTTCATGGAAATTCTTTTTGACTATGAATGCTTTAATGAGGCTAACATGTAAGATGTGAACAGCACCTACAGTGATGGTTCTTTAAAAAGTGAGCACATCACATTTCATGATGGATGTAGCAACACCAGTGTGTTAAATCAGCTCATGGCTGTCACAATGGTTTCTCAGGTCTTTGAGAAATCTCATGTTTTCTAGTTCCCAAACTCACTTTTTATTTAATGCTGCACTTCACTTTGTAAAACTCCTGAACAATCCCAGAAACAGAAAACAGGTCTCCTCTCTTCTGGCATGTGTAGACAGCCCATTTCTTCTCTGCCATTTCATACCTTGACACCTAGGAAATAGGAAACAGATTTAAATCCTGTCAGATATAAGAGGAAATCAAGCGTTTCCTCAACCATTCTTGGCCCAATGCCCCAAATGTGAGCCTGTTACTGGAAATGGCAGGTGAAACAACCATCACTGTTTCCCTTACGGCAGAGCAAACTTTTTCTCCATATTATCTCATGTTTTTAAGCTGGAAGAAGTTCTGTTAAACTCAGATTCCTGTGTTTTGAAATAAGACACTGAGAAATGCTAGGATGGCTGTTTAGGTCCCTCTCTTCTAGATTGCAGCTATTTTCTTTCTCAGGCTGCTGAGCTTTAAATCCATTTATCCATCAGCTGTCATCCAGAGCCTAGGGAGAGCTTGGTCAAGGCATGTCTGTGTGTTTATTTAATTTTGGGGGTATCTGTTATCGAGTAGACCAAAGTATAACAAATGATATAATTTGTGTACCACTAAAACTTGCTGGCATATTTTACTGTGTTTGGACTTAAAAACTTCCAATTAAATTGTTTCAGGCTATTGTTTCAATATAGTGTATCACATTCTGATCCCACTATCACTGATACCTATTTCATTCCTCCTCTTGATGTCGATAAGCTGTGATTTAGACCATTAATATGATTTTTAAATAATTATCCAATATTTTGGCTAAATAATTATAATTATTATTTCAGTTATAATAGGATTTGATAAAAAATTTAGTAAAAATTTTAAAAAGTTTTTATTTTCATGAGTTGCAATTATCTTGGTCTAATGGCTTTACTGTCCTAATAATCAGTAAAACCTACTGCACACAAACTCTTGGGACAAACAGGAACAAACTGCAACTGTCCCAAATGTCTCTCTACAATATTTACTGCCAAGAAGGGTGTCAGAAGTTTCTGCTTCCTTGTTTTAAAATTCTGCCACAGAAAAAGTCCACTGCACTCAAGAACTACTCTCCCTTATTTTTAGGAATGAAGGAAAGGCATACAAATTTTAGGTCATTGTCCGGCAGAACACTGTTGAAGCCACTTAAGCTGATCATTTGCAAGGGGCAGGAACTCAGTGCCTCTCAATAAACAGCTGTGCATTGCCCAAAAGAGGACCATAGAAAATAAATTATTAGGTTTGCCTCCTGGTTTAGAAAACATTGTAGGATATTCTCAGTTGAATGCTCAGATCCTTGATTTATGTGCATAGAGTTAGTATTTTTATGAATTTTTATTATTTTTATTTTGATTAAGTTAAAATAATTAGAATCACCCATGCAGAAACCCTAATCTGAAAGAGAAATACTTTGAGATAGTGCCCCTCTAGATAGCAGTCTTAAAAAAGTGGCATCAGAATGAGTTTGTAATTATATGGAATGCTGCAGAAGTAAAGCTGAATGTACTATGAAGCAGGAAAATAAATTAAAATACAGAAAAATTTTAGGAGAAGAGACATACATGCACTGGAGAGTCCTGAAATAAAAATAATCTTTCATGGCTGGCAGTTCTGTATCTGACAATTAGATGCTTTGCTGAGGATTCCAGCTCATGAAGGACTTAAAATAACAATATTTGCCTCCTACTGCTGGAAAATTAGGATGAGGAGGAAGGTAGTAAGGGAAATACAAAGATTTAAGCTATACCTGAGAATTACTAATGGACCGTTTTGTTTCCCTGCTTCTGTTCTACTTCTTTCAATTGCAATTCTATTTTTGTCTTTATAATTAAAAAAAAACCCAAAACAATGGTACCCTTTCTCCGGGCACATCATTGTGCAAGTCCCACCAGCTTCAGAACACCTTACCACCAAACCAGAACTGTCTGACATGTCATTTGGCATAGCTTTGCTGTCAGCACTAGCTACAAAACTATCGGTGAGCTCTTTAATATTTATCCTGCATCTGTATGAAATCTCGTTTCTCTAGCAATAATGGGCAATTAGTCTTGCATTATCAAGCTAACACAAGTCTTTATATCGTTGTGACTACAAGAACAATATTTCTGTGACTGTATTCTAGCATAGGCCTTTCTAAAATAACAATCAGTTGTATATACTCTCATGGGATGAACAGTGTTTCTGCCATATGCAAGCAAGTCAAGGTATTTCTAAACTTATAGGACCACAGAATCTTTAGACACCTCTTATCTAAATTCCTGCTTGAAGTTGGGTCAGCTATGGGGTTAGACCAGGCTTCTCAGGTCTTGAATCTCGAAACTTTCTAGCTACAGACACTGTACAGTCTATGGGCTGCTCAGTCTCTTTACTCCACTAGATAGCTTTTCTTATGGTGAAAATGGCTTTCCTTATATCAAGCCCTACCAGTGTTGACTTTGTTCTCCATCACAGCCTTGATGTCTTGGTCAGCATTCAGCCAGTCGTGCCCCAACTGGTATCAGTTCCTTCTCTTTCCCAGGCAAAGGACTTTTACATTTGTTATTAACTGAATTTCCAGAAGTTCCTGCTGGCCCATTCCTCTAACTTGGCTAGGTCACTTTGAATGGCAGCTCTTCCACTGAGCAGAGCCGGTTCCCTCAGTTTTGGCATCATTGACAATACTTAACAATAGATGACTCTGTTGTTTCTTTGAAGCTGTTGAGGAAGATCTTTACAGGACAGGTCTCAGGACAAAGCCTTCTATAGCTTGATTTCTTACCAACCTCTAGACAGAATGCAACTCATTAATCATGAACCTCTGCAGGTGATTCTGTTCCTTCATTTAGTAGTCTACCCTTCCAGACTCCAACATCCTAACTCAGGCACAAGAAGGAGGAGAAGGAGGTTATTCCTGCCTTGGAGATCTTGCTCAGAGAAGTGGGCTTTCAGAGACATCAGGGCAGATAAAAAAAGAGAGAGAGTCACAGCAGAGAACTGGTCAGCCTCTGCTGCTGACAGCGGCAGGCAACAGGTATATTAGCCAGGAGGCAAGGAACTTTCTGAGCATAATAGAGGATTGTGAGTGGACTGACAGGTGTCTGATAATGTGTACAGGTGAAATATGGCCCAGAGAATTAGTTAATTTTTGTTTGATGTGAAGTTGTATAACTTTCACTTTAATTATGAAGTAACAAGAATGTATAAAAGTCACAAACATAGATTTTGATTTTTAGATCAATAAGAACTTTGTTTTAAAGAAGTGGCATATAAAAGATTCAAATGGATTGCTGTGATTTATATGCTTAATGAAAGGTTTATGAATATAAACGACTAAGTTAGACAAGTTGTTATTTTTTACAAAAAGCAGTCACATTTGGGTCAATTCAAAAGACAAAGCCAAAGCTGTAGTCTGTCTGCCAACCCAGCTGTTCTTGCAGTTTTTAAAAACATGAAAGTGGTAGCTACAGTTCTTTGATAATAAAGGCCGGGTTTTTGTTTTTCATTAAACAAATCAAAAAATGTAGTACCTGAGCCATTTATTTCCAACCAAATTAAAGCACAAAATTATTCATGAAATATTCTTGACCTATATGGCTTTGTTAAACAAATTATTTGGATTGTCAAGAGAGTTTATGTTACATTTGTTATTTCGGCAATGCATCATATGAAGTGGTTATTATCAAAGTCATTGACTTCCCTCAGCATATTTACCAGTAGATCCCTGTGTTTACAGAGCTTCTTTGCTGTCTGCTTAACAGAAGGCATGAAGGTATGTGTACCTTTTTTTGAAATTGTTACTGAGAAGGACCAGAGAAACAGGACCTTTCCACTGAAGAACAGGATAATGCTCCTTTCATCTGAATGACAATTTGGTGCTGGTTTTAAACACAGTTTTTTATTGTTATCAGAAAACAGCTTAGTGGCATCAGGGTTATATAAGGGGATACACAGTGTGAAGAAAGTGTGCAGTTTCTAGCCAAACTGGAGGGTTTGCCGCTTAATGTCATATAGGGGCAGTGTTTGTCCCCCTCTAATCTTCATCTCTTTCTTCCATTGCTGCCATCTCCATGCACTTTGGATCATTTGCTGTGCTGTTACTACTGCTGATAGAAACACAGGGATAAAGGTCATAAACCTGAAAAAGCTTCAGAGAGTTCAGTAATAGCTCATGTTTGTACCATTGAAAATAGAATAATGTCTTCAGTTTCTTGCTGTCAACAACATAACAATCATGACAATAAAATACATATCTGCAAAGGCTTCTAAATATCCAGCTCTACAGAAGTGGTAGAAGTGGCTGAATCTACCAAGAGTCATTATGAATATGCAAAACAGAGCCAAAGAAGGGCCAAGAAGGAATGCACAGGGTTGGCTTCCCAAGTACCATAAATGCCTGCATACTAAAACAAGGTTTTTTAAAGAAGTAAGCAGTGGAGCCTGACGTCTTTCTATATAATCAGAGCAGGAATCTATATTTTTCCAAGTTTGGTTATGGCAAGTGCCATACTCAATTTACAATTAAAATACAAAAAATACAATAATTTCAATTTACTGAAAGAGCATATAACATGCTAAACATGGAACAGCGAAAGTAATGTTTGCTTGCATATTATAGTCCACTCTGGGGACCAGAATACAGATATAGGTACAACACTGAATGTTCTTCAGTATTGCTAAAAATATAACTAGTTTCCACCTAGCAAGTGAGTCTGATATAGTTTTATATTAAACCCAGAAAAAACAGAGTGAAGCTTTTTTTAAGGAGTTGGCAGATTTGTAGCCCAGCTAACCTGAGACCCAGCTGGCAAAAGAAGAGATATATACCAAACAAGTTGGTGAGTGTACTTTTGGCTACTGTTGGTGGAGATAACCATCAAAGAGAAAAATCTTTCAGTCTTCTTTTCACTTTCAAACTGTACAATGTTGAGATAGAAGGAATCATAAGGTAGCAAACAAATTTTTTTTAGCATAAAAATGTGCAAAGTAAAATGAATGGATTTCAGGAAAGAAGACTTCAGTAAACTCATTGAATTGTTGGACTGCATATCCTGAGAGGTTAGTCTGAGAAGAAAAGATATTTAAAAAAATCTGGCAGTTCTTTAAAAAAAAGACTTAAAAGGCTCAAGTGCAAATTATTCCCCTGAAGAGGAAAGACAGAAAATATCATAAGGGACCTACTTGTCTAAATGAAGAACATTCATGGATTTAATAAAGAAGTGGGCAAAAAGAAAGTGGAAACTAGGCCAGTCTAATAAGAATGAACATGAAAGTATAGCATGAACATATAGGGTAAAAATGAGAACCATAGAGAGGGGGGAAAAAAAGGAACAGCAATTAGCAAAGGACAAAGAGAATGTCAAGTACAAGACAAGAGAAAAAACAAAGGAAAAGGTCAGTCTGCTGCTGCTAACCACAACAAATGACAGAAAGGCTAATATCTTTACTGCTCTTCTGCACCAATTTTCAAATCATAGCTCTACTGCAACTAGGAGCTATAACAACGACTAGTGGCAGACATAAGAAAATAAGGAGGTGAGTGACAAGTTATATGGATTTGTCATGAATGGATTGTGTCAACCATAACATAATTTCTCTCTAGTAGAGAGCAGCAGGCCTTGTGAATAGAAAAGAAAAAGTAGATTACATATATCCTGACCTGAGCAAAGCTTTGACAGACATTCTCATAAGCAGCCTTGGGAGACATAATCTAGATGAAAATAATACGGACTAGAGACAATATTAATGTTTCACTGTCAGAACGAAGGCTGTGTCATGTAGGGCTTTCCAGGGTTCTGTCCTAGGTGTAACATTATTCAGTATTTTCATATGCTTCTCAAATTTGCTGTTCAGTGGGAACAAATAAAGAATACTAAAATCATACAAAGATGCACAAACACAAGTAACAGTTCTGATACAAAAAGAACAAATACTATCCTATGCTATGAAGTCAACACGGAATTGCAAAGTCATGGTGTTGTGGAAGGAAAAAAAAATCATACTTACATGAATAAAATGGGATATAAAACCCATGAAACAGCCTGATCCTCTACTATGTACCAGCAACACATCATCTGAAGTGCTGTGCTGTTTTGATCACTATATTTCTAGAAAGACAGGATGTAACATAATAGTTTTCAGACAGAAAACAGGATTCAGTAAATAAGGAAGCTATCCTTTCTCTGTGTCCATATCAAACAGCGCAAAAAATAAAGCAGTGTGGAAGACTGCATGGAAGTAGCATGGAGAGATTTTCCAATGACAAAAATTGAAGCTGAAGTTAACTGAAGTCAGCTACAGCTGCAGCAGAGACTGAGTTATCTTCATCACTAGAGCTCATGTAAATCTGGGTTACCATGTGTGCCTTTATGTGTCTGTGTATACGTATACATACATACATGCATACATACATACGTATGTGGATGGTTGGAAGATAGATAGATAGATAGATAGATAGATAAATATTCCTACCTAGAAACACGGATAAGGATCTCTGATTCGTTGCTGGTTAAAAATTAAAAGAAAACGTACAAACTGTCTTAAATCTTTAAAAAAGTATTTGTTTATTGTCAAGAATCTCATAGAATTTTTTTTAAATTTTGCTTGGATGGTGACCATGTTCATTCAGAAATAAAGTAGTTTAGCTTATATGGTGCAAGAGTTTTTCAAAATCATGGATATTTGGATTATTCAGGACTGGAGATTTCTAAATGCATTTTCAACAAAATCAGTAACTAAATACATGTAGATGTATTTCTGTTCTTTCATAAAAGATCTCCTTTCCTGAGCTCTTCAGGCATACATGTGATTATCCAAATTATAATTTAAAGTATTAAGTTTATTCTAAAAAATCTAGTGAGCTATATGTATACATATAGCCAACCTATACTAAAAGAACACTGACAAATAAAAACAGAAAGTTAAGTGAATAAAAAGGGCAAGGTTATCAATACATTTTAAACCACGCTAAACTAATTTGCAAGAAAAAAATTGTTTCTTGACTTCTATGTCAACCAGAAGACATAAAAATTAGCAAAAAGACAGAGAGAAATATGGATACATTGACAAAAGCTAAGCTGCAAATGAAATAGCCATTGAGGGCTGAATTCAGAAAATTAACATCAAACACTTTTGTCAGAATCCTGTAATCTTATAATGATAGTCAAATACCACAGAGATGTATTGTTAACCTATAGAGATAGGAAATTCTGCAGATTTGTACGATGGCATTTTAACCTCTTTGATTCTCTTTACAAAATATTTTTATCAGGCAATAGTCATTCTAAATATGTCATAGAAAAAGAAGCTTTATGAATATTCATGGCGTGCAGTTTGTATTAGGGCAAATGTCCAAAACAGAAGTGTTCTTTTTTGCCATTTTAAATGTCCTATAAGCTTGAAAAACATCCAGTCATAGAATAAAAACAGTCCTGTGTCTTAGCATTAGCAACAAATTTGGGATGCAGAATATGCAAAATGGTTTTTGAAAATTGTTCCCAAGTACTCTGTATGCTGAAAGAGATTTGTATTTCTGTAATTATTCAAGTTACCACTGAGTAATTTAGAGTGCTGAAATTGTCCATGAAAACAACTGATTCAAACACACAGCCATTTTGCAAATATGGTGGTCTAAGGATTTAGCAGTGTTCTTTTGCTTGTTGTTATCCTTTGGAGGTTACACCCACTGCAGCTGAAAACAGTGAAAAAGAACAAGATAGCACATCCTGGTGTCAATTACAAATGAAGATAATTTGAATATGGCTGATCTAAATTCTGTCAATATCTGATTCTGACAAAGTAAATAAAGAGAAAAGAAAAGCATAACAAATGCAAAAGCATTTAGTAGATACATGTTTAATTTTTTTGACATCCTTCATAATACATAAATTGCTTTTGATTAAGAGCAATTAATATGTTCTTTTGAAAATTGTATTTGAAAGAAAGAACATACTTAAGTCTAGCTGAAGTAAGGAAAGAGACAAAACAAGCAAATAACACAGAAGGGAGGATTCTGAGTGGTGAAGAACCTTGCATACCTACAGTTACACTAAATGCCAGAACAGCAAAAATATCTTTTCTGTCACTGACGTGCCTTTAAGAGCAGTATATCCTTCCTAAAGTACTGTCAATGCTGATACAGTCTAAATTCACAAGATAAACTGTCATTTCAGGGAACAGTGTCTTCCAAAAACAACCTATGAATGATGCAGGAAATAAATGAAATAAATAAAAATTATCCAACACCAATATATGAACTTTATCAACAAGTACGAAAGTCAATAATAGACATTGCTAGACTGAAACATAATAAAATACTGCTGCAAAATCAACATGCTTTATAAAAATAATGACCATAACTACAAATTGGAAAAAATGTCAACTTAATTAGCCATATTAAATTGATAAATCAAGAGAGACTTTTTCCTTCTTGCTTCTAAGCAGCAAACCCAGGATTTCTTTTTCTTATTTTCTTTTGTTTTTCATGAAGGATGACATAATAAGAGAATTCAGAATTGCTTGATCTCAGAAACTACTTTAGAAAATTACATCAATGTGCATACTTTTCCAAATATTTGTACCATTGCAACATGAACAAAATCCATGACATAATAGGAATCTACTCAAGTGGCAGTTGATTTAACAAGGAAAAAAGGTAGTTCTCTGAAAGATTTTTTTTAGTTTTCTAGAACTTCAAATCTTCTTGCCTTTCATGGTCAATATAAAGAACTAAGGTTCTCTTTCAGAATGTTAAATTAATCTTTAATTAGTACTATGTAGAAAATAGTGCAAATATATGGGATTCTGATTATTTAAAAATGAATCATTTAAAAATGAATCTTATTTCTCAGAAGACTTATATGATTCATATAATATTGGGATGAGTTATTACAAATTCCTTTATATATAATAATTGAACTTATGACTATCATTAAGCATACAAACAAAATGTGTGGTACACTCAGCCACCCACCCACCTAATTCTATCATTATGTGTTTTGCGTATGAGACACAGTAAGAAATAGTGTAGTTTTGTATGTATCTCTAGTCCTTTCATGAGCATCATTGCCCTAAACTGGACACATTCCAGCACCTCAGTGTCTTTTTTAAAGTAAGGGGCTCAGACCCCAAGCCTGTAGCACTGCATGGAGTTTGCTGTGATCCAAGCACAGGACCCTTCACCTTATTGAACCCCCTGCAGTTGTCCTCAGCCTATTGACAGAGTTTGTCCAGGTTTCTCTGTAGACCCTTCCCACTCTCAAAAAGATCAACACTCCTGCCGAGTTCAGAGTCTTCTGCAGATTTACTGAGAGTGCACTCAAGTCCCATGTCCAGATCATCAATAAAGATATTGAGCAGGACTGGGCCCAAAACTGAGCCCTGGGGATCACTGGTAGCAACAGGCCACCAGCTGGGTTTTGCTGCATTCACTTCAACTCTCTGGGCCTGACCATCCAGCCAGTTTTTTACCCATAAAAGAGTCCACCTATTCAAGTCATAAGCAGCAAGTTTCTCCAGGAGAATGCTGTAGAAGACTGTGTCAAATGCTTTTCTGAAGTCCAAACAGACAACATCCACAGCCTTCCCCTCATCCACCAAGCAGGTCACTTTGTTGTAGAAGGAGATCAGGTTGGTCAAAAAGGACCTACCTTTCATAAATCCATGCTGGCTGGGCTTGATGTTCTTGTTCTCCTGCATGTACTGTGTAACGGCACTCAGGATGAGCTGCTCCATAATCTCGCCTTGAACCAAGGTCAGGCTGACAGGACTGTAGTTCTCGGGATCACCCTTCCAATCCTTCTTGTAGATGGGAGTTATATTTGCCAATTTCCAGTCTGCTGGAACTTCTCCAGTTAATGAAGACTGCTGGTAGATGATATAGATGGTACTTTCAAGGCCTCATAGGCTCAGAACTGAAAGTAATTGCAACAATAAAATCAAGGTACGTCCTGTTGCTTTGTAGTTAAACTTCAAAGTCTAGATACAAAAAAACTATTTTTACTTTTTTGCAAATCAGAAAGCTATCTGTTAGGTCTTTCAAATGATTTTTACATGATTTTTACAATAGGCTTCTTACATAATTGTTTTAAATAGAAAGCTTTTAATTGCCTGGCACTTGAAGATGGTAAATTGATTTATAATCACAATCTTTAATAAGTGTGTTTATGCTATTCTATAATGTGTACTCCTCTCTGAAAAGGTATCAAATTTGAATTTCATCAATCAGAAATACTTTGAGAGGACTATTTTAAAATATTTTAAAATTTAATCTGAATTCCACTTTATGTGTCCAGGTCCCAGCAGGAAGGGAAGGCCTTTCACGTTTCTGCAAAACTTGAAAGTTCTCTACTGCTGTAGGTGAAGTCCAGGTGGGATAACAAGTAATTTAACTAAAAACACCCAACTTTTTACTACATTTAGCGTTCAGGCTTCTTTTTAACATTATATGTTGTAGTAAGGGGGCACTGATCCACCATTATGACAGATGCAAACTTTAGTCCAGCAGGATTTTCAGTGCATATATTAGAATCCTGCTGAATTCAAGCAGCACACAGGCAGATATTCACTAACTTGAGACTTCATTTGCATGTTCATTTAACTGCGGCTTTCAGCAGACCTGGTGTAATGCTACTGCAGATCAGACACTTTTGAAACTGATGTTTGCACAGACTTTCCACAGCATATTTATAGTTGCAGTGAGACAATTCAAATTAAATTTCTTTCATTTTAATACCATAGATGGCAAGAAAAAATAAAGAAAATACTACCTTTATTACTCCATATTATTTAGTTTAGCTAGAGCAGCAATATTGCCTCTACATCAGTGTATATAATTCTTACACTCTGTAATCTTCAAACTCTATAACCTTGGCTGCCATCATTGCTACTAAAGGACAAGGATAAGAGAGCAATATACTAGCTGTATAAAATTCAAACAAATACAAGAATAGCAATGCAAGAATAGCAATGCTTCATTAATATCTCCCATTACAAATATTAGGAACTAATAAGCAACACCTGCAATAGCAAAAGCTTACTGTATTGTGATTCCTTGTAGCAGACTGTTATGCAACATGCATAAAGCAACATAATATGACATGAAAGCTAGAATATGAAGAACTGATTTTGTATTTCAGCCTGAAGACATCAGCCAAAAGCTGCATAATCAAGCAGAGATAGTATTTAGAAGACTTAGCAGTACATAATTATGGTCATCTCTGATCAGTGGTGCTGCATTGGACTTGGATATCCTGAAACTTCAATGTATTTAAAAAAACCCCAGTTTGATATTAAGAGATGGAAATACTGTAGAATTCTAATGCCTTTGAAATCTCTACAATCCATGTTAAAAGAAAGAATTTTAAAGAGGTCATAGATCAGACTTTGATTTCAAATTAATTAATGATAAAAAAAATGATTTTCTAATAAAGTAAACAAAATTGCATATTGTGGGGTGAAGACCAAGGTCCAAGTCCTGGCCCTTATCATTCATACTGCCTCAGTAATGGCAAGGGGCAACACCTGTCTGAAATCCACAAAAGTGGGAGCTGGCTGTAAACTGATGTAAATAGTTTAGTAGTCCCCTGCTTGACACCACTTATGTAGAAGTGTTTTTCTTTTTGAGTCAGTGCTAGACAGCAGCATGAAAGTATTCACTCCACATTAAAATCCATTTATAGGATTTCTTAGAATGTGGTTTTGTTTTCTTAATATTTTAGAGCTCACAGCAACAGTGTTGGAGGGAGCACTGTGCATAGTATTGGGATAGAGATTTTTCAAGCTCAGAAAACACTGGAGGAAAGCACCAGTCTAAGTAAAAGCAGCACTGCCCTCGATATTCCTCATGATACTGCAACATAGCTGTTAAGCAGTCATAATAAAGGCTTCTCCATGGCACAAAAAGGAAGGCAGCAAGACTAGCTTTTTCCTACCAGAGCTGAAAGAAGTTGCTCTCCCTTAAAAACTGCCAACCCAATCAGAAAAACTGTGAAAACAGGAGCATCATGGGAAAAGAGAGTTTGCAATGAGAGTGACACTATGAGAAAACCTTTCAGAGTAATCTTTCTCATCTCCATGAATGACTTTAAATCTCCTCAAAAAAGTCTCCTGCCCTCTTTCCCATTACACTCATGCCCTCCATGCCTTTCCACCTCACACAGGACAGTAGAATCCTTTGGCAACTTTGGACTGTCCTCCAGCAATAACTTGGAACCCCTGTACTGGTTCCCCAACTCACTTAGGAGTGAGCTTGATCCAGTTTCCTTGTTGAGACTGAGACAACTCTTATGAAAAATCTTGCTGTGAGTGTGAACACATTTGAAAACCAACAGGTGTGGCTTCTGTGTGGAAAGTGAGTCCAAATTTGCAGGATATTAATTTTTAGTAGTTGCCCATGTGTTGTTTTTATACCCAATTACATGTTACCTGCAAAGAAACTTTTTCATTTTTATCCTGTGTGGGAAGCTTTTTGGGGCATGACTCAGTCTATTTCAGGCATACACTTTAGCATGAGGTAAAGTGCCTCCTCAAGGTGTCTATTGCTCTTTATTGACATTAATGGGAATCCCAAGGGTAATAACTGTAGATGAGGTGTACTCACTGTAGTTTAGTTAAATGAATCCTACCTGAAATGAACCCACACCTTTTTCATCATGAATATAACTCAGTTTAATGCCCATACCCAAGGACAATAATAGTCAATGCTCATTTAATTCTCATACTGTATTTAGCATGCCACTCATTCAATAGGGGCTTTTTTGCTTGCTACAGGTAGATAAGTGAAACTACAGGTTCTTAATTAAATTATGTCATCTCCAAGGGCACTTGGTTCTTTCATCCAAGGCAGTTCAAAACACTTCATGACTCAGTTATCTGGAAGGAAAGGCCAAGCATAAACCGATCTCTGTCTGTAGCAGTAAGGTTAAATGTCTATGTGTTTATTCTGGGTAAAAGCTTACCTGTGAAAGATCTCTCAAAACCAGATCTCACTTAACAGCAGCATGGAATTCCATCACTGTCATGAGCTGATCCTTTTCCACCTACTTGCTACTCACTGTTGCTCCTCCTGCAACTGTCAAGATATGCAGAGAGTGAGGTATTGCTGTTCAGCTCGGCAGAATTTACAATGGGCATTGTATCATCCATTTTGCTGTTCCTTGACAGGTGACAGAGATGTGCAACGTAATAAAGGGAATTTAAACTGTGTTTTCCATATATTTCTCATTTGCACTTCACTGGTGGAACTCCAAATCAACTTGATGGTTGTCGTATTGTTTGTAGCATTCTTAATGAAAAGTATAAAGCAGAATTTAATTCATACTATGTTTTCATTGTTGGGAGTGAATGTTCTTTCCAGATGATTGCTGCATTGAAAAAACAAACCTCTGTGGATAACATTTAAGAATTAAGTATACCAAAATACAGAAGAATTGGTAACATGTCATTCCTAATCTGTGGAAGTGCTTAAATTCAAGCCAGGCATCTTTTTAGGGTATTTGACCGTCACTTGGGGCATCCACATTGTGCCCTATGAATTCCAGCATGTCCTGCAGATGAAAATCTGGGAAGGGCATCTTCCTTTGCCTCTGACATGGCCAGATGAAAGCCGGAGTCATTCTGAAGCCATGTGTGTCCTCCAGTAAATTTGATACTATCTCAATACTACATAAAGGACACAATCTGTCACCTGATGGGGCATGGTCTCAGGACTTGTTTGGGCTTGTCTTTGCATATATTTTGTCTTGGCTTAGCTTTCAAAAGATGCATGCAGCCACAGTCAATTTGTGTTTCAATCTGAGTACAAACTAGGTAACTATAAACCTTTGAGAACCTCTCTGTGTCTCAGACTACATATTCAGAATGTAAGTAAGCACCATAGAAAACTTGCCCATTTACCTTTGACTCACACCCCCTGCCAAAAAAATTTTTAAAAAAGGGGGAATTATAAGATCCTGTAAATTTAACTGCATCAAATATTACAAATTAATATTAATGGTATACTATAAATCTTCCTGGTATTCATAAATTCACAAATGCCTATATAATAGCATGGGAGACATATTTCAACACTGGGTCTGTATCCAAGTTGCAATTCACAGTCTGGATGGGTAGACAAGTAGGTTGTTAAAAGACTGGATTACCAGATTAAAGGTTCAGATGGCCATCATTAAAAGATCTACTCAACCTTATGACTAGTATCAAGCAAAGTACTGCAGGGGGCTGCCCTGGAACCTGTCACGTTTACATCTTCATCAGTACATCCTTCCAGTACTTAAAGGGATCTTATAAAAAAGATGGATAGTGAATTTCTACATGAGTAGATATTTATAGAACAAGGGAGAAGAATTTTAAACTAAAAGAGGGGATATTTAGGTTAGCTCTTAGGAGGAAATTCTTTACTCAGAGGATGATGAGGCACTGGAACAGGTTGCCCAGAGAAGCTGAGAATGCCCTGTCCCTGGAAGTATAGTCCCTGGAAGGGACCTTAAAGATCATCTATTTCTAAACCCCCTGCCATGAGCAAGGATGCCACTCACTAGACCAAGTTGCTCGCAGCCACATCCAATCCGGTCTTGAACACTTCCAGGGGTATACACAGTTTCTCTAGGAAACCTGTTCCAGTGCCTCACCACCCTCAAAGTAAAGAATCTCTTCCGAATATCTAATCTGCATCTACCCTCTTTCAGTTTGAAGCCATTCCTCCTGTCATTACACATCTTTGCAGAAAGTTCCTCTCCAGCTTTCCTGCAGCACTCTTTAGGTACTGGAAGGTTGCTCAAGGTCTCCCCAGAACTTTCTCTTCTTCAGGCTGAACAACTCCAACGCTCTCTTCATAGCAGAGGTACTCCAGCCCCATGATCATCTTTGTGGTCCCTTCTTTGAACTCACTCCAGTGTGGGCATTTCCTTCTTCTGTTGAGGATCCCAGAGTTGGACACAACTGTCCAAGTGGGGGCTCATGAGAATGGAGTAGCCCTTCTGGCCACACTGTTTTTGATGAAGTTCAGAATACAGCTGACTTTCTGGGCTGTGAGCACACACTGCTGGCTCATGTCAAGCTCCTCATTTAACAAAACCCCCAAATCCTCCTCCTCAGGGCTGCTCTCAATCCATTCTTCCTCCATCCTGTATCTGTGCTTGGAATTGTCCCAAGACAGGTTCAGGGCCTTACACAGACCATTATAGATAGCTGGGTCTGATAGGTATTTTATTTCTGGGGGTTTTTTTCAATATTTCTTAAAACTTCCCAGAATTGATGTTTCTGCCATTTCTTTTAGCACTATTCCCCAGTCTTCTACTGCTCTATGATACATTTTTCCTCAGTGATAGATTACCAAAAGTAAAAGAGTTAATCTAAACGTGTCGCTTGAAACCCACTTTTTTCATATCAGAAAATGCATCATATCAGAAAGGGTCTTTCTTCATTCGCCTTCCAATACCCTTTAGAATATTGCATGCTAAGGGAAGTTTAGACTAAATCATAAGTACCTTAGGTAATCATAATATTTTCATCTTAATTTGAGAAGTCTAAAAAAGAGAATATTTTCCATGCCATAAATAACACTTGATTATGTTGATTGCATAGTTGCTGTATTAGCATTATTGTTCTGACAGAGAACATTGAAAGTTGGTACCATGAAATTAACTATTTAATTTTGTCAACACAAAACATTATATGATGATTGAAGAGCATAGAGACCACACTGAAACAGGGAAATCCCACTTTTTAAATCTAACCATGATGAAGAAAAGATTTCACACCTTCATTATATACAAAAAAGCATAGTGTGTCCCTGTTAAATAGTACCTTTCTGATTCTGGGCTTTCATGCAGATCATGAAAAATTAGGTTTTTCAAATATTCCATTTAAAATTAATTAGAAACTTTGGGAAGGCCAAATATTTCCATGTAAATAATAGGGTTCTTACAGTGTGTTCTTTCTCACTGTCATGGTTTAGGAATGGTATTCTCCAGTTTAGTGCTCTCACTGAAATCACATGCCGCTCGCTCACTCCTCCCTCCCACTTCCTCCTCCCTCTGCCTCTCCATAGTGGAGAGGAGAACTGGAGGCATAAAAGGTAAGGATCACAGATTGAGATAAGAACAATTTACTGGAAACAGCAATGAGATAAGAAAATGAAGAATAACAAGAGTAACAGCAACAATACTAATGACAGAGCATACAAGAAAGAGGGTAATTATTCACATGGAAGCAACAGTGTCCTATTGCTCCTTCTGTCATGCTGCACCAACTCAGAAGGGACCCTTTCTCCCTGGGTGAGATTCCCTTTTCCCCACTCCTGGCAATGATGTCAGGTGGCATAGAATAACCTCTGGGTCCTAACCATGCCCTTCCCTGGCTACTGCAAAAATTAACCCTGTCCTGGCCAGAACTAGGACACTCACTAATTATTTCAAAAGGAATTTACATTCCATTCACTTTGCCTACATAATTATCTTATTCATAGACCTATATTTGAGGAAGAATAGTTTGTAAACAAACTATGTAGTTAATAGCAAGCAAATTTAATGTTCATATAAGGCAAAGAAAATACCATCTCACCACTTCAGTAACTCTTATGTGGATAGCCAAACAACAGAGCTAATTAAACCAATCACAACTAGTTTCCTATATCTGAAAACAACAGTTTTTTTCTGAAGCCTTTGTGATGCCTTGTTGTGAGAAATGAATATAATTTAAACTAATACAATACAATTTAAAGGTATGGCTATTATATGGGGTCATTGCAATGTAGAGTTTACCTTGTTTGGGTGTCTTAGCTCCGTATCACTATATCTTATTATATTTGGATGCCTTTGTATAATCACTTTGTCTAGTTATGATGTTGCCATGCTCAAATGGTGATGTGGTTATTCAATTCTATTTTTACAGAGCTTTGTATGTTAGTTTTTTTGAGATGCACGCACTGTATTTGTATTCTTGTCAGCAGCTGTGGAGAGAGAATAGAATAGAGACATAAGCAGAGTCAAATCAAATCATTTTAGGAAAAAATCTGATTTAATATTTCCAATGTTACTCCAGTTCCGCTTCGGAGTTTGATTAACAGTTATCACAATAGCTTTATTCTGTGCTGACCCTTTACTAATTTAAGATGACATTTCTAATATCATACTTTGTGTGGCCACACTGTTATTAGACAAAAGCCTGTCTGAACTGAGTCCTGAGATGTAAAACACTACCAGGGATCATTTTCTAAATTGCAGTATGAAAGATGCATTCAGCATCAGAAGGTAGAGAGGCATGAATGCCTGCACTGAAGGCATGTCTAACCGCAGAGCTTGCTGGCTGACTGATTTAATATGATGCGATATTAAAGTTTGCAGTAGCAAGATGCTGCAGTTTTAAATTAATCTTTTCGTAATTTTCCTTAAGTAGGTAGCACACATTTTTCCCCACATCCTGCTATTACTCAGGGATGGAAGCAGGATGCATGACTCATTGTGCAGTGTAAATTATTTTGGGCTATAGTTTTGATACTGAGGAACATTTTAATAGACTCAACAGTTTCAGTCATATTTTGTATTTCCTCCCCTTCTGTGTGTTAGACATCATATATTTTTGCATGTATCTGTTGATAAGGAAGAAGGGAATTGAGTATCTGTGCATTTGTGTAACAGAAAGTTCTGAGGATGCATGTACATTTCATTTCAGGCTAGTAAGGCAAGAGACTGGCATGACTGAGTAAGGAACTGCTGGTCAAACTAAAGGGTGAGGAGCACAGGCAGTGGAAAATAGGACAGGTAACCTGGGAAGAGTACAGAGAAGTGCAGTTGTGTAGGGAGGGGGAGACAAAGGCCAATGCAAAACTGGAACTGAACCTGGCAAGGGAAAGCAAAAAATAACAGAAAGGGCTTCTACATGTAGGTTAATCAGAAAAAGAAGGTCAAAGAAGGTGTATGCCCTCTGATAAACAATGCTGGTGAACAGGTAAAAACAGATGAGGAGAAGGCTAAGGTACTTCTAACTTTTTTGCCTCAGTCTTCAATGGCACCCTCTCTTCCCACACATCTCAAGTAGATGACAGCATGATGGGGACTGAGAAAGCAAAGTCCCTCAGTGTAAGTGAAAATCAGGTTCATGGTCACCTGAGAAACCCTAATGTGCATAAAAGTCTATGGGACCCAATACAGTGCATCCCAGAGTCCTGAAAGAAGCTGCTGATGTAGTTGCCAACTCTCCTGGATATTTGAGAAGTCATGGCAGTCAGGGGAAGTGCTGGGTGACTGGATAAAGGGAAACATTGCACCCATTTTTAAAAAAGGGTAGAAAGGAGGAACATGGGAACTACTGACCTGTCAGTCTCACCTCTGTGCCTGCAAAGGTCATGGAAGACATCCTCCTAGAGGCTATGCTAAGGGACATGGAGGACAAGGAGGTGATTTGAGACAGCCAGCATGGCTTCACCAGGGCAAGTCCTGCCTACCAAGCCAGTCAATTTCTATGATGGAGTGACTCCATCAGTGGTCAAGGGAAGGGCTACAGATGTCATTTATCTGATCTTCTGTAAAAGCCTTGACACCATCCCTCACAACATCCTTCCCTCCAAACTGGAGCCTAATGGATTAGATGGGTGGACTGTTAAATGGATAAGGCATTGGTTTAATGGTTGCATCCAGAGGTTAGTACTGAATGGCTCAAACTCCCAATAGGCATCAGTGGTGTCAGACAAGTGGTGTCCCTTAGGGGTCCTGCTCTGTCCTTAGGGACCAGAGTTATTTAATATCTTCATTAATGACATAGATGAAGGGATCAAGTGTACCCTCAGCAAATTTGCAGGTGTTACCAAGTTGAGTGTTGTAGTCAACAGACCTGAAGTATGGGATGCCATCCAGAGGGACCTGGACACCATCCAGAGGGACCTGGAAAAGCTAGAGTAGTGGGCCCATGGGAATCCCATGAGGTTTAACAAGACCAAGCACAAGGTGCTGCACCTGGGTTGGGGTAAGCCCAGGTATCAACACAAGCTGGGGGATGAACAGGTCCAGAGCAGCCCTGCCGAGCCGGCAATGTGTGCAGGGGATTCTCCCCCTCTGCTTTGGTGAGATCCCACCAGCAGAGCTGCAGCCAGCTCTGGGGTTCAAACCCCCTTCCCCCTCTCCCCCCCTCCCCTCCCCTCCACCTCAGGAAGGACATTCACATCTTGGAATGAGTCCAGAGGAGGTCACCAAGTTGATCAGAGGATATGGATCTTTCTCCTCTGAAGAAAGGCTGAGAGAATTGGGATTGTTTAGCCTAGAAAGGAGAAGGCTTTGGGGAGACCTAATTGCAGCCTTCCAGTACCTGAAGGAAAGATGGGGCAAGACTATTTACAAGAGCATATAGTGACAGGACAAGGGGAATGGCTTCAAACTGAAAGTCAGTAGATATTAAATTAAATTAGGTTAGGTTAGATTAGATTAGACTAGATATTGGAAAAAAAATTCTGTACTGTGAGGGTGGTGAGGCACTGGAACACAATGCTCAGGGAAGTTGTGGATGCCCCATCCCTGGAGGTGTTCAAGGTGAGGTTGGGTGAGACTCTGAACAACCTGCTCTATTGGAAGGTGTCTCTGATCACAGCAGGCGAGTTGGAACTAGGTGATCTTCAAGGTCCCCTTTTAACCCAAACCACTCTATGATTCATTTCCAACAAAGCAGCAGTCCCAAGACTGTGAAGGACGTACAGCTCCATCTGATTGTACCTTGAATAATGGCCCTACTCAAAAACAACACAAAAAACCCACACTGATGAAGATTTCTTGTTTCTCATCTATGTCATAGGTCTGAGTACTGACTTTCTCAGAGCTGTTTCTGAAGAAGGCAGAGGCAGGGGAAAGGTATTTTAAAATTTAGCTTTCATTTCTTATTATCTAAGGGATAATGAGAAGGGAGGCGATCCTCCTCCTGAGGCCACATCTGGAGTGTTCAGTTCCAGTCTCCACATCTCAAGAAATACAAGAGTCCAGCAGAGGACCACAAAGATGATTAGGGGTCTGGAAACTCTCTACTATGAGCTAGGCCTGTTTAGTTCACAGAAGAGTAAACTGAGAGGGGATCTCATCAATACACACAAGTATCTCAAAGCTGGGTGTCAAAAGGATGTTGCCAGATTGTTTTCAGTGGTGCCCAGTGACAGGATGAGAACAGCCATAAACTAAAACACAAGAAGTTTCACCTCAGCATGAGAAAGAACTTCTTTACACTGAGGGTGGCAGAGCACTGCAACAGGCTGCTCAGGGAGGTTGTGGAGTCTCCCTCTCCAGAGACAATCAAAACCCACCTAGACACATTCCTGTGTAACCTGCTCTAGGTGCCCTGGCTGGAGGTCTACCCAATGCTGGAGGTCTGCCCAATGCTGCAATATCTCAGGCTTTCCTGCATCAGAAGGGTTGTAAGATTTTATAACTTCCTATCACCTTTTCCATCACTGTATCAATAAATAATTATTTATCTTGAAAGTGGGTCTTTCTAGCTGGTATCTGAAAAGAACTGGAACCTACTGATTCCACCATGAAATGAGATAAATTCCTTTTACTTACTTTCCCCTTTTACCTACTAAGTGCTTCTTTTTCTGAAATATGAGTGAAAGGGGGTGTAAAAGTAAAGCCATTTGGTTTACCAAACTGATACATTTTTAATTAATGATGAGAAAAGTACAAGCATTTTGAATGCTTGATGTATATACCTCTAGAATCAGATTTAAAATGAAAATATTTAACAAAACCTTTTTGAAATTGTATGACTGTTAAAATGGGCTGTCAATGACACTGCATCTGTTACTTTCATAAACTATGTATATTAAGAATTATTTCTCTTATATTTATTTGTTTACCATGTTAATTTTGATTAAAAATGCGGTTTATTTCAATTTTCTCATTTTATTTCAGAATAATTGCATTCAAATTTGAAGATACAGTTTAGATTGACTTAAGTCTATCCTTTTGCAGTTGCAATAGCTTCACATTAAGATGTGATTTATGAGAAAAGTGATGACATCTGAAACATCTGCAATATTATTCTTTCAAATAGTCAGGGAGGTCTTTATGGCCACCAAATGAGAATGGAAATTGCAGTTAGACTTGTCTGTCAGACTAGCTCCATTTACTGCAAAACATCCTCTTTTAAACATCATCAGAAACAATGACAAAAGTTCACCAAGGGTGAGCTATCACAATATATATGTTTTACAGTGTTTCTTATAAGACATTATTTCTACAATGCATTAAGCGTACTTTTGAGCAAGAAACATTGCTAACAAATATGCCAAACTCTAAAGGAAAATATCGATTACATGAAGTGTCTCCAGGCTGCCACAGCTCAATAATACTTCAGAAGGAGTAGAGTCTCTTTTTAATGTAAATATTGCTTTAAACTGAGGAACATAGCTAACATGAAAAGTGCTAGTTACCTTTATGCACTGAACGACATGAGGAGGCTAGTTTTTTATCTTAACTGGCATAGCTGCATCTTCCACTGTGTCATCAGACTTCCTGTCTGTTGGTAAGAGGATATTTAGTTGATAAATTTTAGACTTTATTTTTAAAGAGCATTTTCCACTTCTTTAAAGTTCTTTCCACCTTCCTGCTTCAGTGGAGATATCAAGAATATAGTCACATTTTCAAATGGAAGAAAGATAGCAGTTGACACTAAAAAGTTTCTCAAACAGGATTTCCCTTTTGAGATAAACTATTTTGCCCCACTATGCATCTTCTGCATGTAACCATATTTCAATTTTTCTTGCCTCAGACTCAGAAGTTACAACCACAGCTGCCACCCAAGAAACACATGCACAAACACAGAAATTAAATTACTGCAGAATACTTTATACACCCTAGAATTTTCTAATGAGGTTTTCTTCACAGTTGATGTCTGTCAAACGAGACTGTCGTATAATGCATGGTGACTGAGGAGCTGAGAACTGGCAGTTATCAAATGAAACATAGATTTAGAAGAAACATAAAGATTTTAGTTATACGCTATCTGTGTTGAGATTAGTGGGGATAGGAAAGAACTTGGGCCCAGTGAGAGTTAATTAAAATAGTTAGGAGAGCTGGACGTGAAATGGGTTTTAAGATGTTAGTAACTGAGTACCAAATAACTGATGATCTGTCATTTGCATGTTTGCTTAGCTGTGCTTAGAATGAGGAGTAGAAACATTGATAAGTTGGTGTAGAGAGCAAGGACAATTACCAATTTCCTCCCTTTGTGGGAACCCGTCCAAAAGTCACACAAGAAGAAATTTAGAGGTCACTAAAGTAATTAGGATTGTTAAAACTCAGAAAGGCAAAAAGGTCAAAATGAGGAAGATGAGTTACTTCATCTTTTTTAGGACCACTGACCCAATTCAAGACCACCGACTCAATTCAGAACACACACTATGCATGCTTAATGACATTTAAGCTCATTTCCATACGAAGTGGAGAATGGGAGGTGTTAATGTTATGAATATACATTTGTATTTTAGATATTCATAATTTTTGTAAATAAAAAGCTTTGGTTTTGCTTGGATTGGGGCCCTGCGTCTTAGGGAGCTATCCCACGCCAAATAAAACATACACTTTCTAACTTTAAACTGTTAGAGAGTTTTTTTGTCCGTCTCAGTTGGATATTGATATTAGATGGATATTCATATTTTGGTAAATCACAAGTATGTCATGCCAGGAAGCAGATGTGTGAGTTGTGACTCGTGTCATGTCAGACTGCCCTGAGCATCTCCATGAGAGTCTGAGATCCTGAATTTGCTTTCTCTAGGCAAAATCCCACTGAAACCAAAGCAGGGGGCTCGTCATTAGGCATGCAAAAATCAACAGCCCACAGATTCAATAATGTCAAGTACTTTTAAGTGACTCAAAACTCAATATCTGCTTTAAAGGGGGAAAAATTATTATATATGAAAGAAATTATTATGGTCTCTAAATATCTTTATAGCTTAAACACATGACCATAATTTCAGGAGTCAATGAGAAAAAGCTTTTTTCTTAATGCTCTGAAGTGTTGCTGCCTAACACTGAAGACAAAACTTAGAAAATTAGTTTTCATCAGTAAAGTGTCCTAGACTGCACCAGGAATACATTGAAATAGCTCAGACCTAAAAACTCTCAGAAGTCCAGAGTCTAAGTCCAAAATAATGTTTTTAATACCATGTAGACATAAACCAATAGGATGGAAGGGGAAATGTAATGTGGTGACAGGCCATTCTTTCCCACACAGGAATCCATTATCTATCCCTTCCATTTGATCTTAGAAAACCCTTCTGCAGTCCTTCATCTGTTCCGAAGCAAGTGCTTTTGAAAAGAACGACTTAAAATAAAATAATTAAAATAAACCTTTGAAAAGGTTCAAAAGATAATCTAAACCTATGCTCCAGCTTTAAAAGAGATTCCTATAGATTACTACTCATCTTTCAGGGATATTTGTCTAATCCATTGCTGAAGTTTTGTGCTTACAGACTCCAGAACTTCTGGGCAGAATGTTTCAGTGCTTTGTCATCACTTTTACTTGGATCTTTTTTTTTTTTTTTTCCTAAAATGCAACATACATTTTCATTATTGGAATAAATCCTTTCACTTCTTCTTTTTTTTTTTTTTTCAATTGGATACTAGATATTTTTTCTTCTTCTCTGCAGCAGCCTTTTACATACTTATAGGTTTGCTATCACATGTCCATCAATCACCATTCTCTTTCCTCAAATATTAAACCCTAGATATTTCAATCTCTGCTTACACTTCAGGCTTTGTAGTGTTCCAGTTATTCTCATTTCTCTTCTGTGGATGCTTTTGTGGTTCAGACTCAAGCTGGTCACAGCATTCCAGTTTTGCCCACGCAGTTTTAAGTGGAGATTAATAGCAACTGGCAGCCAAGGCAGTAGGAAAGAATCCTATTCCAGAGCATCCAAGCTTTTTTGCCATTTATCAGGATGTCTAACTAAGCTGTTTAGCCCCCTGTGACATAATAGCATGAATTTCATCCCATATTAAAGTGTTGATTTCACTATCCTAAAAACATCTAGATTTGAAAGTCTCGTAAGGCCTTGGGAAAAGCTAAACTAACAGCCCACTGGATAATGTCATGCTCTATATTTAACAAGATAAGCCTCTTTTTATTTCCCCAAGCAGAGGAGAACTTCACATCAGTGAGGATAATGTATTCATTTAACTCCGATAGTCTCAGCAGTTTTCAAATTTGAGGGTTTTTTTAGAAAATAAATTTCCAAAAGAAAATAAAAACAGAATTTCAGACAAAAGATTTCTCTCTTAGGATGCATCAGTAATTAATTCAGTTCTACCAGAAGTACTATAATAAAGAAAATCGATAAAGCCCTTCTAGAAATTCAGACTATGAGTTTGCAGTTTCTCTGATTTTATTTTGTTATTCCTGATAGGCACTCTATTTCTATGATCCATAATGAATATTAAATTAAAATAACTGGTCTATAAATTCATGATAGTGAGACTTCTGGCTTTCATAATTTATTGTAAAAGCATTTTTAACTGTACTATAGCTGAGTCGAATTCTTTACATGCTGTGTGCAGTTATTCTGTGCAACAGATGCTCAGACAATAATTTCTTACTTAGAAAAGTCATTGTTGCTTTAGACACACTGAATCTGTTCATCATTGTTTTACATATTACAGGAGGGAAACAAGCATTTATTACCTGTCAGATTAATGGGAAATGACCCTTAACATTTTATCTGGGGAGAATAAGGTATTTTCACAAAGATTTCATTTTAGAAAACACATTTTCCATAACCAAAAAAGCCTTTGGGTCAGACTGCAACAAAATAGGAAAGATAAAAAGTTGGTTATAAAGAAAATATAGAAGTTTACCTGAACAAAGCAAAATCTATCTGCAGCAGAGAAGTGAGAGGAAAATCAAAAGTGTTTGTGTACTCACTTGTGATTCAATCCTCAGTCAACACATCTCTGGTGAGTGATAATGACTGAGTCTGCAGTTGCCTAGGAAGTTGAATATAAATTGCCTAGTTTGTATGAGCTGTTAGCTGATATCCATACAAATGTGTTCATTTAATTACTGATTTAATAATAAGACTAAAAGATTTAAACTGAGCTCTGATCCTGTTGGGATGACATACCCTTCCAAGTAACAGCAATCTCAGAATCAGCATTTGGGAGTCAATCAACTATCATTATGGGTTTCCTAGATCCAGGGTTTTCATGCCTGATTAGTCAAATGGGCTTTTTTTCACACTCTGAAGTAGAAGGGAGCAGGTGGGTAAAATAACGGGGCTTCATTCCCAAACTGTAAATGGTGATGTCAGGGGAGCATCATGACCTTGCCTTGACCAAGAACTGAGGACTGAGCATTGTCAGTCATGGCTGACAGAGTAACTCAGATAAGAACCAGCTAGATTGGGCCTTGGTAGGGGTGCTGAAATAGGAAATGACAGGAGAACAACCCCTGAGACAGCTGAAAAGGTGCAGTGCAAAATCACTATGGACTGGCTTGACTGATCGCCTATGCCAATATCTGCTTACAAACACGCCTCCAAGAAAAGAAGCTGGGGGAAATATCACTACACAGACATCTGGCATTGTCCATGAACAGAGAGCCTCTGTCAGGATCAAGTCACTGACCAGATCCTGATTGTGATGAGCACCATATTTCCCCAGGCTGGATTGTGCCAGCCAACCACAGTGGTTGTGGTGAGCAGGTCTTGGCTAACCCCAACTCTGCATGTATGTATGTGTGTGTGCATGGACAGACATCAAGCTCTTCCTGAAACACCTCCTCTCTTGCTTTGTCCACTTCATAAATTGAGCTTAGCAGTGTCGATGGACAGATGATCCTTTCTGTCTCATTGCAGTAGAAAATGGGACAGTAACCTATCTAGTTGGATCATGCACATAATCCTAACTACGCCCCTCCACTGGAGAAATGATGTGCAACAGTTCCTTTGAAGCATCTACCTCCATTTACTGAAACATCTTACAAGTTCTTAGCCGTTTCATGGATTGAAAATATACCATAGCAATGTCCAGTTTTGCTGTAAGGACTCTTTGGTCTTCTTTAGAGTTCTAAGTAGCTTTTATTATGTCATATACTTAAAAATTCCTATCCAACATTTCTGAACAAGTTCCAGTAATGGATTAGGCAATGCTACTAAAAGCTATCATATATTTAATTTCTCCTCTTCTGTTTATTCTAACAGGTTCTTGTCCTTTCCCCTATTTTTTAACAGTATCTTGAGAGGCAAGTGGCTGGGACTTTATGTTTACTTGAGAAAGAGGAGCAGAAATGAGGAATAGCTTGAAGAAAATGCATCTTTTTCACATTTATACTTGAATTGGCAGTTCTTAAGTATAGTACGTACTTCAGCAACTGAAGTCCAAATAAAAATCCTACTATAACACTCAGGAGCGCATTTTTGTTGGAAAGAAATTTTTTAAAGTATCAGAATTTAGCAAATTCAGTTAGGACCAGTAAAACCAGTTATTTGTTTAAGATATTATCAAAACAAGGAAGTAAATAATACTGTCTTCTTCCTAATGGCAGTCTGAGACAAGAATTATACATGGAATTACACATTTTAGATGCTGGGTTTCATATTAACTTACTGGTTTTATCATCAAACTAATTTTTTATATGAGGAATGCATATATATATCTTGATCAAAAACTTTTTGAGTTTGACTCCATTTTTTTTCAAAATACAGATTGGTGAAATGTAGGAGTGATACAAGGGGAAGGATTACTAGTTGCTCTTTTGTTATTTTTCTATTACATTTAAATCATATAACCTAGCTGAATTACCTTTGGCTCTGCAAATATAGAATATATATGCCTACATTTAATAATATGAAATGTATTTTCTAATAATTGTTTATATTTTTTTGAGTATGGTTTTATAACTCCTTGATGCATTTAAATGTCTATTTTTGCTCTAAGAAAGTTTGAGACTTATTTAAGTAATGAGAGTGAGAGCAAAATGTTATTTTCCCCACTGTATTAGTCAGTTTGATTAATATTGTTTTAATGATGTCTGCTCTTATAATAGTATTGATGCCTTAGGTTTTAACTTTTATATTTTTCGAATCCTGTACTACCTAATGTGTTACTCTGAAGTTTCTTGTGGCCTGTTAGCTACTGTTTTCTTATGTTGGTTAGACATAACAAGCCACTCTAGGTTTGCTCTCCAAGGATACCTAGATTGGCCCAGGCCCAAAATATGTAAACTAAGGCCTCTGAAGAGGAGGGTAAACTTGGGGAAATTACATCATTAACTAAAATTATAATTAGAGAATTAACCCTGATATGCAAATGAACCAAACTCATAAAAGTGTGAAGAACTTGTGACCCAGGGTCCATCTTGGGTGTAGCCTTTTAACTCCCCAGGGCGTACCTTGAAGGCCCTTCAAATAAATACCTACCTTTATTCCCTCATTCTTGTCTAGTCTCTCTTTTTAGGTGGCCATCTCAGGCATATCAGTATTATATTCTGATTTTCATTATGCTGTTGTACTGCCTCCAGTATGAGTTCCACAGTACCATAAACACTTGATTACTCACTTGTGACGTTCGTGAGTCATATTTTCTCCAGGTTATACTATAGTTATCCCTACATATAAAATCCTCTTTTTCTTAATCACCTGCCATTATTCTCAATTATATTAACAATTATTAACATCATTCTACATTTCTCTTTTCTTCTCTACTATATATAAGTCCCCCAAATAACACATAAGATTAATATTTTTTTACAGACATGGAATAATTTCTCAAACTGAGTTCTTGTTATTTACAGTACAGAACAAGATGATAATGAACACTGCTCTGCACTAGACCTTTGAGTTGTTATTTGTCTCACTGTTTGAATAAAAATATGCTTGAAGTTATGATCTAAGAGGACACTTCTGCCACAGTAAAAATGAAAAATAATGGCAGGAGAGAAAAAGATATAATGATTTTATACCAGTCAAAACCTCCCAGGTAACACAAAGCATGATGGACAATACAAAAAAAAAAAAAAAAAACAAACGCAAAACAAAACAAAAAGACCCACAAAACGCAAACAAGACAAAACAAAACCACACCACCACAGGCCTTTAATAAAATATAAGAAAGAAATGGGCCACCAAACAGATGACATATATTTGCTAACATGAGGAAATATTTCCTAGTGCATATAATTACTTTTTCTGTTGAGTTCCATGACACCCATTATGAGTTATAATATTTCTTGGAGAAGACCTGTGTTGTCCACTTGTAGAATAATTAAGCTTTCCACTGCTCAGTGGGTTACACCTGAAAGCAAAACCACAGATGCAGATAACAAGGCAGGAAGGCAAGCTTATACCGAATTGAAATCATAAAAGAGGAGAAAAAAAGGAAGACTAGCACAATTACTTTTAATATATGAAGTATATTTTCCTGCTAAAGTCTCTTGGTAATACTTTTTAAATTTAGTTTTGGGCAGCAGAAATTAATTACAAATTATTTATTTATAAAAGACCAGTTCCTATTTGAGTACATAAACCAGCTTTAATGACATAGTATGTTATTCTGCACAGGAGAATATTCTAGTTTAGAGAGAACTGGCCATAAACTTGCAAAAAAACCTGCATCCAACATCAGCTTATCATTGTTTTTATAATAAATCTTTGTCTGAAATTTTTCTAAGGCATGAATCTCCACAACTAGTTAGGGACTTGTTCAATCTTTTGAAAATACACTTACAACTACTATTAGTGTGAATTCCTATCATTGTCCACTATATAAAATAAATTCACTGAACCATATCCTGAGAGATAGATGCCTACACTATTCAATATTTAAGTACTTTAATAAGAAAATAATCCATTAAATCCTTGCCTTACCTGCAAACTTGAGTTAAATTTTTCTCCTGCACTATCCCAAATTCTGCTGCTGTATGGATTCAAAACCTGACAAGTTTGATCATCTTGCACTGGTATTGAATCACAACAGATGGGAGCAGAGAGAAATTACAGAGGTTACCTACTCCATTCCCTGACTCAAAGTCAGGTCAGCCTTAGCTGTGTTATTCATAACATATTATTGCAATTTGGTGTTAAAGAGCTTTTCAATAACTAGGAGAGTTTAGCTTGGCCACTCTGGATGCAGACATCGAAAACTGGATGAAATGAATCCCAGGTTATGTCTAACAGAAATATATAAATATGAGAGGAAGGGGTGGTAAGAAAATTGGTTAAGAAAACAAGAACTATAGTATGTGACAATTGTGGGCCTGAAAAGATGCTGAGGAAAGTTCTGACATGCTATACTAAAAAGTTGTAGATAGATCCTCACAATCATGTATTGTTTAGTAATCATCAAAAGATTTCTGCCCCAGCAACTGGAAGAGCCTAACTGAAAGCAGCAGGATATAACCATCTGTCATTTTAGAGATCACAGCTAGAAAAAAATTAAAAAATATTGCAATAGAAAATTGGGAAATAAAAGATATAAAATGGAGTTCTAGTCTGTAACAAAGTGGTTAATATTGGGTCCCATAACTCCCATGCACTGTGGACAGGAGTTGGATGATTAAATTATTCTTTCTGTTCTGGTCTAAGTTACAAATATAAATGTTATAGGACAACACTTCTAAAGGGCAGCATTTTTTAGTTCAGCAATGGAAAGTACTTCTGCTGCTGAGGAATGAATTTTCACAGTTTGATACTGACATGAATCTTATGAATTCTACTACAAAAAAAATGCCTTTTAAGCTCCAAGTTAAGTTTTCAGTTGAAGCAAATGCGGCAGAAGCAAAAAAAATATTTAGACTTTTGAGTTAAGACCTTGCATAACATGCAGGATGAAATGCGAGACTTCTGGATTTCAGCCCAACTCTACTCAAACAATAAACCTAAGAGATATTTGGCAAACATGAAAAATATCCCAACAAGATTGGTCTTTTCAGTGCTTTTTTCTTCCCCTTATCTTATTTTCAAAGAATGAGGCTTAAAAAAAAAAAAAAAAAAAATGAAAAAGTCAAACCAGAGAAAATGTCAAGGTACTTGAAAGTCTATAGTCTTAACAACTGGGGTGAAGATTCTGCTGTGCACCATGACGTCTGTGTCAGTTTATTTGACATGCTATTCTGCCTGCCCAGAAGAGGCCACCTAACCTCCACACAGAAACACAGTCTGTTTTGTAGAATCATAGAATCATAGAATGTTAAGGGGTTGGAATAGACCTTAAAGATCATCTAGTCCCAACCTCTCCTGCCATGGGCAGGGACATCTCCCACCCAGGCTGCTCAAAGTCTTATCCAACCTGGTTTTTGAACACTGCTAGGGTTGGGGCATCCACAGTGTCCTTGGGCAACCTGTTCCAGTGTCTCACCACCCTCACAGTAAATAATTTCTTCCTAATATCTAACCTAAATTTCCTCTCTTTCAATTTGTACCAACTTCTCCTTCTCCTATCACCACATTTCCTGACAAAGAGTCCCTCTCCAGCTTCCCTGTAGGCCCCTTCAGCCACTGGAAGGTTGTTGTGAGAACCTTCCCTTCTCCAGGCTGAACAGCCCCAACTTCCTCAGCCTGTCTTTCTAGGCAAAGGGCTCCAGTTCTCTCATCAACTTTGTGGCCTTCGTCTGAGTTTAGTCCAACAGTTCCATGTCCTTCTTATGTTGGGGACACCAGAACTGCATGCAGCACTCCAAGTGGGGTCTCACAAGGGCAGAGTAGGATGGCAGAATCAGCTCCCTCAACTGCTGCCCATGTTCCTTTTGAAGCACGGTTGGCCTTCTGGGCTGTGAGCACACACTGCCAGCTCATGTTGAGTTTTTCATCAACAAGCACCTTGTCTTGCTTTGCAGGGCTGCTCTCAATAGCACTGTTTAGCATTGTTAAGTCCCTAAAATCACATATGTCCTTGTTGTATGGGCACCTATCATTATGAAAAAAATATTCAAAACTTTCTGTTGGGCCAAAGAGAGATGTCATTCCTTATCTTGAGCTAGTAACACTCTCAGAGCACACCAAAAAAGAAGGAGAATAGAGAAACCCCAATCATATTTTTCCCATCTTTTCCACATCCTACAAGCCTGAAGTACCATACCTGGAGGTATTCTGTGTGGAAGCACTTTCCCTGATGAAAGGGAACAGGAGAGTGCAGAGCAGTAGAAAAGTGGCAGGAGCAAGTCTTATGCTGCAGTCATAATCAGGGCTCCTGATCAAAGGAAAAGGGTTGGGATCAACACTCCTCTTCACTAATGACTGCTGGTCATAGGGCAATGATATCTAATGAAAAATACAGCAAAACTTTGTTTTATCCTCAGTGAGAATCGAAAATGTTGCCTCCTTGTGGTGGCTGGTGAGCCTATGTTACAAGGGAGTCCGCTGGTGGGACAAGTCCCTAGTACCAAAAGAACCTCCTCAGGTTAGGGTGACCAGAAGGGCTTCCTCCCAGGATGCATTGTTCTGTTATGTTAATGTACCCCAGTTCTGCATTCCTGGTTGGCCTGTGGCCCCTCCACCCCCTTGCTACCTTATATGTTTCATGTCCTAGAAAGTTCTCCACTCCAGGTTCCTCCCATTGGCCTTTGCCCCTCGCCACTCCCCCAGAGCTTCCCCATTGGTCCCAGTGCTTGCCCAGCTCCCATACTTAAACCTGGACCCTGCATTTTTCTCGGTGTTTGCCTCTAGAACCCTTCACAGTATAGAAGCAATAAACTGCTCCTGTGGAAATCTATGCAAAGACTCTTCCTGCCTCTTTGCCATTGACCCATACTACTGAAGCTATCCATGCATTTGTAAATGCACGTGTGTGTGAGTATATATAGCTGATCCTGTTGAGCAGCTTCGCTCTGGAGGTGCTTTTTAGATATCGCTACACCTCGCAATCCCGCTGCAGAGCCCAAGACAGCGGTACCTCCTCTCTGCCTATGCAAATCTAGCACTACTAGCAGCAGCAGGGCGTTGCTTCAAACAGAAGAGCAAGAGGTACATCTAGCCTGTGTGCTATGGTTTCAATCTGCTAAGGCTGAGAAAGATCTGACGCTCCAAGCTCTTACTCTCACTGGGGGGAACTATTTAAAATAATAATAATAATGGAGAAGAAGACGACAAAGAAAACAATTTTTTTTTTTTTTGCTGTATCCCTTTACTTTTTAATAGAGAAGCATTGTAAGGCTATCTTCAAAAGACAAGGGAGGTTGAATCCTTGGTAGATGGAGCTTTCTGATCACTAATTTACTGTATTCTTATACAATGAGTGGCAGATATTTGAGCCTGACCCTCACAGATGTCCTCTTCTGTCAGTCAGTGCTTTTTATGCCTTCCATGGATGCCAGCTGTTGTTACAACTACGCAGTTCTTGCCAAGTCATGGCCAACACATATTCTATTTCTCAATTTAATGTTATGGTTACATTCAAAACCCTCTCCAGCTCTGATGAGCAGATTGAATTTTTAGTGAAACCAGAGTCACCTAACAATAGCAACAACAACAAAACCTTTTCAAATTATTCAACATTCCTTACAGATTTTCATTACATTTACCTTAAGATCAGAAAATTCCATATCACGACTGGATAAAGTCCCTGGGTAAACACAATATACAGTAGGTATTCAGTCTTCTAGTAAAGCTTTTCTTTGATTTTTTTTTCACAAGACGTTTATGACTCTACATTTTCATACTATGAAGCTCATAATAAAAGCATAGACTTTTGATCACTAGATTTTTGTGCTATACTTTTCAAGCTGTTAATAAAGGCTAAACTTGAAACTATATCCTGTTTGCTCAGCTTAACAATATGAAGCATGGGGACACTTGTTTAAGGATTAAGGCTTTGTTGTGCTTATTCAGTAAAAATCACCCACCATAAATAACTTGCAGAAAGGACATAGCCTACTTGAATGTCAGGAAAGGTTTATTTTAATGACTTAGCTGCTAAGACAACGATGAGTTTATGAATACTCTGAACTTAAAACACATAAATTAATAAAACTACATGTGTGCTTTGTTAGATTTTATCTGAAATTTAAGTATAGTTACTTTATTCAGAAGACTACAATGACAATGATCAAATAAGCACCTCTTTTTGCTCTTCATTTATTGGCCTAATCAATTCTTCAACACTATTCAGTAAAGACTTTCAATACAATGAAAAAAATCAGACTTGTCCCACTACTACGCACTTAGGAAAAAATGTGGTTTGGAAATAATCCAAAGGAAGCTAGTAAGAATCAGGGCGAAATCACTGATTAATAGAAATACTGTTTCTGAGGTTTGCATTGATAATAATATAGACCAATTCAGCAGACCCTGACAAGCATAAAAGTGCATTTGTTCTTTTAAGAAAAACCTAAGAAAAATGCAGAGTTTTCAACATAACTCACCCATTTGCAGAGCAGATGAATAGTGCTGCATATTGAGAATGTTAAAATAAAGAGTAAGAAAAAGGCAGGGGAGGAAATATTCTTGAATTAAGAAAATACAGGATTATATCAACCTCTTATCAAGCCTGTTGCTATTCTGGACAAAATGCAATGCACAGACAAAGTCAGAAAGGCAGTGATGGTCTTCCCCTTTGAAAATTAAAATTTAAGAATGAAAATAAATTTTCAGCATATTAATTGGAAGAATCAAATATATTAATTTTAAAATATGGAATTATATTGTAAAAGTTTCATCAAATTAGGGCAAAAAGTGCCTGCTATAAGTTAGCACATGATTAACTGCCCAATAATGAAAAGCTCCAGTTCCAAAATTACATCAATTGGATGTTAAATGACAGGAAACATTTACCTGTCTCATACTTACTGCCACCACAGAACTGTGCATGTGTAGTGGGTTCGGTTTGTAACCGGGAAGAAACACCAATTTAGTGTAGTGGTTTGGTCCAAAATACTCATTACTGTTTACCTTCTGTGAGAAAAGAATTAGGAGAAATGCAAAGCAGGCACCAAACTTGAAAGAATATAAAGAAATTTATTAACAGACCTAAAAGAGGGGGAAAAAAAATCATACCACACCTTCAGAACACTTCTCCTCCCCCCCCACCTTTCTCCCTTCTCCCACTGACAATGTAAAAAGACAACCCTTGAGATGTTCAGTCTGTTTACCACTTCCATAATAACCTTGTTCAGTCCATTTAGGAAGAGGAGTCTCTCTTGCCCATGCTATGAAAACATTATCACAACGAGACAGCCACCCGGGTTGGTTCTCTGCTCGCATGTGAATCCCTTCCCCGACTTGCAGCTTTTCCCACAACTGCTTTCGAGGGTCCACTCTTGAATTACTGGGGTACAATTTTAAGGTTGAGCCATTCAGAAACAAAAGTTCTCTTCACCCATCTCTGGGAGCATTTCATCTCTAAGAACAGAGGCCCTTCTCCTTCCCTGGGAGCAAAGGGTCCTCCTCATCTTCATCTCTAGGACTATCTCTGGGAGCATCTCTAGGAACTGAGGTTTTCTCCTTTCCCATTTGGAGCAAAAGTCCTCATCGCTTCCATCTCTCCCTGTTCAAATTTCTCATGAAATTACAGCTGCGTCAGCATCTGCCTATCTCAGTGCAGGTGCTTTTGCTCACAAGTACAAGTTGAACGCTCCACCCCCCATGCCTTCATGAAATTACAACAGGATACTCTGATATATCATAGCCTCACAACAGAATTTCAGCTTTAAGCATCTCCTCTTTCTTCTCCCTCAGGTTTTCAGCTCTTCACAGCGCTAAAAGGGTTAATCTCACCTAGGCCTTGCAGCTGGAATGAAGCTTATCACTGTTGGTCACATGATCTCTGCCAGACATCGGTGCAGCTTTAGCTGAATCTTGGCCGCAGTGGAGAGGGGGAGCTGGGTCACTCCGTCTGCGCATAGCAGGGCTGGGGAGGGTGGGGTGGGGGGGGTCTGCAGGTGGAACAGGGCCCATCGGCTCCAGGATGGCCGTGGCCTGGCCTGGCCCAGCCTGAGCAGGGCCTGGGCCGGGCCTCCCAGCCCCCGCACGGGGCCCGCAGCCACCTGTCCCAGCACTGGAAACGAGACAGAGCTCTGCCCTGGGGTTTGTCTATTCTTAAGTGTGTATCACAGAGGTGGTCACAACTTTAAGTGGCTTAAATAATTGTCCGTATTCAAACTGGCCAGCTGATAGGTTCTGTCAAGTCACAGAGGAAGCTGTAAGCACCCCTTAGGAAGAACATCACTTCCAGGACTATGCTGGCTAACCCATGACAGCATATCTTCATAAACATACTTAAAGAGTATAGGAATATGAGTGAGGGCAAAGGCAAGGATACACAAGTGAAAATAAAACTGATTGTATAAATCTCAGTTGTCGAGACCAAATACACAGTCAAAAGCATTTGTAAATAATGGTCTGCTAAGGCATGGGTAATTACAGAGGAAATGTAGTGGAAAAGTTCATGGCAAATAAAGTTCAGAATCCTTCTATCTTTGGATTTAAATAAACTGTTCCAAATTCTTCTAATAAATTTTGTCAATTATAACAAATTCTATCAAATGGTAGCAATTTGTAGCAGTCCTCATGAGTCTATGCAATATTGTAGCATCATATCTGCAGAGTTAATAAATTGAACTTAAGGCAAAATTCATGCCTGTGTATAGAAGCAAAACGTAATCAACAAAAATCACAACTCTTATATACACTTAATTTTTTTCCCTTGATGTAATCATGTATTCTTTTCAGGAAAAAAAGCTTCCTGAACATATCAATGCATTCTTCAGATGTATATTAAAAATAAGTCTTATGAAATTATGTTACATGAGTCAAACACTTATGATTTTCTGCTAATATTTACAGACAAAGTTTTCTTCCATATGGGGAATTTAAATTAAATGAAAACTGGATTTTTTTCCTGAATTCTGATTACTGTATATATTTTATGTGCTGTTTATCTAGGTATATTAAACTGACAAGGAAGAGTTTCATTTAGCAAAACAGTTCAAATATATTTAATTAAATCAGTAGCTAAACAAAGTTTTAAATATTTGCATATATAAATGGCTAACACTGTTGCCTATGGACTTGCTTCACAGTACCACAACTGCAGGATGTTGTAAAAGCATATTTCACTTTGTTCATACACAACACTCAGAAGTGTGCTAGGTCATTTCCAGGCATAAAGAATTCCTCTCTCTAGGAGATGTCTTTTATTCTTCCTTGTTTGGCTGTTACCTTTAATCTAAAATAATAATGTATGCTTGCTTCTGGTGTATCGAAAGCAAAATATAGACTTTGGTATTCAAGCCGGCAGCAGGATCAAAAGCTTCATCCCCATGTGACAGGCTATGAAGCAGCTGCCCCTGGAGAAGGGCTAAACTCCTGCTTCTAGCTCACAATTTGTGGCCGAAGAGCCTGGCAAACCTTCTCCCTTGCACAGTGGTTTGCTTCACAGGCAGCTTCCACAGGTAAAGAAAACAGAAACAGCAGCAGCTATTTGCCTGCAGGCTGTAAGATACATTATTTCAGGCAACTAATCTCTGTTAAGGGGGCTGTAGTAAAAGACCTACTCTTGCAGGGATAGAAAAAGGTGAATACAAGTCTAATTAAGGACTGGTATTAAGTGACAGCAGAACTGCAACTATGTGATAATATTAATGACATTTTGAACTGCTGCAGACAGATCTTACTCTGTGCTTCCAGCTGAAGCTTGCTTCACAAAAATGCGGCCCCAGGACTTGGTCTGCCAAGGTGCAGAGCTCTCTCACAAGGTACTGAGTGTGCTTAACTGACACACAAAGCGGAGAGACTTGTCACACTCAGCTGCCCACTGAAATGCCTGGAACTGGCAAGATCAAGCACATCTTGAACTGTGGACAAAATGCAGACAGAAAATAATCTTCTAAAAACGTTCATCTTTTTCTCTATCAAAGCCCTTGCATGGCTGATTAAAAACACAACAAAATTATGCAATGTCAACCATTCCTGTTAATGATGCTGATTTTTCTTTCTGAACGTTTTGTCCTGTACTCAGCAGCACCTCAGCCTGAATTTAGCCTCCAGCTACATTGTTATGCCTGTAATTTATAGCAGGAAATTTGACACAAATTTCTACAGCATTATATTGCTCTGCCTGCTTCCTTCCAGACTGAGATTTCAGTCTCCTACTTGCATTTAAGTGTATCTGTCATTTTTCATTTCATTTCCTTAAATGCTAGACATACTTTGCTACACTTGCTGGTACTCTGCTACTGATTGGCAGTGACTCTGGCTTGTCCTTTAAACCTCCATCTGTCTTTGCCTTCCCCTGGTCCTGCTGATGCCAGCTGTGCCGGTAAGTGGACACCGTTGCTAGAACATTGTCTCTCTCCAGTTCACACTATTGCAGAGGAACCCAATAACCATAAAAAAAAAAAATAAAAGGACCTCATTACACCAAATGTTACTCAGTGGTTCCAGCACTGGTGGCAGCCAGACACTGGCACCTAGAGTCTAGCAGCAGTGCTGGGACATAGAAATCCAACACATGAACTCAGTAACTCTGAATAACATCGAAATAAGCAGCTTGCCTGATGCTCACAGAACCAGTATCAGTTACACTAGGTGTATTTCAAGGTATTATTGTATGTAAACCTTTGTAATTTTTAAATATTAATTATAGGGTTTATATGCATTTTTTTGCATGCAGACCCAGAGGTGGAAAGGATATATGCAAATGTTCTGTTTGGGAATCCAAAGATCACTGTATAAAACCTCTGAAAATCTTTCCTCAAAGAGTCAAAATGCATATCTGAAGTTTCAAAGAAAGCCACTGCCTCTTCTAGATATATGTATGTATGTGTATGGATATATAATCTAATAAATCAAGTTGCAAATAATGACATGATATATGAATTTCTGTTTCTCTTGTTCTTTACTGCAGATTTTTTCCATATGAGAAGCTATTTATGTACACTCTTAATGCCAATAAGATGCTGATCCAAGTCTGCATCAGGCGTGCCTTTTCAGGTGTGAATCATGAATGCATCCATTTATCCACATTATTGATTTGTTTCTGATTCTTCTGGTGAAGAGAGGTCAAATCCAGGTGGTTTTGTGCTGAAGGCTACACAAATTTGAGATTATCATTACATGTATTAATGGAAGATCTATTCTTGGCTATCCCAAGTCAGTATGAACTTTACGGGAAACATCATGCTTGTGAGCTTACTCATTTTGAAGTGTTACAGAAATATGAGTTAGGGATCTATTTATTTTTATACTTATTTTTATTAATGGTGGTGGCAATACTGTCCTTAATAGCCATTTGTCTGTAAAACCAGGTGCAATGTTTACCAGGTGTTCAGCTGCTTAAGACAGAGATGGTTTCATAAAAGTTCTTAAAGCAGTCTCCATTAAAACGTCTCCACTGTGAGACAGGCTAGAACTACTCTGTTCTGAGAGGTAAGTAGAAATGTCATTTGGAAACTAGAAATCTCTCCCATCCCTGATTTTAGATTATGGTTTTAAAGCTCTGACATTCTGCACTACAACTTAAACTGCCACATGCATAAATGCATACACAGTTCTGCAGACAAACCATTTTTCCAAATGAAAGTAAAACAACATCTGCTTAAAACATAATGCTGCAGATATTTGGGGGCAGGAACAGTCTGATTTGCCCATTGCATGAGTATTGATTTTTGATTGCAGAGGTTATTCTGCAGATGAAAAGATCAAAATCACTTTTTAGTTGCTTTACTGAAAACTTGCACTCTACAAAACAAAGTGTCAAAAAACAATACAGCAAATTGAATAAAAAAGTAGCAATTACTGCTATCTTTGTCCTTTTTTCTAGGACCCTGCTCTAAATGACCATAAATTGCTTCTCATATGAGTACTACCCAAACAGCCAAAGGGGGAAAGTGGGAACCTGGGCAAAAGAGGAGAAAAAAGAGACATAACAAACTCTCTAGTCAAGTCTTTTTACACGTGAGAAGAACTTGGCCCCGGTTCCACTCCATCTTCCATTTCAGAATATACAACTACAAGCAGTGAGGGGAAGGAACTCAACAGGACAGGAAAAAGAGAAAACTAAACAGGAATTCTGTATTGTAGATAAAAAAAAATAAAATTAAATATTGGGGACAAGAAAGTGCATAGCTGCTGATTTGTGTCCTGGAAGCACTTCAAGGGTACAGGCATGTCCCTGTTTGACAAGAAAGTTCCTGAAAGCATCCCAACATCTGCATTAGCACATGTGTACAACACCCCAGCAGTGGAACTCAGTCATGTCAGGATATGGAAGCTGGATTCCCATACACCAATATCCCATGAAGCCCCTAATCTTACTATGCATACACAGTGCTTTTGTAGCACATGGAGGCTGTAAAAAAAAATGCAGGTGAAGCTTCTGCCTTCTTCAAAATGAAGAAACTGTGGTTCTCCTGCTGACCTTTGGTATTATAGTTCCCTGATCAAAGCATTAACTCTGCAAACAAAAGACCCAAGGTCATTTTTCTGCTCAGCATGAGCAGATTTAACCTCACATCTTTTACTTCCTATGTGAGTGTCCTAAATATTAGACTGCAGACATTTGTCTGCATGTGACTAGGAAAGTATCCCTTCCTACTGAACCTGCAGCTTTACAGCAAAAACTGAAATTCACTGGATTTCACTATGAAGTTCACTATGTGGAACATAGAAACCCAAAGAAATTGTCAACTTCACTCCTGATTTTCTCTACCTCCTCCTGCCTAAATACTGGGGACAGAAAGTGGGGGTTGTGGTCAGTTCATCCATGGGAGAGAGCCCTCCACAAACTTCTCCAGGGCAAGTTGTTCTTCCCACAGGGTACAGTTGTTCACAAACTGCTCCAGTGTGGGTCTCCTGCAGGGCCAAAAGTCCTGCCAGCGAATTTGCTTGGGCTCCTCTTTCAACAGGGCTGCTGGTCCTGACATGACCCTGGTCCAGCACAGGTCTCCCATGGCATCACAGCCTCCATCAGGTTTCACCTGCTCTGGCATCAGATCCTCCACAGGCTGCAGGTGGATCCCTGTGATCCTCCATGGGCTGCAGGGGCACAGCTTTCTCACCATGGGCTGCACCATGGGCTGCAGGGGAATCTCAGCTCTGGTGCCTGAAGCACCTCCTGCCCTCCTTCTGCACTGACCCTGGCGTCTGCAGAGCTGTTCCTCTCACATGTTCTCACTGCTCTGTCTGGCTGCAATTGCTGTTGCAGTTTTTTCCTCTTCTTAATTATGTTTTCCATCAAGAGGTGCTACCGCTGTTGCTGATGAGCTCAGCCTCAGCCAGCGGTGGGTTTATCTTGGAGGGCAGGTTTCCCTCAGCTTCTCACAGAAGCTGCCCCTGTAGCACACACTCCACCACACATACCCCACCCCTGCTAGAGACTTTTTATGTATTTATTTATTTATTTATTTCAAATTGTTTATTTGTTTAAAATAGTGGGGTTTATGCAATGGAATTCAGATAGAAATTCTATTGAAAGCAAGAGTGTATAAGCAATACCACAAAGTACTGCATGTGATGGTGAACTGTGCAAAAGAATAGCATCAAAATTACATTTTTTTCATATTCAAACTTGACAATTTTTTTCATTCCAGTGAACTGTCTAGGTTCACATTTGCAGAAATAGTTCTTTGCCTTAGAAATGCTGCAGGTTTTAGGTATTCTATGCTCCTTTATCCTGTTGTAAGAAATTTTTTCCTTTCCTTGTTCTTTATTCATCATTTTGGTCAGTTCTGATCCTTCTGAAGTACATATCATTATCTTCTCAAGCTACTACAGATTTTCTGTGAATAAAAAGCTTTTAACATAGAGGAAGTGCCTTTATATTATAGCTGAGTCCTTCTAAATTAAAATGGATGTCTCATTCCCTTACTTTGAACATAGAAAGCATCTTTCTTCACATTTATCTGAGTAATCTAAAGAGATGTATTGACTTTGAGAAAAATTTCAGTTGAGTCCATATTTATTTATATTTCCATTTTTAGGAATTTCAGTAATATACTTCTTCTCCACCATCAGCTTTAAGTACAGCACCTCTAGATGAAAAATATAAAAGTCAAATATAGTTTATAAATTATGAGTAGGATGCAGGTTCTGAGTACACATAGCTGGAGATGTGATAAAACTACTTTTTAATCTCCCTGTGCTTAGCTTCATGATGTTGCTAGATATTCTGCTCCACACACCTGTTTGAAGAAGTGGCATACTGGTGATGAGGAAGATGGGCAGTTTTTCATTTCCACTCTCCAACAGTGTGACTTTTTCTTGAACTGGCATTAATACTTTTTCCACTTCTATTTAAGAAACAATGCACGAAAGAGATGAGGCTTTACTAAAATATTATGTAGAGCACAGAGAAAAATGTGTGTGAAATATAGGATTATAAAGTTATCAAGGGAATGGCTATGGCTGATGGGGCAATTTGAGCTTTGTAACTCAAACAGCAGAGGCAGTGTGTTGTGAAGTAGAAATGTATGTACCAGCATGCCTCAACAGAACATGTCAAAACAGTATTTTGGGGTTTTACCACTGCTACAGATCTAGCTGCACCTGCCTTTCTCTTTTAAGTATTTCTGATTACATTCCTGAAGTGTGAATCTTTAATTGTCTTTGGATAGAATGGATAGTCAGAATGAGCATACAGCACTGACACATCTAGTCGTATCAAGGTGCTTCAGTTAGTATTCTATGCCCAGCAGAGTACAAGAGAAATAAGATTATAAGAAATGGGGCTTGCAAATGAGTGACACAGTCCGATTCTGGCTTTAGCAGTCTGTCAGTTTAACAGTCTCTATAAATTAGAGGCTGAATCTTGAGCATTTTATCCATGTCTCAATATAGATTGTCAGAGACTGAAATATTATATTTTATGACTTAAACATTTTCTTAAAGGACTTTTAAAACTGTATTACAAAAGCTGCAGAGATTACCACACCCTGAATGGGGCCCTGAGGCCTAACACTGCTCACTGATGAAGATAAGATAAAGTAACAACTCAGGGCTGGGGACATTCACAAAGCACAGGCTTAACACCTCCAAGATGAGGACCACAGCCCCAGGGCTATCAGCTGCCAGGCTCTCACAGACCCTCCACCAAAGGGCGGGGGGAAGAGTCTCTGGGTATCCTGGAAAAGCCTCTGGTCAGAGGTGCAGTGACTGCCCATCCTCCACTGTGCAGAGGAGCCCAGCTGAGGGGTCCTCACTGTGGGGGAAGCTTATCCACAGCAGAAGGGGGTGACATGGCCCATCACAGGGGCCCCCAGACTCTGCACCAGAGCCCCTGATATGATGCAACACACCCTCAGTGTTGCAAGGGACAGTGTGTCAAGCTAGCCCCTGCAAGAAAGACACCTGGGTGTTGACACCTGGGTGTTCCCACCTGGCCCAAAGTGTATATTAATCCACGGGAATCTGTACTCTCTGGCGTGTGGCGTGTGGCAGCATGTAGCGGCGTGGCCACGGTGGCGACAGGGGACCCTCACCACCTGCAGACCAGATGGAGGGGAGCAACGAGACGTCATTGGGACCCTGGGATGGATGATATGCTTCCACCTAACCCCTGTCACCTCTCCCTGTCCCCCACCCCCCACGCACACTTCTTTTTTCTATCTCTCTCTTTTCTCTTCCCTTCTCTTTGCCTCTCTACTATTAAATAAAATACATCCATTTTTTGGCATTAACATCTAACCTCGTTTGGTTTTAATCTTGTTTCTGGGGATATTTTGAACCTTCTAAGTTCTTTCCAGTTTATGCACAGAGACTTAGCTTGCTTTGCTTTTCTGGGTTTAAACAGGATCATAACATAGATACAGGACTTTTTCTACATTTTTTTCTTATTCATGTAAACCTTTACTCCTGTGATTGCCTCTGATACTCACATTCTCAAATTCCACTGCCACAGTGCTGATCAGTAGCTATTAAAGCAAAGTTGTTTGAATGTTGTTTGCTTGTGTGTTCAGCAACTGGAATAAAATGGCAGGCAAAGGGCTCTTTAAACAATCAGGCCACAGACATTCCCAGTCTCACCTTATGTCTTCCTTCAAGCAAAGTTAGATAAGCAGGTTAAGTTAGATTCCTCTTGAGTTATGGAAATGCAACCAAGTCAAACCAATTCCATGACAGACTGCTTGCCCTAGTGGCCTCTGCCTTCCTTAAACTGCATATATCTGCTTCCAAGAATCCCTCTGGATTTGACAAGAGTTTCTGGGCATAATCATCATAAAGATGAACAGCTTCTTCACTTCAGCCCCCAAATATGAAGTTTCTGGGGCTTGAAATTGTTGGTTTGCTTTTTTTTTCTTGGATGAAAAATCCATACAGCAGAGGTTTATCCAGGAGATCATCACATAATACTTACTCAGTGACTTGGAAAGCTACACCTATAATATTCTTCTTGTGAGCTGCCTGGAACTTCTGAGGGTTTGATGTCTCCTGTCAATAAGAAATCCCTCTCATTTATTGGGCTTATGTAAAGTTTTTTACTTCTAGGAAAAACCAATCAATCTTAAATACAGTCTCAAAATATATGTTCTTATTAATAAATACAGTGAAAATATAAGGTATTAGAGAAGGGAATTTTTCGGTTTACCAAACATCAAGCTAACTGAGCTGACTAGTATAGGAGAGCTGTTATCTTTCAAGCTACCAGATTTTTTAAATTTACTGAAGCTGTTACACTTTCCTAGTTTCCAAGAGATAAGTGGCATGAGTGAAGAATGACTGTTCTTCTGGGTTCTCAAACCATACAATTCAGTCAAAAGACACATATGAAATATAGCAACTCAACTATAATAGACTTAACTTTTTTATAAAGACACTATTGTACTGAGTTAAACAAGTTGTCTTACTGTAAGGAATGGAAAAGCCTAGATATGGGGAAGCAAAGGGAAAATATGAAGGAAATAGAAAGCAAATACTCTTCTCCAGGAAACAATGAAATTAAAATAAGAAAGTGAAAGAACACAAATCTTGCATTAAAAAAATTGAACTGGAGATAGAGACAATGCCTCTGTTTGTGTATTGGTACTGAAAATTCAGATACAGAAGAGGATTCTGCAACCCCTGATTCACTGTAATTGGACCCTTACCAGAGAGGTTCAGAGACAGGATCAAGCTATTCTACTTAATAGTCTGTCCTGTTAATGTACCAAGGAGCCTTTCTTAGTACAAGAATGACTGTACAGTTCAGAAGTGTTAGGCTGTCCCAGATGTATTTACTTTTCCAGAAAGAAAATGTTCTCTAACAAAAAGATCCCAACAAAACTTGTTTTCAAGTCCCATATAATAAAGACGGGTCATAGGTGTTTTGCAGTTAATTAAGAAATTAACTGCACAAAGGAAAAATACTGCAATGTGGAAGTTGTCTCTGAAGTTACTATGGGAAAGAGATGAGGACAAGGGTGGAGGCAGGGTAGTTTAGGAGAAGAATAGGGGTAGTCACTGTTGAGTTAGAAGTTACCTACAAGTTATTTACCATTGACATACTGCAATTACCATATAAACTATCAAAAATTGAACACATTTTCTTCTTCTTTTTCCTTAAATAATAAAAATAGTGAGCCTTAGGAAAATTCTTTTATTATGAAAGCAATTCATTTTTCTCTACCAGAATATTAACCTCTTGAAACAGTAGTCACTTTACTGCCATAGTTAAATGCAGGTAGTTTTATCATGAAAAAACCCAAGAACAACAAAAAAAATACCCCAAAAAGCTTTTCAAACTGCTTTGGAAACTCTACTTCAGATGTACCTCTTTCCATAACCAGAGGCTGCTTCTTAGTTAGGAGTTAGGTCTTGTGTCTGCTGCAGTTCAACAGCAATCTTGAACAAGTACCAAGATTTTAGCTTTACAGTACACCCATTGACTTCACTGGGGTGTGTCATAGCCCAGATTTCTAGCATGGATCAAAACCTAGCTTGGAGACAGAAAGTAGAGAGTAGGATTAAATGATCAATTTTCAGTCCTAGTGAAAGGTTAATGATGGGGGTCTCAAGGCTCAAGAGTGGGTGTCACGATGGTTAATGATCTGGGAAGAGGACGAGTAGTGAGAAGCAGCTTTGGCAGATGACACAAAGATGCTTGGGAGTGTCAAGCATATGATGTACTGTTAGTTTCTTCACAGGGGCCTAGACAAGCCAAAAGGAGAGGCAACATGATGATAGTAAAAGGCAAAGTAAAAAAGTCAAAGTGTTTTTGGGGTTTTTTTCCTCAAATATTGATAAATGGAAGGTAAACGGAAGTTATCCTTGAAGGAAAGAAGAAAAGAAACCCTGCACAAAGGCTCAACAAGATTCAGAATTAATTATCAGATCATTAAGAGCACTTAGAGAAATATCCAACCATTACTATAAAAATTAAAATATTTGGAGGTGATTAATGTAGATCTGCAGTTAGAAAACCAAAAATGCTAGGATAGCATGACAACTGGGTGATTGCTATGGATACTGAGCTAGATAAACCTGGGGTCTGGTTCAGTACTGTGAAGTCATGCTCCAAGTAGACAAGGATCCTTAATGAGTGTGCCCAAAAATTGTCTAGTAAGGGTTTTCAAAGTGCTGTGAGGTTCCTTACTTTACTACAAATGAGATTTACTTAGTTGAACTTGATAACTCTTTAGTTAAAGATATTTGTGAATATCTTTTCAAATACAAAGGTCAGAGGTGGAATTACCAGTTCTGAAGCTGTTGATACCCTTTGAAATAAGGTACACCTCAGTGTTTTGGGAGGTATGGTCCTTAAGCTGAAGGAGACCAGATGTTTTGCAGAATTAACTGAGTCAAAATGATAACTTGAAAGCACAATGGGAAAAGCATCACTATTATACCAATCATTTGATGCCAAACACTGGACATATCAGGGACTCAAAACTGAAGGGGCAGATTCTAGCTAGAAGGAAGCAATATCCTTTAAAAAGGAGGAAATCACTGAGGCAGAGAGAAGCAAAAGGCCTGTCTTGGGTTGATTTTATGATAATACTGCATTTCCCTATCATCTGCTTATTGCCCAGAAATGGGTCCTGCAGGTTTAAGCTGGGCCCAGGAGAGGGGGGAGAGAAGCCAAGTGAATTCTTCAGCATGGTTTGTGTTCAAGGACTCACACACTCCCCTGCCTTCTCACCGCTGCAGAGCTGAGGGAGCACCTTCCTGCTTTTAGCCAGCCTGTTAGCTGAGGCAAGAAGTTTTCCCATACCAGCATACTAAAATCCTCCAGAACCTCTTTTCTTCTGGAACTGTCCGGCCTAGCTGTGATCCGAGAACCAGATCATCGGGCCCTGTGGACCGGCAGGGAGGCTGCAGGGACACCACATCCCAGCCTCCGACCTTGGGAGGGGCCGAGCCAGCTACAGAGGGAACTCTAAATCCGCCAGCTTTCTGCCCAGAGAGAAAATATCTGACATTATTAATTTTTTCTGTGCCCTGCTGGCACTCTGCTTGTTAAATAAATAGTTTTTTTCACTTTCATCCAGGAAATTCCTTTTGCATCAGTGGGGGAGGGAAAACTTGTCTTTGGGGAAGACATTCATTCCAGAGTGTTTTCCTCCTAAACTGAGACAAGGCCTCTCCAGTTTGTGCTGATGTCAGTCATTATATCACTGCTCAGTGATCACCAGGAGTACAACTGCATTCCTAACACACAGCTTGTACCAGGCTACAGGAATGGTCTTCCACCTTCTTCTAAATACTATATATAGTAAATAAATTATACGTGAAGGAATCGTAAACCTAACTGCAAAAAAAAAAAGAATTTGTATTTAACGATTGCAGAAAAATGACAAAGAATATAGCATTTCATGAGGATATTTTACAGAGAGATACAAAGTAACAAGTGAGAGTTATTGCTTTTGAAATGCAACATTTCCTATTTGACAATTTTTCTACATATGTTTTATTCAGAAATTTAAATATGTTCTGATTACATTCAATGGACAATAGGAAGACTCTCCTAATTAATTTTTGAGTAGTTAACAAAAGATTGTGCAATGTTGGAGTTTCTAAAACAACTAAGGAGACAAACATTCAAATGTATATGTGATTCACTTTCTTTCAATGGGAGATTAATTTCTGGGTTTTTATCAAGTGAAATAAAATTAAATTTATAAAATTACATTTAATCCAACGCATATTATGCATATTAATTTGGCTGACTTTCTTGATTCAGGAAAAGAAAAATTAAATTCCTTTTTATGCCCAAGCTCACAGGCCATCTTCCAGACGGAAAAGGTCTTTTGCGACGAAACAGGACAAAATCCACCATTTCTGTTGCAAATGAGACATACCACAGCACTGAGACAGTGGCTGGCACTGGCTGTTTTCTAATCTTCCTCATAGTGTTATTACTCTTCTGGGATCTATTATCACATGGAGCCTGGTATAAATCTGGTCCCCAAATCAGGGATCAACAAATGATACTGTGACTTGGCCACAGTAGGTGGTAAAAGCTGTGATTGCAGGACTGAAGCTATGACTGATACCACAAGGGATACAGCAGCTGGGTGACAGTCATTACAGCATCCTTCTGCACACAGTCTTGTCCACGGAAAATTCTGAATTCTTCCTGAAATCTGTCATCATTTGACCCAACCATAAATAGGTGCCCAATTGTTTATTTTGTGGGACCAAAGGCAGTCAATTGTGATGCTGTCCTTATCACACACTTGTGTTTTGCTGGCTAGAAAAGCTGGTATGCCTGAACCAATTAAGCCAGTGAACCATTTGGGCTTAGATGGATCTTTGACCTCTGCCTATGAAGGAATTTTAGTCCTGACATCCATCAGTAAAGTGCTGTAGGGCCCAATTAGGCTTTATTCTGCCACTTAGATTGCTAATATAGTACAGATACCATGGCTAGTTTGCTTTTCACATTGACAGATTTCAGCCTACAAACACCCTTCTTTCGGTACAGCCTTGGACACATTACTTTGTACCAAAAGTTTGTTGTGTGGTAAAAAAAAAATATTTACTTTTCAGTATATGTACTCATTGCAGAAAATCTCAGACCCTCAACTTCTCTTTTCTCTGATATGCTATTTATTGTAATTATTTACCCATCAGGCTTTCCAGATTTCTGGGCTACCCTTCCAGTGGGTAATATATGTAATACTTTCAATCTTTGAATTAAAGAATCTTCTGTAAGCAGACGTGTGATCATCCAAGTGTGTCAAAGGCCATCAGGGGATGCATATAGTACTTTGTAATGTCTGATTCTCAGACAAAATAAAAGGAAGAAAAACAGTTTTCCTGCAGAAAAGGATTACGCTAATGGTTGGCACCATTTTTCCTGAATAGATCAAATCTCATTTGTTTTTAGATGCATATCTACTTACTTTAGTGACAAAAATAAACACCTTTTTGTTTGTTTGTTTATTTCTCTTTGCCCTGCAGAAGTAATATAACTATTTGAGACAGCTGGATACTATTCCATCTTGAGCATCATTGGCAGAATTGCTCACTAAATCCCAACAGTTACACCTGTTCAAAAACCTTACAGGCAAAACAATCACATAGGTACCACTAAGGGCATTATTTAGCCCTTGGAAACTTTGTTACTGTTGATGATTTGTGATGTGGAAAGAATCCTCCCTGCCTCTTGGAGCCTGGACTGAGTTTCAAAAACTACAACTCAGAAAAAGCTCATTTCTCTCTTTAGGCAAGCTCCTGGGCTGTGAAAATGAGTGTGATGCCTGAACAGAAGATCTTCACTTCATGAAATGGGCTGGTTTCACTGGTAGTCCAGAAGATGAAGGGCTGAGTCAAATTTCACCATACTGGCAACCCTAGTTACCTGTGTCAGTCTGACAACTCATCCAAACAAACATGTGAGCTATGATTTGAAGGTAAATATTATGACAGAAAACTTGCTAGGAAAGGTATCTTCTGTGAGCAAGTAATTTAATATAGGAGATTACTATTTCTGTAACATAAACTACATTAAGTACTTGGTGTCAGCAGTTTCAATATATCCTTCACTGGCAGCAGTAAGTAAACCTCAAAAATCTGACTCACAGGATTAAACTGGTGAAATCAGTGGGAGACAAAAATTGTTGAGTAGTCTGTGTGGTGGAATATGAGGTACTTAACGCCGCTCGCCTTCTAAAAGCCATCCTAATTCCCGCAGTGCCATCTAGTGGTCCAGATCCCAGATGTACCAAGAGCAACTCATTTACATGTATATCTCTTGCAGATTAAATTATTTGATCCTCTACTCAGATACAAAGAAAACAAGTAATCATTATTACTGTAATAGTTTTTCTTGTTTTCTATATTTTTAAGTTAATATTCATGGTTTAATTCAAAGATTAATATTTAGTATAAAGGTTGCCATATGGTATAGAATTCTTTTGAAGTGAATGTATGCATTCTACCTGAGCTAGAAATTAACCTTTCTAGCTGATATAAATAAAGAATAAACATTTCACACTTCATTCAGATATAGACATGTATTCTATTTTCACAGAAATAAATAGGTATGCATGTTCACTTATGTGTACTTTCCAAGTTCCATAGCTCAGTTAATGTCTAATGATTCTGCTACATTTCATACAAGAATTTAAGAAATTTACATGGGATTTCACACAGTATGAAATAAATACAGGATAGTAATTTCAACAATTATAAATCTCTAAAGTTTTATGAGGGTGTAGGTGTAAGGACTTAAAGAATGCAGTTTCCCATCTCAAAACATTGTCAAAGCCACAGAAGGAACTTCCCATAAGATAAGCCACTGAACAAAGAATTCCCACTGTGGGAACTTGAGATAAGCACAGACAGCAACAACAAGAATATGCTAATTCCAGGGTTGGTGAGGCAGATTTATAATCCGAACTTAACAGCAGGTCATATCAATTCTTCCATTGCAGGAGCTAATGGTGAAATGCTGTAGTTCTCATTCTTCCCTTGTGTTCAGTAATATTGATTGACAGATAATTTGGTCCCACTTCTAAAGCTGTAGCAAAGCAATGAAAGGGTAATAGCACAGCTTTTTCTCTAACTTAGCTTGAAGTATTACTATAGTAACAGTTCTCCAATCCACTTTCTCAACTATGGAGCCCTGTAAGATTTACTATTATCCTATTTAACATTGTTCTATTTGTACTTAAATGTATTTTGGGGCAAACAAGCTTAAACGCTAAAAACACAGTGATAAATGAATATTTATAAGAAGCACAAACCAGGATCTCCTTATCTCTGCAACTAGCTGAAAGTAACATCAGGATGGAAAACAACTGACAGAAGTACAAGCTTGGTGTAAATAAGCTTATTCAGACAATATGAAGACAGAATATTTTCATCTTTACAATACCCGTTTCTGAAGTGATCAGATACCCTCAGAGATAAAGCGTCTTTGCAACATTAGTTGCCCAAATAATCAGTAGTGCAGAAAATACACAGAGACTTCTGTGCCTAGTCCCAAGATAACATCTTCTTATCTTAAGGAAATTTCATTATCTCCTTCCTTGAATATGGGTATTTATCACAAGTAGGAATGAAGCCTGTGCTCTCCATTAAAGTCCTCAAAGGAAGATTCTCAGTAATATTTAGCAAAGTACATTGAGGAAGTCAGGTTCATCTAATTCTGTATTCTTTGAATGTGTTTCTGGTTTGTACTTTTACTAGACATGGGACCCAATGGTCATATATCCTAGTATCAGTCAGTTTCAATACAGTATATCTTATAAAACAGGGTATTTGAATGCATACACAGTAGAGATTGTTGAAAAATGTGTTTGTACTTCCCAGTCATCTTCAAAATGACTTTAGTGATTAACCAACAATGTGTCTGAACTGAACTATTGCATTTTCTTTTTTATCATTAATACTCAGAAAGAGGCTTTTCATCAGTCTGCCTCCCCTCTGAATGTCTGCAGCTGACCTCTACTTGTCCTCACACCATGAGGCTTTATTATTTATTCTGACACTGCCTTTCCTCCTTCTTGACCATACAGCTTCATATTCTTTCTTAATTCATTTATTCATCAAAGATTAATTAATTGCTAAAAAAAAATTACTTGCTTCTTTTATTCCTTCCTTGTTGGGTATATATGCTTAAAGTAAATGCCTCTAAAATCTGCAAGCTTCATCAGCTTAGGTGACTATAGATTTCTCAGTCAGTATCACTGAAGAACACATTGGCTTTTCTCACAACTTCAGTGAGTTTTACTAGATAAATAATTCCCATTGATTCAGATATTCCACCTCCATAATTTTTGTTGTTTTTTTCAAAACCTTTTTGCATTTGCATTTTTATGTTGTCTGCTAAACATTGCTTAGGTGTAGAGATGCAGCCACAAGCCTATTGTACAAGGAGGTAGTGATCCAAGTGCTTGCTTTCTTCTCATGTATACAGGTGTAATCTGAATAGCGTGTGGCCACTTACCAACCATCTGTGTCAGAGAATCCGTGACTTCTCAGGTGTATGCCTCAGTTTCATGGATACTATATGAATGCTCTATAAAATAGTACAATTACTGAATGTGTGCATAACAAATGCATAATCGATTTATATGTACTGAATGTGTATTCAAGCATAAGTACAGTGCATTGTCTCCTCAAAATGAAATATTTTCTTCTAATCACAGAATCATAGAACAGTGAGGGTTGAAAGGGACCTTAAAGATCATCTAATTCCAACTGCCCTGCCATGGACAGGGATGCCATTCACCGGGTCAGGTTGGTCAGAGACCCAGGCAACCTGGCCTTGAGCACTTCCAGGGATACAGCACCCACAGCCTCTCTGGGCAACGTATTCCAGTGCCCTCATGATAAAGAATTTCTTCCTAACATCTAATCTAAATCTGCACTCTTTCTGTCTAAAACCATTTCCCCTTGTCCTGTCACCATCTGCCCATATAAAAAGTCCTTCTCCCTCCTTTTTATAAGCCCCCTTAAGGTACTGGAAGGCTAAAATGAGGTCACTCCAAAGCCTTCTCTTCTCCAGGATGAACAATCCCACCTCAGCCTGTCTTTGTAAGAGAGGTGCTCCTCTTAAATCATAGTCATGGCCTTCCTCTGGACCTCTTCTAACAGGTCCACATCTTTCATGTTCTAAGGACCCCAGAGCTGGGTGCAGCACTCCAGGTGGGGTCACACAAGGACAGAATAGAGGGACAGAATCTTCTCCCTTGCCCTGCTGGCCATGCTGCTGTTGATGCAGCCCAGGATACAATTGACTTTCTGGGCTGTGAGTGCATACTGTTGGCTCATGTCCAGCCTCTCATCCATGGGAAATCCCAAGTCCTTCTCTGCAGGGCTGCTCTCAATGTATTCTTCTCCAAGTCTGTACTCACGCCTGGGACTTGCACTAAAATGTTACCTGTACCTATTTGAGTAACTTTATTGAGACAGGGGCATTGACATATATTGTCCAAGGGTCTCTTCAAGGCTCGGTTCACACTCCAAACTTGGCTGCTCTCAGTGACCTATGAATGTAAGCAAGACCCTACAGAAATTCTAGTTAATTTAGAGCTGGTGAACCTCACCACAACTGGGAACTCTGTGCAGCTTGCCATGATCCATGAGGAAGTGTTCGTCCAGTGCTGCAATAGCTAGGATTCCCATCATCAGGAAGAATGTGAGGTTACTATCACCTTTTCTATATTTTCCATCTTTTACTCAATACAATAGTTAAGAAGCTTTGAATGTTGTTGTCTTTCTTACTGTGTGCCCAAAAGAATTGTCACCTGAGTGCAAAACAGTAGGAAATTACTATGCCTTCAACATTATGCAAGGAATGAGGAGAAAGATTCCTTCCTATATGAAAAGTCTTCTGAACAACCTGTAAAGATGGTGAGAATAGTGTGGAGAGAGGTCTTTTCCAAAGGACTTTTAAAGCAACCGAAGGAGGAACCACATTGAAGAACAGTCATTAAGGAATGATCATTCCCTTTACTTCATAAAGGAATTCCTAATTCAAACAAAAGCGTGTGACATTGTATCTTTGTGATATTGGTATGCTTGAATATGCCTTGTCATAGCAATTTCACAAATTTTTTCTGAACTCAAGAGCTCTTATCCACTTCTAAGCCCAATTTATGCTACTACAGTTTTTTAAATGATTGGTATGCATTCTCTTCCCAGTTTACAGCAACATAAAAGAGAGAAACCATAGCCATTCAACATGCATCAATACAGAAAGGGAATTTATGTCAGCCCTGTTGTTGCAGATGCTGGTGAAAATGTCTTGATGAAATTTAAAAGGCAAAACCGATTTTGTGCAAGCCTATGAATCAGAAGGGGCAGGTAGGGCTACAAATAGAGGAGAAACTTCTGTCTGAAATATAGAGGACTCACTGGACAGACAGAATTTTCTTTCTATGCTAGTTGGCTAAGATTTCTGCTTTATCTAAATACCATCCTCTGAGGCACAGACCCTTTCATGGCCTTTGTATTTGGGATAAGGGCTTCTGTCTAATCTGGGAGAAAGTAGGAATGAATCTGTCTTTCTCTACAATATTAGGGATTTCCAAAACTCTGCATCTCAAACTAGATGTAATTCAGATATGCTGGAAGAAAGTGAACATATCTTGGATTCAGGAGAGGAAACAAAACTAAGTGGAAGTTGAAGACAGATTCTGAGTGCATTTGTGACCCTGTGATCCCATGATCCCTTCTAATTCATCTTGGTTCAAAGCCAAGCAAGTGAGCTTAGACCACTTCCAGCAGCTGTTTAATCGGTTTGATACTGCAGTTAGAATCACCTTGTCAACATAAATGTGAGACAGTTTAAGGATGTAGCATTTATTGGCTGTATTTCTCAGTCATTTACTTCTGTGGATGCTTCTAGCTAGCAGGGGAACAAGTCAGACTGGTCAGATTAAGCCACAGTGGTTTAAACAAGTCTGTTTGATTTTGTACAGTAGCAGAAGGGATGAGCACTGAGGCAATCTCGTCCATGACAAAATGACAAATAGGAGCTCAGGCTGGTAATGGCTATACCTGACTCAGAGGGTTCTTCCCATCCAGGTTAAAGCGCAAGAAGCTCAACAGATTAATTCATCTGCTGGCAGTGTCAGCTGCACCCTCATTCTCTGTATAATGCTTTGTCCTAGTTCAGAGAACTCATGGCTTAAACCTACACAGCTTCATAACTGTACAACTGACTGTCAGGGAACAGAAATTGTTGCTCAGCTATTTAGTCCTCAGATTTTTTGACATGTGATGTGTTACTCAGAATGATTTAGACCAAAAAAAAGGAAACCAGAAGATTAACCAGCTCAAGGTCCTGATCCATATCTGGGCTGAACAAAGATAAAAATTCATCTCCAATATGTCCAAGTTCTTTCCTCAGTGATATCTGAGAAAGATCACTCAGGAAAATGAACTCGTATGAAGGAAAGAAACATTTGTTACACATTTTTGCTATATTATAAATTACCGGTAATAGACAAAAAAGAAAGAACAGATTGAATTCTGTATCCTTGAATAACTTTGCAGGGCCTCCTTTTGGGGGTCACGCAAGCTCTATGTGCAAACTGTTTAAATTTGATATGGAAGTTGTTGTGACACAATGAATATGGAACAGTGTCATTGTTCAAATCAGGAATGCCTTAAGCTCTGACTTACAACAGCCTTTTTACTCCCTTCTCTAATTACAAATTCTGCCATATGAAAGGTCATGAAACTGCAAGGTAGGACAGCCTGTGAGGGAGAGGAATAGCACTCCTTTGGTTTGGCTTTGACCTAAATCAAGCTGACAAGTCAGCCAGCCTTTTTAACTCCAGGATGTTTCTGAGTAAAGGCTTTCAAACTCTGAAGCAATTTTCAGAAGTCAGTAGGCAATGACTGGATACCAAGACATAAGTCTTCGACTTGTGAACTATAAATGCTTATACCATAAATGTTTATACTCATAAATGTTTATAATGTCAGATAGATATTAATTTAGTGGCCTAGTAATAGTACATTTCCAGAGTTAGATGCTGTTCTATTTTAAAACCAACTACAAGCCTCCTATTTATTCTAATTTTTTTAAAAAGTTTGGTTTTAAGAATTTTAAAAATTTAATGGTTACTGTTATCACAATTTTCATTCATTAATCCTCTAACACTTTTTGAGGAAGATAAACGTAGTAATTCCCAGTGACTGGTTATCTGTTGATGCAGAGATACCCAAGACCTAATTTTAGCAGAACTTAGATACCTAAGGATAGGCACATATTCACTGAAATGACTTGTTTTTGTTCAGTTGGAAGATTGGGATAGAACCAGCACCAAACTCAGCTTTTTAAAACCCAAGGTCAGAACCTGAGCTGCCATTAAATATTATCAATATTCACCCTTGTTGTGAGATTTGGGGGTTGCTGAATTTATTAGATGGATTCCACATGAGAGTTTAGGAATAGAAGTGACCTTGCCAAGAACCTATGAAAGTCTTAAATTTCTCCAACTGCAGTCCTCATAAGAGTATATCTCTAAGAATTACTGCCTTATTATGTACTCTTTTTTGTCTTTAAAATTGTTTAAAGTTTTGTTTTTGTTTTTTAGATCACTCATAAAAAACATGGGCAGTTCTTTTGGAAAGTCACTATTTTATGTTTGATTGGTATACCACAGGGGCTTGTAGTTTGTCCTCAGGCCTTCTTGTGAAGAAGGACGGGGTTTGAGAACAAGAAAATCATGAAATATGCATCAGAGAAAAGAAGGTTTTAAAGCTGTGCAAAATTCATATGCAAAATCCCTTGCTGAAAAGAGTCTAAATTGGATATAAAATAATTCAGAGGAAATGAGGGGAAAAAAGAAGGAGACGGAAGAAAATGTCAGACCACAAAGTCCTTTTACAGGTGAAATTCAGAGGTTCATGAAACAATTATAGAAATGTGCTGCAGGCTACAAGTTGGAATTCCAGTTCCTAGATTTGAATTAGGGCATGTTTGTTTGATTGTTTTAAACACAAACATGAGAAAAATTGTTTTTAAATCAGATGAGTAATGGTGAACATATTCACTTAGACTCTTTTTTCTTCTTCTTTTCTTTTTTTTACATCTACAGTATCTCTTAAAATGAAACTTTAAGAGTTTCAGTAATTTAAGAATTTTAAAATGTACATCTTTGTAGGAATTGTTGCTCTTGGGTAAAAATCTACTTTTTAAAGAATACTAAAATATTTATATTTGCAGATGAGGTATAATATTTTATTCATGGACCGAAAATACCATTTAAATAACATTATGAATTATTTTTGCAGACTCACTGAATGAACATTTTATACCTTGGATAGAAGGCCTCAGTACAAGAATACCCATTCCACTGCTGCTACAGGACCATCAGCTGAAATGCTGCCCAATGTCAGCTTTGAAGAACTAGCAAGTCTCTGACAAAATTCAGAAATGATCTTCATGGAGGGAAAATAAGATAATCAATGGTGCTTGTTGTGTCTGGTTGACTGCTAGAACCTATTGAATAATATAAAAATAGTCCTTGAAAATTGCAAGGGACATCCTCAAAACCAAAAAGGAAGCAAAGACACATGTGGTAGGGTAAGGGCAGCAATATTGCTACATTCAAGGCAGTGATTCCAAAGTACCAGATAGGAACCATCGCATCCTCACACGGATGTTGCTTCCGGTTCCTGTGGCGTAACAGCACGCACTGCCCCAAAATAGTTATTTCCATGAGGCAATAGTTAAATGCTGCTATAATAACAACCAACCAAAAAAGTTAGCAAGATGACATACCACATAGGACTACTTTCCACAATTCAAATAACATATCTGTGGAAGAAAAAAAGATGATATAAGATTTCTTCCACTAATTCTAAAAATCATGGGCCTCATTGACCTTCAGAAGCTGAGCATAGTCCTCACTTCAGGCTTCCATCTGGCACTCTCTTATCAGAGAATCCAGTTCTCACATGATGCCTGAATCTAGCAGCAGTGCCATGGCAGGCTCCGATGTGCACAAGCTGCCAGAGAAGACAGGAGCTGGCAGGACATAGAAGGATGTTGTATTAGTAATGTTTTCCACAATAGCAGCTTAGCCCTGGCACATGACCCATCATTTAATCTGCTCTTTCTCATGTACATGCAGCATGTGTTTTGTGAGGACATGTAAGATTTCAGGCACACATTTTATGTGCCAAACAGTAGAAGTTTTCTGGACAGTCAATCTTATTTTTCTGTTCCACTCAGGACAAGTAACCTCTTTTCAGCAGCCTCAGAGGGCACTTAGGAGATCAAACATTAATGGCCCGATAGAAATTCTCCTGCCTACATTACAAATCTTGTTCCCAAGGCCCCGAGGGTCTCTACTTGTGCTAGGGCTCTCAACAGCTCATTTGTTGGCAGCAACAGTTAGGTTTCTATGAAAATGCCAGCTGTAGAAGCATAGGCGCCTTAGGGAGCTTAGGCATGCAGGGAGATCAGTGCCAGCTCTGAGTATGTTACTGTTGACTACCTGGTACATTTTGGTGGCTATTTGCTTGTTCCAGTGTCAAAATCACTTTTAAAAGCCTGGCCAGAGGCTCTTAGTGCTAAATATACAAACAAGCCCATTAAAAGTCTGTCACTACAGGACTGATATTCACAGCAGGGTTTCCATGTATGCAGCCAATAAATAAGTAATGACAATAAAATAATTTCTGATCTGCATTTGATTTTCTCATATTGTTCTACAGGAGTTTTTCCTATTACCACAGGGGGGAAAAAAAAAAAAAAAAAAAGAAGAAGAATTGGCAGAGGCAAAAATAAAATATTCACTTCAGTCCTTGCTTACTTGGGCAGTCATGTCATCTGAACAGAATTACATATCTGAACTGGATTATCTGTGCATTTACTTTATGTCTATGAAAGCAGCAGCTTAGGGAAAGTATATAAAAGCACCTCAAAATATATCACAAATCAACACTTTTTTTTCCCCTATTATCTATACCCATGCCAAATACAGCCCTTCGAAACAGTCGATGTGCAAAGCAAAGAGGGAATGTCTATAATATCCTTAGACTCTTCCATTCTGCCTCCCTACCCTGAGAAAGGCAGTCCTGATGCAGCTGTAATGCTGACACAGCCAATTTCCAGCACACACTCGGCTGCTGAACAGAAGTAGCTATGGTGATAGTGAAGGGTAGATGACTGGATGAACACTCTTAAGTGAATTCAGATGTGTTCCCTTGGAAAGTATTTATCAGTTAGTACAAATTGAGGCAGCTCTTAAGGTGCTCTGACCTATCTATGAGTAATTTGGACAAGGCACAGCACCCTAATTACCATGACAACGTTCATCCTCTTGGCTGGATACAGCACAATGGGCTGAGCACCAACAACTCTAAATAATTAAATTACACTGTTAATATTCAGCAACTGTACCATCTAATTCAGTGGACATGAAGAACAGACTACCTAGATGTCATAAGTATGGATAGAATATAAGTTCTGCATCCCAAAGCAGGAAATGCCTGATGATCTTATTCTGAACTGCAGCTTCAAAGGTCAAGAAACTTTTAGGGAAAATGCAGCAGGGAATATGGCTTGTATCCCATATGAAAGAAAATCTGAAATGTACTTGAATTTAAATAGCCTTAATAAAGGAATGAATGAAAAACAAAAGATGTAAAAATAAACTCCTAAACATATTTTTAAAGAGGGCAAAAAAGCCAAAGCTTAGATGATAGTGGGTCCTAGAGGATACAAGCATTTTAAAAAGTCATAAAAGATGATCACAAACAAAGGGAAAATGTGAGCAAACTGGGAGGAAAAAACACAATTTAAACAGTGGTGAGGCATTCAAAGAACAAAATAACAGACTTGTAAGGAGAGTTTTTAGTTTGAAACAAACTGGCACACTGCTTGAAGCAAATGTAAGCAGGGAGCAACCTGGTTGTTACATTTATTTTTCTCTGAACCCGCAAAGTAAAAGAAGGAACATGGTGAAGGAGTGAAAGGACAGGGAAAAGCAGTAAAAGAACATGGCAAAGAAGTGAAAAGAAAACCACTCATCCGCTAGTGTTTCTCTCTTTCTCTTCCAAATAGGCCCTTGCTACTTTTCCAAAATCAAGGTGTTCCCTCTTATCTTTTTCTCCCCCTACAACCTTCTCTAAGTGTTATTTGAAAAGATCAAAGAGTAAAAATGAAACAAAAATAATCAACATCCTCCCCACCAAAAATACTCACTTGCATAAATCTTGAAACTTTCATCACTGGTCTCCAGTCTATTCAAAGTGCTCATCCCCATGAGTCACAGTATTTCTTTTTCCTGCCCTGCTGACAAGCAGCAGTAACACAGGGAAGTGCTCTAGGGAAGCTCTGGGTCGTGCCAGGTAGCAAAAGGCTCACTCATGCCACTATGCAGAACTCCTTAGAAGTCAACAAACACCACAGAGTGGGAAATAGCATTGATCAAAAGGAAAAAATCTATTAATACCACCAAAGCAGCATGACAAAATCAAGCTGCTAATGATACAGGCCAGAAATCAAATTAGGTTTATCTGATAAACAACACAGTAGGACAATGAGCCTTTATAAGAATCTTGGGAGGGTGGGGATGAATTTTTTTTCTGACGGTACCTCCAGGAGAACAGATGGGTGCAACAAAGCAAATATTTTCTGAGATTCTCTGAGACAGTGTAGCACAATTAGAATTTATGCCAAAAGATGGTATTGAGAAAGAAAAGAACAAGGAAAATGAGGATATCTAAGTGTCCTAGAGAAATTTATATCCTGATTTCTATTTTTTTGCATTACAAGAATTAGGGAGCTCCTGATGACATGTGCAGACAGCATCACATGGCATGTGATAATGTAATATTCAGTATCCTTTTTCTGTCATTCATCTGATGTCTCTTTCTCTGGTCAACTATTTTTTCTTCAGCTCACTGTTCTTCCTTCTGTTTAAAAAATTTTCCTTAGCCAAGCAAAAGTGCCTGCGACTGTGAATTTGTACTACAAAAGCAGCTATTAGAAACAACCCCAAATAGGAACAGTATTTCTAGATCTTTATTTGGTCAATAGTACTATGTGGCTTGCCTGCTTGTCCTTAGTGCAGAGATTAAACAAATATGCCTTCTGTAATCTGTTTGCTATCTGTCTGTCTTCATGCTGCATGGTGCTATTGTTTGGTGTTCTAGGAAGCATGATAGTATTCCTGTGGCAAATTAAATTTTGTGGAATACTACTCCAGTTCAACTACTTTTTCTTCCTTTTCCTAGTCTAGTGGAAAGTTTTCACCATCTTTATGACATAAAGAGCTCCTGAAACACTGGGATTTATTTTATTCTCTCCTAAAGGAAAAGCAAAGAAGGGATTTTAAATGTTAGAATGAATACCTTACTCTGGAGTTCACATTTCCAACTCTTTACTGTCCTTTTTAAAAGTTTAAAAGACTTTCAGTAGTGACTATTTGCCATGAACTAACTAAGCTTCTTTCAGCACAAATTAATTCTCACTCAAATAAATGTTACTTTACATCTCATCAGAGTCCTAGTGACACTCAGGCAAACATTAGGGCAAAGTGCTGCTGTGGACAGTAAAATATCACTACCAAGGCTTCCACTGATATTCAATGATGCAATTTAACATATTTTGCTCTTATTCGTAAAAACAGTAGAATTATACTAAGTAGATATATACTGTCTTTTCATGTCCCTTCATGAAAACCTGCCCACTCTATGGCTCTTGGTTGATTTCTCTCTCTCATCAATTAATTCTTTTCTCTCAATTGTAAAACCTAAATAGTTTAGGCAACGTGTAATCCTCTGTGCAATTTCACATTGGCTAATGCAACAGTAGGAAATTTAAAATATTCATATAAAACTGTTATGTGGGAGATATTCATCATTAGCTACAGTTTCAAATGAAACAACTGTTCCTGCCTTGTTTTGCACTGCCCATGGAATTTGGGAGTGCCTGCTGAACTGGTGTGTTTCAAGGACTTAAGTGCAGACAGAGTCCTTTTCTTCTGCACATGGAAAGACAATTTGGTTTCCCTAGATAAAAATACCTAAATTTACAATCGTACTTCCAAAATTTAGGCACTGTGTTTTAGAACTAATCACAAACATTTTCTGGTTCATTTATCTTGATTTAAGCACACAAATTCTAAGTTTTCCAGTTGAGTTTTAGACTAGTATTTACTCTTCCACTCCATGTTTCTAAAGAGCATGTAAGAAAGCAGAGCAAGGAAGATCCATGTTATGCCCAAAGCAAAAGCACCAAGGCTCAGTTGACCATTCTTTTCATCAGCGCTCTTAGACATACTATTGCAATTACATGTTCCATTTCAGTGAAATAAAAAATAGCACAAGCAGGCCAAAAACAATCACTTTACCTGTCTGAAAAGCAGAAGGACTCCACAATTTTTACTTTTTTTTTTTATTTCCCAAGTGCCACACAGACTGCAGTGCCAGTTCAAAGTAACTCTTCCTGGTATTTCATGGAGAGGCTACCTTTTATTCTGTGTTCACACCATATCACACAGCTGGGTGCTGCTCAGTCACTCAGGCACATAATTGATAATGCTATGATTATATAGATTAATAGTAGGAATAGGATTATCTACTAAATATAGAAATAATTGTTTGAAAGAACCTGAGAACTTTATAAAGTACTCTTAAAGCTTTGATTTCCTGGGTCAGCTTAATTTTGGAGAACATTCTATAAAAGGCAACAAGTATAGTTTCCAGCCCTCATCCATGGTTTTTGGATGGCAGAGGGACTGAAAGCAGTAAAGATTCCCCTTTGCAGTACTACTGAAGGAGAACGGTTATCAAGGAACTCGGAGTCGAAGAAACGTTCTCACCTGTGAGAGGTAAGCTGTCAATTACTGGCATGATTCATGAACCAGGAGAGTTATAACCACCAAAACCCACTCCAGCAAAAGATGACTCAGATGAATTGATCAAGGTAATCTTTTCTTAAACTGTTTTTCAGTTTTTTTGGTACCACTTCACTGATATTCCTTATATAGCTAACAAGTGATTTCATCTTATAAAAATTAAACTCAGTCTGGGAAGCTATTGTGCTGTCTCTCTGGGGAGAGTATGCTTATTATTCTAATAAATAGTACACTGCATTCATATTTAACAAAACGCTTTAAAGAAAGTTACTTTAAAGACTGTTATGAATTTCATGTGGATAAATCTGCATGGTGCTCCATTGGCTCCTGACTTCTACATTAGATGGCAGTCCCTACAGTAGATGATGTGGGCTTTACAGTTTTCCTTGCAAATTCTTGTAATAGGTTAAAATTTAGTTTACCAATAATCACACAGCAGCTGTATATCATTCTGTGCTGAGATATATGGGTATTATTAGTGTTCATGAGTTCAAATAGAGAGCATCCTTCATTATGATAAAGCAGGGGACACACTTCTGAAATAGCTCTATTTTTTTCATGGTTCTATCTTCTAATCATTCTTTTAAGAAAATGAAGAATAGAAATCAAAAGATGAATGGTCCCTAGAATCCTTGCCATGTGAAAACACCCTTAACAAAATCATTTTGGAAAAAGAACTATAATTCAATGCAATTCAAACTTTAAAAGTGCAAATAAAGCACAAAATTAGCTTCACTTTGAAATAATAAAAATTAATACTGTGGTGTGCACAGTTAAATAGTGATAAAATGACAGTTTTGACCCTGAATTACCACTCTTAACCTTCAAAATATTTAAACATATATTTTTATAAATACTTGTTAGGTTTTATAAATTTTTGTTTATGAATATGAATTGCATCCCCCTGAATAGGGATAAAACTAAGATCCTTTGAATAGCCTTTCAGAGACTTAAATATAGAGTATCAAGCAGTGAAAAGTTGCCTGATTTATAGGAACTGACGTTTTCAAAAACACTGAAATGCATTTATTGTTTTAGGTAATGTAAATTAATCCTGTGGCACAGTTGTGGACAGCAAGTTTTGATCAGGGTAAAAACTCAGAGCATTCAATGATGAATTTTATCTTTCTGTAAAATTCTTTACTGTCTTATCAAATTTCAAAGAAAGGATATAACTCAAAACATTGATTCTATTCAGTCTTTATAAAAAGATGAACTTATTCAGATGTCCCAAGGTTTCATAAGTAGATGCTGATGACAAAGCACCTGTATTTAATTATTCATGTTCAGCTCCTGTCTAAAGTGCATGATCAACCTTTTTCCTGCTTATGAAACCCATTTTGTTTCTCTTTTTTCTACTTTTTTCTAAAGTTATTCTATCATGATCTGAAACAAGATCCAACTTTGTGATGAATCCTAGTGGAGAGAGCAATGGAACTACAACATTCACAGTTCTTGAACTTCCTTAAGTTGCTGTTTGTATGTACATAGTACTCCTTAATGCAATTTCAAATATTATTACCTCTGTGTTTCTTCTCAAGCATCACATCAAGACAATTTAAGAGCGTATGATGATGTGTTGATAATCATCCCACTGCAAACAAAACATGTTCTCCTCTGCTCATACTGCAATATCCTATGATATGTTTTCTTAGGGAGAGTGTTCTGGATAACTCAGTTTAGTAATTCTTTGTAAGTCATGTTTGGGAGAATAAAAGAACATATGTTCTGCCAAAACTGTCAACCAGTATCACAGTGATGTTTCAACATAAACTTTTGTCCTTTCTGAATATTATCCTTATAGCTACTTGTTGTATGGATACCACTGTCACCATCACCTGCATAACAGCACTGCTATGAAAGTTGGTACATTCTGGTTAAAACTTTGAAACAAGGAGACAGCAAACTTCTAAAGTCTTCCTTGTTTATGAATCCTTGGCTAGCTGTAACAGATATTGAAAGTAAAATCAGAAAACTCATAAAAAACCCCCCTACATCCTTTTTTTTTGTTAGTGTGGCATCTTTCTTCTCCCTGATAACAGAAATATGCCCAGAGAAAGCATGAAGTGCAGAACTTTGTAGAAATAACTATCTTTGAATCCAAACTCAAGGCCTGAAGATGGACACGGGGAGTGCTACGTGAGCATTAGAAGGAGCAGGAGTTACTCTAATGTAAACTGGAGAAAGTAGGGTAAATGGGGCAGTCTGGATGTTTGGGTTAATTGACTCAGTTGTTCGCTTTCCATATTATTTCTATACTTGGAGGTAGAAATGGATGGATAGAACTCTGCTGATAGGGATTTCTGGTACTATCTTCTCCTCAAAGATTACAGGAGACATTCTTCAGCTCATCATATTTAAAGAATCACTTCAAACTAAAAATGCATAGAAATTATGAGGGCAGGTTTCCAACCCTTGAAATCATAGCAAAAAACATGTGCATATGTATGTCTATTTATTTTTTTATTTATTTAAAGATAATAAACCCCTCCTAATTTCAAAGTGTTTATATCAATGATGTCCCAAAGCAATTAATTCTGTTTTAAATTCTTAACATTGGAGGAGACATTACTAAATAGGACATAACTACCACGGGGTCAAGAGGAGTTGTTTGATAAAATTAACCGTCAGGGTACATAATTAATGAGAACTGAGCATCTTTCTCAGAAGTCAATGACTCAATGAATTTGTAAGCTATTCTTCTGACAAAAAAACACCGCCTTTCCAGAGCCTAAATATACTACTATATATCAACGCCATCTATAAGCCTAGATATTATCAGTTAACACTAAAATATTTGTAGGTTACTTTAAGTCTATTAGGACTTTCTGATTATTTAGATAGTTAAGATTTTTTATTTTATATCAAAGCTACTGTTTTATAAATATCACACTGAGAGAACCCAGTCCCACAAAGCATTTAACATCTCCCACTGTAATTAAAGCAAATCAGAATTGAGGCTCATGAGACCTCCGAGGACTGGGCACACACACCAGCAAGAGAACTTTTTTCCCCACTTACCATCTAAATTCATTGCAAACAAGATTCCCTTCTCTTGAGAGGACAGTTTCTAATTTAAAACCTGATTATCATCTCATTAATTTTAGCTGGTAACTTAGCCTTACAAAAATTCTTATATAGTTCTTTATATTTTTTTGTAGAAGGAAGAGGTTAAAGGAAACTATGTCAAATTGGGAATTAGGGTTCATCACTGTCATTTTTTATAGTGTTTTTAGTTTTCACATTTTCCCTTTTTTGCCCACTTTCCCCTCTTTTACAGTCTTCCTCTGTACCTATCTTTTCTGAGTGCAGTTTCTAAAAGGGAAATATTTTCATCTCTGTAAATAATATAAACATACACATATATAAATATATACACATTCATACAAATAATGTCAATATGTGAATTCCTGCAACTTCAGTCAACCCTTCCTGACTTCATCCTTCAAATTTGCACTTCTCATCATGTTAGGCAGTGATTTTTCTTCCTTATTATAGTCTCATTTTCTGCTACCACTACTAGGAAAATAATCTGAATTCAGTTGTATGTATGTATGTATTTTTTGCCCAGTACTTTTACCCAATAGTCATAGTTTTTTATGAAGGCTTTAGAAAAAATCTCTGCAAGTGTGGCACTATTTAAAGTCCCAAATTAGAAGGGAAAAGACAGCAGTATAAAAGGCATATTTGGCTAGGGTCATAGCTACCGTTATAGATTTAAGAAATTAGAAAAGCCATCTCCTCTCTACAAGATTAATTGAGCAGGTGTCCCTTCAGTAGAGTAGATGTTTTTCAAAGAAGAACATCAGCTTAGTTGAAGTGCAAAAATGCTGTTGCAGGGCAACTCAGTAGCTGATAAAAGTCATGCTTTGCTCCTGGACCTTCCCATGGGCTGCTGGCATCTGTTCCCTTTCTTGCAGCACCCAACAAGAACCTAAACTTGAGCATTACCTTTGCTCTTCCTTGTACAGAGATAGGCAACGTACGAATTCAACTCTGACAAAGGGTAAAACCATGCTACCTTCAGCTTTGCAGTCAGGGTCATCTTCCCCTGGAATGGAGGGAATGGGTATGCTGTAAGAGAACTCTGGAAGTGTGTAGCTTCCAAAGCACAGCTGAGGGAGGTCACACTGCTCAGCTTGGAGGCATATCTTGTCCCGTTCCAGATATCTTCAGAGATGGAGAATCCACCGCTTCTCTGGGCAACCCATGACAGGTTTGGCCAATCTCATAATGAAAAAGCCTTTCCTGCTCTATGTTTAAGCCTTGTTTGCTGCCTCTTCTTCTGTCACCATGCAGCACTGGAGTCTGTTTTCACTATCTCCCTCCTTGCATTGGGTAGTTCCAGGTGATGTAGTAAGATTTTTTCTTCAGACTGAGCAAACCCAGATCTCGCAACCGCTCCTATGTGCCCCAGCCTGATTGCTATTGGATGTCTTGGAACAAGCCAACATGATAGAGGTGTCTTTGCCCCCACCATTTGTGTGTCTCACATACTCTGGCCCAACTAAAGACTCTGAAGTTAAAATTCTCTGACTGACAATTTACCTCAAGAGAGAGGACAAAATACAGAGAGACTCAGGAAACTTAAAATTCCTTTTCCAGTAGATTCTATGCTATAAACTATGTTGCCATTGCTGCACAGAATTTCTTCCTTGTGCATGTCAGGGTCTCTGTTAGTGCATAATAAGTTTTGTAATGTTATTACCCATAACAAAAATTTCTTTTCACATTTTTTATCTAATTAATTACAAAGAAAACAAAAAGTATCAACTGAAATCAAAGGAGAAAGTTTATTTAACTTGTAATATCTGATTAGCAAAGCTTCAGGCTGTAATGTTCAGTTACAGATTTGTAACTGATTTTGATTTCTGTCTTCTTGACTGCTATTGAGTATCTTATACTTTTATTAGTGATAGGAAAACAGATTTTTTACTTGCACCTTTATGTAATAAGAGATAAAGTGACTCGGTATAATAAAAAGGTGGTATTTTACTATTTTAATAGAGAATTACATTTATAGATGGTCTGGAGCATGAATCAATTTAACAGATTGTGAATGGCATGATGGTGGCTTGAACATTTAATGGAGCAATTTGCATGTAAGAGGGAGCTGACGAAAATATCAGTGGCACAGAGGATTCCTTATCATGGTGTAGTGAATTAGATAATTTCCTTTCATATCCCTTGTACCTAGCCTCCAGTGTTAAATATTTCTTTTCACGCAGTGCTGCTGAAGCAAAGACCTTCTGGAGCCCAGACTAGGCCACAATCTCTCCTTTATGTGAGTTAACCAAAATTATTACTATTGAGTCCATCTGCTGTCTTTTTTAGCAGCTATTTGTTGCAGAAGGAACCCTGCTGGAATGGAAGAGACAGGTCAATGGACAAAATGAAACAGCTCTTTACTGATCTGTCATCTGTGCCTGCTGAGTCCTGCTATTTCAGCTCACTAGCCATGTTGGGATGACTTCCACAGCTGATGAAGGGGAAAGGGAAAAAGCTGAGTGAGAGAAAAGGGAGATAAGGGCACAGCAGCCAACGTTGGCATATCACACAATGGAAGCCAATTCACTTTGTTTAAAAGAATGATGTAGAAAGTAGCATGGATTGTATTATGGATGAAAGTAGTTGTTTGGGGGGCAAAAGGAGATCCCTGCCTAGCCTTTAAAATCTTAACTCCTTTTAAGTGATGGATAAGTTGTTTTTCTCTAAGTTGGTAGGCCTTTCAGAGCACTTAGCAATCTTTTTGTAATTATTTACATTAACATATCACACCGAGTGAGAAGCATTCATGACAGGGCTCCGAAGAGGCTCCAGTCACTTCCAATTTACCTTACAGAGAGGATTGTAAATAATCTCTTCTGATATTAGTTCTTTACATGTTAAAAATATGCACTGAAATAAATACATGGCCTTAAAACAATATTGCAAGACTAAATATCCTGTGTGTTCGTACAGGTTTGCACAGTAATTTCGAAAAATTAGTCTGATGTATTTTTTATGGCCTGGATGGAAATGTTAGCGCTGATCCTGATGATGCAGAGAGGTCAAGTGCTGATTAACCTGTTCTTTTGTTGTTAATTTCTATCTGGATTAAACTAGGCCCCTGAATATGCTCATTTAAATTGCAGGTGGCATGTTGCTGTGTTGAAGAGCATCTAGAGCAGAGTGGACATGAGTGACTTCTACCATGCAAGACATCTGTACAGAGCTGCAAGTTGACGCTACAATCACATGGCCTTAAAAACTCTGACCCCAAATCACAGCTTAGACTACATTGCTGTAATGGTTACAGTCTGAAATTGCCTGCAAATGTTGATTGCCCAAGCCATACTGCTTGTAAGACTGATAGATTCAAATGGAGGTATAATTCTTATTTTTCTGGGTTACTCCCAACTGTGAAAAGGTGCAGGGTTTGGTTTTTTCCATTTTTTTCTATATATTGCTTGTTCATCATATTCATATGCTGTATCAGCCTCTTCATGATCACGGTAGTGAAGTGCTTCATAATCTCTAATACATTTAACCTCAGACCATACTTGCAAATCAGAACATTATCTTCACTCTCAAGGAAACTCCAAAGTGGAGGTTACATTTATAAATTACTATGGGGAGTTATACCAGTACAAAATTTTAACAGAGCTGTCTTGAGACTCAGGTCAGTTGATCATCGTTTGCTTCTTTTTCTCAAAAATGTTAGGCAATGGATAGGAAAAAAAATTTAAAAACCCTCGAGAAAATTGCAGTGGGGTGGTGGCAACAGATTTAACAGATACTAGTATTTTTTTCTGTTGGTGGCATATGGAATTACGTACACTGTGATTCGAAAGGAAATAATTTGGAAGTGAAATTTTAAAAATGCTTTAATTTAGTATTTCAGTGACACTAGCATCTTGTAGATTGCTGGATCAAAATTTATATTCTGGGCATGTTAATTTAGGGGTTGCTATCTAAAGGCTTACAATTAGGATGTATTTTTTTATTGCAGACAACCTGACAGACTTCCATTTAACTATGCATTATTACTGACCTCTTACTCAGAACAACTTTCACAGTATACTACTGGGTTTTTTTAAACAGTGGCTTTCTAGCTGCACTGAAAATTTTCCAGAGTGTATTCTGTCTGGCCTGTGACCAATGGGTTTGTAAAGGTGTATTGCTGAAATAAATACATGCAAATACAGGCTCTTAAAGGCATGATGACCTTTTACATACGATTTCAGTGAATTAAAATTTTAAATCCCAAATCCATACAGCTATCTCTTCAGTATTGCATGTACTTATAAATATTTCAAAACTAATATCAGAACAAAATCAGGTTGACCTGGAAATATGTTATACATATATGAATGGGATTATAAATGTTATAAAAAAAAATGGATCAACCTCTATGCCTAAGTGTGTGGTAAATTATTCTCATCTTAGTTCTTCCACAACAATAAATACACAGATCTCGTGCTGAAGACCTTGCTTGGGCACAGGATTATGACAAAGTCTCCCACTACAAGAGTCCAGCCATTATGGTTACAGTGTTGAGACCCATGAAAAAGACCACACCAGTCTCTGAAATAGATAGACTTTAAATTTAGCATTTCTGCATCATTGAGATGCAATGTTTTCATTTTTCCTGAGTCCTTTTGAAAGTGAATGTCAGGACTGAATGCAAGTCTGTTTTCGGAAATGGCTGCAGTTGGTTAAGTAACACTGAAATCTAACACAGCTCTGGTACAATTCTAAGTATTTTCTTAATTCAGGAAAAAATAAAATGGGATTGCTATCATATAAAATATATATCTATTATGCAACTACTTCTCTTGTGAAATAATTTTGCATGTTTTGCCTTAAGGATGAGAGATGATAAAGGAAGTTGAAAAATTAATAAACATACAATTTAATGATGCTCAGTTTAACCATGAGAGCAGTGCAAAAGAAGTCAAGGATCTAAAGCCAAAATTCTGCAGAGATGAGGTTGTCTGCCTTGGCCAATCCATTTTTAGGTAGTCATAATATTAAAGTAAACCAAATGCTTATCTGAGTTTCCTGCTACACTTATATAATCTGACTCTGTATATATCAGCTGGAGAGCAAAGCAATCAAACTGTTTTGAAATACTTAAGGCAGAGTAAGGAGATGAGTAATGGCCAGTGGGGATTTGTTATGAACGAAATATGTCAACCCAGTCAGATGTCCTCCTGTGACAGGCTTCCAGCCCTTATGGATAAAGAGAGAAGTAGGCAAGCTGTGTCTTGAATATAATAAAGCTTTTTGATATTTTTTCAGATGACATTCTTGTGAATAACTAAGTGAAAGGATTAGAAGGTGTATACAAACTGTTTGGAGAACTGTACCCTGTAGGATCTACTGTGTGAGATCCTAAAGAGATCTGCTCTGCCTTTTGGGACTAAACAAATAATCAGTGTAATAGAGACACACCTTATTTATTATGATACCAGTAAATTTGCACTGAATTCAATGTTGTTCCAACAAATTAGAAGGCTGTTCTGTGTAAAATCATGGTGCTATTCAGTCGGGTTATGTGCAAGGATCCTAGTCAGAAGCAGTTAAACAAATATACAAACAGGAACAACTGACCAGTTGTTCATGCAGACTGGAGGCAAAATGCTGGAGAGCAGCACTGTAGAAAGGGATGTGGGGGTCCTGGTCGATGGCAAGTTGAATATGAGCCAGCAGTGCCCTGGCAGCCAGGAGGGTCAACCGTGTCCTGGGGGCCATCAGGCACAGCATCGCCAGCCGGGCAAGGGAGAGGATTGTCCTGCTCTGCTCTGCACTGGGGCAACCTCACCTGGGGCCAGTTTTAGATGCCACAATGTAAGAAAGATATTAAACTATTAGAGAGTGTCCAAAAGAGGGCTATGAAGTTCATAAAGGGGAAGACATATGAGGAGTGGCTGAGGTCCCTTGATCTGCTCAGCCTGGAGGAGACTGAGGGGAGACCTCATTGCAGTTACGGCTTCCTCGTGAAGGGAGGAGGAGGGGCAGACACTGATCTCTTCTCTGTGGTGACCAGTGACAGGACCTGAGGGAATGGCCTGAAGTTGTGTCAGGGGAGGTTTAGGTCGGATATCAGGAAAAGTTTTTTCACCCAGGGGGTAGTTGAGCACTGGAACAGGCTCCCCAGGGAAGTGGTCACAGCACCAAGTCTGACAGAGCTCAAGCAATATTTGGAAAAGTCTCTCAGGCACACGGAGTGACTCTTGGGGCTGTCCTGTGCAGGGCCAGGAGCTGCATTTCAATGATTCTTGTGGGTCCCTTCCAACACAGAATATTCTAAGATTCTATGAGCAGGATTCATGCAGAAAATTAGTTCTAGGTCTAGTGGAGGACAAGATAGGTCTGAACTAGATACATTATGCAAAAAAGCATACTAAGTGGACAATTTTTGTAATACCCTTCTAGGCTGTATGGCCTACTAGTTTAGCCTACAAAATATATGATGCAGAACAATGCTTTTACTGGTTAAAGCAAAAGAAAAAGAGCATTCTAGGAAAGATGTAGATTTCCTGAAGTCATGAGCAATGACAATAATCAAGATGTCTTGAAAATGTGATCTTTGATAGAAAATTGAATGAATTTCTTTTGTTTAGCATCAAGAAGGGAAGAGGATAGGAAATAGGGCAATAGATTTCAAGTATGTAAAAACAAACAAAAAAATTACTGCAGAGAGAAAAGAATAATCTCTTCTTTATGATCATGATGAATAGAAAGAAAACTCATGGGTGCATATTTCAGCAAGAAAGATTTAGGTTAGATATGAAGGAAAATATTATAGTAAGAGTTATAGTGAAGCACTGGGATGGATTGCCTGGCATTTCCAGAACTGGATATCTTTATTAACAGGTTAGCAAAACATCTATCAGGGTGACATAATGCACAGTTAATCTGGCCTTGAACAGATGGGTGGACTGGGTGAAATATTGAAATTCTCAAACCTCTTATTGTATGCTCTGATTATTTGGTTTTGGATTATTGTCTGCCCTACGACTTATTTAAAATAAAATTGTCTTTAACTCATCCACACAGTTTAATCATGACTTTCATTTGACTACAAAACTCTTCGGCTGGGCTTTTTTTTTCTTTCTTGCAGCATTACCCTGGGCAATCTGTATGGTTAATTCCTGCTTGCTACACATTTTTGATTTTTTTACATTCTCCATAAAAGTTCACCCTGCATTTGAACTTCTGGAAACAACTGGAATTCAACTGTTAAGATCGAAAAAATGATTTTAATTATTTGATGACAGTGTGTCCCTCTCTTTATTTTAAAACTGTACACAATCTGCTTGAGTACTTCAGATTTTTCTTGTAATTGTGCATCTGTCAACATAATATTTTTATTTTTTATCCACATTTTTTAAGATTACTTAAAATCCCTTCCACTCCTTTTGGCTCTTGATCTCCTTAAAAATTGTGAAATGTGCAAAATTTTTTAATGTTACTCCAGGTTTTATATAATTCCTTATTGATTATATTCAGAAACATGCTTTTATGTTGAAAAACTGGAGAAATCACATAATAACCATTTTTCTCAGAGACTTTACAACTCTTTTGCATGCCATCTTAGTTTCTTTATTAGCCTTTATTTCTTTTTCTATCAGATTACTTCCTTTTAAACAGCAAACTCAATATTTTCACTGTTTTCTCTATTATACATAATTTCATAGTCAACTAGGAACCTCCATACTATGAATTCCTGATTTCTGTTGCTCGTAAAGTCAATGAGAATAACTCAGCTTCACCAAGAGTCAAGAAGAATGGAATAACCTTTGTTCTAGACTTATATGCATTCTGCTACTGATACATACTTTTGCGCTTTTTTCTATCTTTTTCTTATTGTCTTTTTCTATTTTTTTTTTTTTTTTAATTTTTTGAGATCGGGAGAACTGAATGGAAACAGAATTGGACTGATTTTTAAGTGAGTAATTAACAGAACTAGTGGGATTGGCCACTGATCCAATTTGCATTAAGACAGCTACATAACACATAATACATACTGTAATAGACACGACAACAGAAAAATTACATCTCTTTGCCTTTGGTATAACATCTATATAGAACTGTGTAAAAAAATTGCAGTGTTTTTCCTCCATCAAAATTTTTTCAAGTGAGTTCCTGTGTAAACAATAACAATTCCCTCACATGTTCATCTATAATATATACAGGTGACATATCACTAGAAAATGTTCCGTTCCCATAGAAGTTAACAGAGTAAGGTTCCTCCTTTGCTATACTGATACCGGTGTTTTCTTCACATTTGCAAATGATGGATTCAGAGTAGCAGTTGAAAATGGCAGGAGATTTTAGATTCTCCTATACTCTTGATCAATTTTGATAGGACTATGACATGCTGTATGAAATATAAAAGATTCAATGCAGGGAAACTACAGTCTGTAATGGTGCACAAGAATGCTGTTTGAAACTGACAGATATGAAAAAAGTCTTCCTGTGGGGAAAAATTGAGAGCATCTTAGCATTGTTCAGGCAGAAAAAAGGACCATTTATTTTCTTTTATTTTTATCTTTTTCTCCAGAGTGTGTTCCCATTCCTACAAAAATAAAATCTAAACTTAACTATATGATTAAGTGGAGTAAGGTTCTATGCTCAGAAAACATCTGAAATAAATTGAAAAAATATTCCCATGTTTTGTAGGGACCAAAACAATATATGACTGTTTAATTGTTTCCCTAAGTAAAAAAACTGTGATGAATCAATGCTTATCTCATCAAATGTGTTACGTGTGTCATCTGATTTCCTTTTAGCAAGGTATGGTCTCTGCTTTACATTCCATCTCAAATTTTGTCTCAGACTGTCAATTCTCAAAGTTCAAAAGGAATACAGACTTTTTATTCTGCGATTTGCTTAAACTATAAAAATTATAAATTTAGTTCTATCAGTTAGGTATACGTCTTCTAACCATAATTTTATTTTGTTGTTTTTGATGAGACAGACTCTATGACATGGTATGATTACATTCATGTGAAGATGATGAAGACACTTGTATATTGTAAAACAGTAAATAACCTATACAATGTTCATCTGCTGTATCACTTCAGTGCAAATTTAATTCAAGTGGAAACAAAATCAGTTCTGCTATATAGTCTCATTTTAAAATTATCAGACAACTCAATTATTGCAGATTGTCAAATATAAAATCAAATTATTGCACAGTTCTTCAAACTAAGGGTGAAAAGTTCTAATGAGTAGCATATTCAGAATCAACTTCATGTTCATATATTTAGTTCTAATGTTAACTCCCCCTTGTATAAATACTACTGACAAACAGGAAGTTGTTGAAAGAAACCTGAAATATGTCTGAGCCTAGGTCCAATCAGTTTATATTCATATACAATACTGTACTTTTTTAATGTTATCTTCCTCCACCAGTTTTTTTAATTAGGCAATTATCATTGTCCAAGTAATCTGCCTCTGAGTGAGTTATGGTCAATTTTTTATTAAATTTGCATACAAATGTCACATCACATGGTTCTTTTGCACAACTCAGTGGAAGAATTTGTTTCCAGATTAGTAACTAAATTGGTGTTCAATGGCATATTTCATCTGCTAGGTGTGCAGGTGAGAAAAGGTTGCAAGTTTAATTGAGATTAAAAAATGATAATTATGTAAATGTGTTTATGTAATGTAAAATAAAAATAGAAAAACAGGATATAAGGGTGAAGGAAGAGAAGTAAGTTTGAATTAAGCTAGGAACTGCCATTATTGGACTAAAGTTTCCTTTGACCAATATTTCAGAATCTCCCTATACAGCATCTGCATTAACGCAGTTTGGCTGTAGCCTGTTGTGTCAGCTGGAATAGGTTTGATGGAAAAAAGGATTTTCCATCAGGCAGATGTGGTAGCAGATAAGGAAGGATACACTGCAAATGGAAGCCACTGGAGTTTTCAGCACTTTGAGACAGAAACATTTCTTTAACTGAAGATGGCTTCCTTCTGCCTCTGAAAGTCACGTTCTCTCCCCACCTCCCTCCCCTTTCCTCCACTGTTAAATCACTGGGACCAGAGAATATTGTTCCATGATTTATCTTAGGTCAATGGAATGGAAACAGAAATATTAGTAAGGAACTATTGAAGATGTGAATACAAAAATAACAATTTCAAGTTTGGTTTTACTGTTCAAATCTGTCAAGGAGACTGTATTAACATGAGTGGAATCCCTCCGACTACTGTAAGAGCCTACCCATAATTAGGGTGAACATTTCTAAACACGTTAATTCTGTTTCTCATTAATCTTAACCCTGAAATCACAAAGAGATAGAAATCACCAGTGACAGGTCTTTCGGGTGGTTGAACCTTCTTTCACATTGCCAGTGACAGAGAATTTCTGATTCACGTGCCCAAATCTTTCCTGCAAAGACATCATACACAATGCCTACACAACTGCATCAGTTGCAATTATTATTGTTTTGCCTATTGGGGCTTTTTTCTATATTACTGTCTGCTTTTTCATAATGGTTATTTGACTGCAAGAGAGATTTAACACTTACCTTTTGCTTGATATTTTTGTCTACCATGTAATTTACCCATTTAAAATATATTAGCTAATTATATGTGTGTGATGGTATTTAAGATGTAAAGATCTCTTTATTTGGTTGATAGTAATTAATTAGTTTTCACTTGAGTGTTTTTCTAGCTGTGATGTTATGAGATATTCAAAATAATAATTGATAGATTTGGTTAAGTATATTTCACTAATTAGGGTGCTCTGGAGATTTGTAATTGATTTAATTGAAGTTGAATGAGTTAGTAGATATATGGGTAGCATATAAAAAAGAGACAGGAGACTGTGAGAGACAGATATTTGGAAACAGAATAACTGGCTGAGAAATTATGTTTTAGGTGCTGACTCTTCATAAGGACCACAAACATAAGATTTTTTCCTAATTTTTGCATTGCATGTTAAATTACAAAATGTTATTCTGGAGGACTGTATTTTAATACGTAAACATTTATTTGTATATGGACACTTGGCTATATTGTGTATATATATACATGTATGTGTATATATATATATATATATACTTGGATATATTGTATATATACACATGTATGTGTATATATAAACACATACATATATACATTCTACATACATATCTATTTATAAGCATATAACTTTTGAATATCTGGTCTCTTCCTTGTTTTTACTTTGTGTAAGAATATACTTACATGTAAGAATATACTTATATGTACAGACCTATTCAAACACACATATGCCATATTTGCACTTTATATATACCCAGAAGGTAATGAAGGCAAGGGAGATAACTTCTTTTCAGAGAATCAGTAAGAAATTAAGTGATAGCAAAAATTTGACACAGAGGACCAAACATTAAGTATATAAAAATAATCTGAGGGGTATATGAGAACAAAGAGGACTGGAGCCAAAGCTGCACACCAAGTATTGCTCAGCCACATGGACCAGGGAAAACAATATATGAACGTAAGCCCATTCACCATTTGTGAGTCTATGTTGCTGTGTCTCCTCTCATCAGAGCTGCTGTAGGTTTCTTTGTGTCCTTGTGGACAATGTCGCAAAGGTAATCATTGACATTTGTTGGCCACAGAAAGGGGAGCAGCAAGGGCACACTAATAGCATAGCACATGCCCACACCACTGGGGTTAGCTGCTGTGTGGGCAGTGGGCAGTGATCTTCCCATCAGGATAACTCCACCTGGTCTCTCAGAGAGATTGTTAACACTGCTAAATCAAGGGAAAGAAAGCTGCAGGCAGGTCAGGAAAAGCTGAGGCTCTTGTCTCAGTCCTGAAACCCTGTAAACTCAGCACAAAGATTATGACCAGTTACCAACAACATTTTATTTCAGGGATACATAATTAAAACTCAAACCATATAGCAAGTATTATTGATATAATTAATTGTCTTATAATACATCTTGGTCTTGCAGCCGAGACATGGACACTATAATTTGTACCTCATAGAGTAAAATCCGGTTTCATGTTTCAGTGGCTTAACATCTACAAAAACTAAAGGAGCAACCCTTGCCTACAGTTTGAAAAATGTTTTTTTTAAAAAAGAAAGATTATGTAAATCTATATATATATATTAAGAATTAATGAAATGAATAGGATTAGGTTAAATATATCACACTGAAACTAAAGAAGTTGCAAGAATGTGTAACCAAATTCACATCCCGAAAAAGCTGAAATTCTCAGGGCAAGTTGAGAGGAATAATAACATGATGAAAATGCAAGGAAGGGAATAAAGAGTGTTTAAGGCTAAATTAATGTATAACCAAAGGTTATGCATGTCATGTAGTAATAAATACTGAAAGAATAAAAAAGGTCAGTAGGGATGTACATGAAAGTCTAAAAATAATTGAAACAGGAAAATAGACTATCAAAGTTATAAAGTATCCAGCAAGAACTCAGAAGAACTTAGAATGAACCCTGACTGAGAAAAGTAATATGGAAAATAATAAAAGGAAGAATCAAAGTGATGTAATGTTAGAAGCACCTTTAAAATATTATACCATTTCTACTTATTATGAGGTGTGGCCTTTGCAGCGATGAAATCAGTTCCTTCATTGCTGCAGCTAAGAAGGAAATAGATGTAGATTATTTCAAAAGACTAATCCTGAATGCAATAATGAATGAAAGATACTTTGAAGACAGTTTTATCTGTGTTCAAGTGTGAAAGTATAAAAGCATCAGGATACTACTTCAACTCCTATCTTTTCCCTGTTCTGTTCTCCCCTCCAACAATTTTTAATTAAGATTGAATTAAATTGTTCATTTTTTGAAATATTTTGTTTCAAGTTTGAGTACAAGGCAATGGAAAATTGCAAAAAGGAACTATGAATATAAATATAAAGAAGGGAATTATCTTCTTTCCCCCAACAGCCTCAGCTTGTCTGATTTCAGTTCAATGATGGTTAATGCAAAACAAAATGTTGGAATGAACACTGGCTGTCAAATCTGTACTCAAACAAGAATGACTTTAAATTCAGATCAGGTTTTATGGAATCTTCACCAATTTCATGTATTACCAAGGTTACTTTGGCAGCTTCACCAGGCAACCTCTTCCAGTGTTTTCTCACCCTTGTGGTGAACAGTTTTTCTTCTAGTTCCCTGGAATTTACCTTACTGCAATGTCCACAGCCTTCTGTTCTTTCATAATGTTCAAGAAGAATCTGTCTCTGTCCTTTCCTTAAACACCTGTTACATAGTTAAAGACAGCATTAGATAATTCCTTAGCCTTCTCTTCAAGTTGAACAAAGTCAACTTCCTTGGCCTCTTCTCATACATGCTCTTTAATCATGGTATTCTTGACTTCCTTGTATAGAGAAATGCAACACTGGACATATTTCTTCTCAAGTTGTCTCAGCAGAGCCAAGTAGACAGGATTAATCTTTGATGAACTGGCTTCACTTTGTTGATTTGGCCCAGTATCACAGAATCACAGAATTGGTAAGGTTGAAGGGAAACACAGTGGGGCATTTGGTCCAACCTCCCTGCTCAAGTAGGGTCATCCTACAGCACATTCCACATGATTCCACAATATCTCTGGGCAATCTGTCCCAGTGCTGTCACACTCACTGTAAAGAGGTTCTTCCTCATGCTCAAGTGGAACTTCCTGTGCATCAGTTCCTATTCATTGTGTCATGACTTATTACTTGGCACCGTTGAACAGAGCCTGGCTCCATCCTCTGGCATCTCCCTTCAGATGCTGTAAGACGTTGTCAAGGTCCCTTCTCAGTCGTTTCTTCTTGAGGCTGAACAGGCCCAGCTCCTTCAGTCTTTCCTCATAAGAGAGATGCTCCAGTCCCTTTATCATCCTTTTATTCCTCCACTGGACTGTCTCCAGGAGATCCATATCTCTCTTATCCGAAGGAGCCCAAACTGCACACAGGAGTCCAGATGTGGCCTCACCAGGGCTGAGTAGAGGGCCAGGATCACCTCTCTCAACCTGCTGGCAGTGCCCTAATGCACCTCAGGATACTACAAGGCTGCATTACTGCCTCCCATTCAAACTACAGTCCCCTGTTCCTCCCTTTTGCTTTGATCTCCAATCCCTCTCCAAAAAAGTTTAAGGTTCTACTGGCTAAATTAGGAAGGCTGTTGGCAGATATGCTCTTCTTCTGCTTTGTTATCTGATTCCTGTTCTTTTCCAGCAGTCCTTGTTCCTTGAGGAACTGGGAAAGTCTAGTGAGTGGAACAGGGGGAAGACAGGGCCAGGCCTTCAAGGTGACAGAAGGAAACATTTCTTAGATTGGAGACCAGAGGTTGCTGAACGTCATTGAAAGTACTAGAACACCTTCCTTGCAGAGACATGGAAGAAAAAAATTGACTTTTGTTTAAATCATCTTATCCACTCCTTTTTTTTTTTTTCAGTGAAAAGCAAATTATTTTAATTTACATTTTGTTAAAAGATGCCTTTTTGAGGTTAAAACCTCTTGTGGTCTTCTATGGAGTGTGCACCAGAATGAAAATGCTCAGGGAGATTCACTTAGATTACAAATTATCCTGTAGTGGCATTATGATACCATCATGAGAAAGCTACTTTAAGTTTATTTGAGCGCTATTGCAAAAATGTTCTTCTCAGGGCCTCAACACACGAGTATCCAAAGCAGGACTAACATAAGCATTTCTCTACTTAAACACTGTAGGAAAGCCTGCTTAAAAAAAAGATGCTTACAGTCCAGGGTAAGTTGCTTTTCTCCTATACATTAGATATTTTGAATTATCAAATCATGGAAGCTCAAGAAAAACTTGGGATACAAAAAAGCTTTCAAAATTAATCTTATTCTTTCTTGCAACAGAAATATATGCTGATTTGGGAAAGCGCATTTTCATTTCTTCTTGGTCTTGAATTCTCCAGAAAGACTGAAAATAAGTAAAGCAAATTCTTTTCAAAGCTTTTTGGCCTTTTTTGCAAACATATAGTCAGTCTCCAATCCCCAGTGCGGCACAAAGATCTGCAGTGTCTTTTTATAAGCAGAGGAAAGCGTGCTTCCAGAGTGAGCACCCTTGGCATCCCAGTTCCTCTCTCATACATTCACACGGCTTCTCCAGAGACCTTTTCCCTTTTCACCCCCTTTTTCCAGTTTCAAAAACTAAAAGCTAATCGGATCTAGTTCCATGCTAAAGTGAATGTATAAAATCTTTGTCATTTTGCTGTAGGTTTCACTGTTTTCCTCCATCACGAACCTCTTTACTGCAAATTCTAGCAATGGTTTAGGTTGTCATTTTTTCCCTACACAAGAGTCTTCACTGCATCTCATACTGGGTATGACAGCAGCATTTTTGTATTTTCCGCTTGTATAAAAATTGCCTCTTTGAAAATTTTAGAGAGATATATTTTTGAAAAATATGACTGACAGTTCACTTATTGCAACATCATGAAACTCTTTAATTTTTCTCTGAAATCAATTTAGACCTGTATAAACAGAGAAAAATTTCAAGTCGAGAACCTCTACTCTTCATCATGTTTTCTGCTGCTTCAATGTAGCTGAATGTTAAGAGTGTGAATGCTGAAATTAATGCAAATATGCTCTTCTGGAAAACCATCTCCTTGTTTTTTGTTCTCTGCCAGTGTAACCCTATGTTCTGAAGCCACTTCTATTCCAGTTTGTAATTTTTTTGCCTTTAGATTTCTCCACTTCTCTGGAGGGTTTGTTCTTTGCCTTCTAGGCAACCAGTCTTAAAGAATCAATGTGACATAGTTATTTGTTGTTTCTATCTATCTCATCTTGCTTGCCCTTGCTCCTGCAGTTCTGGCTTTTAAATGAACCTGCAGCTTCTCTCCAGGCTCTTACATGCTCCTACAAGGCATGTGGAGAAGAAAGCTTATAAGCTGCAGGCTGTAGCTGTCTGAGAATTATATGCTAACAAAAATTTTAAGATAGTGTTCTATTTTATTTGTAAATGATTACTCAAGTTCTAGTCTCATGACAGTGTACATCCAACCCTATTATTGGCCTAAACAGAGATCAAAATATTTTCCTTTATTTCTTCTTAGTATGGATATTCTACAGTCATATAGATTTTTAGGCTAGATTTAAGTATGCAACTGACAAAGAAAATTTTCGGTATTAAAAAAGCCTAATAGGAGAAATTCTTTACTTGCAAAAGGAAAAACTGCTATATCTAATCCATACAATGAAAATATTTTGTATGCCCAACACTGATCTAAATGTTGTTGCAAAGGAGATGTCTAAAGATGCCACAGAAGTGGTTAAGTGCACCCTAAGTTAAAAGATGGACAGAGTGAGTAATCTGTTGTTACTGTTGGTGGAAAAGCACTGGTACAGAAACTTTATTAACACTAGAAACAGTTAAACAGTTCTCTCAGTGTGTTGACTAAAATTTTATCATTTAAGCCCTACATGTGCTCACTCTGAGTCAAAGGTTAACACTGAGGTGAAGAAATACTCATCAAGAGGAGTGGGATTCCATAGGACAGAGTGCCACCAGGTAAGTGCCTAGGTCTCGCACTCTTAGGTTATTTCTTTCATTACCAGATTCCATTTATAGGAGAGCATTCTATTAATAAGTATAACATCATCTTACAAATTCTCTTCTCCTTAAAATTTGGGCAAATTCTCCTGTGTTTTTGTTGATGCACAATCATATTCACATTAACTTGGGTGAAGAACATATTAATGCTGCAGTGAGCAAGTAGTCCCTCTCCCCAGTCACAGAATAACAGCAACAAATAAATGATATTTTCCATGTGCCTGAGATATGAATTCCAATGAAAAAAGCCCCTCCAGGCTCTCCTGGAGATGCTAGAGAATACAAAATAAGCCTGAAAGCTACCAATATTTAAATTAGCAGAATCCAGAGGTGTCTTTTTATTGTTTTGTTTATTAATATGAGATAGGATAATCAGGGAGAAAAATGTCATGCAAAAATAGAACAAAAATAGCACATTTGAGCTTGCTTTTTTTTTCCTCGAAGTGTTTTCTTCATTGAGTTTAATTAAACTCTTCATAGCCTGATGAGCAAACTTCCAATTAAGTTCTTGTAATGAAAGCATAAACATACAAAATAACTGCCTTCATGGGTAAGCACATTTGAAAAGTAGGTATTCTAGTAAATTTTAGTGCTGTGATAGAACTATGTATGTTTTTTTTCAAATTTGTGGGTTTAAAACTGGTATATTCACATAATTAAACCACTATTCTAGTGGAAATGGAAATGGAAGGTAATAAAATTATATTTTTTATGTTTATAATACTCTAATTCTCACAGTATCATTATGTAACAGGTTGGTGATACGAGGAACCTTTTCCAGATACAGTAATTTTGATGAGTTGAAGGGTAAGTTAACTCTCACTGAAAATTTTGTGCAAGGAGTGTCAGAAGGGTCAGATAGGAAATGAAAGGCTTGAAGGAATGCAGAAAAAAAAAAAGTGATCTGTTGTTTTCAACCAGGTCAGGAAGCTACAGATTCAGTAGCATCCACCTACTAGAAACCATGAGACATTCAACAGGGATGCTGCTTAGCCTCAGAATGCTGTGGCCACCCATTGCACTTATTAGATGCCTGTGTCCACAGTAGTCTGCTTCTGTGAGAAAAAACAAAAACAGATTTAAAAGAAAGGAGGGAAACATTCTGTGATATAGTCAAAATTATTATCTGATATTGATGCCAGGAGTCATGACACTTTGGAGAAGAAGAAACTTTGAGAAAAATCTTTCAGATGGCAGATAAGCAGAGCACCTCAATTGGCTTCATGAAGTGATAAGAAAAAGAATTTCAAACTTTGATGTTCATGGAGCATGTGTTGATATTCTAATAAAATGCAAGATGACTCCAGATAGTATAGGTGAGTTAATGCACATACATCTACAAAATCGTCTTGAAAAAACTTAACTTCCTTGGAAAATTGGAACTATTTCAACTGTTTCTATAGGTAGAGGAGATTTTATCTGCATTCGTATTTTCATTCACAGTCATACTGTTCTGGTCCGTTCCTAAAAATAATAATGTGGGAAAGACAGATGACCTTCTGAACCTCACATTCACATAGAGTTCATGTTGCCTGACCACAGGCAAGGTCGTTGTTATCTTTTTTCTTTTCTCTTGGTTGTGTTTTTTGCATTGTATGTTTTTATGAGATATTGAAATGCTATATAATTGTAGGACCTTAAGTAATACCATAACAACCTGAACAATGACCTACTTTTCCCATGTCCCTTCATTTTCACCTCTAACACAGAGCTCATTCTTTTCAGATTGTGCTCTGTGAGGAAATTGCTGGATATTATGCTAAATGCAGATACTACAAAATATTAGATGTTAAAGGTTATCTAGTTTCAAGTAATATTCAATGATAGAAACTTACTATGAATTTATGTTAGGCTTAAACAAATACCTGAATATTTGCATTTTTTAAATTGTTTTTATCCTGACTCATCTCATAACCCACAGAGTGCTCTGATTAAATGGAAATATAAATGTCAGATTTATATGGGACTTTACAATTGAAAACTGCTAATTATTTGTTATGATACTGTTGATACACCTTGACTATAGAAGTACAATTTACTGGAAGTCTTCTAACTAAAAAGCTAACTAAAATATCTATTTTTGTTAGAAATGAGACTCATGGTATCAAGAGCAAGGCAGTAAATAAATGTCTGTTCTGATTTGTACAGTCCTGGCTTTTCTACTGCTCTCAGTATGTAGTTGTGTGTCCTAGCATGCCAAACTATTACCAGTTTAAAAATAAACAAAAAGTCTACTTATTGTGATGATTTTTATGGATTTCTGCAACCTTGCTTATTCCTTGCATCTATAAATTCTTGCTGATATTTGCTGTATTTCTGCTCCTATATAATGTATCTGCAGAACAAATCTCATAACTAAGGTCTGATGCAAACTGTACTGAAGTCACTAGAGTTACCCATTACTCAACTGGCTTTTCAATAAGGTCACAGATTTAAGAAAAAAAAAACTTAGAGAATAGAAGTTGCATTATTGGCTTGGAAAAGTCACTGAATGTGCACTTCCTTCATGCGAATTTGTAGTCAGTTAACTGCTAATGGAAATTGATGTGGTTGTTCATCCATTTCAAATAAACTTTCTGTCTGAAACACCAATAATTCTACACTATGCCAGAAGGAATGATTCCCATCAAAACAAAAGTTCTTCATTTCCCACTAAGCTATCTTACCATTATTATTGGTCCAACAAACAGTGGATGATGCATCAGAAGTTAATTTCCTCTCAAACTGTCTTACAAGCTAAATTTCAAAAAGAAAAGATCATCAAATGACCTAGACTTCTTGTCCTTGGGCCTTTGTAGCTGAATCAAGTCTGGGCCTTGGGAGTGGTTTACATGTTTGAAGTGAGCATCCCAGACATCTCCACCTGCTTTACTTTTGGTTGCAAATGTCTTGGGACACATGAAATGGATTCTTTTAGGACTAAACTAAACTTGAAATTCACTTCAGTCACAACCTTAATGCTGTTCTGAAGCAAATCATCCTTCAGTTAAGGAGGGTGAGCCTAGAATTAGTTCAATGTACAAAACCCCTGATAATGTGCCAAGACCACCCCTTATTTTGCTCTGCTCATCCATACTTGTGTGTTAACGCTGTTGGTCATGTAGGTGTAGCCTCATGTAGGATGATAAATTGTTCCTAGCTGAGTTTTTGCTAAGAAACTGGTTACCAGTAAGTATCTCCTTGCTTTATTTTTATGCCATATATGTGAGTCCTGATGTTCTGGGAAATCCCATGTTAAATAGTTTCGATTGGGTCATACATTTGTTTCCTCTGACATTTAAAAAAAAAAAAAAAAAAAAAGCAAAAAAGCAAACCAAGGAAACAAACAACAAAAAAGAACCCATCAGGATACTTTGGACCAACAAGAGTTCTTCAGCTCTCCCATTTCCAAACTTTCCAAACATAAACAAAAGGTTATTCATGAGTGTGCCAGTTTGGACAAATTTGCTGGAAAATATCCTCTGGTAGGTGGCTTACAACCACTCCTCCCCCACCAGGTTCAGGAAAAAAAATTTTCCTCAGAGGAAAGTGAAAGAGATAAAAAAATTATTTATTTAACAAACACACAGGAAAAGAATAATAATGCTGAATAATAAAACCTCTCGTTGTGGAGAGAAACCTGGGAAGATTTCAGAGTCCTTCTGTAGGTGTGGTCTCTCTCTCTTCCCTCTTTGGAGCTGGAGTTTGTTGTGGGGGGCCCCCCCTTCCGGGCAGGTGTAAGGTCTCCCGGTGAGGTTCTGATGTTCTGGTGTTCTAAACAGTTCCAGAAGAGAAGAAGAAGAAGCCAAAGTCCCAGGGGAACAAAGGAGTTTAACTCTCCATCTCTCTCCCGAGAAAAGGAGCTGAAAGCTGCCTGAAAAGCAAGAAGGGTGTTTCCTCTGCTCTTCTCCCCGTAGCAGCAGAATGCAGAGGACTGTGTACCTGTATCTTGTCCTTGAACAACTGTTTTGAAAAGTCCCTCAATTTTTTTCTCTCTCTCCTCTTGGGCTCAGTTTAAAGGCACAGAAAGGTGCAGGATTGATTTCTGGGCATAGAGCATCGACAGGGGATACGCATCATAAAGTCACCCCAAGACAATAAGAAAGTTGATTTAAAAGGCCTAATGCAGTCACAGTGTAACAGTAGAGGATGTTAATGAAATTTCTGATTTGTGCTTTACATTTTGGAGTCCTGGCCTATCTCAGAGTTCCCCAGTGTAAAAGTCATGGCAAACTGGAGCAAGCCCAGCAAAGGACCAGCGGGATTTTGAAGCATCTGATATGCAAGGAGAGGCTGAAAGAGGTGGGACTGTCCAGCCTGGAGAACCAAAGGACAGAAGGATCTTATCAATACAAACACACAACACACAGGAGATGCCATTTGAACATAAGAAAATATGTTTTTTAATGTGAGAGTGAGTGGTTGAACACAGACACAGGTTACCCAAAGAGGTATTGGAATCTTCTGTATCAGAAGTATTAAAACCGTGAGTAACCTGCACTGTGTGACCCTGTTTTGAGCAGGTGCATCGGACTAGACAATCTCCAGAGGTCACTTTCAACCTCAAGCATTCTGTAATTCTGTAGTCTGAGAAATTAAGCAACCTGTAACTTACTAATGTTAAATGCTTAACCTATTCAGTGCCTACAGTTGAACGTTTTAGGGTCTGTGTAATTGCACTTTTTTAGGATACATGAAGAGTAGTGAGTTCAAATGAAAAGTCTCTGTGTTTCTCACTTTATCCCAAAATCTTTGGGTATTTAAAATATTTATTTTATTCTTTATTTTCTCTTCAGGTTTTCTTATCTGCTAATTGTGGCCTATGGATGCACTGTATAAGAGATTATGTTAATATAAAATCATACCTGAGCAGCTTTTATTTCTCAGGTTTCTCAAAATATGATTGAAGTTTTGTAAAAGAAAATACTATGTTTGGCCTGGTTGACAACAAAAGTGAGCCTCTAATGCATTATAAAGCCTGTAAAAAACTATCTTATTAATAATTTTTTAGAAGTTTTGCTTATGCATTACTGCAGGATGTACATGATAAAAATTCTGAAAATTATGTGCCATCTCTATATCAATGTTTCTTTAAAGAGGGAAAGAAAATATTAAAAAGTAATTTTTTCATGAGCATTCCACTAAATACAGTAATTATTAGATTAAGTAAGCTGAATTGTGTAGAGATGTTAATTCGCTAAATTTCCAAAATAACTTTTACTGATCTAAAATGAGCAATGAATTACTCTATGTTGCCATCATAGAGTACAGTGAACCAGAACTTTCTGCAGCAGTTAAATGATGGTAAAACTAAATTTTTCATTATTAGCCTTCAGTGCTTATATAATAATAAAGAATATTTCCAAGGGAATTAAAAAGCTGAATAAAATAGAAATATACAGGAAGAACTTAATTTTTCTTCTAACTTTCCCTGAATCAAACAAATATGACTTGTTATGGGATTAAAACAGGCAATAAACACACGGCCTAGTTAATGGAGATGCTACAGGAGACATTTATCAGTCATGTTGGAGGATGCTTCTTCCTAACGGATTTTGTTCTTAGAATTGTTAGCTAATGCATACCCAGTGGTTCATCTTAACTAACTTATGTATCTAGGAATGAGCCAGTACAGTAGTTTCCATCAGGAGGCTGAAATAAAGCAGTATTTCTGTCTTAATCTCTACCCTTTAATTATGAACATAATAACCACAAACTTAGCATGTCTTTTAAATTGCAAGAAACAATTCTTTCTGGAGATGCACTTTCTGTAATGTGACAGGTGGGAGATAAGATGCCTGGTAGGTTTTGATTGGCAAGTACTTATTTGTATATAATTTAATGCACACAGAAGGTAGGTTGACCTCCATGGTCCATCTACTCACAAATTAGAGAGAGCACAGTCAGAATTCTGTCTATACCTCCACCATACTCCTGCCCCAAATATAAAAGAAACTAAGTTGTTTCCACGACCACATCCCTTTTAGTACATCTGTTGACCTTGACAGCAATATTTTCTCTAACCATCTGTGTAGTTTAGAATGTATAGGAGCAGATCAGATACAGGTCTGGGCTGATCAATTTGTAACTAACTATCACTTATATTTTGCATAAAGTAAGACAGAGCTTTCAAATAAAAAGACCTTTGGCTACTGACTCATTGATCAAAACTCAAACTAGAATCAATGAACTCTTATATGCCAATATGAATATCACTAAAGTTGTATCTTGATCAGTGAGGATGGGTTTTCTAAGCTTTCACCTTAACCTTCCCTTTGTTCCATCACTAACGGAAATTATTGATGAGAATTAAATTGATAAGTGAACTACAGAATCATGCAATGATTGGATGGGACCTCTGGAGATCATCTGGATCAACCCCACTGTTCAAGCAGGGCCACCTAGAGCCCATTGCCCAAGACCCTGTCCAGATGACTTTTGAGTATCTCCAAGGAGGGAGAGCACACAATTTCTCTGGGGAAATCTGTGGCCCTGCTCAGTTACCCTCACAGTGAAAAAGTGTGTCCTGATGCTCAGTTGGAACCTCCTGTGTTCAGTTTGTGGCCATTGCCTCTAGGTCTGTCACTGGGCACCACTGGAAACAGCCTAGCTTAATTTTTCTCAACATACTCCCTTCAAGGAGCTATGTATGTTGATAAGATCCCTCTGAGACTTCTCTTCCCTAGGCTGAACAATCACAGGTGTCTCAACTTTTCCTCATAGAAGAGATACAGCAGATCCAAGTCTGGACTAAAGCTGCCCCTGGACTAAAGGCCTATTTGTTCAGCTACAGCTGTGATTATGGAAGGCGGTGTGTGAATCTATCATATCAATGATCACACCACCAGTCTTGATAGCAATTAGCAGCAGTTAGTTCTGTAATTTGGGCTTAATTGCCTTACTTAATACATGGTTCAGCACACCAAAATTTGTCATTCTAATTTCAATGGAGGTCAAAGGTAAAGACTTCTTTTGAGACTGTGCTATAGATTCGGCTAACGGTGGAAAATTGGCTGCAAGTAGCTCAAAAACTAAATGTTTTAATGTTTAATTGATTATTTAATATTTCAGTACAGTGTTTTCTAATTAAAGGCTATAGGCTACTATAATGTAGATCTCTTCAGTATTAATAGACATTGTATGCTCTATGTTTTGCTTTTGTTTTGTTTTATATTTTCTCATACAGCCCCAATGAACTACTACTTTTTTCCATTCAAAACAGAAGTGAATTGAATAATATTTTTCCTCTTTTCCACTTCTATCTTCATGCAAGAATTACATCTTACAAAATGCATTTTAATTTAGGAAAACATCATATAAGCAGTCTATGTTTTCCCACAGTTCTTTCTACTTTGCTGCAGATCCAGAAAGCTGAACACGATTGCACTGATATGACAGTTGCTGAACCACTATCCACAGCCTAATGCAAAGCCATACAGCAAGAATAACTGGAGGCAGAAGCAGAAAATCTCTGGCAGGAATAGCTTGTAGCTGGTCTTTCTCAACTATCATCTCACTCTCAATGAGAAATGGAGACCAGACTACAGCAATTAAATTCTAGACACAGCAAAGGCAGGGAGTCAGCAAAGGAATTTGAAGAGATGGAACTTGAAGTTAAACAAAAGCTGCAAGAGGGACATAAAAAATGACAAAATTTAGGAGAGCACATATGTATTGTTAACATATGTTTCTAAATGTCAGAAACTAAGCGTTCTTATTTTTGTATCTTCAAACATGAAATGTATTTTCTAGACATATTACTAAATGCTATTAAATGCTATTAAACTTTTACCCTATTTTACTAAAAGGACATAAGCACCTGATATTCATCCGGTGACTCTATTCTTCCATTTCTAACTTTATATATTGACCTACAGATGACAACACAGCCTGTTCAGAGTCCATAAAGTTCTAAGTATATAAAGTAGTCCCTTATTACCAAACGTGAAATACAGTCAGTATAAGGATACGTATCCAGAGTCATCTGGTTTCCAGCAATGTTTCAACTTTTAGGAGTGGTGTGAAGACATAATTACGCATGCTTGAGTCTCTTCCTGACAGGCAATTGCCTTCTGTCTTCATCCATGACACATCACCAACACTTCTGTAACCTTCTGTTGCCTTTTCTACATGTGCCCCCAGGAAATCTGATCTCAAATACTCAAAAGATTCTGGTTTATCAAAAAAGCTTCAAAAAAAGTCCCCATAATTATTTTTTTGCTAATCTTACACACCTTCCAAAAGCAGGTTTACATGCAGTCTGTACAATTTATTTAAGACTGTAGATTTGTATCTTACTAAAATTTAACTTCAACGCCTTTGAAACTCAAAAGTAAATTTATTACAGAAATAGAAAGTTCATAACCTTCCACTTGTTTGCAAGTTGTAGGTAACTGTCTTGGACACTATGAAGCAAACATTTCAGCCAAACAGCTGTCCATGGTATGCTCTGCTTAGCTAGACTAAATGTGGCACAAAATTTTAATTATTTAATGCTGAGAAAATGTCAAGTATCACAGAGATGAATGTGGCTTATACAGATAAGTACCCATCAGAAAAAGCTTCTGGATATATGTGTCTTTAAAGAGCAAATGTGAGCTGACAGTATACCTTCAAACACTATACCACAAACCAAAAACTCTACCCTAGCCATCACATAAAAATCTCAGAATGATACAGGCAGTTTTGTAGTTGATGTAACTTTTCTCCACCAGGTCAGACATAAGATGATATCTGAATTTATGCTTCCTTTGACTTATTGTGTAGGAAATTATCTCAAAATGACCCAGTTTTATTAGTTAATGAGCATGTAATACACTCAGGCTTTACCCCCTTCTTAGAGGTCTGTATTGAAGGTTGCTCACCCACACTAAGAGGACATGGAGGTCTATAGAATCAGGACACTTCATATGTACAAAAAGCAGGCAGATTAATTAATGGGGCACCTCACACTCCAACTTAAAATACTGCAGCTGTATGGCAAGAGAAACAGACAGAAACATGGCTCTCCCTTTGCCATGCACTGTTTTCTTGGAAGCACATTGCATCAACACGACTGAATAAAATCTTTTCCAATCTTAGTGGGGTAAACAGAAAGTTTAGTGTATCTTGTGTCAGAATGTATGACAGACATGGAATAGCAGCTACAGAAACATTTGCATCAAACAGTAGCCCACCCATACCTATGATGTATACACGTTCCACAAAAAGCCTTTACTTGATATAGGTGCCCTGAAGGCAAATTACAAAGATGATCTAAGTAAGAAGAGGTACAAATAAGACACCATCACAGATGTATGGTCTGTGTCAAGCTTTCATACATGTGTGGCACAATTAAATAGCGCCTGTGTTTTAGTTTTCGGTTCCTTGTTTTGAAATAGCGTCTCTGTAATTAAGAAAAGATAGCAAATTATGCAAATTGTGTCTTTTAAGTCTGAAGTACACCGTGTATTTAAATGTACACTCACAAAATAGGAAACCCATAAACAGGTCTCTAAAGGGAGAAGTTTTGTTCATGAAGGAGTCCCATGACCAGGGAGCTGTTAACAAAGAGGGACCTAAGGTCTATTCTGGACTCCTTTTTTTAACATGTTTAAAAACAATACCTTAAAATGCATGTCATAGTTCACTTAGAATATGAATGGGCTTGATTTCTTGTGGAGTTGTTTAGATTTCAATTAAAATAAACTAATAAAGATATAATTATGACAGAGAATAGATGAGACTAAGTGACCACAATTTGAATTCCCTTCAGGGTTGTAATGAAGTGCTTTAATCCTGATAGCAATGGTCAGTCTTAGTGTATAACTTGTTCTTCTTGTGCTTATTCTAATAACAATCTTCATTTTCCTAATAACAACAACTAAAATTTAATTTCTCTCTGTGGTAGTTGTTTCCAGTAAACCAACATAATTGCAATCCAAGATACCTAATACCTTCACCTGGTGTTATTCAGCATTTTGTTTTCCAACTACCTCTATATCACTACAGTTTTGAAAGAGAGACAGTAGATCAAAATAAATTAACTTTGAAGGAGAAGGTTTTGAATTTTGCTTACACTCTACATTTCTCTGCTCCCTGCTAAACCCTCTCCTATTCCAGTGCTAACAGCTCTCCTTTTGTGCAGTAGCAAAGAGCTCAGGATATATACAAAAACATTTTGCAATGTGAATATATATAGAAAATTACCATTCACGCATCTAAAGGTACAAAAATGATAGGGGAACTATTGAACTAAAGTGCATGTTCTTCAATTTGCTGGATGTTATCAAATGTATGTTTATGCCATTACTTTAAGAATATCAAGTAGATAATTTAAACCTTGAAGGATGTCATGACAGTCTGTAAACAGAACATATGTAAACAGATTGTTTCATCTGGGTAAAATACTGATATGATTTCCCTTAGAAAATAAATCACTGATGTGTCAGAAATGCATTTTTAAACTCACAGAAACTTCTAAAGGTCTAAAAGGTATCTTAAGTCTTTTTATCAGCTGTGCTTGTATACATAGGGAGAGAAGCCACCCTAAACAGTATTCAGCTTTTGTATAATACCAGGATATGTTTGTTATCCTTGCAATGTCATTTTAATGCCCTCTCATATTTGCCTAATTCCACAGCAGCCATTCTGTCCTGCTTAAACACTGAATGTTGATGAACCTTAGATGAAAACCAACAAGGGCAATTGAAACTAATGGAAAAACAGATGCCTAGAGACTGTCTTAAAATAGGCTGAATGGAAGAGCAGAAAACCCTAATATTAAAGAAAATGAAGGGGGAAACCCTTGGGTTTAAAATTACTGGATAAAGGTTTAAATATTATGGTATAATATGATAAGGCCTCTAAAAAGTCTTTAACCCTTTACTTAGGAAATAACATGTACAAATTGTGACTAAGCATCTTGCATTACAGATTATTTTTATCAAATTGCCCAAACATTATTTGGAAGTATATTATGATTTTTTTTTTTAAATAAGTGTTAAACCCACAGGCACTTAACTTTTCATACACAAATAATGACACTCACAGTCAGGCCAAGCATGACCACTGTTTATTACAGCATTTTTTGTTTTAGAGAACTCATGAAAGCATCAATGCTAAGTACGGTGATGACTTTTGACCAGAACAATAATAACCTGTGGGCTGAAAGAAAATATGTATTGCAGTATAATCCCTAGTGGACAGTAGTGCACATAATAAAACTACCAGACATAAAATTTTAGGGGTATAAAAACTTAAATTTTTTAGAAACTCCCTATTGACTAGCTGTTTGAAATATGTCCAACAGGAAACATGGAACAAGAATGACACCTAGTGGTTCCATAGTCTTTCCATCAGGGAGGTTTCTTGTTCCTCTTCATTTGCAATGTACAGTCACATATATACACAGAAACGTACATGTTTTCTCAGTCTTATAGTTGATTTTACTTTTCAGTCTTCTAAAATCAGTGTTCTTCACCCTCATGTTGTCCCTGACTCAGTTTGTAATCTCATGAGATAATCCATAAATACCAGGTAAAGGAGAGATGCCCTTAACTTTGCTCCATTTATAGTCCTCAAGTCTGACAGCTGCAGAAAGCTGATGTGCAGAAGCAAGGGTATATACTTCTTTGATTTAACTTCTTTTTGATTAAGTGGTCATTTTTTTATAAACTGACTCCCCCATATTTGCTTTCATTAGCTATCAATTTTCTTTGGAGAACTCTTAGAAGACATATTAAAAAGAGAGGAAAATATTTCTGAACTTTAACTGAAGAGGGATCTTCCACTATTATCAGAGCTTTGAAAAAGGCTGAAAGATGAATTTGTGGAGAAACTTCAAATGGAACTAGCCCTTGTATGTAGATGAATGTATTGAAAGAAAATTCCCAGGCAAAATTAAAATAAATTTTCATCTGTTATGTTTTGAAGCTATTCCTGACATAAATGCTTTGTAATACTCAGTTTAATTTAAAAATAGCAATGTCATGTCTCTTTCTTAATATTTACCTGAAAATAACAAATGTAAAATCTTATAAAAAGGGTTATCCATAAACAAGCAGAGAGGAAAAGACTGGTTTTCCAAAACCATGTGTCTTAAATAAGCGGTAATGCTTTCATTGCTCCCTGAAATATCCTACCCTGTGCTCTCCTCAAAAATACATGAATATGGTTGATTGACAAAAGCCTGCATAGATATGAATCAGAACATTTTAATGTTAATTTATATGAAGATGTAATGATATTCTACTGCATATTTTTTCTGCTTCTGAATCTATTTCTGGACCACTAGTAATAAAAAGGCACTGCTTCTTTCAAAGGTCTAATTACAAACCTCTAGAGAAAATAGTGCAATGGAATTTAAACATTGTCACGGTCACTGACCTCAAGCTGAACAGAGAAGGCAAATCTGCTGCAGTCCTTCACTTTACTTTTCAGTAGTGGTGAAAATCCGTATCTAATATTGGTTATATTTATTTACATGCCATGCTACATTATAGTGACAAGACCTAAGAAAATACCTGGATTAAATCTAGACAGATAAAATGTACTCTGCTTTTCATGAGCTTATCCTTGGGAGTCAGGCTTGAGAAATACTATGAGCTTTCCCATAATACAAACAAGAAAGATTTGCTTTACATAGAAAGCATGATGTGCTGGGTCATGGTGTAACTCCAGACAGTGACCAAGAACCACACAGCCACTCACCTACTGCCCCTGCAGAGGGAGAGAATTGGGAGGGCAAAAGAGAGAAAACTCCTGGGTTGAGATAAACACAATTTAGTATGTAAAACAAAAGTCACACTTGCAAGCAAAGTGAAACAAGGAATTTATTCACCACTTCTCATGGGAAGGCAGGTGTTCAGACATCTCCACAAGAGCAAGGCTCCTACAGTCCCCCCTTTTTCCCCCAGCGTTATATACTGAGCATGACACCATATGTTGTGGGATATGTCTTGGGTTATTTGGGATCAGTTGTGCCAACTGTATTCCCTCCCAACTCCGTGCACCCCCAGCCTCCTTGATGGTGGGTTGGGGTGAGATGTAGAAAAGGCCTTGGCTCTGGGCAAGCACTGCCCAGCAATAACAAAAACATCCCTGTACTTTCAGCACTGTATTCAGAACAAATCCAACGCACGGCCCCACACCAGCTCCTGTGAAAAAAACTTACCTCTATTCCAGCCAAAACCAGCATAAGCTGCTAGATAAGAGTCTTAATATGCTGGCCACTTTGTTGAGGATGCATGCAGGTTCCTGAGAAATACTGTTTTTCATTTTACCGAAAATGCAGTCTAATCTAAGTCTTACTTTGTGAAATGGTCTTGAACGTTTTTGGTAGACTTGGTCAGGAGGACAGCTTCCAACAAATTCTAACATAATGGGTGACAGATTGAGGTTTCTATGGTTTACATCATGCAGGCATGTGGAGGGGACAGTGCAGGGATGTATACATGTTCTGTTAAAAGATTTGTGGCTTTATTACTGTGTTATAGCTGTAATTCATTTTATAGCAATGAATTTACTCAATGGATGTAGCAAGAGTTTCCTCTTCTTTTTCAAGGAAAATTTGGTCATCTAATTAAGTTCCCTGTGTAGAATTGAGAATTTTGTGCTTAGGTTTCTGATTTCTGTTTAGAGTGGGTCTAAAGAGAACTTCTTTGTGACTTAAGTTCTCCACCTGTAAAACGGAGAAAGTAATTTCTTTCTACTCCCTTTTATTCAGCTCTGCCTGTTTAGGTGATAAAGTATTCAAGGTAAAACATGTATTGATTTATTTGAATATATAGATTTTAGCAGCAAGAGAGCATTGATTCTGCTCAGGTCACCAGAAGGACCTCAGACTGATTAGGATTAAAATATAATGGCTGCTGCCTAACATTTCAGGTCAGAGGAGCCTGACTTGTCTGTTGCCCCCTCCTTCACATAGTTAATTTGCTGATGTATGTTTGAGTCTATCACAGCTCAGTTCTTTCTTTGCTCTTCTTCTCAAGGAAGGCAGCAGCCTTTTCTACAGTCTCCCTTGGATGTATCTCTGTTGGTAGATTTGAGAGTTCTAGGAAACCTTCCCAGACAAGGAACTATTATTTATTGGGGTAGATTTCCAGAAGATTTTCTCGCACTGGTCTGGGACAGAAAACTGTCAGTTTTCCAAGCAATGCCTGGGCATGATTCCAGTTTCAGAGTTTTCTTTGTAAAGTCTTCAGTGGCAACGGTAGGATATAAAAGAGGTTACAGCAAAATATGTGCGGTATGGTCAATGTTTAAGAAATGTGTGACCACAGTGAATGGTCACCAGCAAGCAAAATGGATTATTTCTTTTCTCATCTGCACCATAACATATGGATGCCTCTTTGAAGCACGTATTTCTGAAGCTACCTGAATTACAACTCACCACAACATTTCATAACAAGCAAAAATGAAACTTTCCTCAAACTTCTGGATTATTGCTACTCCTTCTAGGTTTATTGTACAAAGACTTCCTGCATCCTTCTGAGGCAATAGAGCTCTTCTGGAAGGAAAATTAAAGGAAGAAAACAAAAAGAAACTGCCTAATTTTTCTCACCCATAAAATCTTAATTTAAATGGTATCTAAATTAATAATTCATAGCAAATGCATTGTGTGATTAATCAAGCCCCCTTTTGTATTATGCACTTTTGTACTATGGTATTATTTGCATTACAAGTATACATTATTTATTTTCTCAGTGTAACCGTTCTTAAAAGTATAGTTTAAGAAAAGAGCTGGGGTTTGACTATATCTGGGAGAGTTAGCAGAAAGGCAGTATTTTAAATGTGTTTAAAATATTGGTTCTGTGTCCAATAAATACCGTTTAAGTTATCATCCCTAACATAAATTTGCTACCATGGTATTTAACAGCCAGCTGCAGAGTAGAAATTGAAGACTTTAGTGTAAGCCCTTGCAAATTACTTCAGAGAACTGCATCAGTTTACTTGTAGTTCATACATTTGCACAGGAAGTTCCATCTTATATGCTAGATCTTTCTCTGGCTCATTTAATTTCCTCTGTATCAAGCACATTACAAGGGAAAAGTGGACCCTGCCCTTTGCATCACAATCTCCCATATTTCTTACTTGCTGCTCATTGGTGAGAGAGATATTTTCCCTCCGCTCTTTGTGAATAAATCTCAGATTGCCTCTCTTTGTATATTCGTGCTAGAAAACCATCCTTCCCTGAAATGTTCATTTGAAAGATTGTTGGGGTCCCTCCCCTGCCGTGTAGCCCTGGGAGAGGGGCCCTGAGGGCACAGACACGGGGTTTCCTGCCCCTGCTCAGCCTCGTTCCCATTGGTTGGTTTGTGTTCCCTGCGCGGGCAGAAGGACCCTTGGTCCCGTGACTGGAACAGTTCCTGGGCAGAGCTCCGGCCATGCGGCTGGAGAAATAAACATCTCTCTGAAACAGCTATCAAGAATCTGTCTGTCCATATATATTTCCTTTCCACGGGACTCCTGGTTTGATATATGCGTGTTGCAGTATCCCCACTGCAACAAATGGTGGAGATTTGTGAGCAGAACGATCCCCGATCCCTAAGCGACTGATTTGTGTGAGTAAACCCTGGAAACTTTGGATTCCTCTTCTTGGTTTTGCTTTGCTATTCCATATCTGAACTATGGAGGAACCGTGGGAAGACTCTTGGCTCTCAGAGCCGCATATGGACATTTATCTTAAACTTAAAATGATTCTTGAACAACGATTTGTAAATTTTAGCTTGATTCAAGCTCAAAAAGAACTGAAACACTTCCTGGCATGGTTGTTTAAGAACTTTTTCTATGTTTCTTGGGATTTAATTCTTACCAAGGGCTTTTGGAAAACCGTTTGGACACAGTTAATATTGGAGTCAAAATATATGCCGATGGAAGAATATTTTCGTGAATATTATTTAGTTACTGAGACTGTTGAGCAATGTCAGCTGTGTCCTGGTGAAGGGAAGCGTGGCGCAGGGACCGTGCGGCCCAGGCCACGTGCGCCGAGCGCTCTGAGAGCAGCAGCGAGGCAGTTCCCGCGCGCGGGCGGAGCCACGCGAGCCGCAGTGTCGGTGGCGGAGCGGGGAGCGGCGGGACCCGGCAGTGCTCGCCCGGTCCTGTGCAGCGCGTGGTGGAGCGAGCCCCGTGAACGCCCGGCCGAGAGGGGCGGCGCGCGGGCAGTGGCTGGCGGCGGTGGCGATGGAACGGAGCCGTGCCCAGCCGAGACGCGCGCTGGAGCAGGGCACGGGGGAGTCGTCGCTCGGGGGCCCGGCCGAGACGTGGGTGCAGCGCCCGGCAGCGGCAGCGAAGCTGCGACCAGAGGAGGCGACGCACGGAGAACTGAGCGGCGTGGCCCGGCCCGGCCCGCGCAGCCCCGACAATTCCAACACGGGAGCGACCGAAGGAGAGAGCAAAGACGCAGCGAGACAGAAAACAGCAGCCACTCGGAAAAAGGAAAAAATCATAGTAACTAAGATCTTAGGGATAGTAAAATGGTATAATGTTAAGCAAAATTATGGTTTTATAACAAGGTATGACAACCAGCAAGACATATTTGTGCATAGAACTGCTATTACAAAGAATAACCCTGAAAAATGGATCCCAAGCTTGGGAGATGGAGAGGTGGTGGAATTTAATATTGTACTAGGGAGAAAAGGGTTACAAGCATCGCAGGTCACTGGGCCTGATGGTGTTCCTGTAAAAGGCAGTATATATGCAAAAAATCGTAGTCATGTTAGACAGTATCTCCATTGTAAGCTCCCCCTACAGTCTCCCTTTCCTAATCCCACCTTTCCCTTTTACCCTATGTCCTATTACCCCCAGTGTATTCCCAATCCCTTTTTTCACCCATGGTTTCCCTCACAAAACCATGCTTTTGCCAATTGTTTCCCCAAAAATCCCTTTCCAATGCCGAGTGGGGGATGAAAAGGGGGAGGGAAGAAGTTAAACCCTCTCCTGCCTCAGTTTCCCCACAAAGCATGCTCAGAGAATTCTGTCTCCCTTCTGTCAGCCCTAAGATGTTCCAGAGAATCTGTTTGGACATTTAAAGACTCAGGAGGGTGGCTTGTTTTGTTTTGAAACTGTTCTTGTTATGTTTATCCAGTTGTTTTCATTCTCCTTTTATTAAAATAAAACGGGTGAGGTGTTGGGGTCCCTCCCCTGCCGTGTAGCCCTGGGAGAGGGGCCCTGAGGGCACAGACACGGGCTTCCCTGTCCCTGCTCAGCCTCGTTCCCATTGGTTGGTTTGTGTTCCCTGCACGGGCAGAAGGACCCTTGGTCCCGTGACTGGAACAGTTCCTCAGCAGAGCTCCGGCCATGCGGCTGGAGAAATAAACATCTCTCTGAAACAGCTATCAAGAATCTGTCTGTCCATATATATTTCCTTTCCACGGGACTCCTGGTTTGATATATGCGTGTTGCAGTATCCCCACTGCAACAAAAGATCATGGAAAGGAGGCACACATAGTAAAACAGGTTCACTTGAACAAAGATTCACAATAATCCTTTTGTGTTGCTCACCCTACACCATCTTCAAGTCTAGAATGAAGGTTCAGGTCATTTCTTGTTCTGTCTCCACACAGAATAATGGAAAATTCCAATTTCCTGTTACAATGTGTGTGTAGAAAATCCACTTTAACAGCTGAAATAGTTAGAATTTGGAACATGTGAACCTAACCTACCCAGGTGAATCTTCATATGATTTGCTTGCTCAGGAAAGTGAGGTGACTATTTCATCATACTTAGAGTGTATTGAAGGAATTAAACAGTAAAAGCAAAAGAATACTGTGAGACAGTTTTATTTGCTTCAAGGTTTTCTTGCTCTCTATGCAATGAGTCTTGCTTGGAAAAACGTGGCCTCAGGACCTGTGATTAAAGACTGTTAAATACTCAGCAAATGGCCGCAGCATCAAATGGAAAGGAGTGATGAGAGAACAGAAGGAAATCTTGCATATCAGACCAGTGTAAGGGCAAAATGTAAGCACTTACCTTATCACCTTCATGCTATAGACAATGGCTGTAAAAAATCCTTTCTAAAAAATGACTTTTCCAGGAAGTTAACAATAAATGACAGTTCAGAAGAGAGAACAATTTACTGATATTCTGGACCTGAATAGTTAGTTGCCTGAGTAAGGCTTGCTTTGTTTTCTTTTTCTTTAATTTGTTCTCACTTTTATTGCAACCCCTCAGGCTCTGGAAATTGGTATCTTCAATTACAAGTTATTTAAATCAGCTGTTCCAGAAACGTATTTGCTATTTTGATCAACTCTTGAATGCTAATTAGAATATTCTTCCTACTGCTTTTCTCCTTAGGAGCTAGAAACTCAGCTGTGTAAATCAGCTTTTGATGATGTACACAGTGGTATGTTTGACTCTGAATGTTTAAAGAGAAGGAAATGTTGCAATAGCATATTTACCACAACGGTATTTGATTTCGCTTTGTTAAGGGTAGCAAAGAACGGCAGAGGAAAAACAGATTTTATACCTAAGTGGTTAGACTGTAGTTCAGGAAATCAGTTATTTTGAATCAGTTTTTATGAATGAGTTTCTTAAAATACTAGGTTAGTTCTTCTTCCACAACACTTTTCCTGTCTGAAAATTAAATCCCAGTCCCTTATCTCAATAATAGGACACAAATTTTCCTACTACACCAAAATGCTTTAAGGCTGTTTCTAAAGCTTTCATCACCCTCCTCATAAATGATGAGTATATGACCTGGAGAGTAACTTTTTTTTTTTTTTTAAACAGTGGTATATCTACAGGAAAATGAGTGACATTTTCATCAGCATTCTCCTTACTAACTCCTTCCCCAAAGGAATTTTCTTCATAACTAAATTGTGTAGGATGCCAAATAGTAGTCAAACCTAGTGTACCAGCAGGATGTGCCTAGTGAGACCAGCATGATTTCTCCTCTCAGTCCATTGAAACAAATTTACCAGACTTAGAGAGTGCTCATCCCTGGTGTGCTAGGCATGGAGGTGCTGCAGTTCCTGGTGCCCAGGTCCAGCCTACAGTGAGACTGAGCACACATACTCTCTGTGTGCTATATATGCATACTCTGGAGGAAAGCATCAGATCAATCCCGAAATGAAAATAATGCGTTTAGAGCTGACACCATAAAGAGCAATCACATAAATTTAACCTAGCCTAATCAGGATTGGAACTAAATGAAAGAGGATCAAATGGTCCCATTTTGTTCTTATTTTCTACGTAACCAGACTCAAAGATTGCTAGCAGATCTCATGTCCTCCATTCATGTACCCTTACACAGGGCACTCTGTAGCAGGCCTAGGCTTCCCTGTAGCTAGTCCCCAGATCTCATGTCATACCTAGTGGCTGGTCTAGCTTGACATGTGCTGCTGTCTCATAGAAACACATCAATCTCTACAGTAGCTGGCCCACAGGGCTGTGTTCTCCTCCATATCTCCCAGACTGCTTGAACTACTTGCCAGTTCATCTGTCTTGAAGCCTTCAAGCTTCTTGTACAGAAATACACACAAGAGCAGAGATCACATTCCCACAGCAAAATGTCTACTGAATGTACAAGCTAGCTGCTTACATGTGTCTGCCCCTTTTATTCTCCTCTCTCTCTTTTCCTATGTTTGTTCCCTCCAGATCCAGCATCTCTCTGCATGTCTCTTCCCAAACAGCCTGCTTCAAATTACTTTTTCTGCATTCAGCCCAGTCTTGCGACATCCACACCCAACTCTGCTATTTTTGAAGGACTGGAGAGAAGACTACAGGTTTGGTTATATGAATGTTTTGTGAAACCTCCTTAAGGGAAGACTATCAGTGCTGTTTGGTCTGTGTAGAGTTAAAATGCGTGCCTGGATGCTTCTCTGTATCTGCATTCTACTCTAGAAATTTATCAGAGCAAACTGTGAGGCTTATCTCACTTCTTTGCATAATTCTAAACTAACCAGGTGTTAGATGTCAAGACAAATTAAAAGTAATTCAGGATTTACTCAAACTTTATGATGTCAAGACTAAAGATGGAGGACAAGGAAGTATCAGACCTACAGCAATATTAAGATTTTATGGTTTATTTCATTAGTTAAGCCTTATGAATATCAAATATCACAAGCTTTCGCAGCCTGGCTCTTCTCTTTGTATAACTGAATATCTTTCAAAGCTAGAATTAACCACAAGCTGATTCTGAATTACAATCAGAACTCTGGCTTCGCATGGATAACTGAGACTTGGCTGGGTAACATTACAGGGATTCAAATGGATATCTACTGTTTGTTCTGAGGGAATATAAAATCAGTTCGTTACAGTGATATAGTTACAGTTTTTTAATAATTTTGTTCTTGAATTTCAGATTTGGGCACTCCTGAAGAGATCTGAGAGTCTCAGATGTGTTAGATTTCAGAGTATTCTAAAATGCTTATTATTTCCTCTCTGGACCTGGAAAATAGTGGATTTGTAAACGTGAAGTAGGGAATAAGAGGGTTTCTATTCCTAAAAGAATTGTTGGGGGGCTTGTATAAGTAGTTCAGAAGTCATCCATATTTGGTCATTCTGGTTCAGTTGTTGTGTGTGTTACTGTCTGCAGGGGTATGCAGTGCTTCAGATTCAGTGGAAATAAACAAAGGAAAAAGATTTTTTGCCACTGTGTATTTATGTGACTATTGACAGCAGCTCAGAGGAAAGAGCATACTAGTACAAAGATTTCCACTTAATGTGATCACTAGCTAATTTGATCCTCCCTGTTATTTGATTTGATCTCCAGGAAATAAATCATTTCCATTGATTCTTACTGTGGATTCTTATTGCTTGTTTTGTTCACGTCCACTTCAGCTAATACTAGATAATTCAATCAACATTTATTGAATCTGTCATGGAAAAGGGAAGAGTAATCATGTTGTTTACAACATAAAAATAGATTTCTATCGTGTCTTTTCTAGTCTGCTTTTCAGTTTTCCTGCATCAGTAGATAATGACTTGAAATTGGTAGTTACCTTTGAGAGAAGCTGGAAATTAACATTTTACGGCACCTGCAACATGGCCAAGCAGAAGATAAAATTAAAAATGGAAAAAGCTATCAACATGTTTCTACTCTGATTTGTAGTGATGTATAAAAGGGTCCACACTGTTGAAGTCAGGCAAGCTACACTGACAAGAAAGCAATCAACCCAAGAGATTACATCCTTGGTCTGTTTAAGCATTAGGTAATGAACTTGCACAGAATGCTGTTTTAAAATTGAAATTTCACTAGTTTTGTTTTCTCAGATCATTTTAGCAACATATATTTTAGGTGCTTTCTTAAGTCCACTAGGGATAAATCATCTACTTGCTTGACATGATCCAAGTAAGGTGAAAACAAATAGCTAGCCCCTATGGAGAATTCAGTTGAGTCAGTGGCTGTGAAATATGTGGGTGGTAAAAATTAAGTTAATTATGATGGGAGCATTAATTAGTCTTTTAAGCCACTAAGGCAAAGGAATTTTATATTAGCTACTACTATTAACATGAAGCTGTGCCATGGAAGTGATTCTCCCCCTCATTGACCAGTGATCATATTCCCTGGGCATCAAATGTGGAAATACATAATCTTCTTAAACAAAAATACTTTCTGAGTCTTTGCCTCAAAATATGGGATCCCAAAAAAGTTCCCCTATTGAGCAATGGATAATTAAGACTAGATTTAATTTTGATTTTCAGTGTTGTGACAACATTTTTTCAAGGACACCAGTATAAAATCAAACAGTAACTCAATAGAAACTGGAAATGTTTCATATGCAAACAACTGCTTCTAATTGCATCTCTGCTCTAATTTTACCACTCTTCATTTTTATGGTCAACCACTCAAAGAGGGTAGATATTTTTGCAGCATGACTGAGAAGGTTTTGTTGTATTTAACAGCAAATAAGTATAATTCTATCATAGGGAGATTCTGTTTATTTTAAGTAGTTCACATATATATATGTTGCGGATTACTGCATTGTATAATATAAGACTGCAGAAGAAATCTAAAGCCCAACATACTGACATTTTATAACATGATTTTAGTTCAGGGATAGGCATAAAGAAATGCCTGAGAATGGCCACTCTTTTCAGTTCTGTGTTAAGGACCTACTGAGTATTTAACTCTAGAACGTTCTCTGTTCCAAGGAAAATGGAAAAACCCATCATATAAGTCTTCCTTTTATAAAGTGTTCTTGGAAAGAGATGGTCATCTTAGTGAACGTAAATGATTGTGATAAATATAGAGATGGAGAGGAAAGTTGTCATGTGTCTAAATCATGTCTTATATTTTGTAACTGGAATTACAGAAAGCATATATTAATGCAAATTAATTTCACTACTTTTCCGCCTATCTCTTTAAAACTTTCTAAAATATTTAAAACTTTGTCTTGTAAAAACTAAGAATTTTCTTTCACTAATCTATCAAAATTGAGATTCATATACTGTTATATCACAGGATGATGATAGTTATTTTTCCAAATAAATGCTTTTATTAGTTGAATGTTTAATTCAGCACACAACCTAATTATTGTATCATGAGTAGAGACTGGAGGATACCAATACCCCAATTTCAAGAGATCAATGTTCCAGTATCTGGTTCCAAGGCTCATAAACTGACTCCTCTGCAAGATAAATAAGACAATAGCTACAGATTTGGTTTTCTCCATGCTGCTTAAGAGGGAAAATTATAAGAAGCAAGCCATTCTGGTCTGGCAGGAACTGTTTTCTATCCCTAAGTTTGGACAAATCCATAATCTTTAATAAGTAAGCAACATATAGTTTTTTTTTAAACAAAGAACTCCTGCAACAGCTGAGGGCAATAGTCCTTTTTGACTAGTGTCAGATCCCCAGCTGTGCCCAGTCTCCTCTGATTCAGAAGGAACACACGAGATAAAAAAAATGGCATAAATCTATCTAATTATACATGATAAAAGCTCATCTTCATGAGGTGTCACATACTAAAAATTACAATTTCTTCCTATTAAATATAAAGAAAGCATAAGGTGACAGGCCCAGTTGTAGATAAGTATATTTTGTAGGTGGATTAAGTCTACCTACCATGCCTGTAGAAGTTCAGGAAAATAATGAGCCAAAATAATCCAAATAATGTGCTGGTTTATTTCAAATTTCAAGAGTGGATTTCTTCATCATAACACTGGGTTTTTTTGTGTACAGGATTCTGGAATTAACTCAGACCCCCAATCTCAGTGCAGTGGCTGTTCATTTTCTTGCACAGAAGAGAAAAACACAGACAAGATAACTCCAGCCCAGGCTCATCTCATGTCACTTCTGGAATTAAATGCAGATCTTGGAAGAGCTACAACATCTTTTGGAGAGAGGGGACACTTACAACTTCTATTGTCTACAAGAATTTTGGGTGACTAAGTCCTTAAATGTATTTATTTCACTTAAATGACTTAACTTGGGAGGAAGAAATCTGGGCTTTTGTGTCTTTGTAGAGATTGGTGAACTGTTTTCATGGAAGTTTGGAATACGAAGAAATGAGTCTTGCAAATTCAGTAGGATATTAAATGTCTGTTGGGAAAATGTAATAGCAATGCTGTTTTCCTTGCAGGCATATTGCACTAATCTTGCAAGAGTAAACTCTAGAAATTCAAAGAAAAGACAGCAATAAAAGTACATTTGAATGAACCAGCACTGATCCAACAATCTGTAAAGGAATAAAATAAACCAGTGAAAAAAGATGCAGTCAGTTTCAATGACTTATGACTAGAAATTGTGTATCAGCCTGAGAGATAAAAATACAAATAAAATTTCCTTCTGATATTAATTGAAAATTCAATTCAGTGTTACTGCAGAAAATCCATAAAGCTCAAGTAGCCTTGCCATGAATTTGTTGATAGGCAGAAAAGACAGGCTGGGTATCTTGTTGCTGGAATCAATGGTACTGAACCAGGACCTCTTGCAAAGGCAGAAAAATATTTTGTCTATGTAGTAAAGATCACAGTATTAGATTAATTAAGTTCCCTTCTCATTATTCAGCAGCTTCTCTTTCACATTTGGAAAGATTTAGAACTGGTTTAGATTTAGAACAGTTTAGATTTAGAACTCTTCCTTGTATCTATATTCTACCGCTTTATTTAATTTATTACTAACCTTGCTGAAACTACCGGCAGATTAAGGTACTGCATAACAACTGCAATCCAATAAAGGCTGACCAGAAGCAAACATAAAACTCTTCGGCATTAAAGTGTGAAAATAAAGACTTGGATTTTAATTCCAAGACGAATGTAAAAAGCAGCCAATACTAAGGTGCAATGCAGTCCTGTTGTTGTTGTTGTTGAGAATCCAGCAAAGAAAAGTATTTTTGATTTAAAATAAGTACTGGCTTATACAACACCATCTGTTTAGTACTATCATATTTACCTAGAGACACAGGCATCTGATATGTGTATTAGGATGACTGTTATTTAAAATACTGTGACTACACTGAGTCTTCAAGTCTGAAAAAGAAGATGAGTACAGGTCTGTACAATCACAAATATAATGGAAAGAGTGAATACTGTGAATACTGTGTGATTTTCTCCTTTTAGAGTAAGAACACAGGAAACCAAATGAAACCATTAGAAAAGTTAAAAACAGCCAAAGGGGTGATTCTCCATGAACATCTTTCTTATTTCAGCCACATAGAAAGAATAACACAATCCTAAAGCACGTTAAAGCCAAACTGTAGATTGTCCAGGGATTACAGCTGTAATTCTCTGTGATACCTCTCTTCCCCAGTTCAAGATGTCTCTGCCTGAGACATTTCTTTTGTTGGGATTTGTTTCCACTTTATAATGTTTATAATGTTTAATTCCATTCACTCTCAGAATCTCATTCTAGTCAACACTGCATGCACCCCCTTGTTTGAGTCTTCTACTTCTTTCCATTGAGGTTGTCCTTGTATAATGCATTTCTTCTCTGTATAAATACTGGTTATGTAATCTTCCTGATTATCCAATGACCACTGATTCGTTTTCTCCCATTCAGCTCTCATATATCCACACTTGATGATGAACAGACTGCTTTGCATCATCCTTACTAAAAAGCTTTACACAGGTTGAGAGTTTCTTTCTTCTTATCACAGTTCTAAAAAATAAAAGTCAGCAGTGGTTGGACTAAAATTACCATCTCACATGAAGATCGCCATTATGTGGAAGGATTTCTGAAGTCAGCTGTAGACATAAAGTACCAAGATGCCATTTAAGAGGTATAGGCCAGCTGGAATGAGACTAAAAATACATGGCAACATCTACATGTAGACTAGATCTAGAAATACTCCTGGTTTCTCAGGTTCAAGAGTTCATTATGTCTTTACTCCTCTATATGATAAAATCCAGGCAATATTCGTGTGTTCACCTTTTACCACATACTCTGAATTCTACTGAAAATCAGACATGTATTTGGTATATACAGAACACTGCATGGCCCCCATTTCTAGATGAATTATCAGGGTTACAGGTTTGCAATGGTACAATGCAATACTTTACAACCCGTAAGTGGCAACATATCATCTAAAACTTACATGGGTAAGTTACCTTGGAACATAGGTGAGCTTATGTTGTCCTCTCAGCAAATAAAAGTTCAAAATTACATAGCATTCATAGATGAGGATGCCCATCCTGGAATGTGTAAACAGCTGATAGTTCAAATATGTTAAAAAACTCTTCTTCACTTTGGCATATCTTTTGCTAAAAAGATCACTGTCTTCTCGATGAAACTAAATCCAAACATTCAGATCAAAAGTTCAAACTATTGCACATATCTGAGGATATTCACGTGTTGCTACCTGCCAATAATGAAAAAGCATATGTATTCTCTCTGTTAGTGTGTGTAGGATCTCCTATTGCTCCTCTTCATTATTTCCAGAAAAACATATTTTGGTGGTGCTATATTATTTCTCCCCCACTTCCCCCCATGTTAGTTTTGGCTGAGATAGAGTTAATTTTCTTCACAGTATCTATTAGGGAGGGGGCTATGTTTTGGATTTGTGCCAAAACCAGCAGAGATGGTTTTGTTATTGCTGAGCATTACACAGAGCCTTTTCTGACCTTTTCTGCTCCTCACACCACCCAACCAGTGAGGAGCCTGGAGGTGCACAAGAAGTTGGGAGGGATCACAGCTAGGACAGCTGACCCCAAGGGTTCTAGCAAATAAAAGGCCTTGAAAATAGAAAAGAGAAAAAGAACACATTAAGACAGTAATATGTTCTGGGTATGCTTACACTTGGAGACCTGAGAATTCACCTCACTCCAGTAACTGGTTGCACACACAGCTATGTCTTGACTGTACACAGAACTTAGTTCTGGAAACGCAATTGCTTCTGCGTGCTGGAGGCAGATACTCAGGTATCAAAGGAAGAGAAATCTTTGTTTTTCTGCTCCGTTGCCCATTTTAGCAGGCAGGTTTTGGCTGTTTGTCTGTCTTGCAGGAAAGGCAAGTATGTTGAATCACATTAGGGCAGCCTTCACGCTGTTCATCTAACAGAAGCACTACATACACCTATGTCCCTCTTTTCTTTTGATCACAGTGCAGCTACTATTACTGAGAAAACACTGGACTGATTACATCCTTGAAAAAAACTGGAAGACGGTCCCTCCCACACAGTATGGCACAACAATGAGACTTCTGTAAAAATTGCAGAAGCAAAAAGGTATAGGTGGACCTCTTCTTGACGAGAAATGAGCTAGTTCACACCATTCTTATTTCTGGAACAGACATTTTCCTAACATAAAGATTTTCTGATAGTTTCAAGAAGTGATTGTAGAAGATTTCAGAACAAGATTGGTTGGGCCTAATGGGTGCTGAATGCTTAGTGATGAGCCTTAAAAGCACCCAAAAGGAGTTCTCCCATGGCCTTCTCCGCAGGCTGCTGTTCTTTTATTCCCTGTTCTTTGTGTCAAGTTTGAGTCTGTGGAGCAGCTTGTTTGCCAGAGGCTCTTGATCAGGGGTGTGACTAAAGCATCACACAGGGAATTCTGTTTTCTTACTTATATAGAGCCCAGTGGAGTCTGCCTGAAAAAAAATAAGTTTTTGTCTATCCTCTAGTCAAAACACTCAGCAAGGGCTAAATTGGTTGCCAATTTTGTTGGGATTTAACTTCTCTCTTTAAAATTTCTTGGTGCTGCTTAGAAATATGTTCTCAGTAACCTTTTCTTTGATAGAAATGTCTTTCTTGCTCTAACCCTTTCATGGAAAATCGCTTTCCATTTCAATTCTTACTGTGCTGCTTAAAAAAGAAATAACTTTTATAACAATCTTCAAAATATTTTTGGTCTTCTCCTACATTAGTGTCAGAGGCTAAGATTTTTCTCTGTTTCAAAGATTTTTCCTTCACAGAGGCACATGGGCCTAATTAGAGCCCTTGGCTGAATATTTCTAGTGAAAGAAAGTTCACATTTAAAAGGCTGTAGTATTGGAATGCATCTCATAGAGGAATCTGGAGGTAAGCAGTAACATCTCAACAGTGAATATTGCTGGTTTTGGAAGAGTAATACCACTGGGAAATTTTCCCTGTATTAGGGGGTAAAATTTTTTAGGGTTTAAGTCATGCCTAAGTTAGGCTAAACCTGAGCTGAAAAGCAACAGCTTCCTTTGTCACAGAAGGATCCTTCACAGTCATACATTTTATCACACAATTTCCTCCCTCTGGGAAAGACACAACATCATCTCAATGCAGTGAAGTACTTAGTGTGTAAGTGTCTACATCCTGTGGTGACAAAACTGAGATACTGCTGTTCAGCAAGCAGACCACCCCTTGTAGCACCTGCATTCCTGTGTGACACACCATGGTGACTGACAATGCTCTGCTGCACTAGGCTTTATTTGTTCTGAAGTTAAAGGCATTGCTATACTGTTCTTAAATAGCTACTGTCCTCCACAACTCTGCTTTAGCAATTCGAGCCCATTAAAGGCTCCTTAAATACATGGATCATTAAGCTTGATGACATAGCAGCTGAACTTTACAGTCACCAGCTTCCCCCAGAATCATAGAATCATTCATTTATCAATCTAGGTGAGAAATGCCTGCTAAGTAAACTGTACGGTCACAGGTATTCTGGAGCTAAGATCTCTGGCACAGATGGATTTCAATGGATTGAAAAATCAGTGATGTCTTTGCAGAATGTATTTAGTTACAAGACTGTGTGTTGGGGTTTTAAGAGGTCTAGTTTTTTTTGGATTTTTTTTTCCCTGTTAAAGGAATTTTCCCCCATTCTGTTACTAAGACAATAAATCGCTGGGTGCTTGAGAGCAAACAAAAGACTTGGCCACCCTTTTGTTTCACCTGGGTGTGGGGTCAGTTCGCTCTCCGCGTTCGGAGAGAGAAGCTGCAGAGAAAGGAGCTGCTGGTTCTTTTTTTTCGGCCATTTTTCTTTTCTGCTGGAAACAACGCCGGGATCCCAAAGCCGCTTTCCCTGCCCGGCTGGAGGCCGGGCTGTGGCGGGGCTGTGGCCGCCCTGCCCCGCTGCTGCTTCGAGCTTTCGCTACGCTGTAGCCGTGCTCGACCTGCACCCCTGACCTCCGTGGGGTTCCCCGTTTGGATACATCTCGTCTGTCCTCCAGGATTTGTGCTCGTCCCTGCCGCTCCAGCCTGCTGTTCCCGAGGGTCCGGCCGGACACCGAGGCCAGCCGTGTGGGGTTTGTGAAGCCTTTGTTCCATCCCTTCCCGGGATCCCAGGGCACCGGTGCCGCGTGCTCCCCGAGCTCGCTCCGGAGCGCCCCCTGCAGCCGCGGGGGAACCATCGCACCTGCCCTGCTCACCGGGAGCCGCCAGCGCCCCTGCCGGCTGCGAGCGGAACTGCACCCGAGGGGAAATAGCCTGACAGCCGAGACGGCTGGCACTGGGTTTGTGATTGTTTGCTGTTACTGCCATAGTTATTGCTGTTTGTTTGACTGGTTATATATATAATAGTAAAGAACTGTTATTCCTATTTTCCCACATCTTTGCCTAAAAGCTCTTGATTTCAAAATTATAATAACTCGGAGGGAAAGGGGTTACATCTGCCATTCCAAGGGAGGCTTCTGCCTTCCTTAGCAGACACCTGTCTTTCAAACCAAGACACTGTGCAAGTTCCACTCGCAATAGGCACTTTGCACCTCATCCTTATGGATACAAACTGAGACAACACCTCTCTGAATGATCTGGGGATCTTGTTCCATCACTTATTTGACGTGACTGCAATTTTTCCACACCGTATTATTTTGCTTAGCACTACTCACAACCTAATTTTTTTCATCTCATTTCAGCCATGTTCTGTCTTTATTTGGTTAACGATATGCCTTTGTTTCAGGTTTCAGATTTTAAAATAAAATGTTATTCACCAATTATTGTCAGGATGATCCAGGGCTCTTAGAGATAACCCTCTGATTTTGCAAGTGTTTCTCCTAATTGTCATCTGCTTCATGTCATCTGCTTCATTTGCATTACCAAACACTAGGGGTGATAGTAATCCTGTGTGTGATAGTTACTCAGACTCCAATATCTGCCTGATCTTTTATTAGCTGATATTTTCCAGGTGTCTGTTCATTACCTCCCTCTTATCCCATCTTTTTGATAATTTCATTATTCTTAAGGATAATTAGCATCACTACCCTTTGTCCCTCTAATCCAGAGGTCCAATGCTACTTTTTCTAGTTCAGGTCAATAGACCACCAGATACCATCTTCCCTATCTGAGCTATACTCACCATAAATGCTTTTGGATAACCAGGATTTGCCAGTTATATCTTCTGTGTAAAGATTTTGGCAGCCATTTTTGTGATACTGAACAGTTAAACTTTTCCAGGGGTTGCTGGCATCTTTGACTATACATGTTCAGATGATTTTCTATCTGCAAACCCTATTTCTGCTATCTTACCTTTAGCTTTGGTTAAATATATTAGCATGGTGTAACATACGCTGTCAGACTCATAACAAAGAGCAAAACTTAAAGGAAGAACTGTATTTACCTTTCTGAGGCAAGGTTAGTCTTTTCAAGTGATAGCTGGTCACTGTTACCAGCTTTTAGACGCCTGGGAACCTAATACTTCTAATCATCACTAGACACTCTGACACTATTTTGATGGTTTTACAAATGAGTTTTTTATTCCTATCAGATAACTCTGGGTATACAGGATAAATCTGTCAGAATTCTCCCTCACATAACCTTTTAATATGCTTTTTATATCTTCTGTCCAGAAAGTCTCTAGAAAAACCTTATTTTTGCCCTAATTTTTAACTCACATTAATTTTTGAGAAAGGTGCCCTCCAGGAACAAAATGGGAACTGACATCCTCAAAAGACTGAACTGTTTCATCAGCAAGAGTTATTATAAACTTCTGCAACCCTGTCCACCAGGAATGAAAATTAGAACATAAGATTAATTTACGTAACTGAATAACGATAACTTATGGACCTTAGTGACGTGACTCAGACTTCATTGAACTAGATACAAAAGGTGCAGGATAGAACAACTTCCCTAAGTCATACTTATGCTGCTTCTACTCTCTTGAAAAAGTATTAATTAACTCACCTACTTGCTCAGGAGCTCAATAGACTGAAGTTAATATGCTGTGCATTTTCAATGATTTACCATACTTATATGCTTCCCAACTAATTGCAAACTTTCTGTTCAGACCCCAGGCAGTTTTGGAGTGTGTGTGTGTGTGTGTGTACTTCAGTTCCTTCCACACAAGAGAATTAGCACATTGAAATCATGGAGACTGAAGACTCCCTACAGGTGGCACCACTCTGAGGACTGTGATTAAAAATGACTGAAGGGCTGTGACAGCAATGAATCCAGCTAAACAGACATCAATGGGGAATAAATTCATTCTAGTACTCCATATAAAGGCAGTCTGGGGTAGTGGCTTATATGTCAGAGCTCCTTTTTTTGTGTGTACTATTGTTACTTATTACAGCCAGAGTTTAAATAAATGACCCATAGGTTGATCTAGCTTAGAATATCCTCTGGGAGCCTGAGCAGGAAATTATGTGTCCCGGTTTTGGGCTTCTTGCTCCCTGTTCAGAGTTTCTACATGCACATGTGCCCACTGGTTGCATAACATGCCTATTTTACCAGAGGCAGTCAGGGAAATGGTAAAAGATGTCAATGTTGAAGCAGGAATCCATTTGATTATTGCAACTTCAGCTACATCATATTCAGAGTTTTAATGGATGATCCCATTCTTTAACATTCTTCATGTGGCTCCAGTTAAGTTTGAGAAATTTAGTTCTTCAAAATCATTAAATGTTTGGGGTTTTTTTCATGTAAAACACACAGAGATGTCCTCCATTCCCCCAAAATATTTGAAAATTTGAAAATATGCATTGATATGTCCATGCAAGTCCTAGTGGGTGATCTGTTGCTTGCAATAAAATCCTCAGATAGTTTCCCCTGATTGATGTTAAACACAATATTTTCAAATCAGGTAATTTGCTGGTTATTCACTGATGAAAATTCTCATTATTGTTTAGCTGCAGGATAACTTGTCCCTTGAGACTTTTTCCCCAAGGATTTGTTCATTCTGATGCTAACGTCACTTTCCAATAGCATATGAAGATCAGTCTTATTAGAAAGATTTTGTTTCATTCTGCTAGTTATGGTGGTACTTTTATAGGCTGACAATCAACAGGCAATCAGTCTATGAGACACTTTTTTGAGTAATAAAGAATTTCTTTGTGTCTAGGTTCCCAATTTTAATAAGACAAGCAGATACTTTGCTTTTTATCCCAAAGACCATCCAAACCTGTTACATTAATCAACGTTGTTTGAAGCTAAGAGATTTATCTACCTGACTTGTAAAAGGTTTTAAGCTTTCAGAACTATGTTTTGAAAAAAAGGATTGAAGAGTGGCCAGCACCCATTTACTGGATGATTATCCTGCATCAAAAGCATCTCTCTGTCCATAGAAAGGGATCTTTTGCATTCCTGCCTGAAGCTAAACTGAGACTAGGCAATTAATTCAAAGTACAACAGAATCTCACTTAAAAACTCCTCAGACTGATTAAATGATAGAGGTTGTAGGGCGCAGGAGACATATTTATTAAAATAATTTCTGTTTCTTGCAGCTCAGATTGAGTTTACAAGTAGTTTGAGTAGTAGAGAAACAGTGAGGAGTGGGGACATTTTCAGGGGTTCTGGACAGATGGATGAAACTTCTGTTTATCCATATCTGACAGTTGAAAAGCTTTGATGAGAGACTCCAATATTTTCTGTGTCAAAAGCAATGGAAGACCCCCGTATTTCCTGTGCTAGAAGCAAGGAAAGTAGTAGTACAGGTCTATTACCTACTCCCTCCCTGTTATCTCTCTAGGCAGAGGTTCCAATCCAATATTTCCCAAATTCTGCAGAACTCAAAGAAATTCAGAGACTAATACAAGTTTGAAATGCTGTAATCAGGAGAGAACAACAGTCATGATCCTGTTAAAGGGGATGTGAACAATCCTGTACTCCCCTGGAAGGAAGTCAAAGAGGGACTTAATATTGCCATAGCTTGCAGAGCTGAAGAAAATCACTAGCAACTGCACCAGGGCCCTACTTTGTCTGACTCCTCAGCATTGTAAGAAGACCAGTAATTTTTACCCAGGCTGAAACACTGCACAGGAATAAATGTGTCCTGTTACTCTGTAAGTGAATGTGAGAAAAAAATGTTCTTCAGACACACGTATCTGCTGAGATATCTGCAACATTTGTTACGGATTTTGGCTAGTCTTTCTAGCTAGATTTTTTGAATATGAGCATTCAAAAGTCCATGAAGTGCCTGTGATTGCATCACGGCTAGGAAAGACTGAAGCTGCCCTTGTTTCACACAGCTGAGTCAGTGTTGTACGGGGTGCAGGTGCCCAGATGTTGGAAGTGGGGGCTGAAGGGGGTGTCTGTGAGGAGAGGTCAGGACTTCTCCATGCTGGATGCAGCTGGAGCCAACCCACCCACTGCAGGGCACAGCTGAGCCCATGGCCGAGGTGGGGATACTTCAGGGAAAATTCATGTAAGAAAGGAGTGAGGAAAAAAGTTAGAGAAACAGCTCCGTGAACACCAGGGTCAGAGGAGGAGGAGGAAGAGAGAGAGCTCCATGGCCAAGCAGATACTCGCAGTGAAGCAGAAGAAAAGTGTGAGGACCACCCAGCAGCAGGCAGAGGAGTTGAGTCTGGGAAAGGGAAAAGGAAAGATGTTGCTTTCATGCTTGTCTTTTTGTTTCACTCTACTCAAATCACTAATTAAACATTTATTTTTATTTGTAATAGATTAAGTTATTTTTATCCAAGAAGAATCTGTTTTGCCAGTGGTGTTAGTCATAGAAGATCTTCCTGTCTTTCTCTCCACATGGACCTTTCTCATTCCCATCTTTCTGCTTTCTCCCTTTTGTCCCACTGAGGGTGTATGAGAGAGCACATGGGTGGTGTTTTGGCTGCTGACCAAGGCTAGTCTGCCACAAATGGCAGACACTCGGGTTATTTTTCAACACATAGTCCAGACACACTTCAAAAGATGTTACCATATGCACACAAACCTGTGCAGGGCATTGGCACAGAACTGTATCCTGCAGGTCAATACAAAGCTTATTTGGCTCTGACTCCTTTTTTTGACAGAGGTGGGAACAAGTCACACTAATTAAAACACTCCCTGAAGAGTTTTTTCCTGTTTCTCAAGACATTCTGAACTTTTGGTACATTCTGAAATGAATGTTCTTGCCTCTTATCTATCTCAGGGACGCAGGGTCCCCCCACACTTACCAACCTGCTCTCCATTTTCCCCTCTGCCAGATCTGTGCATCTTGTGCCCCACTCAGCCCACTCCCTTGGGAACAGACCAGTTGTTGGTCACAAGCTCTATGGAGTACACTCTAAGAGCCTGATGAAGTACACTTTGAATACTGCTTTAGCAAAACCCATATATAGGCACAAATTCTAAACAGTTCTTCAGCAAGGTGTTCATTATGTGTGAAGCTTTCTTTTTTCCCCTCTATGCTTTAACCTAATAGAAATAATCGTCACGGTTTTTATCTTAATAAATGGATCAAATAAATCCCCCCAGAAGGTTTTACCAAGTTACAATGCTTCCTCCCAAGTTAGCAGCATCACTTCCAAATGCACAGGTTGTTCCATTCTTGGATGCTTAACTCTATAAATAGGAGGATTAGATTCAGTTTTGTCATTCCCCAACTCATACATACACCTACCTATAATTGAGATCTCTTACTTTACATCTCCTTGCTAAGCAATTAGGTCTGTGAGTATCTGAGAGATAGGACGAGAGAGTTTTAAAGTGCTTGATACTTGTCAAATTCAAGGTATAAATTAGACTCTGTAACTTAAAAAAAAAAATGCCACTTAAATACCATTGGAATAAAAAATATTAGCACAATCTAATTTGTATATGCAGCCATGTAAATCCAAATAAAATGATAAATGACAGTTTATGCTTCATCTGAGGTATTCTCATTTTTTTCCTTTGAAAATAATCTTAAAGTAGAACAAGGTATTCTAAATTCACAACTTGTGATGAGAAGCAGATTTTAGAAAATAATGTCATTTATAGGTGATAATAGCTTTAAAATCTCATTTATTGGAAGGTGTGCAATATTTCTACTTCTTGTTTGATAAATGTAACTGCAGCTAAATTACTCTGCAAATTTATATGCAGGAACTGCAGTCACTAATTGGAAGCTGAAAGCATCAGACACTCCAGTAGCCTTAGCCTATTTCTGTACCAAGTAATAGGATTGTTGAAAACTCTGTCCTTACATATTGTGTTCAAGGAGAAAAGCACTGAAAAATTCAAAGGTTTAATTTAGGCACCGTTAGAAATATACTGCAATCCATGGACTATTCCGGGCTGATAGGCAAAATGAGCTACTCAGCAGGGAGCAGGAAAGAGTGTATACAGGAAAAAAAAATTAGAATGGCCTTTACATTCATCTCACTGTATGGCATGTACTTTTCATTACTGCTTATATACATTTTGGTTCATAAAATTCAACAGTATAAAGTGCACATAAAACATGCATAGTGTTTTCAATTCAGATTACTAGAACTGTCCTCCTAATGGAAAGGTACTAATATGAGCTATTTCCTTCATGTATGACCCTGAAATAAAATAGTTCATCAATCACTTCCAAATAAATCTACCAGCTGAGAAAAAGTAATAGACTCTTAGAGGTCAAAATATTGGTTGTTATAAATGTCTGGTTCACTTTCTAACAAGATGCTTTAAAGTTTCACCAAACCAGAGCATTGCTTTCTTTAAATAAGAGGTCCTGCGCAGTCATCTATCCCACTATTTTAATTGATAGATATTTATAAAGTAGACTGTTTACACCATAGCTTTTGTATTACTCACTAGCAAAATGTAGGAAGGCTTCATCAGTTCTCATATGCAAGAAAAGACATAGTTTTGTATATATGCACAACTTCCTTCTGCTCACTGTAAAGGCTTTGAAGACAGTAAAAATCCGTTTAACAAGATCCCACAGTGTTGTCAGTGTGGCTGTTGGTACCCTCAGTGTCTTTCATTTCATTGTATTTCATGTGCATATATATCAAAAACTTTGCTTTTAGGAATATTAATAGAGACCCCACACGCTGTCATCACAATGTGGTGAAATAAAGTTATGTTCTTCCCCATCAAAACATGTTTTTTCTCTTTTACTTTTTTTCTTTTATTTATTTTTTTTTCCTTTTTTAATCTTATTGCTTGAATATAAAATTGGGTGTGTGTCATCCTTTGGAAAACATGAGGATTCAAACAAGATGGCATTAGAATTCTAATTTTGCTCAATTTCATTCCAAAAAGTATTTCTGTAGGCGTTACTGTCTTTGCAACAACACATTATCATAGACTCCTTGGTATAAAGATAAATTCTTCAAGGAGTATGCAAAAGTAATTTTTAAAATGTTATATTAAAAAAAGATTATTCATGGTATAAAGTGCAATTTATATTTCTGATTAATTTATAAAATGCAATCTATACCATTCAGATTATTTCTTTGGCTTTAGCCAACTTTTTTATCTGAGCATGATTTTAAACTGAATATTTTAATTAAGATAGACCATTAACAACATTTAGTATTAACAAGTTTCAAAGTTACACATTTTTAAAACAGAAGGGAAGATTCGTAGAAAAGAATTGGTGGTAATTTGTAGGACAGATACTTGATATATTAATGGAAAATGAGACATCCTTGAATTTGTTTCAACCCAAGAGGGTGAAAAGGACATTAAAATTAGGTGGTTTGTGGAAACTAATTTAAATAGGATCCTGCATGAGTGAAATTATAGTATCTCAGAATATCCTATATTTACTGTTCATAAAGGTTACAGAATTGTTGCTGATCAAAACATAAGTTGGTTTTATTTTACAGAGTTCCAAGGTAGGCAAATCACTGAGATTCATTCCTATTTTCATAATCGTGAAAGTTTGCTTTAGTTTGGTTGTTTAAATCACAACCGAAGACAAAATTTATCTGGACAGGCTATGAAGTGGTCTATTTTTGTGACATAAAATTAAACAGTTTCTTCTTTCACCATCCACCTTCCTAAATGAGACATTTATTTACCTGTAATGATGCCTAAAGATTTTTAGCTTTTTATATATATATTTTATATATTTGTAGCTTTGTAAATTTTTAATAAATACTTGTATAGTTTCTAGCATTTTCTTACACTTTATAATAATAGATTACCCTTCCTCATACATTATGCCACCTTCTTATAATTTTGTTTAGTCTTATTTTCAATAAAATAATTTCTAACAAGGACACCCTCTTTTGTACCAGCACCCAGGAGACATAACAAAATACAGTGCAAGGAACTCTATGCGAGACTCTAAGGGGCAGGCCCAAGGGTGGGTTACCAGGGCAACCATTCTCCTATTGGATGTACTTGCTAGATATGCTAACTAACTAAACTTATAAAATTTGTGAAAATCCAGTGCCAGATGCGGGCATAGCTATATTTTGTGTACCTGAAAACTTTCATTAAAGAACCGCTCTTTATGTTATCACTTTAATACCATTTGGAAAGTTTGTCTTTCAATTCTAGGCAACATCATGATGAAACATAAGTTAAAGATTTCAAATGTTCTGAAACCCTGGACTCCTCTGAGGGGACAAATGATCTTTTCTTCCCTGGTGGCCATATGCATTCTATCTTCCTTTTGCAGGTGATCTAGTATATATATTCTTCTGAATAAGAGCTCAGGGAGCCACAGCACATGGTCAGATCTAAATGAAACAGCTTGAGCCTGTACATTGCCCACAGGGAAGACAGCACTGAGACAACAGAGGCAAAATTCAGCTTTGCTTGCTCAGCTTCTGCCATTATCCCTGGTCATTGTGTGTATCTTGCCTCACCATTGTAACTATTTCATAACGTAGTTATGTTATAGAGTGGTCTCTGCAATCCTCCAGAACGTTCACTAGCTGTATATGCATCAAGAAACTGAATTTTTATGCCAAGTGTTGCAATCAGTTCCTCCCATGTGGTTTCTTTCATGATAAATTCTAAGGGTAACTCTTGATTTAGCACCTTCTAGATGTAAAGAAATGCTTCTATTGGCTTTTTGCATCTTTAAATCATGTGAATGGCTGCTGAGATGATTAGCACTATTATTTGGTGGATGGGGATGCAATTTGCTTTATAGCAACATTTATCATCCTCTCCAGACTGGAAATGTTTATTCAAATAGCACAAATAAAGAAAAACTAGAGAGATTAGTTATTAAAATAAGAAAGATTATTTTTGCGACACACAAAATGAACACATTACTTGAAATGGAACAAAAGAGCCAGATAAGCCAGGTGGAAAAGAATTTAATTAAAATTAAAAAGTTGGATGAAAAAAGTGAATGATTTTTCGCAAGCATGCAGTGAGGCTGATAGGCCAAATGCAGGATTCACCCTGGGTTAAAAAAAAAAAGATACTACTGTCTCAGTGTGGTCAGGAATGAAAACTATATTGGTAGTACAACAAGATGGAGATGGCCTTTCTAAAACAGCTGCCAATAATAGTTTTCAAGAAGAGAGATGAATCAGCAGCTCTTTTTTGCTGCATCATGAACTTCAAAGTGAATACTTCTTCCACTTTGACAACAATGTTTGACAAGACAAAGTTCTAGTGGATTTTGAGAAATATTTTTGCAGTAAAATATTTTGGACAGATGAGAAAAATGCTGAAATGAGTTCTACTAAGACAAGGGATTTACTATTGAAACCTTGTAAGTAAATTACTCCTTTATTTTGGTTTTCCTTAGATAATTTTATAGAGGTCTGAACAAGTGGTGATAAATGAACTAAACATATTTCAAAGAAATTCAAGCCAAATCCATCAACATTTAGTGACAGAAGTGGTCCCACTGATGTCTGAGGACTGCTGTGTGAACAAGCACTTCAAGTATACAGCACACTGATGCACTGGGCCCCATTGAACATAAAATCAGCATGTTTAATTTATACTCTAGTGATGAATGTTTGGTTGTTTTTTTTATTTTCCCATTACAGTGAAGTACAAGAAATTAGCCTAAATGAAAAGAAAAATAAGATTTGGAAGAGGAAATGTTAGGATATTAACTCACAAATATTTAAAATCTTTATAAACATAAGCAATCTGTTACTTCTGCTTTTTTCACATATAGTGTCAAAATCCTACTGTGTTTTTCACTAGGTAATGCACATGGTCTTAATTGAATAATTTCTTTCTCTTATTTTTAACCTTTTTTAAGGATGATTCATTCCAGAGATTAATAAACTATCTTAAAAAGGGATTAACCTCTTTTTGAAAGTGCCTCTCCTTCCTACAGGCACCAACAGTCATATTTTAGTAGCTCTCAGTTGCTGGGATGAATATCAGTGATAGAGTCAGGCATATTTTCTACTTGTTCCTGCTAAATTAATATGTCAGCAACAGCCCACCCTCAAGAAACCAGTCTGTTTTGGGGGAATTTTTAGAACTGTTAATATCATTGCCTTTCTCTAGCCTTGAAGGTCCACACTGCCACAGCTCCAGAAGCAGTGCTGGAATCCTGGGTGGACACATAAAATTAACATATAATAATGCTTATTAACGTGCATAATTATGTTCTATGAAGGCATGCTATGTGTGTTAGGATGATGACAGTAAGTGAAGGAAAACTAAAATATCTCCACTGCCTTCTCTATCTGACTGATGGTTTGCTACAAAATGCTTCTTGTGGCTTGTACTATGAGTGTAATATGTTCTCATCGCCTTCAATTGACACTTCTGTTAGAGTCCAGAATTATAAATGAAGCAGTTTACTGTCTTCTCTTTTCAAAGTGCTCCTTTGTGGCCAAAACACGAGAAAACAATTTTGTTAGAAAGTCAAGATGAGAATGTATACAGTGCAAATCTTGGATTCAAACCATTCTTACTTGCGTGTGTACACATTTACATGACAGAAACATATCTTGACACTATTTGTCTTGCTTTTCCTCCAGGCATATTGGGTGTGCGGCAAAATTTCAGAAGCAGCAGGGTGGGGGATAGGGGGAGCATTTCAGCAGTGGTTTCTGAGAGAAACTGCCAGGAGCTTCCCCTATATCCAATTGAGCCAATGCCAGATGGCTCCAAGAAAGACGTCTCACTGGCCAAAGCTGAGCCCATCAGCGACAGTGGTAGTGCTTCAGGGATAACATATTGAAGAAGGGGAAGAAGTTACTGAGCAGAAGGAAAATGCAGAAAGAGAAGAGAGAAGTGAGTATATGTGAGAAGAACACCACAGTCAGTGAAGTAGGAGGGGGAGGAGGTGCCAGGCAGAGCCCAGCAGCCCATGGTGAAGACCATGGTGAGGCAGCTGTGCCCCTGCAGCCCATGGAGGTCCATGGTGGAGCAGACACCCACCTACAGACCCTGGAAGACCCCATGTTAGAGCAGGTAGATGCCCAATAGAAAGCTATGACTCTGTGGGAAGTAGGTTCCTGTCAGGATCTGTGGCCCTGTGGAGAGAGGAATCCATGCTGGAGCAGGTTCACTGGAAGGACTGGTGACCCCACAAGGGACTCACATTGGAGCAACCTGTTTCTGAAGGCCAGCACCCCTTGGAAAGGGCTCATCTTGGAGAAGTTTGTGGAGTACTACCTCCCATGGGAGGGATGCCACATTAGAGCACAGGAAGAATTCCTTCCTCTGAGGAGGAAGCAGTGGCAGAAACAGTGTGTGACACCCATTCCCCATCCCACTGAACTGGTGGAAGAGGAGAAGGTAGAGAAATGGAAATAGGGAAGGAGGGATGGTTGAGTTGAAGGTGTTTTAAGGTTAGGTTTAATTTCTCATTATCCTCTGATTTAGACTGTAAATTCATTTACTTTCCCCTGGGTCAAGTCCATTTTCTCCACGACTATAAATGCTGAGCGATCTCCCTGTCCTTACCTCAACCCACAAACCTTCTGTTATATTTTCTCTACCCTGCCAGTTGAGCAGGAGAGTAACCAAAGGGCTTTGGTGAGTCCCTCTCATCCAGTCAGGCCCGGCCTACTCCACAGGCATGAATTACTCATTGGTTTACAACACTGTTGAACATAGAATCATTAAGGTTGGAAAAGACCTCCAAGATGTAAGGCTCCAAAAAACTCATTCAAAAAGGCTTTTAATAGGGCTTACACTTGTTCATGTACTCTGAGTTAGACTCACAGGAGAAATACTAACAAGATATTCTCAAGAGGTCAAAACAACAAAAAAGACTTTACTGGAAACCTCAGAAAATCAGAGAACTTTAGCAAAAAGTTTAGAGCAGCATTCAGTCAACATGAAACACTTCACAAAACATTAACTTGGCCCATTCAACTTATCAAATTCTAAGCCCATTCAATTTTAAATTCTTAAAAATTCTAAGAAGAGGGAATTAGAAGAAGAAAGACAGAAAAGACATGGAAAAAAAACTAAACATAGCTACCACTTCTGTTTCCAGCAGTGTTCAACTGATAGAAATTCCAAGACAAGGTAGGGTCAAGACATGTACTTCTTCCTGTTCTGCTTTAAATACCCCTTGGCCTTCCTGGCCCCTTCCCCAGGTGGGGCTTGCAGTCATTTGGCCACTTAGGAGCTGGGTTAGGGGCTCCAGGGGCAGGCGTGGAGCATTGCCTCTGTGTGCCGGGGATTGGCAGCCACTGCAGGGCTGGGATACAAGCTGGGGGAGGGGTGGGGTGTAAGGGGCAGTTCAGCACCTCATCAGAGCAAGACACCTACCCCTTGCTCCACACTTGCACCTGAAATGTATTGAGCCAGCAACCCTTCTGGGCACTCACACAAGATCATTGAGTCCAACACCACCATGCCAGATAAACCACCACAAAAAAAGCCACATCCAGACTTTTCTTGAAGACCTCTGGGAATGGTGAATCCAACACTTCCCTAGACAGCCCATTCCTATGCCTGGCAACTCTTTCAGTGAAAAAGTATTTCCTAATGACCAACTTGCAGTTCCCCTGGCACAGCTTGAGGTCATTCCTCATTATTCTATCTGTTACTCCTTGCTTCCTGCACTGTTTATTTCACTGACTTAAATTCAAGTTATGAATTTTTCACAGTAGACATTATCTTTCTGTACTCCCTGTGCTCCACTAAAATGGGTCCTTGAACTTTGCATCACATTCCAAGACAATACTTGAAAACAGAATGCTCTTAATAGATTTCTAAACTCTATTAAAAATGAAATTGTGAATGATGGCAAATCATTTAGGAATTTCTCTATGGATGAATTAAACAGAATTCATGTATTTCTCAAAATATGTTGACAAATAACAAAACATGCTGATAACTTGCAAAGTTACTAAAGAAGTACAAATGCCAAAATGATACGCTCTTTACTCATCAGCAGAAAAAATTTTAGAAGACGTTTCTGGGCTGACAGCTCTACAATTACCTAACCTATGTCCCAGCCTACTCCAACTCCAAGCCCTACAATTCAATTACCCCAGGAACACTGCAGGACACAATCAGGAAGCTGGAAAGTGTTATGGATATGGGAAATGCCTTCACTGTGAAGAGATAATAGGTGGAAAAGGTACTGTAATTAAAATGTAGCTAAGAGCTTCAAACCAATATTTAAACTCTTGAAATTCTTAGCTTTGAGAAAAATGAACCAATGACCCAAAACAATCTTGAATTGCTGAGAGCAATCTTGAATTGCTACTATATAGTACAGTTTGTTTCCTCTTTGAGGAAGTAAATACATCAGTGCACTTTTGCTCAGAAATATTTTCCCTTACTTTTTAATTATGCACTGCAAATATTAAATAGGAGCACAAAACACAGTACAGTAACAATACAGATAACTCAAGTGCAAAGGAAAAGCTAAGAGTCCTATTTTACCACACACAATCAGGGCACTGGAGGCCTGTAAAACCAGAATATATGTGTTAGAAACAAATTATGAGATTAATGATGCATCATTTTTAATAGAAACTAAATTCTAACCATCTACTGAAATGCCAAGCAGCATATGCAGGAGACAGTTTTGTCACTACTGCAAGAAAAAAAAATGTGTTTACTGATTTTTAAATTTCAGTGTTAACAGCTATGCTAAACTGAGCAAAACTTGTTCTAGAATCACCTGCTTAAACCAAGTCACAAAAATATAACTATATCAATTCTCTCTGCATCATTTTCTGCTTAAACTGATGAAGAGGAGATTCAAGAACAACTTTTACTGAGTAAAACAGCCTGATATGTCAGTGAGTCAGTACACTGAAAGTCTGTACATCGTTCAACAGGTTCTTTCACACTTTATTTGATGGCATGCTTCATTTTCACTTAGGGTATGTGTTACTACAATTCACTGCAGAATTGGGTATTGTAGACAAGTGATTATTTATTCCATCACATATTGACTATATCATAAATTCCAAAATGCAGAATTTTCTTTGATTATTTGAGAGTGTAAACACAAATTTTTGGTGTAGCTGCTCAGTAAATACTTCAAAGAAAATTTTCTGTATTAATTATATTCCTATTCAAGGATAATATCCAACATATACTCATCTCTGACAACTTGATTGTTAATTATTCTAGCAATTCTCTGCATGATATTTATTTATATTGTACATAAAATGTTTCCTGTGTTTACTAAAATAGAAATTACTCTTCTATATATCATAGATGCACTTGTTTAAATTTGAACAGACTGCTTCTCTACAGGACAATTGTAACAGTGGATTTGCTTTTTACTATACTGTCATTCACTCACTGTCCTTAATTCCTCATTTACACAATTTAATTTTTTCTTTCAGAGAAGAAGATATTAAGAAGTGCCTTTCTGGGAGTAGAGAGAAATGTTCATTCTGCTGCTGAAGATCGTGAATTCTGGAGGTTAGACCTACTCCAGTTTTGAAGACAAGGCATGAGACCCAAAGATTGCCTTCCTGTCCTGATTTCCATCTTTTGCTTTTGCTCTCCTCCTCTAAACGTCTTCCTTCTTCTGCTTCACAGCATCTATGTTCTTTCTATGGCTTGTCCATTCCACAACTGCTGCCACAAAGGGATGAGAAGGATTATTATCCTCTGGCAGTGGGGAAGCATGTGAGAATATCCCTCCTTAGAGAACTGCTGCCATGTCCTCCTATTTCTGCCTCACTATTTCTGCCTTTTGCTTTTAAGAAGATTCTCTAGAGTTGCTGAAATGAACCCAGCTGAATGCTAGTCAGAAGGTCTTTAGGAAATGTCGCAGTTTTCAAACTGTGTAACAACTTCTCTTGTGGTTCCCACAGAGATCCAGAGGTCAAGGAGTGGTTGTCTCGGTGTCTTACAGAGATGGAAACACGTTTCTTCTGTTGTACAGTATGGAGACAGGTTAGGGTGACAGATTCCAGACATCATTTTATCAGTTCCTGAACTTCAACAAAATCTGACCTTCACATACATCTTGAGGTGAAGGGTCCTTGAGGCTCTCTTACTGCAGGCAGGATCTACATTGCAACGATCTGAAAAGCAATGTTTTGCTTTTATTAATGAGATTTATTGAAAATGGGACCTTTCTTTGTAGATTATTGATTATAGTATGTTTCATTATCTCTGAGTCCTCATCAAAGACAAGATGAAGGGAGCTTATCTGAGCCACAGATTATACAACAAAAAAAATCTTTCCAGACAAAACAAAGTCAAGGTCTTTTCTCCGCAGCTGCATGTGTTACTTCTCCAGCACAAAACATACATTCTGTACAGACAAAACTGACTTATAGATGTGCATACCAACATTTAAAATAAAGAAAACTAGGAATCAGGGCAAAAAAATAGTAATGAAAAATCTCAGATGGTACAGAGATTTTTGCCATCTGCCTCTCAGAAGTTTTACAAATATCCATTCTTTCTCTCTGATTTTTTAAAATTAATTTCTTAAATGTTGCGAGAATCCTAAGGGGGAAATTATTGTAATTATTCATTAAGCATTTTGTGAGACACACCTAAATGTTTGAAGTAGATACTCAAATCTCCATCATTTATATTGTAGGCATGCTTGTCATCTGTATTTATGTTATTACCACAGTATCTTCACCCTTCATAATCTACGAAGTATTTAACCTTCAAAAATTCCTGATGGCAGAGTAGTAGTATTAGTATTTCCTTCATATAGAAGCAGCAGCAGCAGGAGTGGTAGTAGCTGTAGCTGCACTTTTTTAGTAGTATTGTGTAGTGCAGTAGGAATATTGTGTGGTATAGCAGTGGTAGTATTATGTGTGACTGGGCAGACATATGGTAAAGACCATTATTCTGCAAATATTGAAGCATATACTGAGGTAACTAGGTGTCTAGAGGGCTTTTCAAATTTCAAATTGTTTGAGCCTTTGAGCTTTTTCCTATTCACATCTTTATCCATCCATATAGTTTTACTGTTCCCTCAACAAACATTCAAAAGGCTCTATTTACATTGCATTCAAATATTTTGGACAGTTCTAGCAGCTGCATAATTCTTGGTCCACATTCCAAATGAAAAAGTAAAACTCATGGTCAAATTTAGCAGAAAATATTGCAGGTTGTGCAACTCTGCAAACTATTCAAATTTCTTAAGCCTACAGTGTTTGTTGATGCTGACTGTATGCAGCCATGACATTCAAATGAAGTACAGAATTTTCTTTGCCTAAGTGCAAACAGTGAGCTGTTAAAGTCTACCAGTTCTCTAACCCTTGTCCATATTTGAGATGTAATATAGATAGTTTTCAATAGGAAATGCCTACAGTATTTTTTGCTATTTTTATAACCTTATTACAACAAAATAATCTTTGTCCAACTGTTAAAGGACAAGAGAGGCAACAGACCTATAGGGGGTAACATCTGGATGTCTATGGTGAAGAGGTACAACAATAGGAAAATTCTTAATTTCCACATCTCAGAAAGACTGTTCTTCATTAAAATTGTGAATATAATAACTCATGTGATTACATTCTTTCATAATTTCAGAATCTTTTAGAAATTCTACTTAATGAAATGTTTAATACACAAAATGGCAGGCTTTGGTAAGGAGACATAATAAGTAAAAATGTGACATCAAAGTAGTGTATTGGAGGGGTTTTCAGGCACTGGGAGCTGGCAGAAGGGGTTTTACCCTTCGTGTGCTGACACAAAGAAGCCCGGAGGTCAACGCTGAAACCCCTCTGGAAGGCGGCACTCAGTGCCCATCACACAATGAAAAAGGGGTAGAGCTCCTCACCCAAAAGGGGCTGGATCCTTCTGTCGCTGTTCAGCAGGCACGCAGGCGAAGGCAAAGTAAAGAGAGGGGCCTCTCCATATGTGTGCCACGCAGGTTTATTCCTGAGAAATCACAGGGACGAAGAGGCCAATTGGTGGGAGGGTCCAGGGATCTTATACTGGGTACAGAATAGGTGGGGAAAGAGATCTCAGCCCATGGGATAGAGACAAGCGGGTGGGATTGACAGGAAGGGAACCAATGGGAACAACACATAGGAGGGATTCAGGGAAGGATCCAATGGGGCATCGAGGAACAAGGAACTTTCTAGAACTAATACATATTAAAGAAGGAAAATGAATATACATAACTTCATACGTAACACAAGGAGACAAAATAGTAACCAATCAGGGGAAAACATGCAAAAGACAAAACAAGGGAATCATGGGTTCTCACCATGACTGCAAGTTACATGCTGAGCTTGGGTTGCTAACCACCACAGCTGCTTCTTTGAGTTCTGCTCAGGAGAAAGAGTAGTTGCAGCCACCTGCACCGCTACAGTGTATACAGGATTCTTTCTTAGATTTAAAATGCACAATTAAAAAATGTCTCCTTTATATCATGCATTCATACATTAAGGTCCATTTTCCTCTAATTATACATACAGTAATAGTGTATTATAATAATTTTTAAAAATCAAACCTGCTTTATTTCAAAACAAATTTAGAAGTGGATGAGAACTGATACACAGATTTCTTCAAATGACCACCATTAGGTAAAATTATTTTTTTCTGTAGCTGACTATACTGCTGAGAGCCATAGCAGGAAGCAGGTAGGTTAGATAAGAGGTGCTTTGGTTTTAAGTTTGTCCCATGCCAGCAAATCAGCATTACCCAGTGCTTACTGGATGATTTATGGGGTAAGAAACTATGCCCTGCAGGATCTTTTAGATGGCTAAATGCTTGTTAGATGACCAGGCAGGGAAGCATTCCAGTGTTTTTACATTTCTGGATTAGGATAAAGGTTAGTTCAAGGATAGTTATGGTGATGCTCAGGGTGGTTTTGGTGGTTCATCCGAGTCCTTATCTCTTAAATCACTGGATTCTTGTTATTATCTAGAGTCCCACTAACTCTCATAACTGATTTGTACGGAAATAAAACACACCTCTAAATAATATTGCTTAAGCAATTTGCAGCCTTTTAATTATACTTTAACATATTTTTTAAATTAAAATATCTTGGGCTTTCAGAACTTCCTTGAGCAAGTAGGGTATACCTCAGCCTGTTAGAAAAGAGACCTCAGAATCATTTTTCAATGATTTCAAACAGAAAACAGTTTTTGATTCTCAACTTCTCAATTTGAAAGAAAAAAGTCTTGATTTTATTTAAATGATAATGATGCTTTGAGGCAGAGCCTTCATCTCCCAAAAATGTATGAAGATATGAGAGTGTCTAGGAGGGACAATATTTGGTGAAAGTCAAAACAAGAACGCAGGGCTAAAAAAAGAGACTGTTCCTTGAACTAGAGCCTGAAAAGAGTGGCTTCTCTTCTCTACGAAACAAGTCCTGGATCGAATGGAGGCCAAGAAACAGAACCAGAGTCATGGTGGCAAGCAGCAGGACAACAGGACAAGATGCAATGGGCAGAAACTTATGCGCAGTAAGTTCCACCTGAACATAAGGAAGAGCTTCTTTACTGTGTGGTTGACTGAGCACTGGAACAGATTGCACAGAGAGGGTGTGGAGTCTTCCTCACTGGAGACATTCAAGAACTGTCTGGATGCTGTGTGCTCTAGGACAACACTGCTTGAGCAGGAGGTTGGACCAGATGACCCACTGTCATCCCTTCCAATCTTACACATTCTGTGATTCTGTGACTTCAAGGTAAATGCTTCCCCAAATGGTGTGCAGCACTTACGCACTATCCCTGTCTCCTACCGAAGGCGAACAATCTCGAACAAGTGGAGCTTTTGTTCAGCCAGCCGGCAGTGTGAATCAGCTTCTCAGTCTTCAATAATGAAGGACAGTCTGCCTGGTGCACCTATACAAGCATAGTTGTATCTCCTATACAGTCAGCTGTGCACACTTGCCAAGGGGTTTTACAAAGCTCAGTTCAGCTCAAAATGAATATTGATATGCAGGAAATGGTGGGCTGCAAAAATCAAAAATCTACATGTATCTTTTCCAGATGGCTGTGATATGTTTTCTTTAAATGTTATGCCACTGATTAGGTGGGAAAAATTTATTTTCTATTGAAGTGATCTTTTGAAAGAGTTCCCATAATAAGCAGCTTTTCTACTAACAGTGTTGCTCAGTGCAGTGGAATGAAAATGGTAGTGAAGGGGAATATTTTTCTCAGCATACTCCAAGTCAGTCTATTCCTACAGGCAGCAAGAGCAGGTAGTGATTTGAGACTGAAGTCATAACAGACATCAGGCTTTGAAGTGTATGAGAAAATGCCTTCTTTGAGTCTTATCACTGTCTGTTCATCTCTCTGAGCTTTTTTTTGAGATACTGTGAATACAGTTTGTTCTCCTTCTGTGAATTGTATTAAATAAACTCTATGGATTTACTGCGATAGTATATTTATAGATACACTAAATGCTTCATTTTAACACTAATCTACTAAGATACTGGTTTTACATGGTTCCTTAAAAAACACTAGGGAATCGTGGTCATGATGGAATAATGCACTAGCAAAACTTACCTTTCAACTTTCTCTTCTTTCTCCTAAGAAAAGGTACTGAACAGAATGCTTCTTGTCTTTGACTATACAAATTTCACATACATAATTTACTGAGTTTCACTCATTAACATAGACACTATTGTTCAAATATGTAAAAGAAACAACAAACCCCCCCCCAAATTAATTTTGTAGTCACACTTAGGGCCTAGTAATTGTCTCATAAGCCTGATTTTTGTAATTTAACACTATTAATAAAATTTTATTTTAACTGTGATTTTTAACTTTTGATCAATGTATTTCAAAGTTTCTATTTTATGCATATAATATGAATATGAAAATGAAAATGATGAATTTTTTTTCACCCTAAGAATAGAAGTATTTTCAGGTCACTGAAAGTCTCCATGATTGGTGAGTAATCTAACCAATTTAAAAGATCCAATATTTTCAACCAGATATGTACAAATCATTGAACTGTTAGTACAATTAAGACCTTCTTTAAAAGATTATGCTGTTATAGCCATGCATCTGTCATGGGAGATGAGGTTAAAAATCCACAAAATTTCACAGCAACTATAGGTTGGTCTTGAAACCATGACAACAGTGTGCCAGAGGAATAGTGAAGAGTACCCAGAAACAGAAAGCAATGAAGAGTCCCCACAAACAGAATACTATAAATCCTTATTTTTTTGACAAATAATTGTTCTGTTTAGATTGAAGCAGAAACTGTAGTAGAGAGTAAGGTTAAATAATAACTTGGTGGTACCTGATAGGATGGAAATAAAACCTCAAGTTATCTTAGGTGATTATATTGCTAAAAAGACACACTCCCACGGAAATTTGTGTATGTAAATGATAGTATAATGAACTGAACCAAGACCACCACATGCACATTAAGAGTTTTGTTATATAAGTGTGAATGACTAATCACCTGTTTCTGCATCATTCTTTCTTTGTTATCTCTTTGTATAAAAAACTGTGCTTGCTTGCTAAAAGATAATGTCAGCTGTGTTAGATGCCTGGCACCCTATTCTGCAGAATTGTAATAAAATCAAGTATCTCGACTCCATATGTTGATTGGCTCTTGCATACAGGGTGGAGGAACTCATAACTGGGACATGTGTAGTATTTGAAACTACTCCGCTAACTTGCAAGGTGTGTGACAATGACTCACATTCACCCACATATTGAACAGTAAATTCATCATCCTTCCCACCAAACTCCTCCATTTTCTACAATTCCTGTGTACTCTGCTCCATGACAAAAACATTCTTCCCCCATTTCCAAAACATGTCTCTTTCCATCCTTCTTTCATCAGTCTGATTACAAATTCTGAGTGGTCAACAGCATTTATCATTTCAGCAGTTTAAATTCCTCTCCCAGCTTTCCCACCTTTCCTGACTGTATTACTTTGATCCTATTCTCCCAAGGATGGGAGTATCCACACAGAACTGCAGCTGCAACCTGTTCTCTCCAGACCTGTTCTGCCAGAGGCACAGGCAGCAAACAGAAAGACTGGACAGCAGTCTTTGCTTCTCCCAATACAAAAGCAACATGTAAAGCTACCTTGTACTTGTAGACAACTTGTTCTCCCCTCCTAAGTACACTATAAGGTATAAATAGATGTAACTACTTTCAGTCCTGTTCTTTTTGGCAGCCTTTATCCACAAAGCTTGGCAAATAGGGAAGGAAGCCAGAACAATGGGATAAGACCTCTTGAGCTGGCAGGGACCTGTGCCTGTGGTGCCAGCTAGGACATCTGCTTAGGCAGGAGTGAATGTGTCCATTGATTCTGAGTTCTGGCTTTTTCTTTCTAAGTGCTCAGGTCTTTCTAGAATCCCAGATCATTTTGTGTCATGTAAAGTTAAGTTAGGTAGCATAAGCATTAAATCAGACATCAAATTTGTCACATTCAGTTCCATTTAGATGAGCAAGTAAGCATCAAATGTGGATCACAATATATCATAAATGATAAAAGCAAGGTAAACATTTTAAATCTCAATTCATTTGACCAATGAATTAAGGATTCATTAATGGCAGTGAGTCACTTTTTAATAAAACCTATCAACAGAACATGAAAAAAGCCCCTGCGGTTGTCATGGTATTTAATATAAAATGTATGGTAAGATAAATGGCTGATTTTTAATGAATAGATCCCACTCTATAAAGGCAGATATTTAGGCTCTAAAGCCATGTAGCACACACAGCAAATTGTCTGGATCCAGGGCTTTGCTGCTGGAATTATAATTAGTCTGTCTGCAGCTCCATCTATAAAATGATTCCTTTTCAGAGCATGCAGAAATTCTGTTGTAGCAGCAAAGAAATTTCATAAATAACGGCGAGAATGACAGACGCAATATGGAAATCTCTTTTTAACCCAAAAAAATCAAACAAAACCAGATGCTAATCTTTAAGGAAAATCTTAAAATATAAACAGCTCAAAAGTGAAAGAAAACCAAAAACCTATGAGATAGATATTTTCTTAGGCAGGAAAAAGTAACAGGCTCTTCCTAGAAATCCAGTGGAAATTTGTTCCTGACTCCCAGGGTATATATGAGTTTAATGAGTTGTCTATGTGACAAGCTGCAAAGAACAGAGTAACTGGGAAGCTATGCTTATTTATTGCTTTTCCATTCTTTCAGTTGGTACTCCTAAGAATCATGCTTAAAACTCGAGTGAAGGGATGGGAAAGGTTATCTGTTCACTAAATTATTTTGTCTATTTTATTTGCCTCTTCTTTGCAATTGTAAATATGCCTTTCTGTTACCTGAATTACACATCACTCATAAAAGAAACTATTATAGCCACACGATACTTTGCAGGGTGAATTATTCCATCCTGGCACAAAGTAGGTATTCCTGAGTCTTGTTAAATGTAAGCAGACACCAGGATCTCACGAGAATGGAGAGGATCTCACATTGCTGGTACAATGGGGCACACAGACTTCAGGCACAGTTAAGAATAAATGTGTATCTGAACAGGTTTGGTTAGAAGTGATGTAACAGGACTAAAATTCATTCAAAGCCAATTTCCTCATATAATTTTTGGGTGAATAAAGAATGAAAAATTAATTATAAGAGCAATGATTCATTAGAACTATAAGCAAATACTAAAAGACCAGTTTTTAAAGTCAGAAAATATAAGAATCTGTAGGAAAATTAGGTAAAAACAGAGAACTTGGAAGAGGGTCTACTCACTGAAGTGTGCACTGTTTTCGGTCTTAGAAATTTATTTTAAACTCAACCTGTGTATCCAAGTTTAGAAATATTCCAGGAGATTCCTGTTGTCTCTCCAGAAAGTTTGTCCAGGACCCAAGCTTCAGCCCTAGGACAAGGCAGGTGCATAGGCTTGTCCTCTGCTCTGTTTGCCTGACCAGTGATTTCTTCTCTCTGTGCACTGGGACGGGACACCAAGATGATAGACTACAAATAATAGGAATAAAACCAGGAACTGAAACGCTGACTTGTTTGGAGATGATTGCTTGTAAAGTGCCTTAGTATAACTACTAGAATACAAAGGAGACAGAATGAAGGGGATTTCACTATCTCTTTATCATATTTAAATACAAGAAAAATAGTGTGACAGTCAGTATGGTAATTATTTTGAGAACTTGGAAAACTAGAAATAACATAATTTGGTTAATTATATTGATTTTAAAAAAATTATAAAAGACAGTACATGTATTGATTTTCAAGGTCTGTGCTCAACAAAAAATTCTGGGACGCATAAAGAAAGCTGAAACAGATTCCCTCCCACTCTGTATTCTTCTCTCCCCAGGAATTTGATTTTTCGCTTGGATTTCTTTTTCAACCAGCTTCCCCAGGTAGCTCTCAGACATCAGGGAAAAAAAAATTATATGGGAAGGGATGATACACCATCTGGCATCTGGCTTCACTATGTGCGTGTTAGAGACATGTGTCTAAGTGCTCAGAAATACCTTCATATGCACATACTGTATTCAAACATATGGTAAAAGAGTAACAAATCTGCTTTGTTGCAGATTCTTTGATCAACTTTTGTTACAGACAAGCAGAAAATGTCACTCCATTACATGTTTGTCAAGAGTTCTAATATTGCTAAAAAGGGACAATTCTCATAAACAGAGATTCAATAAAAATATAACTTAGGTTACATTAAGACATGTCTAGATTTTAGGGTTGCCACTAAAGTTGATCATAAATATTCTAGTGCTGCTTATAGGCAGAAGTAAATGGTACAGTTTCATGACCATCCTAACTTATAGTTTATTCTTTTAGGAGCCAGACTAAAACCTGTGGTAGAATAAAGTTTTGGGGCCACAACATAAATGTCTGATGCCAGAAGTAAATTTTGACATAATAATACTACAAGATAGTTTAAATACATAAGCAAACACACACTTGTAGTTAATAGTTTACATTAATACTATTTCTTTCTTCTATTGTTTGACAAAAATTATTAAAATTAAATATTTCTGTATTTTACCTTATTTTGTATAGTCCTCAATTTACTGTGATTGGAATACAAACTGAGGACATCATTAGCAAGGTCCTGATGTTAAATTAGTTAAATTAATATTAGCATTAGACTTTGTCTGACCAAAAGTACTGCTGTACTTTCTTTTCCCAGAATCAATGCAACACAAAAAACTCCTAGCCTTTTGGCTGAGGCTGTAGATTTACTTAGCTTAATTTGTGCAGAAGGAAAGATTGACTAGTGTAGGAACATCAATTTAAAGAATGGAGGACATGACCTATGGGAAACCTACAGGAAGCAGAGATATGGAATGGTTTCTAAAAGATGTATCAACAGAATGATTAGACAGGTAGAAAGAGAGACACGGTGAAAGCAGTTGTGGAAGCAAAGAGAAAATTATTTCAAACAAAATAAAAGGCAGTGTAGAGGTCAAAGACAATGAAGAAATATTGTAAAAGTCTAAGGTTTTGCTAAAATGTCACTAAAGATATTAACAAAAATAGTGTCCTTCAATGTAAGGGATAAACTGAGCATAAATAAATGGGGAAAACCAGTCTGCATTTAATGAGCTTGAAGTAAAAGGGATGAACAAGATAGGACAACAAACGAGGATAAAAATTTAAGATAAAGATGAGATATCTTTCAAAGAGCAAAATCTGCCCTTTTTATATTGTTAAATAAAAGAACCAGAAAGTAGTGAGAAGTTATGAGGAAAGAAAATGCAAAGGTAAGAGTGGTGTGGAAGAGTTTCAGACTTAAAGGGAGGTCACAATAACAAGAGCAAAGTTGAGGGGAGAGCTGCTAGAAAATATGCAGATCAGCAGGGAGAAAGGAGAACTGAATGTCAGGAAGAAAACAAGGAGGCAAAAGAAGATGAGAAGAAAGCTGTGCTGCATTTCAATAATATCATCTTGCAAGAAACTGGGGAAGAGGAAAAAGAGAGGGATGGAGGGAGAGACAGAGAGAGAGAGGCAGGGAGGGAAGGAGAAGACAGAGGAAGGTTTGAAGTCTGAATCAATGGTGGGAAATAGCAGATGGAACTAAGGAGTTTTAAAGTAGCTGGGAAATAGATATTTAGGTAAACAGATGGTAGAACTGAACAGAAAAAGCAGATTTGTAGTGAAAAGAGGCAGCCTTCACAGGTACTTAAGAAAATAGTCCACTGTGTTGGGGAAAGTGTGAAATATGCAGATTCAATGACATGACAGAATAGTAGTGGTTAAACGAAGTGGTGGAGAGCCAGGAATGCTCTGATCAGGAACCAGTGTGAGGACAGAAGAGAAAATAAATAAGAGAGATGCTAAACTCAAATGTAATCTGAAAGTTCAGCAGAGACTGAGGGCAGAGAGAGAAGGATATTCCATGAGAGTAAAAAAACCCCTTTTTTAAAAACATTTCTCAGTGAGAGCTACAAGCCGGTGGTATGGTAGTTTAATGAGACCGGGCATTTTTGGAATTTTAGAACAGGATTTTTGACTCACATCTGGCAATTTTATCCTTTTTAATACAATGATTCTGCTACAGAAATCTATTCAACTTCTACATGAAATACATGTGGTCAGGGGGGTTTATGTGTTTTATTTTTGAAAATCTCAAGAGAAATTGTATAGATCCCAAAAAAGGTGTGAAAAACTGTATGACATTATTCAAAAGGTGGGTCTTTTCCAGTTAATTTTTCAAGCTCATGGAAAAAGTTAATATATGAGGAAGATGACCGTCTAGATGCTTTCTCTCAGCTCGTCACTGCTGAAAGCTTTTCTGTGTCGTCATTCTTTCTGTTCAGATATGTGTAGCTGAATTCCCCAATTTATTTTTGCCATATTTTGCTTTCCTTTCATCTATTTAAACTTCTTGATCAATTTATTAGCTATTCCCAAAAAGGATCCTGCCATATCTCTGCATTTTCTTTATTCAAACTAGTTCTGAAAAGCACTAATAATTTTCTCTTATTCTCTTTGTAAAATAGGAAGCTATAAGTCTCACATTATTTTTTGACTCACAGAAATATTTAGAACATCCATGGGCAAAAATTATCACCAGCTCTGCTGCCATTTTTCCCCCTGAGGAAATGCAAAGCTGTAACATCAGTAAATATTGCCTTTTTGCCTAACCTTTCACCCTGACCTCATATTGACTTAACAGAATTTTTATCTCTGTAGAGGACCAAGAGCTGGTCAGGCCCATAGGGGCAGCATAAGTTTCCACAATGGTAAGGAATAGAACAATTCCTCTAATATAATTCATTTTTAAAAAGCTTTGTGGTTTCCAATTACAGTTTCCCTATGCTGTAAAACTGGGCACTAAAAAGGCCACAACACATATAAGATTTAAATGTTTAAAACACTCAAAACTAGAGGAAATCTGAATATTCAAACCAGAATAACTATGCCATAAATTACCCACACATAATCTTTCATTTCAACAGTGACCTTGGTCCCAATCAAGAATTTAGGGAAAAAAAACCACAACTCTTTAGAGTTTTTTAAATGGATACCTCATCAAGTTATCATAATTAAATCATAATTTTCATCAAGCAGTAAAATGTGACCGAAGTACCATGCAAAATTATTAATCACAGCACATATACATTTCAACTGCAGACAGTTTAAGATGCATCTATTAAAGTCTTTCTAAGATAATAATGAAATAAAATCATGTTAACGTTTTGTTATTGGAGGAGGAGCTAGAGGTATTGTAAAAAGTTTATTATTAAAAATATGAAATCCCCAATCCTGAAAATTATTGATATGGATAAGGGGTTCATTTTGATATATGTTTCTAGGATTGTTGCATCATCAATTAATAAACTGAAAAATTAAGCATGTTCTTTTTATGCCTCTATACACTATACTTAAAGTTAACTCCAAAGACAGCAAGAAATCATTACCCACAGATTTAATCCCTCTCTACTTCAAATTTCCACATTCTTAGTAAGATTTTGTTAATTTTTTATAGAAATCAGGGGCATATTAGTACACAGAATCTGTATGTGTATGCATAGAATGCCCCATGTGAAAAATTTTATTCAATTACATGAACATTTAACCTGTTATAGAAAATGAAACTATGTAACATAGAGAATATAACTGAGATAACATTAAGACTCATATTCTGCAACAAGGATGCAGTATGATAAGCAAAGCTTATGGAAAACCTCTGGTCAAAGATGTTTTGACAAGAAAAGAAATAGAAATGATAAAATTTCAAAATCATCACTCTAATCTTTGTATTGTTTTTGAAACAAACACCCCATATAATTTGTCAGAACACTGTACTCTGTGGGCATTCTTCACTTTCCTGCACATCAGGTTTCATGCTTTTTATACTGATGTCATGAGTAGAGAGTAACCTTCTTATTTAGAAATTATGCCCTGCTGACTCAGCAATCAAGACCTGACAATTAGATCTACCTTTCTAATGAAAATCAGCACTGTTACAAGTTCGCGTATCCATATTAATTTCTTGTTTCAAGGTATACAAATATTTTTATCTTAACCCCACATGATCACTTTTTTTTGCATCCTTGGTTGTCCTTTCTTCCTACTGACATCTGTTGGTTTTATTTATGATCTCTGGCAAACACAGAAGAGACAGTGTCTCCTCCGTTCTCTCTTCTGCCATTCTGTCCATTTCTTTTGAGAGGGAAGTTCCAGAGACCTCAAGACCACCAATTGGGCCACTTAGAGAGAGCTACTCTCCCCAGTACATCTGCTTGTTTGGCCTTCTACCTTTCTTTGCCTTCTTTACAGAGGAAAGGCTTTCCTTCATATGAACTGTCCTGAACCACTTCTGTATTTTCTGAATGTAGAACATTGATTTGATGAGCCAAACCACTGAGGAGTATCCTTTCTGTCTGCCTCTCCATTAAGTAGATTTGTTTCTTATAAAATTATAGGTAGGAGAAATATTTCTGAGTTCCGAGAGAGTGTCTTTCTGGCTTGGTCACATCTGGAGTTTTGCTGTTCTGATTTATGCTCAGATCTCTCAACTTAGTTTTCAGTGGTGCAAAGATGATATCATATTCATCTGAAAGAAGTAGGTGGGATAAAACATTCCACTCTCCAGACACTATGACTACGTCTACACTGTAATTTTGCTGAGGTCACAGATACCACCTAAAGGTTAGCAGAGCCAAACTCCATCTACCTTCACTGCATTTGTGAACAGCCCAGGCTCCAGCTGACCCTGTAGTAAACAGTGCCAAGGCTATCCAGTCTACTCAAAATCAGCCAAACCTCAGGGAGATAGGTTGCAAAAGGAAGACAGCAATCCCAAAGTGCTTTTCTCCTCCAACACCGTAAAACATTAATTAATTCAGTAATACAGTATAAAAATAGGTGTGCTTTACAGCTATAAGTATGCTCAGAGATGTATTCCCTAAGAAAGAATACAAACTGGTTTACCTCAAACTCAGACACAAGTGGACTTCCAAAAATAAATGGCATGTGCAGTTAGCAGATTTGGCTTTTACACTGGCTTTCTGATTAACCTGAGATGGAAGAGACAAAAAAACATGAATGTAAAATAGTTCAAGACCAAAGGACTAATTTTAACCACCTCTTCTAAATCACTTAAGTTACCAGGTGAGTTCTGATTTGTTAGCCTGACATAGTTTTGAGCTGATCATTAGAGATAAAAGTTTAGGTTGTATCATTCCTGATGTAATTACCCAGGAGGACAGGCCAGAGCCCAGCCTAGTGTTTGTACACAGTCCTTGACCAGAGGTGATACTCTTGTAACACAGGCACCCCTTTTTAACTTTCCTGCCACTTGGAAGAGAGACTACTTGCATGATTTTATGATTTTTGCTAAGCTTGGGAGAATTGAGAATCAAACCTATTTTGACAATGGCAGAAATTGTTCTAATTCAGCACTTCAGACTGTTTTGGTAATATGCAATTACTTAAGACACAATTTATCGTTCTAGAAGTAGAGCTTGGTACAGAGCTGTTATGGAAATTGTTTCCTTGAAGAGGACTAGTTTTATTTTGTTTGCTTTTTTCTCTTTATTTTAAATATTGTTGCCAACAAAGGTAATACAAGGAGCTTAATAAACAATGAAGACTGTTATTAGACTTGACAAAAAGATCGTCTTTAATATTGTAGGTTCTGATTAAAAAATATCCCTTTTTCTTCAATTCAGTGTGCAGCTAAAATACAGTTTGGAGAGCTTTTCCTCCAACGCCCTTGTTCAAACCGGGGTCAGTCAAAGCAGTTTTCTTGGGGCTGTGTACCACTAAGTTTTAATGTCTCTAAGGATAAAGAATCCACATCTTTCTGGGAAACTTGTGCCAGTGTTCAGTCACTTTCAGAGAAAAAATGTTTTGCCATGTGTTCAGATGGAACCTCCTGAGTTTCAGTTAGTGCTCATTGCCTCTCATCCTGTACTTGGACATCCTTGAAAAGAGCCTGGCTCTGTCTTCTTTGCATCCTCCCTTCAGGTATTTATAGATATTGCTAAGTTATTCCTCCTCAGGTGTAAGAATTGATATTTCCCTTTGTCTAGTTTCAGGAGGTTCCTATCTGCCCAATTCTTCAGCCTATCCAGGTGAATGGCAGCACAACCACCTAACTTATCAGCCACTCCTCTCAATTTTGTACCATCTGTGAAATTGATCAGTGTGCACTCAGTTCTGTTTTCCATGTCATTAATAATGATATTAAAGAGAATTGGACCCAGTATTGACCACTGGGGTATCCCGCTGGTTATGGCCTCCAGCTAGGGCCCAGTCATTCAGCCAGTTCTAATTCTACCTCATTGTGTACTCATCCAGCTCATACTTCATCAGTTTCTCTGTGAGAATCTATCTTATGGGAGACAGGGTTGAAAACTTTACTGAAACCAAAGTAGACAATATGCACTGCTCACCCCTCAAATACCAAGACGCTCATTTCATCATGGAAGGTTATCAGCCTAGTCAAGCATTACTTCCCCTCCTTGAACTCATGCTGATGTCTTGTACCTTGTAGTCACCTCCTTGCTTACGTGCAAATTCTTGAGGTAACCCTGCTTCAGCTGTGCTTTGTTGTATTTACTTTCCCTTTTTTTCACATTGCTCCAGGTTCTTTGGGCATTAAAGGTGTCCTTCACTACTCCACCAAAGCTTCTGGTAACTTAACTTCCCCTGAAATTCCTAGCTTAAACCCCTCTTTACCAGGTCAGCCGTCCTGCTGGCAAAGATACTTTTGCCATGCTTAGTCAGGTGGATCCCATCTCTCCTAAGCAGATGTTGATCTTCAAATAGTGTTCCATGGTGATAGAAAACAAAATCCTGCTCGCAGCAGCAGCTCTGCAATCAACTGTTAACACATTGAATCACTGCCCTCCTCCTTATGCTCTCATCAGCAGAATTCTGGAGAACACTATCAGTCTTCAATAGCCCAAACCATCACCCTCAGACCTCTGTAGTCACTTTCTGTACTCACCAAGGTGCCACTAGCATTCCCACTGGTGCCCACACAGAAAACCAGGTGGTTTTTAGTCAGAGGTTTGGACAGGGCTCAGCAGTCTCTCCACAACATCCCATAACACAGTCAGTGGCAAGCAGCAAACTTTTCTAGAAAACAAGCCAGGCTAGCATATCCATATAATTACCAGCACAGGTCTTGAAAGAATTTCCACTCAGGGCAAGATTCCCCACTTTAAAATGCCCAAACATAGTTCAGGCAGAATAGGCCTTCCCAGCAAGCAGTAAAGACAAGGCCATGATGTTTTTTGCCATCTGTGGGGCCAGGGAAGTCTAGCCATATCAATCCATGCTATGCCATCCTCAGCCTACAGGGACCTTGCTCCATTCTCTCTTCTAGAATAAAAAAGGAAACTGAGGACCTGGAAAGATGGATCCCTCAGAGGAGAAGGTGTTTTTAATATCATGAAAGTAGAGAAGGAGCAAATGCTAGTGTCAAATAAAGAGACCATAAGCAAAGGTGTTAAGAGAAATCATCCAGTATGCATTTGATTTATAAATCTTGATACAATGACAGAAAAAGAAATTTTACATAAGACACAAGGTCTTACTTGGAATTGAATGAGTCATATACTGAAAGAATTTGAACAGAGGATGACTGTTTGTTAGTGGACTGGTTTTAAAAAAATGAAAAATATTTTCAAAGTCAGATGGAGAACAAAAAAGGCAAACACAGCAGGATGAAGCAAAGGAGGAACAGTGTAAAGAGGTTGATAGAAATGAAGATAAAACTCAAGTGTGCACTCAAGACAGAAATGAGCTAAATAAGAGATTAAATTTGAATTTATGGAGACTAATAAAAATGGACATAAGCTCATTAATAGAAGATTATTAAAGCCCATCCATTTATCTGCATACAAATAAATATGTGATACAATGAGCCTAAGTAGAATTCTTTTAGAAGATAACAATAAAAGTATATTAATATCATGGGATATAAATTGTCTTTAGCATAGACAGACAGTGTAATGATGCTTGAGCAATTAAGACAGAAAAGGAAAATTACAACTGTGATATATAGGTAGGAGGATGATTTTGCTAATATATCTGTTGTGCAATTTTAGAAGTGATGCAGCTGAACAATTGCCATGCGGGCTGTATTCAGAGAGGAAAAACATGGACTCCTTAGGTAATCACAGGCTTACAGGCCAGATTTTGAACATTTTAAGATGGAGTGGAATTAACTAGAGTGCTTATTTCAGCTAGGGGACAATTTATGCTATCATATTTTGTATATATACTACTGTTTGTATAGGTAGTGGAGGGAATGTTATTCCAACTAAATAGTTAGCTGCAGCTGGACATTTCTCCATAAAACTTTATCCCCTGTGTCCAAAATCCCAGAGGCTGTGATTTAATCCTGCCTTTCTTTTTCTTTTCATTTATTTAATTTCTATTCAGACCCATATACTTGTATTCCTTACTTGTCATTTCCAATTGAAGTTATCTCTTCTTATCCTTAAGGATAAACAACCTTAGATATTGGTCAGGGCTATCAGTACCTTTGGTTTGTTCTCCAAGTGCCCAGAGGTTGGCAAGATTCACAAAAAATTCAAAAGAAGGCTGGGACATACAGCTTACCCACTACAATATCCTTCCCTTTGGAAAGAGTTAATGAAGAATTTAAGAAAACATTTGACAGCAGCCAGTTAACAACAATTCAGCATCAAGTATTTAAGCCACTTGCTTTCCAAGGGGAAAAGGAGAATTCATGGTGATCTTTTCACACATGACCTGAGCACATATTCCTTTTTCCTTTTCCCAATCTATTTTAACTACATTTATGTGCTCTTTTTCCATCTCTCTTAATTTGATGTGTTTCTTTCAAAGCTGATGCATTCTCATTTTATTATTGTCTCCTTGACAATAATAAAATGTAGTTAGATGTCTTCATTTGTCTGTGATTCAAGACTTTGGGCCTTTGAACATACCTGTGGCTTTGCATGTGTTTCAGAGGAATTTTCAACATCCCTCTCACAATACAATGCAGTTGGTTCACAGTTTCCATAACACTGCTCAAAATCAAAAAGATGAAAATTTAAAAGGTGCCATAAACACAAAACATATTCCTGCTGCAACTATTACTTATTTGTATTCATTATGGCAAGAGATTGCAGACATACAGCAGGATTTCACTGGAGTTTTACATTGCTTAAAAACTAAAAGAAAGAGGGTTCTTTTAGGTTCTTTTAAGAATTCACATTTTAACACTTTTTTTCTTAAGAGCTTAAAATGGTTTAATTCAGGAAATGAAGACTGGAATATGATTACTGTGTTGGAATACGATAGGGGGAGCAAGGAACAAAGGAAGCAAATAAATTCTAACTTTGAAGATGAAAGCAAATTAGTCTGATATAACCATGAATGAATGCTGAAACTTGACAGATTTTTTTTTAAGCTATAAGATTAAACTGCAAGATTCTGGAACATCTTTTCTTTAGATACAGAAATGTAAATAGCAGTTTTATGGTGGAGCTTAGTAAGTTTGTAGTGTTTGGGCTGATAAGTTTCCTAGACACTGTTCTTGGGAGACAGTCTGAAATTAATTCATCTGGAGGAAAAGATTTGGGTCATATGAACGGAAGCAAGGCCATATCGTTTTCTTCCTCAGAAGCAAAGGATGGTCTCTGGCCCATTACATTAGCCATCTTCACTCCTTTCTATTGACTTTCTTGTCCCTGGATGCATCTTATTCTGGAGCTCCATATTTTCCTTTCTTTCATAAGCACCGCTTCTCTTCATGAACACCCTTATACCACCTATGCCTTTTTTTTTGAGTTCCCCACTCCCACCATTTCATTTTCCTGGTCTGGGGGCTCTGCTTGACCTGACTTAGCCATTACAGAAGGTTTGTGTTATGCTTATTCTCCTCTCTTCCTTTGACTTTTGTTTATGGATGATCAGAGAAATGTTTTGAATCAAAAATACTTTTAATGACACCTCTACAGAATAAGTAGGAACAAACTTGCATTCTCTCCTCCCCTCTAGGGTCAGGCCAAACATCCTTGCTTCTGAATGAGATATTTGTTTTGGGAGCTATATCATGCAATCTTTATTTCCTAGACTTTAATGCATTATTTTAAATTAAGGTAAGGAAAGAGGATTAAGCAGAGGTCAATGCCCTTGTGCATGAGTTACAAGAGAGCACAAAATGTAGCATTCCAAAATCATGATCACAGGTTCATCAATATTTTAAGGAGATATTTCTGTCTTATTTCAGGAATGAGAGGGGCAAAAGTATTATCTAGTGGAATGATTTTAAAGAAACAAATAAACAGAACACATAACCAAATGTGAAGTAGGGACAGATAAAAAACAAAATTTGGCTGCACTTCCACTTTTATGATGGGAAGATACCTTCACTGGCTAAACTTTTTGCCAAGAAAAAGCACTGCTACTTCCAGGGTACACATCTAGTGGAAGACAGAAATTTGACATAAAGGTACAAAATGGTTGACATCAACTCATAAAATATTTTCAGCATATTATCTGATACTGAAGATTTATATCCTTCAGTAAAATTATGTTGTCAGTCTGTGCATTCCAGTGGGAACTTGGCTAACTCATTGATTATTTTAATATGTATATATCTCATAAATCACAGATTCAGGTTGCATCAAAGAGAGTGAAAAATCTCAAAGAATAGAACAGAGAGGACTTTTAAAAATCCCAGGTACCTCCTTCTTGAAATATAGCAGGTATTTATGGGCAGACTTAAAATGAAATTTTAAACAGACTATCAAAAGTATAATTTAATTTTGGCTCAGTAAATTTGCTCATATGGTAAACTGATATTTAGAACTGAAGAGAAGCAATTTTGCCAAGACCTATTCAGACATTCAAAAAATGATGAGGAAAGCTTTAGCCATTGAAGGGAAACCCAAATAAATTAGAAATCAAAATTAAACACAAATAGAAATAGAAATCATGGAAACAGAAACAAAAATAGAAATATTTCAAAGAATGTCGAGTAAACCCAAAACATGGCCCATTTCCCAAGTGAATAATTTATTTGTAAAAGAAAACTGAAATGTTGTTCACAGTAAAACAAACAAAAACACAAAAGAACAAACACCAGAAACACTGTCTAAAATAAGTGCTAAATAAGTCTAAGTGGCTGAATTTCTTCTGCTTTCAAGAAATTTGATGCAGAAAGATAATATTTGATCTACTTGTTTTTCCCAGACCTTTAGTTTTCATGATTATACTAAATTTAGTTTATTTAGGCAAAAATTTTCTATCACTGGGAACTCATATGCAGCACAGTGAGAGCAAGCTAGTGTTTATGGTATAGAAGAACACTTTGGTGAGAAACAAAAAAATCAGAAGCCCTCCACAAACATGCAGGTAGTTAACTCCTATCCAGCCTCCCTGAACTTCCTTCTCAGCCCCAGGTCCATTGACTGCTCAGGCTAGAGCCAAGGAATACCCATCAGCTCCATGGTCTGGGGAAGATCCCTTTCCCAAGGGCCTTTGACAACAACTGAGCATGGCACGGAAGGCAGATGGCCCCACCTGTGGCATTTTACTCCATACCTGTAGCCTGAAAGTCTGCGAAAAATTCAGACCTGAAGTTAAAAATATGTATGCTAAGGTATACTAAGGCAGAGCAAAAGATGTCTATTGATGTTGGTGTAGTCGCTCATATTCTCCCAATTAAGGAAGGAAAAACTAGAATGGTTTGCTGCTAAATAAATGCTGAAGACAAAAACAATCACCAGAATTATCCAGATTATCCTCATGTATGTGCACTGACCACTGCGAGGGGCTGAATGATAAATAGGTTCAAATATTAGCCCACAGGATGCAGAAGATTAAAATTAAACCATTTTGAAGTTAAAATTCTGATTTTCCAATTATTTTGTAATGATACCTCACAGTAATAAGAATCCAGAACCAAGTAAGGAAGACAGCATCTAGATATTTGAGGTTATTCCAGCTTGACATTTTGTTTCATATTTTCAGTAAAAATGTGGTTAACAGGAAGAAATTTCATAAGTATTTTTCTGAATAATGATTTTTCTCTTTCCAGTCAGCTACATGTAAAATAAAGACTAAAGAAAAATAAAATTGATTGAGAGAGAACAAGCTTTATGATCCATGAAGAACTCACCTCATTATATCTCTAAGAGACTATCACCATTTATTAATAATCATCATCTCTAGAATGTAAAATATTTTTTATCTAAGAGACTGAGAAAGCTTTCAAACCCAATTTCCCCATTTCCTCCACTTGCTACACTTTGTTGCATGCTCTGAGAAGTCCTGGAGCATATAAACTCAATTACTTTTGGATGAAACTAAACTTCCTGAGCGCACATAACATTTTCCAGTTGCTAATGTGCCTGCAGTCCACAGGAGCACTCTCGAGCTGCTCCAGAAGAAAACTCTCAAAAGAGCATTGTGGATGTCAGGTTCTCAGCACCAGGGCTTTGATTGTACCTGTCCTCTGATCACACAACGTACTTACATAGACAGGGCATTCCTCAGATCAGTGCTAGGATCAAAGATATTTAAATACTTCTCAGTCAATAGTTGTTAGCTGCCTCAGAACCTCTGAGAGTGCAGGAATATTCTGATGTAAAAGATTAAGAAACAGAGGAGCATCAATATCTAGTGTCAGTGCAAAACTTTAAACACAATCCAGGTGCATTCCTCACGAACAGTACACTGCTCCATGGTATGCTTTTAACTTTGCTTTTATTCAGTCTTAAATACTTTGGCTATAATTATGGGGGAAATAAGATATAATTCTTGTAAATAACAGCTTGGACTATTAATTTCAGTTTCATGAGACGATGCTGTTACTCAAACTTGGGTATTCTTTTTGATTTGGATCTATTTTTAATTTTAGTCCAATGGCTTTTAAATCAGGTCACTGAGCAGTACATTTGCACATCCTCAATTACAGCAAATTTATCTGCATTATGCTTTGTGGAGCATTTCAATGTAGCAGCAAGCTCTAAGATTGATTATAAAATCTTGCAGATAAGGGCATATAATTTTATCTGAACAGCAATACTAGTTAAACATAAAATGTCAGTACAGCATTTCTCGCTACTGTTCTTTACCATTTAGCAGCAAAACTTCCTGACTGGTAGTTAAAATAGTTGTCTGCTCAGATCTCAAGTGTTAAGCAGGTGAAAAATTGGGGCCAATTTTTAAAAAAGTCTTGAAGAAGATGCAACAATGTCTGACTTCAGGATTTTTGCAGCATTTGCTATATCTGATTACTTTTCTGTTCCTATCATTAGTACTGACACAAGTTGGTATACTTACTCTAAAATAAATTTCTTACTAAATGCTTGGGCCCTCTATTTATTTTTAATTTTTTCTGGTTATGACACATGTCATTAGATTAAATTGAACATTGCTGGATTTTTTAAGATAGAGATTTTTAATTTGTTGTGGGGTTTTTTTAATTATTGTTATTATTATTTGTTTATTCTACCTGTTATAAGGCCACCCAGAAACTCTTATATTGTTTCATATCTTATGTAATATCCCAGAGGAGAAAAACATTGAAAGGCACATTTAAATAACCTTTACAATTAATTCATATAAATATAAACATAAATATTCTAAAATGCTTGTCAAAAAACCTAGGGGTTTTATGTTAATATGAATGAAGTCTTTGATACTGTGTAAGCAAAGACATTAAAGTCACGCAATGAGACGTGATTCTCTGCTACAGTGATCAAAGTGGAATTGAACTTAAGGAAATCTAACCTTTATCAAAAAATTATTCAGGTGAACAGATATCTGATCTAGAAAGCAAGCTCCCAACAACTATAAACTGATACTATAATTCAATAGTAACTATAAACATGTTCATTCAGTTGAATAGCTGGAGCTAAGAAAAATCCAAGTGCTTAAATGTAAATATTGAACAAGAATATAATTTCCAGTATCTTACCTATGAGACCTTGAATAATAGCATACCAGTTATCTGCTGTGGAAGAATTTTTTTATAAATATGAACTATAAGATATAAAATATTTTACATCTCTTTCATTTTATTTGAAATAAAATAAATATTGCTGACACTGAGGCTTTTTTTTTCACTCTAAAATAATTAGATGTCATGTTATTACCATATGTTTTAACATTAATCTAAAACATATAAGTTGTGTCCAGTATTGTGGATTTACAACCCAAATAGTTCTCTGATTCTGTGATCCACAGATCCCTGCTTCTCAATGGCGGGCAGGATGTCTGCTGTATCTTATCTGTTGCATTGTTAGACAACCTCCCAGTGGGTGGAGGTGGTCTACTGCTGTAAACCTCCATCCCCACATGTGTGGGGACACTGGTTTTGATGGTGTGGCTCAATGTAGGCGATTAATAAACTCAAACTAGAAGAGCATATAATAAAATTATGCTTTTCTTTTGAGAAGTGAGCTGTGATACACTTTTCTGAGTTTCTGAGCCCTAGCCAGGAGAAAGCAATCTCTGAGGGACAAGGACTGCATGATGAAGAAATGTTTTGAAAACTTCATTTTTGTTGCTACATAGCCCACGTATTAAAGGACCTTCTTGTTAAGGAAAAAAAAAGTTGCTCTGGTCATAGATACAGCTGATATTGATGCCATGAAGATTTTTTGCCTTTTCTTTTATACCCGTTATACCTTTTTTACAACTTCTGTATTCTTAGTGCTTTTTGCCTACATTCTTGGACTTGTTTGTCAAGCTGAGAGACTAAACATTTTAGAAGCTTCGTAGTTAGGGATCAGTGTGCCCCAGACCCCAAAATCCTCTCCAGAACACATTCTGTAAACTAAGATAGAACCATCCAGGGGAAGGCTCCTTGGGCAGGAGGGCTCACTTGAGCCTCTCATTGGGGAATCTTTGATAGATATGCTAATTAGTAAAACCTATAATGTTATACCAAATCTTTTAGAGTGTGCATTTTGCAGGGTGCATTTTGGTGCATTTGACCTGGACGTGTGCACTTAAGGATCCTTAAAATAAATCCCAAGGTAAAATCCCTTTTTCCCTTCTAACCATGTTTGACTCCTGATTTTAAGACCAAGAAAAGGCATCAAAATAAGTAAATTCAGAGCAACAGTGTAATCAACATCTACTGTTGCTCCAATGTGCTTAAGCTCTTCTCTTCAAGGCCAGGTTGGGTGAGGCTCTGAGCAGCTTGGTCTAGTGGAAGGTGCCCCTGTCCATTGCAGGGAGCTCGGAACTGGATGATCTTTAAGGTCCTTTCTGACCCGACCCATTCCATGATTCTAGTATCCAGAAACATCTTGTCTGATGCCTGAATAAAAACACAGGAGAAACAATATTTATCAATAAAATACTAGACCGATAGCCACAATATAAAAACATTTCTTTTCCTCCTAAACTTCCTCAAATTCTGGGAAAAGAAAATAATGCACACATATTATACAGTAATCTGGCAGTTAAAATATCTCATGGCTGTTTTAATATGCAAAGTACTTTTTACTTAAAAACAGTCTTTATCATTTCCTAATAGGAACCTTTTTAGGGAAAATGGATGCAATTATGAAAAATAATATTATATTTTCTCACATATATTAACCTATTTTCTATCACATTAATAGAGGTTGTAAAGGCATAAGGTTACAAAAGAATATTAAAATTTGACAATAGGTTCATTAAAGATTTTAAAAGAACGGAAACCTAATCGACAGTCAACTTTTATGTTCTAATTACATCATAATCAGTAATCACCATCATCTCCAGTCACATGCACTAATAAAAATCTCTCCCAAGTGCACAATAAAGTGCCACAACATTAACTGAATTACACAGCAAGCAATTTTTGGTTTAAACATTTTTAGTAGGTGTGGTTGCATTGTTCAGAGGTTGGCTTTGTTGTGGATTTTGATTTTTTTTTAATTATAGTAATAAGTGGACATTAGAGATTCTTTCCAAAATAAAAATAAATAAATAAAAAAAATCTATCTGATTCACAAATCGAATTTAATGAGCTTTAGTTATTTTCTAGACTTCTGCAGTATGCTTCCAAATAATCTCCAGCAGAATCCTGCCAATGGGGCCATGGACTGCAGTCTATACACTGGCTTGGAGGAAATTTCCACTTCTCTCAGACAGCTCTGACAGGGAGTTTAGAACAGAAATGCCATTGAATTAGTAATATTCCAATGTATCAAACCTGCAGATGATTCATTTTTTTCTCTTCTCCCCTTATTGCACGAGTGATACACACATTATTGATGAAATGGTCATATGCTACTCCATCATATGGAGTATTCCAGCTTGGTCTGTAATTTATGCTTTTTGCACAAAGAAGAAAAGAAACAAAAATGCCAAACTATTTTCAGAGAGTGACAAATGTCAACATTCAGCACCTTGTGATCAATTTTAATTCCTGTATGATGCAAACACATATGTTAATTTCCTGTCATTACAGTAATTTCAGTAAACATAATTAAAATAAATATGTATCTGTAGTTAATTTACAGTTGTATCTTGAGCTATTACTGCTATTTCTGATTCTAAATGTGTGTACCTAGCTGTAAACAGCACATAGAAATAGCACAGCTAGTTCTTACTGTACTGAAATACTAAATAGTTCTTACAGTTTGGGACTGGAACTGAGTAGTCTCCTGTAATTAATGAAAAAATGAAGAGAGGAGAAGGATTTCAGAAGCAAGATATTCTCATACAAAAGCAAATGGTTTACATTCTTGGTGTCTGCAGAGATTATCTTTACAAAAGATATTATCCTGACTAAAGGTTAGAATAAAAATCAGAAATTGGTTGCTAAAAACTATAAATTTATACCAAAATTAGGAATTAGAACTTTTAAAAAATACACATAATTTTGAGAAAAGCAGCAAATTAAACCTTTTATTTTGGTAAAAAAATATAGGCTTCCATTTTTTTTTTGTTTGAAACCTAAAACTTAAGGACAAAATTCCCATACAGTTAATAAAATTTTTAAATACCCTGAAAACAACATGAAACAGTTTGTCTTGCAGACCAGATTAAATTCTTTGTCTTGCTTATGATCAGTTTTAGATGCATTTTTTCATTTATTTTGTTGGAGGAATGAAAATGGCAGGTTTAAAAAAAGACTTAATTCCTTAGATTCTGAGATTCAACCTTATCTGAGAAAAGGCTCTGACGCAGTGAGGAGATGTAAACTCTTGCTGACAAACTCGGCAGCTTTGCAAAAGTGTTTATCAGCCTTGTAGGGTGTACCTGGGCTTGTAAGAACTGTTTTGGCTGTGCTTCAAGACTTTAATTCCTGACTGCCATGGTTCTTGCCTGTTCTTAAGATCAGCACAATACTGTTTATGCTGCAGAAAAGCCAAACTCAGCAATGCCCAACTTTAAACTGGCCTCCCAGCACATTCTCAAGCAGAAAAAGGACCATAGTCATTAAAACCCAAATATATTCTGTGTCTGTAGATCACACACCAACATTTGCTTGCCTTCACCTAATAAGATGACTAGCAATCTCACTTATCTGGAACATCAGGTTACAACCAAAAACACCTGAGGTCTTGTCAAAAGGAAAGGCACACAGCTGAGAAAAATTTTAAAATCTCCTTAAACTTCACAGGATTCTCAATAATATCACTGCAGGAAGTCTCACCCTCATTGTTAGGAGTGGGAAGGGCTCCAGGCAGATTGACACCCCAGCCAAGCATCCAGAAAGCCTGCTTGATGTTGCAGATTAAATGCCTAATTTAAGTTTGCTGAATAAAACCAATTTTTCTAGCATGGCAACTCTTTGATACCACAGGTAGAAAAAAATGTGTGCAGCTAGACACTGCCATATCCATCCTAGGGTCCAATTTGACTCACACTATGCATGATATCTGACACCTCCTATGCACATTTCTTTTCCCTCCACACCACAGAGGAGTTGCCACGTGCTCTGCCTTTTGGTTATCTGTGCTGTACACTCAGAGTCCACAAATCCAAATCAGACTCTTTTTTCACACCTTCCTCAGCCTTGACCAGCAACGCTGGTTATATGGAGAAAGGAGAGACTGTAAGTTCTAAGGGAAGTGTTTTTGGCTTGACAGCATAATTTAAGAGCACAGGGCAGGATCATCTCTCACTCTGAAGAGAAAAAATTACCAAGGGCATGCCTCAGTTCTGAATATTTGTCATTTTCCAGTTTCCTGTAGTTTATAGAATCATATTGGTTTGGGTTGGAAAGTGCCTTAAAGATCATCTGGTTCTAATCACCGCACCATAGATGGGAACCTTCCATGAGACCAGAGCCTTATCCAGCCTAGTCTTAACATGTCCAGGGATGGGGAGTCTATGACCTGTGTGGGAAACCTTTTCCAGTTCATCACCTCCTGCACAGTAAAGAATTTCTTCCTAGTATCTAATCTAAACCTACCCTCCTTCAGCTTAAGGCCATTCTCCCCTTGTCCTGTCACTACATGCCCTTGTGAAAAATTTCATCTGCAGCTCTCTTGCAGGCCAGGCCCCCTTTAGGTACTGGAAGGTGCTCTAAGGTCTGCACAAAGCCTTTCCTTCTCCAGGCTGAACAGCCCTAACTCTCTCCTCAGCCTGTCCTCATAGGACAGGTGCTCCACCCCTCTGATTAATTTAGTACCTCTCCTCTGGAATTGTTGCATCAGGTGCATGTCTTTCTTGTGTAGTTATCCGTTTCTTTTATATATATATATATAGGTATACTTTGTTTATAAGTTGTGAATTCTATTTTGACATTCACTGCAACCCTAATTTTCTTTCTCATGTTAGAAAGCCTGAACTTAGTATGCAGCTTGTGTAAGAAGAGTTGTTTGGGAAGATTCTACTCATGATTCCTTTAATCCTTCTTCACAGATGATGAACCCAGAGGATACTAAATGAGCTAAATCACTACCTCCTTTCTGGGGGCTGGAGGGAAAAATCAGAGATGTTAAACAACACTTTCAATATTGTCAAAACATGAGTAATTTCTCTTTATTACCTTCCTTTCATAAAATATATTTTTCATCCTTTTTTTGCCATCTCAGAATTCTAGAATCATTTTTACTAAATGCATTTTAACAGTGCCTTTTATATTATTAATACTTCTTTATCTTTCCTGGAAAAAGCATCTCAATGACAATGCCCATGATCATATTCATTTTTTCACAGTTATACTATGCTGATTGCTTCTAGTCATTCTACTAACAATGAATGTGCCTTCTTCTGTTTGCAGTGTCTTAAAACATGTATGAGCCCCAATTGCTTAGGACCCATCTGGGCTAAGATTAGCTTAAAAGTTAGCAAAACACAATCTCTGACAATTTCACCTGTTACTGAAACTGCATTATATAGCAGCGTCGTTACGTGGGTTTATATTAGAAAATCATTTGTTTATACTTACACTCAAACTTACCAAATTTCAAACTTTCATAAAGGCATTTTTCTGACTGCTTTCTGCCCAAGGCATTTTTGTGTGTCATGGGTGAAAACACTTCAACAACTTTTATGTACAGTGAGTAAAACAAATACTCTGTTGCCATTATTTAAACATTTTAGAATAAATTTAATACCTGTGGTTTGCAATAAATCCTTGATATTTGACAAGAAAAGTCTTGGAACAATAAAGGAAAGCACACATCTGTGTGTAAACTAAGCAAAATTATTTTTAAATCCAGATATTCCCAAGTTTTCTTGCTACCAGATGTCCATCAATAACAAAGGATCTGAAATAAGGAGGAAGCCATTAAAAAAATTTCAGTGATTATGTTTATAGGATAAAACAGGAATTCATTTCATTCATCTGATTTGAGCAACCAAAAGACCAACAGAGAGGTAATGAAGGGCTTTGCCTCTCTTTTAGAGGAAGGCAGTATAAAGACTAGCAGTCAGATTTACCCTGCTTAGGGGAGTTTGGTTTTGTGTTTGGAGCTTCCAAATACCTAGTGATTGTCTCTGTGGCTTCTTTTTCACTGAATGAGAATTTACCTTGGAAGAAGAATATTAGAGCCCCTGGCTGTAAGTTGTCTTTGTAGACAGCAGGGCTTAATCCAGAGAACATTTAAGACCATGACTTTACTAGTACACAAGATGTGCCAAGCAACAATCTTAAGAAAGACCTAAGCAAAACAGCTTTCATCTGTTCTATTAAATTATCCTCCAATATATAAGATAGCTGACTGCAAGTTATCAAGTGAGAGTGGTCCTATGCCAAGAAATCTTTTGAGAAAGTGTGAGGTCAAAAAGCATGTCATGAGCTGCTCTGGCAACTCACATGATGAAGTTCCAGCATGCAGAAATATTCATTGACATTATCATGTTTACTAATCAAAGTAGCAAGAAGGTGTAGTTACAGTGTACAGCTTTTATGCCTTTCAGCAGGATTCATGTTTGGTTAGTTAATGTTATTTTCTAATGGTCTCAAGGAAGGATTAAGCATCTCAGGAGGTATCTCACTGTAAGGACACATGGTCAATATCCAGCAAGATATATGGCAGAGTTTGTTTAAGTGTGTCACCAGAAAGAGCTATGCTCGACTACAATGTCAGTAATGTAGGCCTGAACCTCAGACAGGTCCAAGTTTTTTGCTCTGTCTCTCATTTCTGAAGCTGTGTTTGATGTTACACAGTGTTAGTATAAAATCCAGGAATAATGCTGTGAGCAGGGAAAAGACACATCATCCATCCAACAGGAATTTCCTTCCTTACAAAGTCATGCTTGTTCTTATATGGTCTTATTATCTGGAAAATCTTGTTACCACATTTGCACAGCATTGCAGAAAATGTAATTCAGTGGAAAGACAGCAGGTTTTTTCTACCTAGAAAAGGCCATCTTCTTATAGTTCAAATACTGCTGCGTAGAGTATGGGCAGGAACACAGAGGCTGAGAAGGGAATTATATTGATTTGAAAGAGCTTCAAAATAAACTAGTAACCATAGATGTATTGTGTGAGGTACAAGATACTACTGGTGAGAGTTAAAATTCACTCTGAAAATTCACCCTGAATCATGTTTGTATTGGAAGGGACCTAAAAAATCATCTAGCTCCAAACCCCCTACCATAGGCAGGGACACCTTCCACTAGAACCAGTTGCTCTTAACCTCTCCAAGATGGGGCACTTCCAGGGATGACACAGGCACAGCTTCTCTAGACAACCTGTGCCAGCACCTCATTATTCTCACAGTAAAGAATTTCTTCCAAATATCTAATCTAAACCTACCCTCTTTCAGCTTAAAGCCATTCCCCATTGTCCTGTCACTACATGTGTTTGTAAAAAGGCCCTCTCCAGCTCTCTTTTAAGCCCCTTTAGGTACTTACTAGGCACTAAAGGCTGCTCTAAGGTCTACCCAGAACCTTCTCTTCCCCAGGTTAAGCAGCCCCAACTCTCTCAGCCTGTTCTCATAGGAGAGATGATCCAGCCCTCTGATCATTTTTGTGGCCTCCCCAGGACCCACTTTAACAGGTCCATGTTGTTCTTATGTTGGGGGCCCCAGAGCTGGACACACCACTTCCAGTGGGGTGTCATGAGAGCAAAGTAGAAGGGTAGAATCAAATTCCACTTCTTTTATTTTTTCCTTGATATATTCTTTCATCACACTCTGATACCATAACCTTTCACTAGAGGAGGAAAGGAAACAAACAAAAAGAATTCATTCTTTTTTCTGATGTTCAATTACCAGCCTTATAGATAATTTTACCTGCTTTAAAACTTCCCTCCCCAAACAGGTCATCTGTAGGCATGGAGAAGGATAGGAAACAAAATAATATGCTCCACTTACATATTCTATTTTCTGTGTAGCTTTATAATGTGCAAACTCTTCAAGAGAAATAGTTACTTGGATCTAACTGAGCTGAAAAAAATTAGTGATTGCCCAAAGCAACATAAATAAAAGAACAAAGTTATGTTTTTTATTCGGTGTTTGACTTTTGTTCTTGTTTTCTTTTCCATTGCTGAACCACACTTCTCAACAAAAAAAGACCCTGGGTGTTTGCAGGTCTTACATAATTTCACTTGGGGACTGTAAGCTTGAGTTCTCCAAAGTCTACACCAAATACAGTCAAAAAAACAAACAGAAAGATCAAGCACCAAGAAGCACTAGAATGTTTCCAATTTTTAATTTTATTGTAAAGGAAATGCAAACTTCAGCATATAGACATAAAGTCTACACCCTTGTAAATAAGTCTTCAAGACAACCCATACAGGACTACAAAAATAAGGCAGAAGTAAAATGAGGAAATTCAGATGCCAGGGTAGTACTAATGAGGAGGGAGCAAGTATTTAAGGCAAGGGACTTTTCAGCTGAGGTCTTCACAAAACCTGTACACATACATCACCTGTAGCACTCATGGAACTGAGGGATTTACAAATAAATTACAGGTCACGCATCTGAAAATATGGTAGTGATTATCTGTCACAACTTGCCAAGCAACAAACAGACCATCTTATCAACTTTGATTTCCATTTTCATCAGTGTAACCTTGAGCATGCCCTAGACCTGTATAAAAAGGCATTCTGTTAACTATTATAATTCTTATTTAAATGAAGTGAAAAAGTAATAATTCCACATATTGCAAAGCAGTTAGTGATCTCATTGTCCCCTTGTGTTGTATGCATATTTGTTTATTGGCATGAAGCAGCTTCTTATCTCTTTTCCAAGCCCAAGGCAAACAAAGTAAACATTTAATTAGAAACATCCGTTTCTAAACTTATTGGTGTTTTTGACTTGCAGTGAACTCCCAGCTCACTGGTAAACACCCAAACAGCACAACTATCTCTACATTTGTATCTATTGGAGTGGGAGAAAGCATTATTAATATCACTGATGTCTGTTCTTATACGAACTCCTTTATTCCAATGTCATTTGAGGAAACATTAAGCAGGCATGGATTGATGGTTTAAACAGATAAACTTGATACTAGTTTTTAATTCCATGAATATATATGCAAATGAATGGTGATGACTTTAATGGAAATTTTGCCTACATAAACATTGCCCTCTAATAGGAGAGGAGGAACAAGAGCTACCCAGAATTTATATTTGTATCCCATGGGTCAGAACCGTTTTACAGGAATGGGTGTTATTGTGCTTTTATGTAGTGCTTTGATTAACCTTCCATCGCTTCATGGAGTTTGAGGCTTCAGGGATCTTCATCTAGACTGATTTCCTGCATAACACAGACCATTTGTTTTCACCCAGCAGCCCTTTTATTAGTACCAAAAAAAATCCCAAATGTTTTGTGTTAAAACATTTCACTTCATAGAGGCTGAGACTATTGCATAGCACTGCAATGAAGCAGGGAAGCCCAGTATCACTTCAGGGCCCCAGAGTAGCAGAGAACAAAACAGAGGATAGTCAGATAGTCTCTGCTTCAGGTTACCAAGGAGGAAAAAAAGAAGGACCTCTGCAGCGCCCTGAATATGAATGGCAAAAATACTTCTTTCAACCTCTAGTTTTGACAGTTGCTCAGCCTGTACTTTTCTTAACACAAATGATTGTTTTATTCCCCAGACAGGTGACATGGTTGGCCTCAGGGCACTGCCTTACCCTGTCTTGGTCACCTCTGAGGTAAGAGTGAGGAAAACAAAATAAAAATAAAGTTAGAAAAAAACACAAGCAGCAACAAAAACCCACACAAACAACTAAAAAACCACACAAAATCAAACACAAAAAAACCCCAATCTCAACTCACAAAAAAAACCACAAAAAAAAAAAAAAGAAAACTAAAACACACAACACACAAACAAACACAAAAAAAACTTCCTTGACTGTGCCTAGAGGAAAACTTTCCTGCAAACCCTTGAGAAAATATTAGAAATGGTGTTTTCTAGTACCACGTGTCCCAGCACTGAGCTGCCTTTCTTTGGGCAATATGAATGCTCTCAAAAGGTGAAGTAAAGCTTTTTTTTTTTTTTTTTTGCCTTTTTTTTTCTTTTTTTATTCTCCCAACTCACTAATATTTCTCTGAACTATGGTGAGTCCAGCATCTCCCCAATGTTTAATTACTTTCACTGCAAGTAAAATTCATCTTACCTTAAGGCTGATTTTTTCTAACATTAACAGCCCGTCTCTGAATCCTGTTTTGACTTCTTCTAGGAATGTTAGAAAGTTTCCACCCATCAGATTCATTTATGTGTGAAATGATCTTTCAGCCTGCTTTTCAACAAGCTCAAAGGGTTGAGCGCTGTAAGTCTCACATTGTTTTGCAATTCACAGATCACTTTGAGTGCCTTCCTTCAAGCTGTCTCAATACATCCCCCTTAAATTACAGAGGCAGATGCAATGGATTATCATTTCAGCCTTTACAGTGGTGCAGCTACAGGCAAGCTCATGACCCTATTTCTACTCTTTACCTATACAAGGATCACATTACCTCTCCTTGCCCCCAGCATTACACTGTGGAAGACATGAGGAGATGGCTACTCTGGGTATCTTAAAGTTTTATTTTCCAAGATTTACATTCTTCCCCTGCAGACTGTCTTCATTTCTTACCTAGACTAACTTATTTTTCAGCATTTAAGTGCATTTTTAGGGCATCTGAACACTTACCTTGGCAGTTCTATTTCTGCATGAGAATATGCAGTCCTCATTGCTTATTTTTCCACCAATAGTCATGCCATGGCTGGACTTGCCTGTTAAATTTCTTCATTATCAAAAAGAAAATGTTAGATAAATAAATACTGAAGTGATAGTCCAAGGGTAGACTTCTGTTATTTGCAACAAATAAAAAGTAAATTTAGAGATTTGGAGCAGACGTGCCTTTAATTCATCTGCTAGAACTCCTGTTATTTCTAGGGTCAAAATTTTTAATTATTTTGACATTGGATAACAAATCATACCACACAATTATCAATATAAATAAGAATAATCCATCCAAAAGCAGTTCTTACAATAGGGTTATAATAATATTTTTAAGCACTAAAATTCTTCACAAAGTTCTAAATCTCAATCAAACAGGAAATCAAGAAAAGACAGCAGGTCTGCATGAACCACTGAGACGTTACCCAACTGAGCAGGGGTGGGAAACAAACAAGAAAGGTATGGACATGATAGGGTAAGTACACCTCAGAGTCACGAAGGTGATTAAATAATTGAAGCATCTGACATATGAGGAGCACCTGACACATAGGGAGAGGCTTAGAGATCTGGGAATGACAAGAGAAGTCTCAGGAGGGATCTTATCATTGTGCATAAATACCTGATGAGAAGGAGCAAAGATTCTTCTCAATAATTTCCACTGGCAGAAAGAGAGGCAATGGGCACAAACCGAAACACTTGAGATTACACCTGGGCACAGAAAATCCCCTTTTTACTGCAAGGATGGTCAAACAGCAGAACAGATTGGCCAAGGAAGCTGCAGAGTCTCTGTTCTTAAACCCAACTGGACACGGTCCTGGACACCCTGCTTTGGCCCTGCTTGAGCTTGGAGAGGATTATCTCCAGCAGTCCTTTTCAACCTTGATTGTTCTGTGCTTCTGTGCTTCCATAAATATGTTGTACTGTTGTAGTAGTCTTTAGTTTATCAGTCTCTAATATTGGCTTGAATCTTTCTGTTTTTAGCCAGTAAGAACAATTACATATAACTTATCTAAATTACTACCTGCTCTACTTTTGGAGAAGATGGCACATTGACTGACTCAATACTGCCAGCAGCAGGGGTTAACATCCAAGGCTCTGAGGTGATGGAAAGAATATTTTCTTAACCATCCACAGGATACTTCTTGGTATTTTTTCAAGAAAGCCACTGATAAAAGCTAGATTGAAAAGACTAGAGGAAGGACTCTGCCAAGAAACGACACAACATCTAGGAGAAAAGTTTCCAGTCTCTCTATTAAATCGGGGTTGCCCCACATATCTGAATTTCCCTGTGTTTAAAATTCACCGGTACAGTGTTAATACACTTTTAAAGAACTGATTTTGAGTTTAGAACATACCAATGCCATTCGAAACATTCTCTCTGAAGTTCAGCTCTGATCTCAGTGTATTAAGAGGCACCTTCACCTGCAGCTGTAGTATAGTGATTTCGAAATGACTGGTAAACACCAAAGCATTCAACTTCTATGCATTTCTATTTTTAAAACCAGTCTAGAAGTTCATTCATATGGTACTCAGCATCTCAGTGTCCTCAACTGAAATGCGAACAGGAGACTCTCGCACTTTTAGGATAACTTTATGTGTATGTATATATGTATGTATGTTGCATGCCCGAGCTTCAGCAGGAGCAGAGGGTGCAGGGGAGCTCTGTGAGGGGAGGCCAGGACTGCCTTGTGCCAGACAGAGCCCATTCCAGCCAGCTCCAGCCAACCTGATACAAGACACTGCTAAGCCCCACGGATGAGGTGGGAGCGCTTCTGGCAAAGTGTGTGTTAAAAAGGGCAAAAATGATACACAGGTAGTGAGGATTGAGGGGGAAAAGTCAGAGAAACAGCCCTGTGAGGTGAGGACAGGAGGAAAAAGAGAGAATGAGCAGGCATTCCCAAAGTGACTGCAGCCATGGAAGACCTGCACAGCAGCACAGATTTATCATAAACATCCAAACTTCCTTAGCTCTTTCTGTAATTATGTCAGCAAAAGTATTTCACGGGGTTTAGTCACAAGGCAGAAACATCAAAAAAAAGGGCGAGAAGTATGAAGTGGCAAAAAAAACCCCAAAATATCCAGACCACAGACCATCCTGCAACACCTAGTCTGTCATGGAAGGGACAGAGGGTGCCTGCTGCAATAACAAGGGAGAGAAGAGGAGCTGTCCTTTGAAACTGGGGAAAGAGTAGTGTTTTCCCTAACTGCTTTAATGTTCGTTTCTTGGTCTAGTTGCTAATTTCCAATACCCAAGTTAATAATTAAATATTCATACCAATTGTCAACAAATTAAATTAATTTTCCCAAGTTGAGTTTGTTTTTCCCACAAGGGTAATTGCTAAATTATGTCCCTGTCATTATCTCAACCCATGAATTTTCTCACTCTTCTTTTACCCATTTGCTCCTCTGCCCCATTGAGGGAAGAGAGGGAGGGAGGGCAGTGGCCACACAGGGCCTTAGCTGCCAGTGGAGGCCAATCTGCCACAGACCAGAGGCTTCTGATATGGATCTAGATCCTTGAAATCTCAGATCTCCCTCATGTGCAACAAGGGCACACTTGATCAGTGATTTGATTGGGTGTTCACTACAGTTTGCTGGAAATAGTATCAGTAACACAGTTAGGAGATGCTCCTATTTTATGCAGAGCTATTTTTGGTTTCTTTCTCAGTATAGGAAATTTGTTCTAAAGATTGTACAAAAATTCCAGTGGATGTTGCCTTATGACAGCGTAGTGCATGTAAGCACACACAGCCAACTGGAAAGACCTGGCATGGTAGATGTCTAGCTTACCCTGACAAACAGAAACAGTAGAGAAAGGTTCAATGAAGCTTCTCTAATTATACCTTAATTTATGCATATTTTTTTCTGTAAACACTGGCTTCTTTTCTTCCCATAATACCCCTCTAAGGATCAGCCTTCTACTTTTAACCAATCAAATAATCATGGTCCGTAAAGGGCAGGAAACAAGGAACAAGAGATCTACTCTTTGTCACTTAGTGTTGTAGTGTTTAGAGTTTAGGGAGTGGGGCTGGATGGCTTGGAGGCAAAACCTTGCTCCCAGCTGTGATCTCTGCATCATCTCCTTGAACTGCAGGCATGGAGTAAGCTCAGAAGCTCTTGGAGACTACCTGTGGGTCTGTGCTTAAAGCTGACCTTTTGTTTGAGTCCAAAAATTAGTGTGCATTGAAGCCTTGGTAATGCTCAAGGACTTTCTGCAGATTTTTTTTTATTGAAGTACAGTGAATGGAAAAGTTAGCCTTCTTTGTTTTGCAGTGCATTTTCAGGGAAGCTGCTGTAGTTATTATTTGTCGCTTGTATTTCATTGGCTTCCAGAAGAAGTATAATCATCTGGTCCTAAAGTTTACACAGTATTCCTAAGAGACAGAAATATTGCTGAAAACCAGTGAGGTCTCAACAGTCCCAAGAGTTACTGTCTTCAAAAATGTTAAGATTTCTTCCACAGAAATAACTCTTTTAAGGCTTATTGACAGCTGCTGATTCAGAAATACATTCAATAAAACTCGAAAAAGTGGCAATAACAAATAATGAACACTCCATTAGGAATGAGAACATCTGGTCATCCTAAGATGTGGAGTAAAAACTACAGCACTTAAGGCCAAGTTCCCATTGTCTTCTGAATATTTTATCATAAACATCCAAACTTACTCAGCTCTTTCTCTAATTAATGTCAACAAAAATATTTCACAGGGCTTTGTCACAAGACAAAAACACAAAAGCAGTTAAGTGCATGAAGAGGGTAATATATAACTGAAATGATGACTATAAACTGAAAGTGCTAGAGAATAAATATTTTATAACCAGACCTGTCCAACATTCTTAGTAAAGCTAAAAAGACAGGCATATGTTTATCCAAAAGGCTCCTATAAAAAAATGCATTCTCCCACAAAAATAACACTAAATCTCAGTTGCTGCTTAGAGCAGACAAAATAAACAATGAAATATCATCATATATTTAAAAGCATTGTGGAAATACTATGTAGCTCTGTATTGCAGCTATGAGGTATAGTGACTTGGTTTGCCTGTTTGGTTTGATGCCATGGGACGAGTTAATCAAAGTAAATAATTTGTTTCAACAGACACTGCCTGCAAGTGGCAAACAGCATGCACAGGTCTGTACACCGTATCATCATATCTGTTCAGGCTGAGAAGATTGTGAGGACTCGCTGTTACGACCCGGTTTAAACCCAGAAAAGCAAAGCAAGTTAAGTCTCCGTGCATAAACCAGAAAGAATTTAGAAGGTTCAAAATATTCCCAGAAACGAGATTAAAACCAAACGAGGTTAGATGTCAATGCCAAAAAATGGATGTGTTTTATTTAATAGTAGAGAGGCAAAGAGAAGGAAAGAAAAGAATGAAATTGAGAAAGAAGTGTGTGCGGGGGGTGGGGAGAAGGACAGGGGTTAGGTGGAAGCATATCACCCATCCGAGGGTCCCAGCGATGTCTCGTTGCTCCCCTCCATCTGGCCTGCTGGTGGTGAGGGTCCCCCGTCACCGCCGTGGCCACACCACCACACACCGCCACACGCCAGAGAGTACAGAATCCCGTGGATTAATATACGCTTTGGGCCAGGTGGGAATGCCCACGTGTCTCTCTTGCAGGGGCTGGCTTGACACTGTCCCTTGCAACACTGAGGGTCTGTTGCATCATCTCTGGTGCTCTGGTGCAGGGTCTGGGGGCCCCTTTGAGCGGGGCCCCTGTGATGGGCCATGTCACCCCTTCTGCTGTGGATAAGCTTTTCCCTCCCCGGGTGAGGACCCCTCAGCTGGGCTCTGCACAGTGGAGGATGGGCAGTCACTGTGCCTCTGACCAGAGGCTTTTCCAACACACACCCAAAGCCTCTCCTCCCCCTCCCCTTTGGTGGAGGGTCTGTGTGAGCCTGGCAGCTGATAGCTCTGGGGCTGTGGTCCTCATCTTGGAGGTTTTAAACCTGTGCTTTGTGACTGTCCCCAGCCCTGAGTTGTTACTTTATCTTATCTTCATCAGCAAGCAGTGTAAGGACTCAGTCAGGGCCCCATTCAGGGTGTGTTGGTCTTCTCTGCAGCTTTTGTAATACAGTTTTAGAAGTCCTTTAAGAAAATGTTTAAGCCATAGACTTTAATAGTTCAGTCTCTGACACTTGCACATGTTTCAATATGCCTATCTGTGTAAAACTAGTATATACAAATAAGTAAAGCCAATTCTACTGTTCTTGTCTAAATTTGACTAAAAGATTAAAAGCAGATGAGCTGTGGTAAAATTAAGATCACAGATAATCCACAACACATATTGCATCTGTGTACTAACATATTCTTTTTCTCATTTGAGTAAATTAGTCCTCATTTAGTGATGTGTTTTGCTGCCAAACCACTTCCAAGCAGTTTGTTTTACGTCTACGTAATCCCACAATTTAGACATCCAATAAAAACTAAATATGAGTGCAGACTTTGAAACCACAGAACTGGGAAAGGAATCATAAGAGCCTGCTCTTGTGGCAGAGAGAGTTTTTTTCTATTATTCATTCAGCTAGGAATGAACAAACACAGGGGGACAAAGAGGAAAAAAACAAAAGAGGGGGGAGGAAGCACTCTGTGAGTTTATACCAGAAAAATAGGGCACACTTAGGAAAAGACACTCCAGAAGTCTTAGACCGTATGCCAGAGATTATTTCTAAGAGTTGGGTATAACAAGCAATATATATAAGTGGTTTATTTCTTTTTTTACAGACCTACACACTATTTGTGCCATCAAAATTAAAGAGTAATTGTCCTATAAACCTTTTGGCAGTCCTTCTGTTTTGTTGCTGTACTACAAATTGACCGTGAAAAGGTTTGCTTGATGACAGATACCCACAGAGCAGCCAGGGTGAGCATTGGAACCAGGCAGTAGGGTAGCTGGATCGCAAACTAGAGTGCTGAGAAGACCAGATTTGGAGCCTACAGAGCATGACAGTGAGACCAAAGAAAGGTGAAGTTATGGAACCCACTGGGACCACAGGAACCATAGCAGTGCTCCACAGAGAGAATCACAGCAGACTTGTACATGTTGGAAATTGGGGGATTGCAATTTTAAACAAATCTGTCTGGTTGTGTGAAAGATAAGCTGCAGGGACAAGAATGTTCAGTATACATTTTTCTATATAGATACACAAATACACAGGAACAAATATATTTCTAAAATTAAGCCCTCAGGAAAATCAGTGGTCTGTGCGAATACCTGGCAATCACATGATTTTGGTACAATGGCATCAAATACTGAGGAGCATGAACAGCATTTAGCTCTGATATCAGCTCACAGTCCTAGGAGAGAGGACAGCACAGGACTGAGAGTTTAGCTTGCCATGACTGATCGAAATCAGCATAGAAAATGGCTCAAAAGTCATCCTCATACCTGTATTATCTTTCTTCAAATATTCTTTAAAGATTTTCTTTGCCACAATGGCTACAAGAACCTAGAGTGCATGACACCTATAGATGTGCAGGGCTAGCTGGGATTCTTTCATAGTCTTCTGCAGGCTCAGCTTTTCCTGTCTCTCTGCTGACTCCGAATTTTCAATTCTGCAGCTTAAGGTCCTCTGTTCTGTGCCCTATTTGCACGTAGTATCCATTTCACGCATTTGATTCCTCTATATTACAATATTAATGTATTACAATAGAAAACTAGTCTTTCTTTTCATAATACGGCATATTGCAAAGATTTTTTTCTTTCAAGAGATTCATAGGAGGTTTTTTGTTAACTTATGACTACATTTTCTATACCTCTACAAATCTACAAATTTGCTTTTGATACTGTTGCAAGTTCTGGTTTACCAACACCTGCTTTTTCTGTGGTAGACTTATGTAATAGGTTTACGTGGTAAATTTTACTGTGGATTTTTACCAGAGTCCAAACCCTTTTATAACAATTGAGGTGAAACTAGGCTGCTCGTTGGTTTATTTTGCCTCTTTTAATTAGCTCCAGGGGGTATTCTCTGAGCAGTTGACATAGATGCAGAGTATCTACCAATCAGTTTAAAAAATTAAACAGTTATTCCCCTAACAATACCAATACAAATATTGCATAATCCAAAAATGCATAATCCAATAAAGAACAGAGGAATTAAAGGGTTTTTTTAAAGCAAGGGTTCTGTTTCATTGAACAAATATTATATCTTAATGGAGCCTTGAAAGAATGTTCATATGCTTTCTTTAATTTCATTTTAGGCATGTCTAGTGAAGAGAAGAATTAAAATAATTTTAATTATCCTTTAGGAATAAAAACTCTGAAAAAACTCCATTAAACTTCTGATACCTTTTGAATGTGTTAATAGCTACAGGAATCAAAGACTGAAAAGAAAAAAAAATATGTGAAAAAGCTGGTTTTATTTTTACCACATTTATGTACAACCTCTAGATGTAACCCAAGGCTTTTTTATAATATAGGATATTCTTTTAATTTGTTCTTCAGACAGGAAAATACAATTAATTGTAGACACTTGTTTCTACAGCTGTGATATAAATAAATGTCATGATTGCTGTCTTTTGAACATTTCTATAACCCTAGCAACAAGAAGATATTTAGGTGGTGGTGTTTTGTTCAGTAAAATAGTGTCACGCATTTGTTAATTCCCTATTATTGAGTGTGTTATGTACAAACACAGAATATCTGAGGTTGGAAGAGGCTTTAGAAGGTCACCTAGTGGGCAGGCAGGGTCACCTAGACCTTGTTGCCCAGGACCTCTCTGTCTTCGAGGGAGTCAACAGCTTCTCCCAGTTCAATATGATCAGCAAACCTACTTCATATACCTTGGAGTTCTGTATCCAGGGCCAGTACACTGCTATGTACGGCACGTAATGAAGCCTGAACTTAATTGGTGGGCACCAGGAACACAAGTTATTTTCAGTAGAAACCAGTGTAAGAAAAATAAAATCTTGGTCAAGTGTTCAAAATATGCCCTTAAAAACAGAGTAAAGGAACATAATTCCATTGTTTTCAATTTACTTACGTGCCCTTGAATAGCAGCTTATTGCTTTCTAATTTGGAAGTGGTGATTTTCTTGAACCAATAGTCTGTGAACAACTTTTTAGTGGAGGAGAGAATGAATTGGATGGAGGCCCACTGCTCCTTTTCCCTTACAGAGAGCAAAGCCCTTCTGCTTTGCAAATAACATCTTGAATAACATCAGCCATGCTAGGTTTATGTGAGTGGGATGACACACATCACTCTAAGGGAATGAAAGGGAACACCAGCAGGCAGCCTAAATGGCAGTGTATTTATTTCTACACTATTCATATATTCATAAATTCACACCAGCTGAGGATCTGGCTCCTGAAGCTCCCTAAAAGTCCAAGAAAGCAAAGTGCCTCATCACAGAGCAACAAACTGCTCACAGTTGGTGCCATTCAAGGTGCAGTTTTCAAAAGCAGAAGTACTTTGGAAGACTGGAAAAATAGAAAGGACAGTAGTTTCATACCCAGTTCACTGAAATACTCTCTTCCCATATTCAGGTGAATGACCAGAACAATATAAGATTTATTGCTAGTTGATGAACTACTGAGAAAACAAAAACCTGAATAATTACTCATAATTATGTTTGTAAATTAGTAATTCTTCTGTTAACATTTATACCGTATCATAAATATCATAGAGAGCAGTTTGTGGATATGAGATTTTCTTGTTTTCATAATTCAAAAAAGCTCCCTTTCTCAAGCAGGCAACCCACCCAGTCAAGTAAGCATACAAACCTGAAAGAGGCAGATCCCATTAAGAAGGATGTAGTTCAATAGTGCAGAAAATATGCTTTGTTATAGAAAAAATAATTCTCTAGTAAAGTATGTGAACTAGTGAAGAAATTATATTGGATTTCTACATACTTCTTTATCAGAAATTTATTTAATTTACAAGCTAGGGCTACAAAATGCTTACAGAAGTAACATTGATCAGTTAAATACTGCTCAAATTATGCAGTGTATTATTTTTTCAGGATGAGTTAATTACTTTTGCCTCATTTTCTGTGCATTCTTAATATCATGGTGCTAGAAAAGATATTTTGAGACAGGTTAGATTTTGGAAAGATGGCATTGAACAGGGAGTGACTAACTAGTAATAGTGCCTAACAGCAGTTTTGCTGGCTCGAGGAGCAGCTGCGTTTAAGTAACAGCCTGCCCTTATATTACCTCTGCATGGCACATACATGTGGAAGAGAAAAATATGGAAGAGGAAAGAAATCTAGCTGAGGTAAGTCCACACTTCAGTAATACTTTCCCTTTGTGGCAGGACAGTACAGGGGCAGTCAGTGAAGAGCTGCAGTATGTGCTGCTGTGACCTGTGCCAGCAAATATTCCTGAACAGCGGAAATGCAGAAAACCACTGAGGTGGTTGACACGGTGCTTGTAACAGTCTGCAGTGGACCAGTGCTCCCTGACACTGAGAAACTTGCATTTGTGTGCACCTCCTCACCTTCCAGCTCTTCTGTATATAAAAATTTGCACTTGATCTACTCAGTTCCTTGGAAAATAGTCTCATTATCTCTCCTTTTTTTGGTAGGGAAAACAAAAAAAAAAAAAAAGGAAAGAAACAAAAGAAAAAAAAAAAACAAAAACAAAAAAGAAAAGGAAGAAAAAAAGGTAAATGGATGCAGAGAGAGACCAAGGCAGAGAGCTCATAAAAAGCAACTGAAAGTGAGAGAAGACAGTATGCTAAGATCAGCATTCATTTAATTAGGGAACTTGGTTGTGCATCCTTCTTGTCAGAGATCTTCCCTCTATTCCTGAAAAAGCTTCTCTACAAGCAGGAGAAATTCTAACCTATAATGAACATGATAGAGCTTAAAATATCCAATGGTTCAAGCTACTCATATTTGACTTTTCCTAAGGTAAATTAACATTCAGGTTAGCAAACTCCTTTTCTAAATCACCATCTCTCAAATGAGGGGCTGAGGATGAGAAGAGTAAAATTTTCCCCAAAATGGAGAGACTAGTAACTAGTCTGTTAGAAACAGCACAAATAACAACTTTACTGCATAATTTTCTCTGGCACCCCTTCTACCAGCTGGCAGGCTGAGCTTTATGAGTGAGCAGTCCCAGACATTGTGCAAAAGTTCATGTTCCTGGGCTGCTGAGCTTGACCATTACCCTTCTCCTCCATCATCCCATATGTCATTTTCAGCAAGTGCTTTTGTTCCACCCATTTCCCTTGGGTCTGCTTTCATATAACTCCAGACAAGCTTGTATTGGGTAAGAAATTTCTGCAGAGCACATGGAACCTGTTTTATGTGAGAAAGGTTGGAGTACCAAAGCCTTCCCTGGCTGACCTTGTGTCAGGGTCTGCTTGTGCATGGGAGTGGCAATTCAAACAACAGACTTAAAAGAAGGGGAGCAAGCAGGACCTGGGCAAGGGGGGAGGAAGAGTGCAGTGAGTAGTCAGCATTAGGGGACTAGATGTAGGATATTGAGACAAGCAAGCTGGTTTTTTTAGAAGGCCATTTTTTGTTAAGACTCTACATCTTACCGTGAGCCTAAATTTTACATGTCACCGTTATTGTTATAGTCTCAGCTCTGCTCTGGAATCACCAGTCTGGATACACTTTCAAAAGCCATCTGTACACGATACAGGCGATCAACATGCTTTCTGCACGGCCAAGATCTGTTCTTTATCAGCTGCAAACAGTGGAAATAAAAGTGATTGAATAGCTTGCACTTATCTCTGCAGCCAAAATACTAGACCACTGCCTGTGCATAGCCCATATATTCGCACTTTAAGGTACAAGCACAAATATGACAGATGAAAACTTTCCATGTTCCTTGTTGCCATATGTTCAAAGGATAAAAATCTAGACAGAATCAATCATTTTTTATATAACCCAAGTATTAATTGGAGTGAGACTAATTAGTTGCCTACCTTTGATGAGAAATTAGAAATGAGATCTCCTCCTCCTCTCTTTTTTAAAGTGAAAGATTTACTGCTCAATTTTAATGGCATTTTAAACAGCTCCTTCTCTTTTAATCTGTGGTACAAATCTGCAGCAGAAAAGCTCTCTGCAAACTCTTTCTGATACATCAGGTGAAGCAAGATCATTTTTCAATAAATTCTAGGAGTCAACAGTAAGCTGAATATAATGCTCTGCTGCTGGACTTAATTAATAAATTTGGACTATGGATTTAAAATGTCAACATCTGATGTAAACGCTAATAAATTGTATTATCATTAGTATCTCTGACTATAAAATCTCCATTCCAAACTCTCTTAAAAGTAAACAAACTAATATACATTGCAATTTGGTGTGCTGACCCAATAAAACCATGCTGATTACCACACAGTAATGAATAAATGTGTCATAAATAGTTTCAGTGTCTTAAAACAGCTGTACTATATGTAAAGTATATATTAACGGCGAAGAGCCTTTCTAGAAAAAATTTACTTGGTTCTGCTCAATGGAAGAAAAAATATCTATCCTTTTCAGTGTCATTTGAGGAATAATACTCTTTATTCTCACTGTTCATGACACTGGCAGTAGTAGTATAGCTACCCTGTATTGAAAGTATAAAATACTCATTATGAAAGTATTCTTCTTTGCTAGAAGGTAATGTAAATGAGAAAGCTGAACCCCCTGAAAACTTTTCTGTCAAGAAAATAAGTATGCGACAGTTTTCCCTTACATCTTAGTGGAGTTGAGAGGTTCTAACACAGCTAGCAGTCTGTTAGTACATCTATTTCATTAGTTAATGGATGAAAAATTCAATATAAAATGCTTAATGTAAGCTTCATTAACTACCCCAAGTCTCCTGAGGCTTATGCAGAACAATTCTAATCTTTCATAGCAGGATTTAATAAACTGCAACAGTTCCATACATTTCTAGCACACAATGATTTAATGAACAACTTAAAAATGAAACAAGGCATCATTATTTTGGATAAAAACATGATAGATAGAATTTTATCAGCAAAAATTTACCAGGATCCAAATGCATCCTCAGGAACTTATCTTGAATGCTCATTTTCTATTGAGGAATTCTCTTTCCCATAATAATACATTCAAAGTTCATCAACCCTGTGGGGTAAAGCTTTCCTTACATAAATTTGTATTTACAAGGAGCAAAAGTAATAGCATTTCTCAATCTTTGTCTTTTTTACTATTTTCAGTTTAAATCTTGAATAAAAATTATGTTTTTATATGCATAATTTTATTTAATTGTAAAATTTTATAATGTTACATATGGGATGAAAATACTGCACACTAAAAAATACTTTCAAAATAGAACATTCTTTATGGTGCAAAATTGGACCCTTATGCATATAATGTTTTATTAAGAACTAAAAATATTGATTTATGAATTGCAGTTTTGTTCATAATATCAATACTGTAATTTCTGAAATACTCTACCTGGTATATATTACTGCTTAGGGAAATACTGCAATGCTGAGCTTTCTCAGGGAGTGTGGTTTCAATGGAGTTGTGTGGGCCTGTGTTAGCTCTGCATCTGGATCTAGACTGTTTCCACAATGTCTAAGTATCAGCTAATTCCTCATCAATGATCTAGCTGCTGCTGAGCCACCCTAAAATATTTGTGAAGGCTTTGCCTTCACAACATCTATACTTACCTAGTAAAGGTCTGGATTAGTATCCAAAGTTTTTTTCGCAAAAGAAATTAATTTTTAAGTCTCTGTATGCACTGATACAATAAAGCATAAATGAACTAGAGATAAAACTGAGCAGTGGGTGTGCTTGAATTTTTCTACAGTTACTACTTCACTCATGTGTGTTCCCGCAAGTAAATAATTTTTTCTGTTTGATTTCCCTATCTCCAAATCAAAGATGGCAATGCAGACCTTGTACAATTTGCAGGAAACTTGGAATTTACCTTACACACTCAGTACCCAGGACAATGGTTCAGCATATGGAAACTGCATTACAGTGAGGAGACATAAATCCTCCACCTATTGGACTTAAAGTCTGTAGTAAGAAGTAAATATTGGTTTGGTCTGGTAGGATTTTGCAGCTAGAACATACCCCCACACTGAGATTGCAAGCAACAGCTCTCCTGCCAACCACCCTGATCATCTCTGTCATTGGTTCCATCCTCCCCCTTCCTCTGTGGGACCAAGTTTCACTGCCTGCATTCTTCCTTAAGTGCCTTTCCTAATGAGAAAAAAATGGCACTGGGGGGAAGGACAGGGAAGACAGGGGCAGAGGTTTCCCTAACTGCAAAGACTGCTCATGGTAGGGAAGCTGAAGACACTGGAGCACATTTCCTGGTCCAACCATCAGTCTCTCTTGCCTCTCCTGACAGCTGTTCAGTAAAGGCACATCCAAATTCAACTAAAATGCAAAAAATCAAAATGTTGAAAGAGGAAATGGAGGGAAGATAAGTCTTGTGTGTACTTGGAAAACCAAATGGAAAAAACAGGTTATTGATTGCTGAGAAAAAAAAAAGCTTTGCATGATTAGTGATTCACTTGGAAAAAAAAAAGTCATTTTGATATATACCTACAATAAAAGGCTAACATAAATTTATCACAAAGAAAATATTTAAAATGTACATTGCATTAAGGTCCAAAGGCCACAGATTATATTATTAATGATGAAATAACCAAATTTATCATAGTTTCATTAATGCTTGGATACAGAAGAGATACATGAATGTCAAGAAATTGTCAATTTGCTGAAATCAAAGAGGTAAGTAAAAGCCTCAAATAATACATACCATGAAAATTTCCACCTTCCTCCTCTCATTTACAAACTATTCATTCCAGTGCAAGCACATACAAACTTACATTTCCCCCTGCATAACACACTGCACAGTTGAAACTAACAACAAATTCTTCTTCTCCCAAGAAAAAGGGGACATAGATCCATAAAATGATTTGCTTAGTAACTTTTGAAATATTAACTTAAAAGGCTACTAAAAAGAGCCTTAAATGACTACTGAACAGCAGCGATCCATAGTGTGGTCCTTGCATCCACCCCAAATCCTGTCCTGCTCAGCTGGGAGTCCAGCTAAGGCATAACTTGCTGAAAGGTGAGTCAGAGCTAGATTTATGGCTTAATTTAGATGCAATCATTTTAAGAAAGGACAAGTAAATTCTCATAAGTATTAATCAGTCTCGGAACTCATCAGGTGCTTTTTAAATGTTAGCTGGGAGACTGACTAAAGTGAACCAGAGGGCTGTGGTCAAGCAGAGAGATTCAGAGAAAATGTTACACCTGAGTGAGCCTGCTAATACAGGAGAAGCTTAAAGCATTACAGATGAAAAGAAACCCAGTTTGAAAAAACTCTGATTGGTAGCAGAAATCAAGCAACTTCAATTAGACTTGCCCTTAAGGAAATGTCTGGAGCTGCAATATGGGTACAAATTGCATTGCATTGAGAAAATACAGAAACTGTCTCCTTCAGAAACACAAAAATCTACTTTGAAAAAACAATAGGCCTACTAACATACCAAGTGGAACAAATTAAAACTGTCAACATCACAGAAACTGTTTAAAATTGGTAACTTAGCATGACCCTAAAGCGGAATAGAAATTAGATGTTCTGATAATGTTCAGAAAAATGAAGGCAGAGATCGGCAGCCTGCCCTAGGGAACAGCAAAGTTGTAACCTGCAGAGCCCTTCAATGAAGTGCTGGCTCACACACACAAAACACAGCTTTAGAAACTTTTACAGGTTGTACAACAATGTCCAACAGAATAATCATCCAAGGAAAAGAAGTCATTAGCACTGAGCAATCATCAGATGAGTGATTTATCACTAGTCTTCTAGTTCATACTGGTTGTGAAAATGTTATCAAAAATATTATGGAATCAATATATAATCTCCACTGTAATGTAATGTGCAATCAGTGAGAGCAGGGAGGGTCTAGTAGCATACACCCCCGCTGTCTTCCTAGTGCTGCTGTTTGGTTAAAACAACATGTATGTGCACATATATGTAAATTCTAGCAAAGTAAACACCTGTCCCTGGCATATTTTTTTCAAATTGGCAAATTGTCAAATTTTTAAAACAGATAAGAAAATTAAGACTTTCAAAATATTTCCTGTCAACAGCAACCAGTCCCACAAGAATTTAGGAATCAAACTCCTAAGCAGTGTTGCACCTAGTCTTTAGGCATCCCAGTGCAAGACAGCTGGACCCACAAGAAACAGTATACCAAGCACAGAGCAGCCTAAGGGGAAGAGGTCCTGAAGAAAGGGCTTACACTGAGTTAGTGCCCCAGCACTACCAGACAGCACAGTCTTCCATTTGGGATTTGCAACCTGGAGAGTTCTTAGACCCTTTTCCTTCTACCCTCAAAACAAACCAATCAAACAAGTTCTCTCGAGATACAGCTTTTTGTAGGTGGAATTGTCTAAGATAAGAATCAGTTCTCTGCAAGTACTTTCTGAGGACACAGGAGGAAAAGGCAGAGTTCAGAAGATGCAAGCTTGTCCCAGGAGCTCCCTGTTCCCGCCACAACTATCGTGCCACCAGGTAACTGTAATGTTCTATTCTAAGTATTTAGCAAATGTAAATGGTGAAGATTAGAGAGAAGCTGGATGAGGGTTTGAGGATCATGAGTTTGGTGTTAGGTGTTTCCACTCAGTCTAAATCCCCCATCAGACACCATGACCTTTTTCTAATCTTTGAATGAACAGCTTTAGGATGCCCTACAAAAGCTGCTTCATTCATTCAAAGTCAAGGAAAACAAAGCATGAGGCTGCAGCACATTTAATGCTGGCCAGATAAATGTAATAATGTGGTATTATGCTGAACTTATATGCTTGACTGGTTGCTTGCTGACTGGACCACAATATGCTGGAACTGCAGTCTGTGACCTTTCAGGGGTGAAAGTTGTTCCACGGCACTGACATTTACCCAGGCTTTGTGAGTCTCTGTCTCCTAATATAGTGACTGCTTTATGAGAGGTCTTGGCATATTCCGTGGAAAAAAAAAAAGAGAGGAGGGCAGTGTTAAAAGTACTTCAGCAACCTAGGTTACCAGGTTAAGGAGAGGAGAATGTAAGAAATCTAGACATATAAACTTATTGTCATCCCCAGGGAGTGGCAGTTTACCAAAACTCCATTAACTTTACAGCTGTGGCTTAAAGTAAGTGGGTTTTACTGCACAGATGAACAGTGTCTGTTGCTTGCTAGGTTTGTCCTAGTTTCACATGATTCATTTGCTACCTCCAAACTTCTGTTTGCCAGTGCTCCTGGCTGCAGGTGTTTCTTCCTGCTCTTCCACTAAAATAATATCTGTTTGTCTGTAAAAATTATCTGCAGATGATAAAACCTGAAGATCTTGAAATATATTCAGAAAACCACAAAATGTACAAGGCTTTGACCAAAATTTCCTGCAATATAATAGATAATACTTATCACTAAAAAGCAGGCAGCAGAGCAGGCAGGCAGCCTTCACATGCACTAATAACATCACACTGGGAAAGCTGTAGAGAGGATGCTGTTGCCCTGACAGATAATTTTGTCAATAACATTGCTTTTCAGTTACCATTTTTACCCAGGTGAATAGTCATTTGATACTGTTAAAAGCATTTTCTTGGATCCAAGATACAATTAAAGCAAAATTAGTGTCCATGCTATTACAATAAAGTAGAATGTAAACCAGAAAAATATGCAAAGCAAGGGAAAGTATATCGCCTTGGCTTGTCTCATGCATTCAAGATGACTTGCAGCATTTTTCTGAATTATAAGGGCCAGCAGCAATGGAAAGATTATTCAGGATAGGATAATTTCCTAGTGGGGCAGAAAAAATGCAGCAGCTCCCAGGTTGCCTTCAACCCTACAGCCAGAGTAAGGAAGGAAAAGGAAAAAAAGGGGTCTATGCTTCAGCATGACACTGACATTACATATGCCACAACAGCCACTCAGGATCACTCACAGCAGCAGTTATATGATTGTAACTTATGCCACCAGTCTGATCTGATACACAGCTGGCCCAGGGTCATGGCACTGGCATCCAAAGTAATTTACAGCATCTGTGCACCTCCCCCAAGCTACACTGTGTGCCCCGCAGCTGCAATGAAGGGTTTGGATCATTAACTTTACAGGCATTTAACTTATGCCTGCATTATGACTGCTGCCTGATGGCATCCTACTCCTCTCTGTTCTCAGGTTGCCATGACAAACTAAAAATTTTGATGCAGTGACAAGTTAGTAAATCAGATGAGTTACATGAGAATTTAGAAGCTAGTAGCTCTGCCTCCAATATCTTAACAGATAATCATTTTCATGGCCACTTGACAGTGGCAACAGTTATGACTTCTGCATACTGCCTCATTAGCATTTCTAGGACTCAGCATTTTCCAAAGATGCAGCCATTCTTTGATTCATGAACACTGCAGCACTGCACAGAGGATACACATGGCCAAATATTCATTGGCCTGGATTTAGGCACCTGTGTACGTGATCTGTATTTTTTTCATTACTGGTAACATTTAACACATCTCTGACATCGTGAGAGTGTTTCTACTCATATTCTGATAAGAAATTGGGTCCTTTTTCTCCTTTTTGTCTTCACCCTTAAGCTAAAACAACATTTGTTTCATGAAGTGTTAAATGGTCATTTTAGATGTTGATGAGTTGGGGTTTTCACCTGTGTGTATGTGTTAAACTGCTTGACTTATGTATCTTTTTAATGAGCACATCCAGAACTAGGTACTTCTAAGACCTTAATTTCCCCCTCTAAACAGTAAATACTAAAGATCAATGTGAATTGAATTCCAGATAATGTTCATTTTTATAAAAGTACTTCAATAACATTGGTTTTTTATTCAAAAACTTTGAAGAAGAATGGTTTGCATTGCTCTTGTCAAGAGCAGTGATATTATGTGACAATTATGTAAATAAGCATATAAAAATTTTCTTTAGAGTAGAAAGCTGCAACAATGAAAAGAACAGCATATTTGGTTGTATAAAGAATTTATTTATGAGTTTATAGCTAAAGATAACAGTTCTGTCATTTGAATCTTACATTGCATTATTGTATATTGCAGTAAGTAGACTATTATGTGAATATGACCAGGAAGGCTTCTAGCACAGATAGGCACATTGCTATACCTGGAAATCAAACTCCCATATGAAGGATTGTTTTGGCGTTGGTTTTACAGTTTCTTTTCTGATAAATCTTGATCCTCACACTGTTTTAATTTCAGGTGACATGAAAATAACCTCATTGTGTTCATATGTTATTATCTATCAGTCTTCAGGTTTATGATAAAATTACAACCTAGGGATGCTCACCTCACACCCAGTGGGACTTTCTGCAGCCCATGGGAAAAAGGAATCCAGTGTATAGCTGCTTTCAACACCCCTTCTCTTCAACCAGTTCAGCAGCAAACAAGGAGTAAGTAGGGGTTGATTGTAATAAATTGATTTGCTTCTGTCATGTCATGAGGGGAGGATCACAAGGGAAAATGGTGGTGAGGAGCAGGTTGCAGGTGTAACAAGGACAGTTAAAGTAGCCAGTCTTTCCTGACTCCATGAGACCTCCAAAGAAAGGGACTCCATAGCACACACTTTGCTGAGTTGCTCCAGTGGCAACAGCCAACTCCAGGATGGCTTTTTTGGGTGCATCTGGGGAGACCACACTTGTGAATGATGTGGTTAAAGTGGACAGAATAAGCCCAGTTCTCCTGAGAAGTGTTAAATGCACTTGACTTCCCCCTGGCACTGAAGGCCAAACTTTTCTATTTGCTGCCTTTTCTAGTTCGGGTTCTCTAGCTTTTCTGAGCAACAATCACCAGACTAGAATTGAATTATTCTGTTTTAAATTAATACTGAGATATTCGCTTCAGTCTAGGACTTTCAGTCTAAATTATGAGGTGATGCAGTAGAAATTCCAGCCATTGGCAATGTTACATCTCATTGATGGATCTGAGGCTTTTTTTACATCTTCTAGCACCATTCAGCCATGATTCTTAGCAGAAATTTGAATTTTATTGTAATAAAAAATAATGAACATTTGCATTTTTACTTTGATTTTTGGACAGGTTTTATCTGTCCTTTATCACAAACACCACTTGAAAGATAAACCATCCTGCTACTGAAATGCAAAATGATTTAATGAGACACACCACTGTAAACTCTGTCTTGTTCTCATCAGCCTTTTTCATTATCAAGCAAGTGAAATATCAAATTAGTTTAACTTCTTGACTCACAAGAGAATGCAAAGAGCTCACAAATTAAGATTCACCTGCAAGAATGTTTCAGCACCAGGATTAAATGTGAATGCCCAGTTGATTGATAAGCAGAATTAGCACAGGCGAATAAAGTCCTTGGGGACCAAACCTTCACAGTGCCCAAGAACATGTCACTCAGTGTGACCCCATTTATTTCAATAATATAACAAGCCTGAGACTCAAAATTTCAGCCTGATGATATACAAAGGGTTGCATCCAGCCCAAGGTCTTTAATGATCCCCATTTCTGAATGCAAATACAGCTGTACTTGTCACATACTTTTTACAGTGAAGAAAGCTTCATTTTGCCTCCCCAGTAAGGGAAGAGATGCCTCATTGCTGTTGAGTTGTACACCCTTCATAATAACAGGGTCTCATTCTTTTATTCAAGACCTTGTTCCTAAATCCATGATCTGAAGAAAGAATTAAGGTTTCACTTAATATGGCAAGATTACATGGGACTACTGCAATAGCTTTGTAGATTTTACAGCAGGAAGAAAATCAGTGACCAGCCTGGAAAAAAAACCTGCCAGCCTCCCCCTCCCCACCTAGACAAAAACAAAACAAACAAGCAAACAAAACTGAAGTTGACTAGCAAGTATTAAATAACTTGTAATTTAACTAATCTGTATCTATTCAGAAAGACCCTCTCTCTCAATTGGTACTGAAGCTATGTCCCACATGTTAATTGAATCTCACTGCTGAAAATTAGCAAGTTGATTCCAATTTGTATTCTGTTGCCCTCAAGGAAGGTTACTTCCTCCTAATACCTGGTGTTGAATGCTTATCCATTAGTCATTTTTCAAGCAACAGAAAGATAGCTGGACTATAGCACTGTGCATATTTTCACACATTGCTTTTTTTGCATGCTTTCATGCATGGTGCATCATATAAGACACAGCATCAACTATTTTTCTCTAGAGGTATATGTGCTGTAGCCCCTGTGAAAAACTTATCCCTCCAGGGAAGGATACCTCTGAGAGAAATTGAGATTTTTATGGTGGATTAGCCAGTGTGTAGGAGTGCTCAACTTCTCTCAATTTTTTCCTTTTAAATTCTTTAATTTAAAATCAATTAGGTTGGAGAGGACCTTCAAGATCACCGAGTCCAGTCTTTGATCAATTATCACTTTTGTGACTAGACCATGTCACTGAGTGCCACATCCAGCCACATCTTGAACTCTTCCGGGGATGGTGACTCCACCATCTCCTTAGACAGCCCATTCCAATGCTCAATATCCCTTACCATGAAGAAATTCTACCTGACATCCAACCTAAGCCTCCCCTGGTTCTGCTTGAGGTCATATTCTCTGGAAGAGGATGATCCCCATCTTGCTACAGCCTCTTTTTCAGGTAGTTGTACTGAGCCACAGGTGGGACAAGCTACAAAACAGCTATTTTTTTCAAATTGTGCTGTCAGAGTTTCCTACATTTCAACTTGCTAAATTTTACTCCAGGTCACAACCTCAATTTTTCAAGAGCCTTGGTTGCCCATGACATTTCTTTCACAATATTTCTTATTCCTGAAGTGCACCTTTACTCTGCTATCCTATCTTATCCTATCCTATCCTATCCTATCCTAGTCTCATAATTTTATTTTTCTGTGAAGAGTTTGAACACTGATATATTAAATTTTTTCATTATAAAATGTACTTCCGGTAAATGATAGCTAAGGTGTTGCCATTCTGAGTTGAATAGGAATACTGCAGCAGTTGTTATCAAGCTTCTCCAATATGTTTCACACTGCAAAAGAGTTTATGCACTCAATCAAATCCTTATTAAAAAAAAAAAAAAGATGGAGCAATCATATTCCATCTGGAATTAGCCATCAAAAAAAAAAAATTATAAAAAGGAAAATAAGAGCTATGTGAAACAGCTTCTCCTTGTCTTTTAAATTAGGTGTAGATTCATCATTGAATCACTTATTATAATTCAGAAAAGCAAAGAAAACAGAGCAGAGTTTAAAACTCAGAAAACAGCAGTTAAAATATGTGCTTTTTTTTTTGCAAAAACAAAGTTGATTTGCTCTATCAGCTGCAATTCTTCACAAAATAGCTTATGGCCCCAATGGCAAGGTAACGAAAACAAAAGAGAACTTTGAAAGCAAAGCACTTCTAGAGGTGAGAAAAATATATGCTGTATTCTTGAGGTTTGTTTTGTACCATGCCAGAAGAGCAAGAGAGACATAAACACTGAGGTTATGGCCACAGTGAGTCACTGGAGCTGCGCATAGAGAACCAGGGACACATCAGTGAAACTGGCAGGTCATGGGATCCCTTATTGTTTTTGCTATTAAAGATTTTGGCTCTGTAAAACCAAAGGAAAAAGCTGTATGCAGCTTGACAGATGAAATCACTGCAGAGAGATACTGATAGCTGTGCAGCTTCTGCTCTACCGTATATGTAATCCATCCCACTGCCAGTCAATCAGAAAGGAACATTGAATCAGGTTAGGTAGCCCAAACACAATCTTTATTTTGTGGGAGATCTGTTATTGGTATCTGAACAGTTGGTACAGAGAAGAAGCTCTTCAAACTAAAGAATTCCCAGCTAGCACCTCCTCAGATAGAAGAGAGTGTCCCAATTCTCATCATGAATAACATATTCAGGTCACCCTATATCTTAAGTTTAGCAGGTCCAGTGCTGCACAGAGATCCTGAGAAGGGGACAGCTACCAGAAAATTTTAGGTAGAGATTTAGCAAGTTTTTCTTGAGGATCTCAAGGACTTTCATTTGTTTATTTAGAACCGTGTAGCTGAGACCCTTAGGGAGTTTGGTAGTGTTCACATTTAGAAGAACAGCTCCATGAGGGGATATATCTGTTGTATCTAAAGGAAAAATTGTTATGGTCATCTGACTAGATTGAACCTTCTTGTGCAGCTCAATCACACTGCTTCTGATGGCAGTATATTCTGCCACCTAACTGAAATTCTAACACTACCACTGAATATATCCTCATATGGCCATGAACATAACCACTATCAATCTCCTTCTCAGCTTGCAAGCTTCACTGAGTGTCTTTCTCTTCCTGTCACTCTATTCTACTGCTTGGATCTTTTGATTCATCTGAGTTTCAGCCCTGGTTACCAGACTCACCTGACATAATCTGCTCACTTAGAAGATGCCACCGACAGTAATTTTGGCTAATCAACGGCGGATTTCATAAAATACTGTTCTCAGATACACAGAAGTGCCTATGATCTCAATCTCTGGAGAGAAATACATGTCATCCAGTCCATGAGCTCGTGTTTTTGTTTGTACTGCTTTTGGGCCTTCATATCCAGCTGTATTCTGTTTCACTATTGCCTTGTCCACTTGTGTATCTGGGTGCTCATCTGAGCCTCACTGCCCATCCCTTCACTGCAGTCTCTTTCTCCTCCACCTCATGCTTCCCCTTGTACTTTTAAAACTCTGCTCACTCCTTGCTATTGCCCACTTCTGCAACCAAGCCAGTATCCCCAGGATCAGTTGCTCTCTGGAGCTGTCATTTGCTCTATCAGCTGCCTTCCAGCAGATCCACAGTCCCCCTTTCCCTCTACTCCCTGGGCTCCCTCCAATCCCAGGCTTTCCACAATCATCTATCATCATCTGCTCTGCAGCAGTATCAGATATCTCCCTCTTCCTACCCTGCCTAAATCCCACAGGGAAGCAGAGGGAAGAAATGCTCTTTACTGCAGCAGTCAGGAAGAAAGAAGGTACTGCCTCTGGCATCCCAGAGGGGTCATCTCAGAAAAAAGTCAAGATGCTGTTGGCTAGACTTTGACCTGTGTGCACAGAACCATCAGACACTTTTACCACTAGGAAATATCTACTCATGTGCAAACTAAAATTTACCAACTTGACACATTTACACAGGTTTTGAAGAGGACAGCAAGAGACAACTTTCATCTGCAGATCCCCTTTCCTGCTCCTTTCCATTCAACCTGTCATGAATTCAGATCGCTTAAAGAACTGCTGTCAAAGTTATTAGCAAAAGCAGTTTTAATATGATGCTGTAAAACTGGTGTAAAAAAGTTCCATGACAAAGTTCACATTTTTACTGTTGAGTACCATCATTTGAACACTGATTCAGAACATATCAAGACTAAAATCAAAGTTAGCAATTCGAATCAAAGTTACCATACTGCAAGTTTATGCATGATATTGTTTGCTACCAAAGATCAGTCACTTGTAAAGCTCTCTCTGTCACAAGTAGAAACCTTGAGAGATATCCCAACTCCAGGGGAGATTACCATCAGGCAGCCATGCTGCTAAGCAGGGAGAGGTCAAAGAGGCTCATTTAGGCTGTGAATATTATGTGAGGGTCTCCACACTGTGGGTCAAGCTTGTTGACATGCGAACCAGATTCAGCTTACACTGCAAATGATTGCTCCTGCAAGAATGATAAGCAATCCTTCAAAGGCTAGCCCAACCTCTAGGGAAAGTGTGCTGGTATTATTCCCAGTATCATTCCTGAAAGGGTAAAACACTACAGTCTTGGTTGCGGTTTTCTGAATGGGTTACACCTTAGAGGCTCAACTTGTTAAACTGCTCGGACTACAGACAACAGTCCCTTTGGCCACTCAGAATATCTCTGCTGTGTCTCTTTAACATCAAAATACAAGATCATCTGAAAGAATAAAGACAAATACAAGCAAGCTGCCAATCCTGAAATGCCTGTGGAGCATCTTTAATTACAGTCTGAGGCCTCAGGAGGAGACCCGAGAGCACAGTTACTGCAAAGTCATTAGCCCATGGCATTTTCAATTAAAGCCTGTCAGGCCCAACGAGATGTGCTCTGATGGAAGGGGAATTATTAGCTATGTTTTTTGGAATGAAATAGTCCCACATTTGGCATGGGACGGACATGAGGCCTGATCAGAGCCCATCAGAATGTATTGTGCAGAGCTTGGAAAGTGATGAAAATTTTGTTTCTGAATCTTTGCTACTATGAGGTAAGGATGAGTTTCTGAGAAGACAAATCATGGTTGATTAAACAGGTTACAATACAGGTGACTTGATGTCCTGATTTCAGCTGGGAAAAAGGTAATTTTCTTCTTAAAAGCTTTCAAGTTCTGTGTTTCAGATTTAGTATGAGAATAATGTTGATAACACACTGATGTTTTAGTTGCTAATAGTACCTACTCTAAATAAAGGACTTTTCAGTGTCTCATGCTCTGCCAGTGAGCCGGTGTACAAGAAGCTGGGAAGGAGTGTAGCCAGGAAAGCAACCTGAACCGGACAAAGGGATATTCCACACCAGCAAATGTCATGCTCAGCACATAAACTGGGGGCAGTTGGCTGGGGGTTGCTGACTGCTGCCCAGGAATGGTCTAGACATTGGTTAGATGTCGTGAGTAATTGTATGGGGCACCGCTTGTTTCTCTTGGATTTTATTCCCCCCTCTCTCACCCCTTTTCATTACAATTAGTAGTAGTATTAGCGGTATTTATTTATTTTAATTATTCAACTGTAATGATCTGAACCCACAAAGTTTTCTTTTCTTTCCTATTCTCCTCCCCACCAGGGTGAGGAGCTAGGGAAAGTGAGCAAGAAGCTACATGGTGCTTAGTTGCCAGCTGGTGCCAAACCACAACATTTAATGATGTAGAAGACAGAGAGGTCTGAAAGAGATATTCTCTGATTTATGGCAGGACACTTCAGGCAGTCACAAAAGGATGGACAACAGACTTACTTCATATGAGTAAGGCAGAACAAATAAGATTCATAGGAAATTGGCTGCCTTTCTAATAGGAGAGCTGTGCATTTAAAACATTACTGTGTTTAAAGAGAGAACAAAAGCAGACTAAGACCTCACGACAAAGTGAAACAGGTTTGCATGTCATGCTTAGAGGAAAAGATGCATCTGAGAAAAATTGGAATCCTGTTGACAAGTCATAAATGCCAGACTGCAACAGCAGGGGGTATGCACCAAGATAAGGAAAAAGATCACACAAAAGCCCAACCTGTCCCTGAAAGGTCAGGACATAACCTTTAACAGCCAAAGCTGGCCCATGTGTTTACTGTACGTGACCTGGAGGTCTGTCCAAAAGCCAAGAAAATAATGAAGTTTAAGGTTTAAGCCTGCAAAGATCTGCATATCTTGCAGATGAGTTCAAGTACAAATGTGCCATTTAATCATAAGACATTTTTCCCCTAAGTTACCTAAAAATTAGTGGGAACACAATCAGTGGTGAATGATAATAAAAAGGCATCATGAAAGGGTCAACATCCAGAAATGCTGGGTTCAGCTGTCAACAGTACAAGATTCATAGGCTGCTGAATCAAATATTTCATTTTCATTAGGACAGGCTTGCTCACTGAAAAGTGGTCATTAGAAGAGTAGGCCATGTAGCCCCAATTATTTACTTACTAATAAGTCACTAAGTCTTGATGCTATCATACACATTTCATACAGCTACTGGTGCTTGGACATTTCAGTTACAACCTCTGAGAAAATTAACCAGCGCTAAAGCATCAGCACTGAACTAATGAGCTAATACTTTTATTTGTTTGGACTGACCTTAGCAAAGTTTTGGTGTAGGTCAGCTTGCACACTCCTAAACACCTCTTGATCTGAAGTGAGGGTGGGTAAGTACTGTCTCCAGTCGGCAGTTCAGGTGACATTGCACCTTGTGGTGGGCACTAGAAGAGGTTAGTGTGATGTGTACAGGGTGTTGATCTAGGGACTAGAAAGGTAAGCCTTGTGCTCTTTCATTTCTTGGGACAAATTCTGCCATTAAAGCAGGATCAAATGACAGCAGATGGAATAACAGAGGAAGACAGATCACACCAAGAAATCACAAAACCTAGAGAGTAACAGAACTGAACAGAAAGACAACTGGAACTAGTCAAACAGAAGACTAAAGCAGACGGATTCCAGCCAGAAGCAGGAGTATTCAGAGCTTTTGCCAGTTACTGAGCTGCCTTGGGCAGAAGAACTTGGACTTATGAGGAGCACAGAACAGTGCTTCTCCAGCCAGAGGGTGTGCTTTGCCAGCACAACAGGGAAACTGCACAAGGTCCATCTTATGGGCTTCACTAAAGGACAGAAACAGACCATGAAAGGCTTATGGCATCCATTGGTTGAGATGTTGCCACAGAGAGATGGCACTGAGAGAGGCAAAGGCAGAAACAATTCCTACACTAACAGCAGCATCACAGACAATCAAAAAGTGGGATGAAGACCCACACATTTAAGACTTGAAGGCCTAACACAGTGTCTTCATAAAGGCCAAATCCTGAGAGTCAGCTACAAGATGGGACGAAGTGACTGACGGAAGTCAACAAATGCTTGCACAGAGACTTTGAAATAAGATGGATATCACAAAGAAGGCAGCAAATTACAAGAGTTCAGTAGAGGAAGACAACATGTAAAAACACAGCAAAAATTTCAGATGTTAAGAAGGAACTCTGTAAATTGATTCTTCAACTAAAGAGCTAAATTAGAGAAAGATGGTGCAGAATTTATCACACCTGGCTTCAAACGTCAGCCATGCAGATGTCTCCCATCCAACCAGTTCATACTAAATTCCCTTTACAGTTGGTGGAAAAAATATACGATTCATCTCACTTATTTGAGACACCTGCTTTAGAATGACATGACTTGTGCCCCACTGGTACTTGCTTCTCTCCATTTCCAAGAAGGGAGTTTCAGTGATTAGCTCAGATGGAGGCATCTGCATGTGGCCTCATAACTCCCAGCCAGGGAGTCGTCTTGTGTTTTACCTCCCATTAAGCACCATGCAGGAGGTTGATTGCCATTTTCATATGTGGAAGGAATTTTTTTCCCCGGCAGCTAAAGTGGCACATGACTATATGGGGCTCTTTTTCACATACTATGTTGCAATCAGGAGGGCTGGCTTTGGGTTGATTTAAAATTGGATTGGCTTTTAGTGCACTTCTTCATTCAAAATGGTCCAGTGGAGGTCACTAAGCCAGCAGACTAAAATTTTGATCATTGTTTGTACTGTGATTTAAAATGGTAAAGAGCTGCACCAGCTCTCTCTTGAACAGAAGTTGCAGTTCTTTCCATCTGCCTCTCTTCTCCATGCTGTGTGCGCCAATGTCATTGGATGGATAATGGCTTCCCACAGAGGCCCTCAGCAGGGTGGAGGCCAAATTCACTCTTGGGATGTGATGGTGCCTGGTGAAATCTGCATTGGATAACCTTGCTGGATAGTTTAGGATACCATGGGAAAGGCTTCAGCTGCAGCTATAAACCATTATCACTTCTAACTCCAGTAGGGTGTCTAAGTCTCTTTTGCCTATCAGTTGTCAGCTGTACAATATGAATGTAACAGAGGAGAAACAATAACATAAATTGAGGTTACTTTAACCTAAAAAATGGCACATATTTATTACACGTTAACAGTCCTTTACTGCACCCACACGAAGTTCAAATGTTCACAAACAAAATGACATGAAGGCAAGTGCTCTACTTTTAAAATACAAGTCTAATAAACCTTGAGCTACCTGAGGACAAAGTTAGTACTGAGTTCATGCACATTCCAATGAGGAATTAAATATTAATCTAGAAGGCTAGTGGTAGTTTCTTACAGGTCTTGACATCACTGAATCTTGCAGTGGCAGTGCTGAGAGCCAGACCTGTGCTCTTTGCTCACACACCTCACGTTAATTTTAAATGGAATCATCCCTCTGTAAAAACTGAATAAAAATTGTAGGGCATGGGTCTTACAGTGTTGGTTACAGTGTTTTAGAAATCTGTGGAAGATGCTAAATCTGAGAGGCTTGCATTCAGAGCTCAAACTCAAATCTTCCTTCATAAATATAGTTTATACACTGGGGGTTTCATATCCTAAGGAGAAACTTGATCTAAAATGAGTCTTGCAATATTTTACGAGGCATGCTTAACCTCTTAATGTGTGTCATGCAAAGATTAAGAGGCAGTGTTATTGCTTGCAAAATCACCTGCTATTTCCAGGAAACAGTCATTTGCTGGACCTGTCCTTGTCACTGGCATAAGTATAATGCTTTTAATAATCTCCCATTGCCTAAGTGATGTGTTTGCATCAAAATGATGGATATCCTATATCTGGCAGAAATTTTAAAGATCTATTTATTTCTATCTTGTTCTTCTGCTGCCATCTAGAGGTTTTATTCTTAGACTGACAAAAAAGAAAATAAGGTGCTTTATTATATTTCAAAGTTGCTTTTAAAAATTGTCTGCACCTTAACATCACTTAGGGTGCTTTTACCACTGAACCTCTGTCTCCATACAAGAGCAGATTAATGAAGTGTGTAGAAGTTTTTGAGCTGTAGGATGCAGGTGAGACTTATGAGCTGGAGTAAGATTTATGCTAGAGGCAAACACTGTCATAAAAAAAATCTTTTCCTCATAAAAAGCACCTGTAAACTGGCCTTCGGAGGAATTTTCATAGAACAGTTTTTTCCAGAAAATAAACAGCAACATATCAAAGCATCCTCAAAGTAAGCAGGTGCTTGGAGAAAAGGCAGCCTTGCCAGCCTTGCAGCAGAATGCCAACATGACAGGCACAGCTACGACTTTGGCCCATCAGCACAACTGGCTGACATCTTATCTGCCTCCCGTGACAAGTCCGCAATGCTCCATTTCACACTAGCATTGCCCAGAAAAGCACAACATGAAACTCAGACAAGACAAAACTCACCAGTGCGACAGAAAATCATTCTAATAGAAACATTTCTTCTTAAAGGTAACAGAAACAGCTAATTCACTGTAATGGGCTCCTGGTTTTGTAAAAATAATAGATTCACATGCAGTATAAATGAGTCCATCTCCCTTGACCTTAGTGTGAATAGGTTAATTTGGCATCTGACCTTCTCGAGCAAATCTTAACTTCTTGTTTTCCCCTTCAAATGTTTATTAATTAAACTAATGCTAACACCAGGTCTGTGGAGGGCATGTGCAAATGCTAATATGCCTCACTATGTATTCCTTCTGAATAGATTACCAGAGCACCGTTTTTGACCCTCTAATATCCGTCCTATTTTATTGCCCCTCTGGGCAACTAGGTGTACGTTGACTCTAAAAAGATAGTCCCTTTTAAACAGAGCTGAACCAATTCATTTCCCAGAACCAATAATAAGATTTTAAAATGTGTACAAAGAAACCAAAGGCACACTGAACACTGAAATATATGAAAGAGTTTTTAGGAAGTCCTTAGCCTTTTGAATACAATGTTCCTGTGAATGATAATTTCTCTACTTCAGCAGAGGATTAACTGTCATAATAAATTATTTCTGTTTGCCTGGACGGAAATAAGTGAAACTTGCTTAACTAAGAGGGCCAGCAAAAGGTACAGCAGAGATGAGACTAACCTTGTCTCCTGTGCCCAAGGATGCCCCTGATAAAGGCAATAAAATTAACCTGTGTAGTGTAGAAGGAGATAAGAATAATATTAAATTCCTGCTGATACTCACTTTGTATGCTATGGAGACTGGCTCTGATGTTTTGTGAGCCTGCCATAGTAAGATTTTGGAAACCTTAAATATCTTTAATAAGAAAATAGAATAGAAAAGAAGAAAATTTGGTTTATTTCATTGACAGACTTGCTGAAGTTCTCGTGATGACGGATTCCTATAAAATTATATTTTCTTATTTTGACAGATACTCAGATGGTAAATCCTTACTTTTCTTTATGTCCTAAAATCTCCTGACTAAACTACTTATGGTAATACCACGTTCTTCAGTCTTTAACCCTCTTGAACACTTTCATTCAATGACCAGATGCAGAATGTAGGTACCTAGCCACAAGTTTTCACCCAAAAAAAGTATTTTTCATCACCATTCAGTATAATTCCTGGATGTTTAGACGTACTTAAACATAAACTCACTGTTGATTTGCTATGGGTACAAAAACCTTTCAAAAAGATTTTTATTTAAAATCACAGCATCTAGGTCTAGTTTCTTTTTCTGTCTGTTTACCCAGCCAGGTAAAGGAAAAAAAAAAAAAAGATAAAGAGAAGCAGCACTTCCAAATACAAACCAAACTCAGCATTAGTGCACTACCCTTGATAGTCAGAGATACTGGTTCAAATCTCCATGGATGGGAAGGAGGAGGGAGGGGATTTCTGCTCTTCTGTATCCCAGATGTGTGCTCCAACCTGCTGCGTCTGACAGCTTATAAATTGGTTTCTCATTTTGTGCGCTTTTCATCTTTCTCCAAAACAAAAAAATATTTTGGTTCAAGTGAATTGGTTGCCAGACAAAACAATGAAAGGTCTATGTCACTTAAACTAAATTTTAAAAAAATAAATAAAAAAGCCCTGAAATTAAATTTTTTCTAAAACTGTCCATTTTCCTGGACATTTTTTCGGTTTGTCTGCTGCAGGGAGGAGGAGAGAAGTCATAACAACTGTTTCTACATTTCCCATACTTAAGCTCAGAAGTTGAAACTCGTGAAAGACTCAGCATCAGCTTTCAGCAATGACCCCAAACACAAATTTATAGTCTGTATACTTGTGTCAAGCTCTTTCATTCAGTTTCTCCTGTGATGATTTTGCAGTGCCATTTTTTCACGTGACCCCCTCATCCAAGCTCCCGTCTCCCACAATGCTCCCTTTTCATCTCATTTATCCTGGAGACTGGAAGAAGTCACAAGAGAGGAGGGCTGCATTCAATGTGTACCACTAGTATTACTCACTATTAGAACTCTTCCTGGAAGCTGCTTAGCAAAGAACAAAGGTTTTTCCAGATACATAGGTGGTTTTTTATTGAATGAGGAACCTCATCCAAAAAAGCTATCACTGCAAACTCTGTATTATGTATTGCATGAGAGATAGCTGAACAACTAATGCCCATCCTATTTGAATGTTTCACAATAAGAATATATTGATATTTTTGTCTAGAAGAACATCACTTCACCCGTGGAAGAGTTCTCTTGATCTTTTCGGTGAGAGGAGAATCAAAGACATAATTATCTTAAGTGACTGAATTGTATACATATCTTCTGGTGCCAGTTTAAGCTTGACCTGTATTGTAAAAAGTAAAATGAATGTTGCAAGTGCCACCCAGTGACTGTGATTAACCATAATTTGCATTCTTTATTGAAAGTCAATAGTCTGCATGCTACCAGCTGTGAAATTGTGCAATAAGCAATAATTAAACAATGAAGAAGAGTAAATAGAACTAGTTAGGTGTGATCTGGAGCAGTGAGTAGCAAAGGTGACTTTTAAAGTTTTATTAGCACAAAGCAGGAAAAACAAGGTACAACCATGTGACCTATGGTTCAGTGAGTAAACAGTGAACATTTGTAAAAGTTTACTAAAATCACACTATTGATAGGACAAGAGTATCTCTACTAAAGCAAGACTATTCACTAAACTTACAGGGCCAAAGGTTTCAAAACCAAAAGGACCATCTCTGAATATCTATCTAACTGCAGTTCACTACCTTTACTGATGGGACATTTGTTCTCAGAGGCTTGTTGGGTTCCTTGGAGTTTTGAGGTTTTTTTACAGAGGATTGAGAAGTGTGAAAATGAAAGTTTACTGTTGGTTTGTAGGCTTTTGAAACTTGCCACTGCATATGGGAACCTCTGGCAGGAATTTGGCTATACACTGTTTGCAAGTCCTACTCTATTAGATGCACTCAAAATGAGATTGTTGCAGATGTGTACAGCACCACAGCACAGCTACCTCCCTACAGCAAATTTAAAAGCTCAGTTTCCCTTTGGACATTACCAATGAATTTTGTGTGGAAATAGCTCAAATACAGTTTACGTATTCTATTCTGTTTGTCAAACATAGTGTGAAGCTTCACTTGTTACTGGATCTTCACTTTGCCTGAGGTTTGAGGACTTCTTCTGATGGTGGTATTGGCCTGGGTTTAGCAAGTTGGCCAGGCTTAATTTCAGGCATTTTTTCACCATGTCTGTACACACTTACAGTGACATCCACTGTTTCCCCTCCATACTTGTTCTTGACATGGATGCTATATTTGCCTGAATCTTCTGAAGTCACTCCCTTGATTGTTAAACTGGCATATTTCCCTTGTTCCAGTGAAATTGCATAGTGCTCATCAATTTCAAAGGTCTTGTCGTTCTTGAACCAAACCACTTCAGGGTCAGGATTTCCAAACACAGTACAGGTCAGATTCAGTGTCTGAGGGAGGAAAACATAAGTAATTTTGAGATCAGTACAATTTGTTTAACTAGAATATTCTCAGTATTGCTTTCAGGCATTTTTTATTCTTAGATAATTAAACTAAGATATAGTATCATGTTCTTGAAGACTGAAAAGTATACTGAAAAGTAGAGTCTCTAATATTTCTTTTTCCCTTGAGTCAGACTTTCGACCATCTCACCGGTGACTGTGATACAGTAATAGCCTCAGGGTTACAGTGTCTGAAGATGGTAAGTTGGACTGTCATTGCAGTCCTGCCTGCAGGAGACTCCTGACAACCCATTAGTCTGACATGAGGTTCAGGCAATGATAGTTTTAAAAACATCCTTGAAGCTTCCCTGTACACAGCAGGGTGGAAAACTGAGCAAATCTTTTCTGACCAAGGCCTCCTGAGGTTATTGCTTGAGATGATTAAAAAAAAAATCACTTAAAAATAGAATACACAACATGAATCACTGGACATCGAGTCCAGGTGCTGCTGACTGGTAAAGTGGAAATATTTTATGAAGAATGAATAATACATAAATACTGGAAAAGTGCTCCTAGAATCATAGAATGGTTTGGGTTAGAAGGGACCTTAAAGATCATCTACTTCCCATTCCACTGCCATGGGGAGAGACATCTTCCACAGGCAGGGACACCTTCCACTAGACAGGGTTGCTCACAGTCCTATCCACCCTGGCCATGTGTAACATACTCAGAAAATAGCTGACATTACGTAATGGACCATCCTGGCAGCTTAGGTGTTTTTCAACCACTGAACTGAGACTTAAGGAGCTCATAAAATTTTGATGAGCATTCTTCCAAATTTTTGTAGATGCACTGCTGAACCGCATTTTGACCACCCTCTATGTATGTGTATGTAAACTTCATGTATTTACATACAGTGATCACAGAAAAAATGAAAGAAACATCTGAGAAGTTGCATTGATTAGTTCCTACTTTTTTCACCTTTGCTGAAAACTCATTCTGTGCAAAATTTGGCCCTAGATAACTAAGACACCTTAAGAATTTAACATATGCAGCATTGTGTTAAGAAAGAAAAAAGAAAAAAAAAACAGGAAAAAGTAAAACAAATTAAAAACCCTACTGTTAACAACCCCAAACTGACAATTTCTACCAGAATTCTTCCTTTTATTGCCTCCACATTCCCCTTCAGGTTTCACCAAATCCTGATCCAGAGGGAGCTGAGAAAGTTCATCTGTGTTCACAATTGCATGTTTCTGAGCAATGTTTTTTATGATTGATGATAGCTGAATAGATGTCATATAATTCAGAGTAAAAATAAAACAGGAAGAAATTTTCAGTGATCAAAATCACCATATGTTCACAAATAGAAGTGGTCTTGCACAATTCATGCATCCAAAGTCAGAATGCTGAAGGAAGATTTACTCACTCTGGGTACAATCTAGTGGCAAGCTAAGTCTTTGAGTATTCTGGAAGAAGTGATATTGTGTAGAAGGCAAAGTTAACTAATAGCACAGTAGGAAGCTAGGAATAGCAAAGTTAACTAATAGTCTAGTAGGAACTAGACTTACTACAAAATATTTAAAAGAGTAATTATGCAAGCACAAAAATGAAATTTTGGGAAAATAACCTTCTCTCTAATGCTGTGAGTTTTATTCTTTCTGTCCTTTATGTAAGATGGGCAACTTTGAATTACTATTGCTTTCAAAAGCGACCTCATTTAAGAGCAACTAATAAATCATAATAATTAATCAAATCTTAATAAGTTAATATTAAGAACTTAGCAGAGAACAGATATATTCCACAGTCAATTTAGATAACTTGGGTCTGTTCCAATTTATCAAATTATAGATTTGAACTAAAAATCAAATTATTCTCCTTCTGCTTTCAGTTTCTATGGAATCATCTACCTCCCCTCACCTTTAGACATCAAAGTAAACTGCTCAGCATGGCAAAAAGCTGTCCTTACCTTTCCATCCATTATAGTAACGACATCAGGCAAACCACCAATGACTTTACCACGATCTAGGAATTAAAGAAAAATATGGTGACTGTGTGAAGTTTAGACTTCAAAATTACTCATTTTTAATGATTTTACAACTTTGTGTCATGACTCACAGTTTTGGTTTTTTGGGGTTTTTTTAAACTTTAAAAAAACAATACATTTTTTGTGATATTTTAGGAGGGTTTTAATGTGTTATATAGTCCCCTTAGATTTTTTTTTGCAGAGATTGTGCCACAGCATTCTAAACTGATACACATAAGAACCCTGAAGCTACTGCTGAGATTGACAGTTTGTGCTTTGGGCCCAGAGCAAAGTAAGGAGGGCATTTTTAGCATCCTGGTGGTATCTGAAAACTAAGGAAAATTTGTTCTGCCACTGTCTTTGAGGGCAGAAGCATCATGTCATCACCAGGGAATAGATATCATTTCCAGTACTCCTACAGTCCCTAACAATAATGAGCTTCCCCATAGTCTGGGTCTCAGCAAGCAGTGCACAACACACAGCACTAAGCAATCTTAATGGATAGATTTGGTATCCTCAGCAGCTTTCAGTCTCAACACCCCCTTGTATGACACACAATTCACACTTCACTAAATCTCTGCAGACACAAGGTACAGTGGAGGCTTGCAAAATATATAAAGTGTTTAGTGGGTTTCCAGAGCAATTAAAGACAACTAAATCCACAAATTACTACTGTTATTGTGATATTTTGTGCTAAGAGAGGATTTCTGCAGCCACAGAACTCAGTAAATTATGGCAGCATATCATGATGGATGCTTTAAAAAGAACACTAGATCACATTGTTAAACACCTATGATAAAATGTGAAATAAACTTACTTTTCTCAGCAAAAGCAGCTGCCCTAGAGTTGTTGAAAAAGAAAGAGAAACATAAAGTGTTATTGATGAAATTAATAATAAAATATTTTGTGTAAGCAAAGGCACTGTTGTTATGGCATTAAAACACAAAAGATGCAGCACTTACTTGAGTCGCTGGAACTCTGCATATGCATCATCAAAAGCTGTAACAAAACAATTGAGAGGGTTATTTTCCATGAACATGACTTGCACTTGGGGCTCAATACAAACATTTAAACACATACCCATGTTACAGCTTTTTTAAAAACCATGCAGGGTCACACAGTAGCACAAAGAGAAACCAGACTCCTGAAACCTGTGCTGAAAACAGATACAAGACTAAAAAGATGATAACAGTTATAAAACTGTACTATAACTGTTTCTGATCAAAGACTATCTGACTTTACTATAATTCCTCTATTTCCAGTAAAATCTGCATAGTCTATGAAAAGGCACAATATAAATCTGATCTTAGAAATATACCTTGCCCAGACAGATCAAGTGTACGTTTGTAGGATTCCTTGCTACCAAAGATTTCAAAGGTGTAGTTCCCCTTATCCTTTTCAGTGGGTTCTCTTATCTGCAACCAGGCAACATCCTCTCCACCTCCAATCTTCATCTTTTCACCAGAAGAAATCTTAGATTCCCTGAAAAAAAAAGATGAATAGAGATGAGTTTGAACATTCTTTTCCTGTATATTGTCCATAGGAAATTATCTATAAAAAGTCACAAATGATAACATACTACTCCTAAGCTATAAATAAATTGCAACTAATGGGCTCATTTTCTCAGAATAGTCTTTGCTTCCTGATGGGGAGTATGAAACACTTTGAAAACACTTTAAAAATATTAGCTTGAGTTTTCATTTCAAAGCTCTATTTGTTCACTCTTTTCTCTTTCTCCTCTCCTCACACAGAGTTATGCTTACATCTTTATGCACATACACAGCTCTGTGTGAAAGTGTTTAGAGTTCTGTACACTTCATACACAGAAAAATAGAATACATAAGGATTGTAAATTATAGGCATCTTTTTTTGATGAAGGAAGGATATATTTTGTCTTTCATTAACTTCAAAAATCAATTAACAAAAGATTTTTATAAAGTTATTCTTGCATCAAGTTAAAATACGCTTTTGTTTTTTAAAAAAACAAGAAAACAACACTTCTTAACTGCAGATAAGCAATAAAAACTCTTTAAAAAACAATGGCATTAGCTTGACTTATCATCACTTCTTGGTTAAGAACAAAAGAAATGCTCTGCAGATTCAGATCAGGTGGTTTTGTCTGTCCTGAAGAGAGGAAATAGAAGAAGCTATTTAATCAGAGTATGTAAACCAGATCACTTTCAATGGCTCAAAGAGAATTTTCCTCTTTCACTCATTAACTAAGGAAATACTTCTTTTCATTCTTCCTCCCCAAGCATCTTTAGCTGGAATTTTAATAAATGAAGTCAGTTATAGCTTTTTCTTGATCACTCATTTTATTTGCCCAGACCAAGCTGATTTGACTCCATAGCTGGAGTCATTTTGATAGGGAAAAGGTATTTTTACCATTTCCCTTTCTTTAGGGCAACTTCATTGTGTTCAGCCTACCAGATTAGATTTCTGAATAGAAACTGCTATATATTAGAAAATATTACATATAATGTTTCCCACTCTGGCCTGAGTGGAGGATGAGTACTAGCTCTAGGACTTGTATTGTACTCCATGCTATGCAAGACAGTGGATAATTCAATGCTAGCTAGAAATTTACCTGGTAAAAAAAAAAATAAAAAACATGGGTTTTGTAGCCTTTCAATTTTTCCAGGAAAAAAATTTGCTATAACCCCATTTAAAGGATCTGGGAATTTTGGAGAGATTGGTGCATTGGTTGGTTGGTTTTGGTCTCTGTTTTGACTTTAAAGCTCTGATTATAGTCATTATATTAATATAAGAATAGAAATCTTATTCATGCATAATCTGTGTTCAATGATCTTCTAGACAATCAAAGTGTAAGACATTATAAAATCTGAAATATTTAGGGGGTCCTGTATGTAAAAGCAAAAGAAAATACAAATATAAATGTAAATGTAAATGTAAATGTAAATGTAGATGTAAATGTAGATGTAAATATATAATATATATCAGTGTGCACACTGATAATTCCATATTAGCCATGTAGCATTCTTCAGTTTTATACTTCTATGGGATGGATGGTGGAATAGACTGCCACTTTTAAAACTCAAGCATAAAAGGCAGAGGCAATTTTTTTTCCTTTTCCTTGCCATCATACTGGTATTACTATCATGAAAGAAGAAGAACTTTATAAATACAATGGTTGAGATATAAATACAGTTACACAGCCTTGCAGAAGTGTTCCTGAGCTCCCTGAACATGATGATAATTAACACTTTGTTTGTGTTTCTGTCTTCATAAAAAGCATTGCAAATTTTGGACAACATATTGATATTCCTGTCTAAGTCAGACCAGGTCATTGTGTGTAATCTTTGCAAGCCATCAAGAAATGTGGAAGTTGAAATCACTGGAAGAGTTTTAAAATCCTTTCAAATATTACCTGCAGTTTCAAACAAGTGAGGGCTTGACATAACAAAGCATTTGAACAAATATTTAGCTGTAGATACACAGATGATTTGACTGTCTCCAAAGTCAAAGATTAATGTAACAAGAGAGTGGAAAACTGTTAGGAACTTTAAAGCTCATTTTCGGCCATATTCTCAGCTCTGAGGGTTACTCTCAAGGTATTCTGTGCCCCATTGAATATCTTTTCAAAGAGAAGTATCAAAATTAAAATATTTTGGGTTACTTAAGACTGTATCAGTTTGGAAATAAAAGCATTCTGTTCTTAACACAGGCTTTTATTAAACTGTGAGAGCAGATCCTTGATATTCACCTAGAACTGGGGGGAGTTTCATCCACTTTAGAAAAAGGCAGCCCTGAATAGGAAACTATGCCCAAATATTTTACTGTCTTTTAATCAACCAGATAATACAATGGAAGACAAACAGTCTTGTGTGGAATGAGAGAACACAATACTATAGATTCCTTTTTTTCTGTGTGTTACAGCCCTCCTGATGGATGTTGGACTAGCCTTATAATATTTCTTTTACCCTATGTACTTTCTATGTTAAAAGAGAATATATTGTTCTGCAAAGAGAAATTCATTAATGTGGTCCAGTTGTTAAATGAATGCCCCAGAATAGTAAATACTAAATTGTAAAGACAGCATATTTTTCTCAAGTAAAATTGAAAAAAATATTCTCATCTACCTGTGGCACCAGGTGACTTTCATTTCTTCATTGTAGTATTTCAAGAAACACTGGAGCCTTATTCCTTCCTCAGTGCAAAGAATCTTCAGTGGAGAAGCTGACTTACCTATATAAAATAGAGTATATGTGGATCAAATAGGAGAGATAGTGGAATGAACAGGAAATAGAGGAATGGATTATTTGTACTGTCTGGACAAAAGAAAATTCAAGACCTGGGTCATGATTCTCAACTATCATAGAGACAATTGTCATACCTCTCACAGAACATCTGCTGATTTATAACAGATGAAAGTTCAGTATCAGTTTATGACTTTATTTTCATATACAAGCATTATGACTGGCAAGATCCATTGTGAAATAATGATCTAGGCATACAATTGCCATGAAAGAGTATTGTAATGATTCTAGTTACATAAAAATTTTATTCTTGTGCAAACCCTGTTCTTTCAGTGGAAAGAACAGCTTCTTACTGGGAACAGATCCAGAACCTCATTCTCTATATCAAGAGAATATATTCACTTACTAATGGGAAGCAGGAAGAAAATTATTGCTGCAACATTTTCACTGTATCTAAACCAAACAAACCAGGTGGAATAATACTTTGTTCCCTTTTAATAGTGTCAATTAGCAAGGTCAACTGCTTGTTCAGAAACTTAATAACATCCATAATAATGTAAGCATCAGGACTCTCAGAGATTTCCCACTTAAAATAAAAATTCTCTGTCTCACCCTCGCATGACTTCAAAATAAAAAACCACTACATGAATATTCAAGACAGCATTTACTTACCACTCACTCCACTCAATGCCAGAATTATATCGTCATAAACTGCAGAGAGAAAGAAGAAAAAGGAAGAAAATGTACCATCAAAATTCAATCAGTATATAGCTTTGTTACGTTCAGTTTAATTAAAGCAATATGGGAAATCTTCATATCCTTAAGCAAAGAAAACCATTAAAATTGCAACAGGTGTATAGGACAAATTGGAAACTCTCTGTGTACAGCATATGAATTCTCTGCTGTGTCACTCAGTATCTTGGCCTTTTGTGGAGACAGCTGTCTGCTGCCAAACCTTTGTCTCTCTCCCTTAGGCCAGCAAAAAGAAAAAAGTCATTAAAACTGAATAGCTCACATTCAAAGGAGAGTGCAAGTGAAAAAGAAATTATCTCATTCTTGGTGAGGTTTCACCTTCTCCCTGTAGGATGGCATTTGACAAAAGTAGTCTTTTAACAGCAAGTGAAATAAAGCAGGTATCATATCAAGCTTTTGAAATATCACAGAGCTGATGGGTTTGTAGCAGGAGAGAACCCCAGATACAAGGGCACAAGAGTGAGGAACCCTTTCATAGCAGAAGAATCATATTCGGTGACACCATGTAAGATAGAAAGAAAAAGAAGCACCATAGTCTAAATAATGCATAGTCAAGACTGAGGGATTCTTATTCAATGCTGATGAATTTTTATGAATATGGAAGACAGAGAAATGAGTGAAGTTCAGAAAATACTACTTATATATTTTTTCTGTTTTGATCTGTATATGCACATTTTTGTCTCTGCTAAAATAAATCATGATTCAGTCCCATAACTCTTTGCAATCTCCAGTACGCTTCTGCTGATACCTTGCCATAAGGAAATTAATTGCATATTATATATACCTTACATTTCACTGTCTGAGATGGTAGGGTTATGTTAACCATACTGTCTAAATGAGGGTGGGTTTTTATTCTGAGAGAACAATGGGCAGAATTTATGCAAAATAAATATGCCTGGGAGATTATCAATTGATAATACAGTCTTCTGCAATAAACCACATCTTAAGAACAGCCAGATACTCATTTTTCCTCTTATTACAGGTACTTCCTCCATCTGCTGAAAAGGAAAGCTAAGATCTTTGGTAAACTGGGTTAATTTTTTAACATGTCTTTCTCCTTCTAATACAAGCCTGCCAAATATACTCATTATTTGGGTCAAATATCTACATGCAGGTGGAATTAATCTAGATTCACTTTGGCCTAGTTGGTGGGACCTAGGCAAATAAGCCCAGGGAAGCTCTCTTCACCAAAGTTAAGTAAAATTCATTCATGTTGGCAACAGATCAGTGTTTGTTATGGACTCAGAATATTCTGAGTTGTCAGGAGCATACAAGAATCATCAAGTCCAAGTCCTTAGTGAATGGCTCCTACAGGGATCAAACCCACCACCTTGGCATTATTAGCACTACACTTTAACCAACTGAGCTAGTCTCAAGGTCAAAGAAAACTGACAGTTTTGACAGAAAAAAAAAACATAATTAGAAATAGAATTACAGTATCTCACTGTCATGCCTGATATCATATGAAACCTATTCTAAATGGCTATCATGGGTGTATTTTAGACTATATTGTCTCATTTGCATTTAAATTCATTTGAATACCAGTGCATACTGAACTTAAAGTAACCTGCCCCATAGAATATGCAGTTTTCCCTGCTCCTGCTAAACTTCTCTTTTTATCCTTTATGTTTCAAGGCTAACTCCACCATTTAGGAACCCATTGTGTGGTATTATAGTGCAGTTTTTATGTGTTGCTGGATGACATTTTCAAAGCCTCCTGGACCCACAGAATTAGATACAGTGAATTCTCTAAATAGGCATTTCACTGTACATTTCAAGCACAACAGTCTGCCATACCTGAAGAATAGTCCCTGGAAGCTGGACCCCTGACCATACGATGGAGACCTACTGTATGTTTTGCTTATTCTAGTGGTCAGGATACACATACACAAATCCATAGACTAAGGGAATGCTATCTGTGTATATATCAAAGGACAGGAAGGGAGGAGGTGATTGATGAGAACATATTGCAAAGTGTGGGACCTGAGCACGACATAAAGAGTATGGAATAAGGGACAGAAATTGCACTGGTTTTGGCTGGGATAGAGTTATTTTTTTCATAGCAGCTTTCTGGTTCTGTGTTTTGGATTTGTGACTAAACTAGTGTTGATAACACAGGGATGTTTTAGCTATTGTTGAGCACTGCTTGTACAATGTGGAAGTCTTTTATTTCTTCTCTTCAGACTGCGTCACCAAGGGGAGGCTGGGGGTGCACAAGAAGTCAGAAGGCAAAACAGCCAAGAGAGTTGACCCCAAATGACCCAAAGGACATTTCATACCATATGACATCATACCCAGTATATAAATCTGAGGGGAAAAGGAGAAAGTAAGGAACATTTGGAGTGATGGTTTTTGTCTTCCCAAGTCACTGTTATATGTGATGGAGCCTGGCTTTACTGGAGACAGCTGAACACCTGCCTGCCCATGGGAAACAGTGAGTGAATCCCTTGTTTTGCTTTGCCTGTATATACAGCTTTTGGTCTACTTATTAAGCAGTCTTTAGCTCAATCCAGGAGTTTTCTCACTTTTCCCCATTCAACTCTCTTCCCCCATCTCACGGAAAGAGAGTGAGCAAGTGGCTGTGTGGGGCTGAGATGCCAGCTGTCACTAAGCCACAAAACAGTTTTATGATTTAGAATCAAAATCCCAGTCCCCGCTGAGGGTCCCACATCAACACAGCACTTAATTGCTTTAGGGTTTTTTGTAGATATTAAAGCTTAACAAACCTGAGAGAGAGCAATCTCACATAAAATGGAGTGTCTGTCTCATTAGAAACATACTTGATCTCTTGCCTATCAAAGTGCTAGAGATTAATCACAACAATGCCCAGTGTCGCCCCTCCTAAACTGCTGACCTGCAGTTCAGGTCTCTACAACATAAGAGAAATGAAATGCAAAGAACGCCAAAATATATGCTAATTTGCCATTTACAAGGATAGACCTTTGACATCTCTGGACAACAGGCAGAGATCAGTATTCCATTACAGTAAAATGGAATGTTACCTTTTCCTGATAATTCAAGAGAAGATACATCATGACCTCTGTCATCTGATAGTGTCGCCTTATAAACTCCTTCATCTTTGCGAGACAGCTACAAGGAAAACACAAGATGTTTACTGACAAACTTGATACTACTAGATAGTACTGGATTTGCTCAACCCCTGCATGATTTTCTAAATAAAACAACATACATTGTACTGTCTTCTGGATAAATAATTTTACCAGAGTGGAGATGGAAACTATAAATGATTTTTTCATGCTATTTTTATGGAAATGCATTTAGTTCTTAAGCCTAAAACCTATTCTGATTTCAGTTCAATTTCATCTAGATACCATAAGGTTTTTTGTCTTGCTCCAAAAAGACAGGATTTATCTTGGTCAGTAGAAATTACAAGCACTGTAGTAAGATAACAGGGCATAACTTCAACCTACATAAACTTTAGAAATGCAATTTTTCTTCAACCAAAATTATTTCTTTTTAATTATGTAAAGCATAACACAAAATCTATATCCTGCAATATCAGCTCCTTCATGCTGCTTTCATTCAAGCAGCAACTGTAGTCAAATTATATCTATGCTAAGTAAATAATTAATTCATTACCCTTGGAGAGTTTACATTCTGCAATCTATCACAGTGATATTGCATTAAAGTCAGTAGGGGTTTTTGGTTTTTGTGATTTTATTTTAATTTCTTTTAAAACCTGAAGGAAAATATACAGTTATATATGGATTGGAGATGACTTAATACTTAGACTTACACAAATCCACAAGCACATAAACCATAGCACAAGTATCATATAATTGAATGACAAGCAACAAGAGCAATCCAAGACAAGCAGAAACCACCCTCCCAAAAAAACTCTCCTCAACAAAAATTAAGCCACTGGTAAGACAGTATCCTCTTTCAAGGGAAATGAAGGAAGGAAATTAGAAGAATATGAAGCCAATAAATAAAAAAATTAGATGGAACGCACATTACTGAAAGTAAAAAATCTCAATCTGGGAGGTTTTGTCACTTCACAAAGGCAGCTACTATATAAGTTAAGGTTTCAGATAGAAGATGGGTTATCCTGTTTGCATAAAGATAAATCTTAAGAAGCCATAAACTTCAAACTTATTCATTTTAAGCAATAAAACTGAAACACTGTCAAAAATGAGGTGCTTGAACAAATTGAAAAATTAAGGAGTAGTAAGAAAAAATGAGAGAGTTCACCCAAGGACTCTGAAGCAACTTAAGCATGAACTCTGAGCTGATAACAAAACCAGATACTCTTTGCTAGCAGTAGTAATTCACCAGCTAATTGAAGGGTAGAAAATATGTTTTTTCTTACAACTGTTCAAAGAAATCATGACAGCTGGTTTACTGCTTTGTCTGGAAAATCTATAGTGTGTCAGCAGAAGCTGTAATTTGTAATTGGCAGGTGATACAGTACCTTGGGAATACTGAGGTGACACTCTCCCTTCTGCAGATCAGGCCGCTCCACAACCTCAACCCCAGAACCATCCTTATACCACTTGAAATCAGTCTCCTTCTTTGTATTCGCAACCTGTACAACAGAAAAGGCACATAAGCCTTTTATAAGGCTATGTCCTGAGGAAAGATATTGAACTGTGGGAAGTAACATAGGTACTTTCAACATATGAAACCATTTTTTTGTAACACGTGTCAAAAAAAGTTAAGTAAAAACCAATTTCAACCAAGTCCTACTAAGCAAATCTTAGTCCTACAGTATTTCTTTGCAGCACAGTATACAGGTTACAAGTTCAGAGCCCTGCAAAATCCTTAAAGAAAATCCTGGCAATATCTTCACTTAAATGGTTTTGCACCCTAGCTCTGTGCTTGCGGTTTGTCTAGAGATAGCTGTGAGAAGAAGTATCTTTGAAATTAGAGCTTCTGAACTCTCCTTTATCTTTTTGTGTTTGCCTTGTGACTTCAGAGAGTTGTAACACAGAACTTAGGCCCCATCTTAGTCTTCAGCCAATTTGGAGATTTATCCTAGCTACCTAAGCAATGTCTCTCATGGCTAAGCTGCAGAAAGCAGCTGAAATTACTATTCTGACAGCATCCAAGACTTCAAAATTGTGAGCTGCACCAAAAATCCTTTTTTATTTAACCTTCTACATTGACTCCCATGGGGCATACAAAGATCTGAGGAATCCTAGAAATTGCAGTCTCTCCCAGCAAAAAGGGGTTTAACAATGTAGTGCATATGCAGAGCAGTAGTTTGAAAGCATGAATTTTGCTGTAGTAGCAGCAGCTCATGAAAACAATGCACAAATAGAGTACAGCTGTACCTCAAACACTGTTCTAATTTTTATATAAAGATTGTGTATTGTATACACTTAAAATATTGCTGGATAAATTACCCCAAACTGAATTCAAAGAAGCTAAAAGTGCAGCTCTTTTTAGCAACCCTGGCAATATATGTATTTTTTCCACTCACTTTCAAAAACACTATGGTTTATTTGACATCACTATCCCCACACCCTTCTAAAAGTCATAAAAATGCAATGGTATTTTCATGTGTAGTCTGAATTTCAGTCAGTGTGGCTTTGGTAGAAGGACAGAGCTGGCAAGATATTTCTTAGTCCCCAGGCAGTTGCTTTAAAAAGGCTCCTTAAAGAAAAAGCAAAAAACTGAACAAATGGCTAGAGGGCAGCCTGGAACTTAATACAGATCTGCAATAGTTTTCAAGTGGCTTCCTTGGAGGAAAAAGCATGAGCCAATTTCTAACCCTTTTACATTAGAGAAGTCATTCCATAGATGAACAGTTCTATGAAAGCTCTCTGTAGAGATGACAGATAGGAGGGTCTTCTATACTGTTTCCTAGACATCTCTATGAAACATGCTCAAATTAATCATATCTATTGTTGCTTAATAACCAGTGTGGTTGCTATGGATCTCTGAGAGTATTTGAGATCACCGCTTAGCCCTAAGCAATGAATTTCTAGAGAAAAGTGAGCAGCATTTTACATTTAGCAGTAACTACGAAGTGGCTGTTCCTGTAGTCCTATGACATGAGTGGCAATTTTATTTGAGCAAAGCCCGAAGGAACAAGCCTTTAATGCTTTTCAACAATTTTTCATCAAAGACTGTTAGCACTCAATCTGACAATAAATAGACTGAGTTTCAGACACATGCAATTTGCAGTGCTGAAGTTATTTCATGTTGACATTTACTATGAAATGTTACTTTTTTCACTGTTTAGCCACACACCAAGAATCTTGCTTTTAACAGACACAGTACAAATAAGGGCCAAAGTTATGCAAGAGCAAGTAGCTTCTGAATGTTCTGAAATTTAGAATTACTCGAAGAAAAATGACAGTATTTGCTGGCATATGAAGAAAAATAAACACAAAACAAAATGCAAAAAGCAAACACCATCAAATTATCTTTCAAATGCGCAACCATGTTCCACTGGCATTGAGGGGCTACAATATCAAGAACACGGTCATCAATCCCAGCTAATTCAGAACTAAATACTAAGTCAATCAAAAGTCAGTCAGGTCCAATCACACCGAAAATAAGGGATATGTGAGGTAACATTTGATATACTCTTCTATAGCACAATCCGTATTTGTCCATCATTACTGTTATGGGCCTGGACCATACAGTCAGTCCTCTGCCCTAGACAAGCTTCCAGTTGATGTGGTTTCCTAGCTTCCCTATGTCCTGCTACAGCCTTTAAGAAAGTCAAGGTAAAATGCCCTCTCTTACAGATACTTCCTTCGCATTATCCCAGGCTCTTAGAAGAGGTAAAAACTCCCTTGATTTTCAGAGGAGCACTAAAAATAGCCTGAAAGAGACCTGGGTCAAATGTTACGATATGGCCTGGAATGGCAGAGATGATTCCTTGATTGTTCTTATTACCAAAGAAATAGATCAGAGTCGCCACACTTCTGACTTGTTTGTCAGGTACCTGGAGTTTGAAGGACAAATCCAGGCTTTGTTTTTCAAACTCTTCCTATGTACAAATATAAGTTAAACAGCTATAAACAACAGTACCATGTGAACCTAATGGCCAGTCACATACTAACAGTAACAAACATTATAAGGTCAATAGCATAGTTAAAATGATGAGTGTACAAGCAGCCCACATCCTAGATTTCATTTACATAAAATGTTCTGACCTTGTGAACAAAAAGCACACTGGTGAAAAGCAAATAATCAGATGCTCAGCCTTTCACATCTTCATTGCTATAAATGGGCTCAAGAGTCAATGAAAGAAGGATAATTTCAGATTAATTTGTAGAGAATTAACACTAGCATAACTGGTTCAGAAACATTTAATTCCCAGTGTGAACGAAAGGATAAGCAGGGCTCATGCCTGAGGCACGTGCATGAAGAGATTATAAAGTACTCAGCAATGCAGCTCAGAACCAGCAAAGGTACTGTGTTAGCTAATGAGTGTTGAGCCCTAACATGGGAGCACATGGAATGGCAGCTTCAGCACCAGGTCAGTTCTGCTGGGAATAACTTGAGGTTAAGGGTCTCTTAGTTAATGAGCAGCAAAAAAACAAAAAAAAAAAAAAAAAGGAAAAAAAATCCCACAAATGTGCATGTAAATTGCTCATAATGAATCATTCAAGATAGTTTAATTATAAGCCAAAAGTTATTCAAAAGAAGAGGAGAAAATTAATACAAAAGAGTCCACATTACAGGAAAAGAGAAAGAAGAAGGGTTTGATGCCTTTTGAATTCAATTTACTTAGTTATTCAGACCTCTAATTAGTCACACTAGAAGAGCAAAACAAATGAAAATTTATCCGTTCAGAAAGGCATATCAAGATGTTAATAGCAGAAGTTACACTGAAATCAATACACATTATCATTACCTAAAATTTAAAAGTCATTAGCCAAAAATAATTTCAAAATTGTGTTTTATAACATTAATTCTAGAAGTCTTTGCTGCACATTTGATTACAGCTGATTAAACAACAGACGCTTTGTTAGAGAAATCAGAAAATGGTAAAGAAGAAACTCTGGCTTTTTGTAGCTATTTTTTGAGGAAGAAGAAGGACCCTTAAGGGATGTATATTTTGTGTAAATTATTCTTATGGCTCACAATTTTTATAAAGAATTGGACCACCTAATAATACATTTAGAAATGTCCTATTTTTTTTTGTTTTCATTAACCCTACTGCTGAAGAATAGTAAGTCAGAAATGCCCATATTAAAATTTTCTAAATAATAAAAAAGAGTTTTCATATGAAACTTCTGATTTTAAAGGTATCTAAATCCTTCTTCACATTTTCCTACTTCAATTTTTCACCAACACTTTCTAAAAGTATATTTCCTTACCTTACAAGAAAGTAAAACTTCACATTCCTCTGTAACCTTCCAATGCAAAAACTCTGAGAAGTGAGGACCTAAGAAACAAAAAAATCTTAAAGCAATGTTGTAGAACAAAGAATATCAGAAAGATCCACTGAAAGAAAGAAAAAGGATGACAATTACAACATCCTTACACCAGAGCAAGGGGGAACTCCTGGACTACCCATAGAAGGAAAATCCTGCAAGTTTTTATCATATTGACCCAGTGTCTACATGACAGGTTAGAAACCTGAGTCTCGTCTCGGTATGAATCAAGTAATATTCCAAAATGTAAAATGGTGAGTGAGAGAAATCAGTTTACTGAATACCTTTGTGCCAAATTGCCAACTAAGCAGAGGAAAGAAACAAAGTAGCTACAAACAAATGTACAAATAATGTATTTAATGTAAAAGCAACAAACCCATGACAGACACTGTTTTTCCCAAATAATGTAAAGTTTAAAAATCTATTAAATATTACAAGCAAAACAGAAAATACTCTGTTTCCCCACTAAGGTTCCAATTCTGCAAAGAAAAATATCCTGATGAAAACTTGCTGACATATGTAGCCTTTATAAAATTATTGTGTTTACTTATCTCAATAAATATATATGTCTTTGTGTCAGCAAGATCAGGGCCCATAATTCCAATACCCAAACCTAGAAAGTTCAAGACTTTCACTTAAATCATTGAGAATTGAAAGATTTTGTCAGTTTATGCTGTAAGTGGTGTAATTTTTTTCTTCAATCAGTTCTAAACAACCTTAAACAAAAAAATAGAATTACATTACTTTTATACAGAATCTTACCTAAGCTATTTAGAAAAATATTTTTAATTATTATTGTTAGTTTCATCCTGAAAGCCATGTGCCAAGTGAAAATTACAAACTAGAGCTCAAGCTCGATTTTTTAAGGATTTCACAGGGATAGAATACTGAATTAGGTATCCAATAGTAATTTCTTCGTTCAGCTGCAAGCAATATAGATAACGAGCATATAACAAACTCTACAGCTGTATAGCAACTACGCAACAAATATACATTTAGTTCCTGGAATTTTGCCTGGATAGAAACTATAGGGTCAAACTTTTAATCTTCCTTGTCTGGCACCGCTTGTCTTGGCTGTCTACTCTTCTGTCAATTATATTGAACAGACAACTTGTATGCTTAAAACTAAATGTAATTAAATGTTCTGTTGGATCAGAGCCTACATTAGGCACACTTCTCATGAATATTGAGCAAAGATAACCTTTTGTGAGAACTTTCAATTTTTCTCTACTTAGTGAAGGTTCTGTCACAAATTGACAATGTTGGAAAATAAGAACCACCAAGGATTCAGGTGTCTCCTAAAATTGTACAATATACTCATCTTCTAATAAAGAATGGAAACTGTAAGCACTTAGTATTGACCAGGGATAAATCGTTAGCTGTAAACTGCGCCTAAAGTCACCAATCTGCTCTGTCTTACCTTGTTTTCTGAGAAATTCCTTTCGTTGGAGCTCAGACTCAGCCAATACTCCCTTGAAAGCTAAATTTTAGAAGAGGTGAATGAAAAATGAGTTAGTCACAAAATTACTCAAAGAATAATTGAAGTTCATTTCTTCATCAAAGTTTCAATGTTTCAATGTTTCAATGAACATACCATCTCCAATGAGAACTAATGAAGACTGGTTTTTGGCCTTTCCGTCCTGAATCTGTACTGTGTAGGTACCTTCATTGTCAATTGTAAATTTTTCCATCACCATTTCTATAATGCCATTTGGACGGTCACAATTTATTTTATGCCTCTGAAATAAAGAAATAAGTTCCTTAGTATAGTGCAAATTACTTATGATTCCTATTGAATAAATCATGATTTATATTCCTGCCTCCACAGTCAACCATTTTCATGTCCTTTTAATTGTAAACTAAGGAAAGAGGACTGTGATTTTATTTACTGTTGTACAACAAGATCCCAGTGATGACAGAAACCGCTGTGTGCAGCTGCATTTGGAATCCTCGAGTCATCATAATACGGATGGTTTATATTTGAAAACAATAGTTTATGGCACTGGGCGTATTTGAAGGAGAGCCTACCAGCCCACCTTTAGCTGCATTACAGCTTCCAGTTCAACAAGGGGGTTTTCTAGGCAGAAGCGCAATTCCTAGCAGAGTCCAGAAACAACTGGAAATATTATGTTTCTCAACACAAATATGGATCTTCAAATAAATCCATCACACCAAATCCAAAAAGTCGTCCCTACTAAATATCTGAGACATACGTAGTAGTCAGTAGTGGATCTCATTTTCTTAGTAAAAATAGTTAATCTTGGAAGGGTATGATGATTTTCTCATTTAATGCTAGGTGTAATTTTCAAAGAACCATAAAGCAAAAGACCATGAGAAAAGTAGCTTGTGCAAACTCAACAGAGCTTCTGGGAACCAAAAAGGATCTGCCAAGTCCAGCAAAAGAGAGGTATAACTCTGTCAGAACATATAGTTACCCATTTAAGTGTTTGCAGAATACACAAAACACCAAATATTGACTTGAATTCAAAGTTAAATATGCTTTTCAGTGTTTGTGTCCTTTATGTGTTTTCTTTCTATTAAATATTCCAGAAAGATTAATTATTGGCAAGCATCATCATGGAAATAGAAAATTGTAGGCAAATATTGGACAATCTTTGCAAAATATGTGTTTTGAATTTGCAGGTTCTGTTTTAGATACAACCATGTTTTACTAATATCCTCTTTTATTCAGTGAATTACTAAAAGCCCTGTTACTTTCAAGGGTATTATACATACTGTTAAAAGGAGACATGATGTCTTATAAAGAGAATGTTTTGATAAACCTGTTTATTGGTCTCCAAAAGTAAAAAATGATTCTAAAGTAACAGATAGATAAAGTTTAGGGGATGAGACGAAAGAAGAAACGTAAAAAAAGCTAGTAAAAATGCCACTTATTAAATTCTCTAGGATCTTACTGAAATTAAAGAACCTCTAAGTTCCCTAAGATCCAAAAGTAGTAGGAATGACACCACAGATATATCTGCTTTAGCTTTAAGGGACATGTCTTGCCCAGCCTCAAAAATAGACTCACTGTTGTATGGATTACACATCTGGAAGAACAGTGTAGACATAGTCAAGAAATTTACCATTCAGTACTGGCATTTTCAAATCTATAAATCCTTTAAGTCTTAGCCAGGTAACAGAAGAATGAAGAAAAAGAAAAGATATGTAATTAACAAAGCAGTCAGCCAACAGATTGACCAGGATAATAATTTTTTAAGGGATACGCATGTTAATTTGGATATGCAATTTACCATACATAGTGAAAAGAAAGATACAATGTCAAAGAACAAGACAAGATTAAATCAACTGGGAAACTAAGTAGAAAATCTACTTATGTAAGAGTTCCTCTGTAAGAGTTACAGTGATAGGTGAGGAAGGTTAAAAAGAGCATTAATAAACCTACCCAAACTATCAAAAAGTGCAAACTTCAATGTGCAAAAGTCAAATTCTTGCGTACAGTCTCTTGCCCACAGAGGTGAAGGACCACACTGGCATTTACTTCATGAGTTCCCAGGGAGAACGTTAAGTAAATTTTGCCAGAAGCAGAAAAGTTAAAAAAATAAAGCAAGACATATGTTTTAATCTGATTCATTATCACACTTTTTTAAAATTTACTACTTTTATTAAATGAAATATTAAAATATCAAAATAAAATCTAAGTAAATGGGGCTCAGTTCATTCCATTTTCAGCTTATTTTGAAATCTTACGAAAAATACTCCCTGTTAGGACCTAGCAGGAAAAATTTATCGCTTCAGCCAATGTCAAGAATCAGGCCACAATTCAGCAGCATAATGGTCTATTGAACATGTTCAGTGACTGTAGCCCAGTCTCCAGACAGGTTTTAGAGTGCAATTAGGCTTCTAACTATTGCCATTATGAAGCAAGATGAAGTTCAATGATTTTATGGGCATCATAAATATTAGGCTTTTATGTGACTTTCCACAAAAATATCATCTGTCTCCAAACATAAATGTCACCTGTGGGTTACTAATTAAAGAGGTGAAATAATGCAGCTTCATTTCAAGACTTTCTCTGATGTCAACACTTCCGAAACATATGCGAACTAAAAATAGCTCATTCTTTTCCATGAACATTGCCAAGACAGAGTATTGTCAATTCAATACATCTTAGGCATGAATATTCAGGTTTTCAGTTCTATGGTTTATTACTTCTTAAAGCAAGAAAAAAAGAGAAGTATTTTACTCAGAAATACTACTTCTTCCACTTGTCAATATGTAATTAAAGTAAATGCTCTTTGCTTTTCTATGGTATAAAAATGCTGATAAAACTTCTCTGACCCAAACCAGGATTTGCATTCTCAGGAATAAACTGAATCTTTCAAACAGCTGCACTGGAGATTAATTCTTCACAGGAAAACGTATTTCTAGTGCTATGCTTATGGCCTGTAGATGAACAATACTCTTCCCCTGCAAAGGCATGACCTTGCTTTCTTCTCAGCCCAATCTGAGAGCTTTTTTATGCCCCTTTATATGAGAGGTCTTCCTAGAGCTATAAAAATGCAGGAAGCTGGTGGCCTATCCTTTCATCTCTATGTAACTGTTCAATGCCCAGTTTCCAAGCCAAAATTTTAAAAACAAAATAGAAAGTGATGCTGTATAAAAATTTAAAGTCTGTGAACATTGCTGCATTGTCAAGTGCCTTCCACATTATATGTAAAACTAGTAATATGAGCCTCAGAGAACAATGTCTTGTTGGACGGAATCCAAAACTGTACTTGAAGCAGCCTTTTCTTTTCCTTAAGCCATTTTTCTAAAATATTTGTGCTAAACACCAGTCTGTGTGTAAATTCTCCTTCTGTTTGGCTGTGGATCATCTAGTTACCGAAAATGGATAGAAAGAGTCCAACTCTTTTTCCAGTACAAATAGGCTCACACTGAAACAGGAATTCTGTACTGCAAAAAATATTTGAGTTAAAGATTGGCCTTCCTTTCAGGTATTATCACACCTTAATAACATGACATGAAGGAACTATAGGATCCGGAGAACTACAGGTCTGTCCGCCTGACCTCAGTGCCACGGGATATTAAGAAGCGGATACATCTTGAGAGACACCAAGCAACATTCACAGGACAGCCAGGGGGTGAGGCCCAGCCAGCATGAGCTTGTGACAGGCAGGTCCTGCTATACTGACCTGATAACCTTCAGCAACAAGGTGACCCACTAGTGGATGAGGAAGGGCTGTGGATGTTGTCTACCTGGAATTAAGTAAAGCCTTTGACACTGTTTCCCGCAGCATTCTCGTGATGAAACTGGTTGCTCACAGCTTGGATGTGTGCACTGGTTCCTGGCTAGATGGCCAGGGCCAGAGTGGTCGTGAACGGAGTTAAATCCAGTTGGTGGATATCACAAGTGATGTTCTCCTAGGCTCAGCAGTGGGGCCAATCCTATTTAATATCTTTATCAATGATCTAGAGGAAAGTATCGAGCTGGGTGGGAATGTTGATCTGCTGGAGCGTAGGAAGATTCTGCAGAGGAATCTTGACCAGTTGAATAGATGGCTCGAGACCAGCTGTGTGAGGTTCTACAAGGCCAAATGCCAAGTCCTGCCCTTGGGTCAAAACAACTGCAGGCAGCACAACAGGTTTGGGGAGGAGTTGCTGGAAAGTGGCCCAGTGGGAAAGGACCTGGGGATGCTGGTCAACAGCAGGTTGAGCATGAGCCATCAGCATATGCCCAGGAGGTCAAGAGGGCCATGGGCATCCTAGCCTTTATCAGCAGTAATGTGGCCAGCAGGACCAGGGCAGTGATTGTACTCTGCACTGGTGAGGCCACATCTCAAATCCTGTGCCCAGTTCTGGGCCCCTCACTGCAAGAAAGATATTGAGGTGCTGGAGTGTGTCCAGAGAAGGGCAACGGAGCAGGTGAAGGTTTGGAAGCACAAGTGTGATGAGAAGCAGCTGAAGGAGGTGAGGTGGTTTAGCCTGGAGGAACAGAGGCTCAGGGGGACCATAGTGCTCCCTACAACTGCCTGAAGGAGGTTGCAGCCAGGTGGGGATCAGTATCTTTTCCCAAGTAACAAGCAATAGGACAAGAAGAAATGGCCTCAAGCTGTGCCAAGGAAGTTTAGATTGGCTATTAGGAAAAATTTCTTCACTGAAAGGGATGTCAAGCACTGGACCAGGCTGCCCAGGGAAGTGGTTGAGTCACCATCACTGGAGGTATTTAAAAGACAAGCAGATGTGGCCCTTCGGGACATGGTTTAGTGGTGGACTTGGCAGTGTTATGTTAACTGTTGGAACCCATGATTGTAAAGGTGTTTTCCAGCTTAAATTACTCTATGATTCTATGATAACAATAGAAACCTGCAGGTTTATTAAATAAAATCACTTATGTTAGTGCTCAATATGTACTTACATCACTGTTTTTGACTTCTTTATCATTAATAACAAATCTGAAAGTAGAATCTGGAGATAAGCTTTCAGCCTGAATCCAGAAACGAACTTCTCCTTTATCAAGAACCTCATAAGCTAATTCTGATTTCAGTGGTATTGCTACAAAAAGAAAAGAATCAGAAGTCAATAATGCATGAAACCTTGTGAGAAATAGGAATATCATAGTAAAATGTTAGTAAATTTCCTTATTATTTATGGATTTCTGGATATAGAATAAATTTTAAGCAGGGAAGAGTCCTCTAATGCAGCCTTTGGCTGATTTTTTAATTAATTTCTCAAAGGGAGAAGAGAATGTACTTACTGTATGTACATTGTGTAAGGATTTGGTAATCCTAGTAACAATCTGTAATCTATTGTCAAGTTAAAGTTAAAAGACATTTAGGAACAATGATTTTATTGATGTCAACTAATATTCTTCTAAACAAACTAAAAGATAAGGAAGCTAGGTGTTCCACGGTAAATGAAGCTGCCATGAAAAATGAAGTTGCCATTGTCTCAGGAAGAATCTTTTTGGGACTCCAGTCATTGGTATGTAATTATATTCCTTCTAGAAATATCCAATAAATTCAGATCTTCAACTTACTTGGATTCTTTATTTCATAGCTTAATGCCATCAAACGTTCAAACTCTGAAAATAAGAAAAATGTCCATGTTTTAATTTATTCTGAAAAAATACAGACAGCAAATGAGTGTCAACGAAAGTATAAGCATCAGCAAAGTTATTTCCTTAAAGCTTGTATATGAATACACAACGCTTCATAAAATATTTAAATTCTGATACATGGATTTGGCAAATGCTCCTATTGCACGCATTTTAGTGTATACTCTCTTATGCAAGGGAATCTAAACAAAGCCCAAAATCTATTTTAAACTTTGAAAACAGCAATACAAAAGAAAGATGGGAAACAATAGCTTCTAAGCAGTGTACAAGGTTCCTTTATCTGCTGACTTCCTTTCTCGCACTATTCCTAAAACTCTTGTTTTACTGTGGCAGAAAACAAGATCAAGCGCAGGTTAGTCTGAAAACAAAACAGAAAGTTCTAGTGAATGCACTCGATCCTCAAGAGGGCTGTTCAAGAGTCTAGAATTCAGTTTTTTAGATTTTCATACTAATCCTATTTATCATAGTCATTACCAATAAAGATTTGGAAAATGAACATTACTCCCAATTCCAAATTTACAGATAATGTAAAGACCAGAGAAAATTAGCATCGATTTATGACATGATAGAGGATTTTGCAAAATTGCAGAATTTATAGCTGTTGAGAGAGTAAATGGGCAGTGAAATAATGGTTTTCAGTGCTAAGACGCAAAATCTGATACTTGTGCAGGGATCCAGTACAAATAAAATTGTAATTTTGAGTGACATATGATCAGGAAAGACATAGGCAAGTATGGGGTGGGAAACACCTTCAGTGCTCTTATACAAAAAAAACTTCAAAGGTAGATCTGATGGTGACAAGACCTACAGTGTGATTTCAGAGTGATGCTTCAAAACTTAGTCAAATGGCAATTCTCATGATTAAATGCAATGGAAAATTACAAAGCACATATTGGTCAGAACTAATGACTAAGAGTCCTCATAAATCTTCCATGTCCTGGAGAATCTTTTTTTTTTTTATCTGAACATGGATTTCTTCTCAACACCTACTTGGAAAGGGTGGTTTGACATGTTTCTCACTGTGATAATAGTCCTGCCTTCTATCAGACTCCCACTTAGTCTCATCTCCTCTCCATAAATGACTTAGTAGGATGAGAAGCAGAGGGATTTCAATACTTGAGGAACTGGGCATAGCAATTACAGCTGAGGACTGGGAAACACCAAAGTAATTTTTATTTTGCATAAAATAAACTCTCCTCTTTGCTTTTTATGTCAGCATTTCTCAATGATAGAGCAAAGTCAGACTAAAGCAAATTAATTGCAACGCCAATGAAACAAAATAGCTACAATGAAATATAGCAAAACTAACATAAATGTACGCCATATGATAATTTGACCCAATGTATTTAGATCTTTTTAAAGCATCATCCTTTTTCTCACTAATTTCCTGCATCTCGATTATGAGATACTGCATCTAGAGCCTCAAGCACAACTGAAAGTGTAAGGTATATTTGCAAACATCGTTATAATCCCAGCATAAAGAAAACAATTCTAATTTGCCATGTTTTTTATCTTTATCTAGAAAATATTGCCTGAAGTTACCTCAGCTTTCATTATTATGATAATCAGAAAAATAAGTAATCACACGAAGACTGCAGTGTGTTCTTTTTTGTTTTTTCTTAATGCATAGAAAATAATGTGAGAGTTGTAGGGTTCTTTTTTTCTTGGGCAATTTTCAGTGCACTTGAGGCAATACAATGAAGAAAGACTTGAAATTATAAGGACCTTACCTTCATCATCCATAACGAAGCTGGACGAAACCCCATCTGTGTCACTAACTGAGATAGAGTAAGTTCCCACATCTGATTTATCAGGATTTTTGAAGTACAGTTTAGAACTAAAATCATTAATGAAGAAGAATATAATTAGCTCAGTATCCCATGTCAAGAATTTTAACATGAAAATTTTCTAATATTTTGGTAGACTGGCATGACTTACTGATTTCCTTCTGTTTCAATCTTAAACTTATGAGAATCATCAATCTCCTCATAAGATTTACCCCATGCAAAATGAGATGCATCTGTAGCTTCTTTGCACTCAAAAGCCAGGTAAATATTACCCTCATCATCCACACCTGAATATATTTCTTTTGTTCCTGCAAAATAGGAATTAACTCAAATGTCAAGGCTGCATTTTTCTTTCAAGGTACAAATCATAAATTAATAAAGCCCGCACCTATTTTATCCTAAAAGATACTGATTTTATTAGCAGGTCTTAGAGCAGGTTTATGTCATATGCTGACTAGGCAACACGTGCTAGTAAGTTTCTTACTCTACACGCAAGAAAGGAATGTTAATACTAATAAATGCTTATTGAGAAAAAAAACAATAAGATATAACTGAATATGAGAACACACAAAAAGTTTAAATAAATCAATTTTATTATCATTCCTGAAGCTTTAAAAAATGTGTTGTCACACCAAGTTGCACCTTGTTCGAATAAAAACCAAAATACCTGATTATCAAATAACTCCTACAGTAAGGAACAAATTCTTATCACTATATCTGTATCTGCATGATTTTTTCTTTAAGTTTTAAGGCTAAGACCTTCTTAATTCTTGAAATACTTATATGTGATACAATATCAAATTAGATTGATTGAACTCAATTCCAAGTATTACAGTATTTTAGAAGCAGAGGAGATTAAACAGTTCATTTTACCTGGCCGTTCCTCAACAAGCACTGGTTCAGATATCTCAGATGACTTGCCTGCCCCAGCATCATTCACTGCACGAACTTTAAAAACATAGGTATGGCCCTCATGTAAATCAGTGACCTTAAACAAGATAAAGGGCAAAGTCAATTTAAAAAACAATTGAAGTTATTTTGTTTACTTATATGAAGATGTTAGCAGAAGCCAAAGTTCAAATACATATCTTTTTTGTTCGAATATATATCCTTTTTGTACTCAATAAGAACTTTTAATACTCAGTTTTATATTAATATTTGTATTAATATTAATTAATTAAAATGTTACCTTAAGATAGCGCTTTGAAGTAGGTTTCTCATTAGCAGTGATCCAGTCTTCTGCATCTACTTCTTTATAGTCCACTAAATACCCAGTAATAGGGCTTTTGCCTTCATACACAGGAGCTTTCCACAGAAGAACCACTGACGTATTTCTAACTTCACATATCATGAGACCATAGGCAGGACCTAAAATATTTCAAGTATTGGAAATTCACTTCAATATAATGAAGTTTTGCAAGCTGTCCCTGTAGAGGCCAAAATGTACCACTATAATTTTGACTGTACTTGCTTTCAAAAACTTCAGCCTTTACAATACAGCTGGTGTATGTGGTATTTAGGTCATTTTCCCCTCATGGCTGTATACAGCAATACCTGCCTTACACAGTGAGTGACATTAGTATTCTGAAGCATACTTGCTTAGCTAGATCTCAGTAGCTCTCTTTTAAGGGAAAGTTAATCATGTGGAAAAATCCATGCAGTTTAAGATTTTCCAACAAGCAAGAGAGGCTTCTTGTCTCTTAGTTAACTCACCAGCCCCACATCAAAGTTGCTTCACTGAGCCTGATTCAGGTTCATAATTTAACATCAGGATTTTTATTTTTTCATTACTATACGTGAGCCATGATCTTTCAAAATAATCCAAAATTCAGTGGCACCAAGGGACTTTGGATCAGGCTTCTTGTTCCCTGACAGAAGAATTTTTTTTTATTGTGAACTAGGTAGCTGCAGCCAAGAGGAACTTCTCAGGATGAATGATACTTGGCAGGAGAAATATTTAAGCCAAAAATATCCTGATACTCTACAAATAAGTGAGAGTTTATATGTTTGCAGGTACTAGGTTTTTCCCTACTATACTTTCCTTCTCCTTCACCTAACTGTTCAAGTGCCATTCAGTCTAACTTATAGTAATTATTTTTTACTATACTCTTGATACTTTTTACACTAGTAAATAAATTTCAATGTAAAGGCATAATCATGTCAATTTCCTACCATAGTCAAAATACCCATGACAAAATACTCGTATTCAGTCAAATTATGTAGCTTGCTTCTTCTGCTGTAGATGCAGAGCAAGGAAAGATGAAGACTTAAGGATTAACTTGAGACTTAAGGATTTTCTCAGTTTTCAAGATACTGATTTTCCCTATAACACATCTTACCATTTAAAATAATAATAATAAAAAAGAGTGGAAAGCCTTACAAATATCTCTGATTACCTTTCCAGCCTACTTGATGTTAACCAGTGATGAAAGAACATAAAATCTGTAAAGGATGATATTCAGCAAATATACAGAAATATACGGGGGGGGGGGAAAATCCAAACCTTTAGAAAAGTTTTTCTCCAAAGTGGGTAAACACATTTCAGAAAAGCATATTGAATACCTGTTACAGACCTTATAAGGATAAATATTAGATTTCTCATGGAAAGACTGCCATTTTCAAGGCACCTAAAGCCTTCCCTCAGGGCTCTTTAAAAATCCCAATCTAAATGTCTATATATCCACAGATAATTAAAATTCCACTGTCAAATGGACCCGGTAGAAATCTAGACAGTAGAAGGAAAAGGGTAATGAAGCACGTTCTATTCTGAGGATTCTGAGACCCTGTACATTTCTTTTTATTTAAAGCAATGTAAGACAATTCATTAACTATCATTGCTAACTCACAGAAACTCACAGCGACATGTAAGACTAAAATTCTGCAGAAGGATGAAATAATTATAGACTCTGGGCAAGGAATCCATCACTTTTGCTGGAAATCCTGCAAAAGGTTTTCGCCTTTCTAAGGAAACCTTCTTTCTATATCAAAAAGTGGAAGAATGTTTTGTTGACACTGGGAGTATTTTGCAGTCACATTACATTAGTCCTCAGTGTCTTTAGGAAGTCACAGAAGAGGGTCAGGCTCTTTCTCCCAGTTTTAAATCTCAATTATTTGTTTTCATTATTGTTAAGCTATTGTTTAAAAACGTATTTTAAGGAAGGCTTGTGAAATATTTAACAGGTTTGGATATCTGGGGTTTTTTAGGGAGAGGGCAATGGTCTTGGCTTGTAGTGGTTTTGTTATCTCTTTATCTATCATTTAAAATGAAGGATAATCTTCACTTCTTTACACACTACATAATTCCAATGATGTTTTGAAAACACTGTAGAGACCATAAATCATAGATCACTTCTTTAAGAAAAATAATTGTTCAAATGAGGATGCACTTACACTAAATATTACAAGAGTATAAGAAAATGTAGCTAACATGAAGTGAGTTAAGGTCAGGAGACTAAACATTTTGTTATTGACAATTTTGTCATTAAATCCATATGGTAAGATTTATAACTCTGAAGAATTTAGCTATAAAAAATAAAGACAAACAGCTTTTCAGAAAAAGAATATGGGCATTAAAAAGGACTAAACTTGGAACTTAACTGTGTAATTTTTGTTTTAGAGGGCAAATAGAAGGGGATTTGTAAGCAGGAAAATGCCTTTCAGAAGGTAGAGTTATAGTTTCTCCATTCAGCATTGAAAAATCTTTATTTGGAGTAGTATCTCCAGTCTGTGCACTGCCATTCAAGAAAGAAATGAAACAACTAGAAAAGAAAAAGTTAGAAAAAGAACAAAAAATTCTTTTAAATAGCAACAAGGAATACATGATCTAAAGAGAATGTTGCAGGAAGAAAAATTCAGGAATATAAGAGAAACTTTTAAACTGCAAGCAGCAAGATTAGGAAGATTACTTTGGTTCTTGTCCAAAGTACCTGGACTTTTCATGAGAAGACTTTAAAGGTGCATTAGACAAGCCTCTGTCAAAGAGATAGGGATAGGTAACCTGAAAGTGAGTGAGCAGCTGGACTAGATGACATTTGAGAGTCTCTCCTCATAAACAATTCCGTGATCTTACTGAATTCCAGGTAAGAACTACCTTCTACTTATAGCATAAAAAAGAAAACTGAAATTTCCCTGCCACCTCATGCCACCTCACTAGTAATTTTGATAGTTTTACAAATCCAATTTTAGGAGTTTTGTGGGGTTCTTTTCTTTACTGAGAAAATAACTGTTCCGGCATGGAACAGATGCTTTAAGTGTCAGACAGCTCCTGATGACATAAACAAGTATTAGAGTGGATTTTTAGGTATATATCAAAGCTCAAAGTCATATATAGAATTCAATATAACAACACAGCAGTATTTTACAGTGTTTGTGGAAAAAGAAAGTAGAAGTATTTTAAAGTGGTGGGTCTCTGTGTTTTCACTATGGGCTGTACTTGTAATACACTTTGTTTAAGCAAATCAGCCCAGACATCAGAAATGGCTTTAGAAAATGTGTTGCTCAGTATGTGTAACAGCGTTACAGTGTTATAAAATATGCAGAATGGACCTTCAGAAACCCTTTTATGGCTTATTTACGGGATTTGAGCGCTGCTGGGGGGGACTAATTCTTTAGCTGTTTAACATTTTTTTATGTTAAAAATATTATATAATATATATTATGTACAAATATAGCATATAACATATAACATATACATAGCATATTATGTATTATATTATGTATTACATAACAAATTTATATACTTACATGAGGTAGATTACAGTTTAACTTCTTTTTGGTGAGGGTCCTAAATTCATAGTACTTCTAACTATAATTAATAGTCTTCAGCTACATCTACACTGCTAAACTACAGACAACCCAAACACAGGGTCTGAGTACTAGCACACAGCCATTCCTACTGTATGTTTGTTAGCACAGTTGTCCTAACACCTGGCTAATAATAATCTCTCAGGTAACACCTAGGTACAATCTAGAGGAAACACACATACATGGGCATGTTATTTGAGTCTAGGAGACCAGCTGTCAAGATGTCAAGAAACAGGCCCCTCTTTTGTGTTATTTATGACCAAAAGCTAACATAGTTTTGGAGTCTGAAACTCCAGGAATATTCTTAGTAGACTGCATTTATGGTGCAGAGATATTGTACAGGTGGTGAGTGTGAGGTGTAGGGGTTGAAGAGGTGGTAGAGATACATAGACTAAAGGCTCAACACTGTTCTGAGCTGGTGAGGGCATTGAAAAAGGGAACTCAACAAGCTAAGTAAAGGTCATCTATTTCCCAGGAGACTCAATGTCATCACTGGAGGTGTGGTGGTAACTTTTAACAGATCTCAGAAGCAAGAGAAATCTCAACAGGTAGTATGGAAGAAATTGAGCAAAAGACATCCTGCAGACTTTGGCTGTCACTCTGTGGCTGTGTTTCAAGGATTTTATACTGAATTGAGATTCATGAAGAACTAATAGACTTACCAGGCTCTGGCATAGTCCAAGCTTTACACTTAAAATGCTCACTGGGATCTGAAGGTTGACCTATTCCAATCAGATTTGCAGCAGCAACTTTGAATTCATAGAAGGCATCTTCAGTCAAATCCTCTACCTTTTTTCATTTGATAAAACAATTCAATGTATCAAAAGCCATGATTTATATTCATTTAATAAATACTTGAATATAAACATTGATTAATTAATTATCAGGCATTACTACCGTGCTGAAGGATGTAATTTGAAAATTTTATCCTTAAACAAACACACTGCAGAGTTCTATATTATAGAACATAATATATATTCTCCACGTTTCAGTCACATCATCCTAGGAATAACAGCACTCATATATTGGCATGAAAAGTTGTCAAAGTTTAGAGCAAAGGTTCAAGGAGCCCAATCAATAAATGACCACTAGCAGACACTTATGGGTGAGTGTTCTAAAATGAAATACCTTCCTGCAGTGTTTGTGAATGACTGTTCATAAGTCATTCACTTAACCAAGAGTTCAAATAGTGTTTCGGTTTAAAAGGTTACAGCGGACTAACCAAGGAAGAAAAGGAAACAATAGGAAACTAAAAGAAAAAACAATCCAATCAGTTCCAAAATGTGCTGGTATAACTCCAGGAAAGAGCCTCTCAGTACTATTTCATGGCTTATATTAATCTTTCCCACAATTATATTTAATCATATGTCTCAAGAGAAAGACATAGCTGAGAGTAGAATTTCTAGTGGAGATACCAAACAGTTTTAGATTTTCCTGAATAAATAGTTCTCTTTGAAAGTGTGAGATAAAAAAAGGATTTTGGTGCAATTTTATTAATGATAAAAACATGTGAGGGTAACGAACATATGGGGTAGCATCAAATACAAGACCAAAGCAAACAAGGTAATGCTGAAAAGTCAGGCACTAAAATAATTTAGACACAATTTCCTGAAGATAAGGAAATATATACTGTGACCCACAAGACCCAATAACAGCTCAGCCTGTAAAAATTATTTTGAAATCCCAGGTTATTAAGGGAAAGGATACTTGTGGAGTTCCCATAGAATTATTTAATCAGAGAAGGTTAAACCTTCAGTGATTTCCCAGTGCTGCAATGAATATCTCAGGGCATTCTCTGTTTGCAGCATGTCATAAAATATTCTGTGCTACTAAAAGCTGTCTTGGTTTTATTTCCCATCAGTATTTCAGATTCTAGTCATTCAAACTAATGTACAAAGATGCACCTTCTGGCACAAATACAGGTACTGGCAGGACTGACACTTAAATATCCAGTTAAATTCTGAATGGCGGCCCCTAATTTACATTACTCATTTGTTTACAAATGCATTAAAAATAAAAATATGTGGAAAGCATTGTAAGCAGTTTGCCCTTTCATGCCTATCCTACCTGCCCTTTTTTATTTCTCAACATCCATGCTCCATCTGCTATGTCAGAGATGCCAGTCATAAAATCAGTCACAAGCATGCACACACCTGAGTATTGCTGCCTGCCTTCTGTGACAGAAGCATTCTTCCTCAGCTCATCTGCATCATTATCTTCCACTTTAGTGTCAAATACCTGCAAGACTTACTTCTGCCCTAAAGGGTACAGGAAATTTGCTGACTTGCAGAAATAAAATTTTTATAATTTGTGAATAAAATCTGATTGTTTTACTTAATTTAAAAAGCATCAGATTGATTGATTGATTACTTGCTATATCCTGTCTCCCTAACTAGTCTTCATGGAAGCTGACATCCAAATTTTCCTCTTTTAAGAAACATTTAATATGTTGCAAGTGTAACCAGAAGTAATTTATTTCAAAACTGGTACTCTGTAAAGGAGGTGACAAGACATAAGGCTAAGCTTATTAATATACATGCTTTTTCAGCTGCAGGCAGATTTTGAGAGTAAGAAAAGGGACAGTTATATTTTTTCTCAATCCATCTCCATTTCGTTTACAAGTCTCCAGTTCCACAAACAGCAGTTATCTGTCCTGCTAAACACTTCCATCCTTTCTCTGTATGCTGTTACAGTGGTGATACTTAAGTGATCACTAATGAAAATAGCTTGTGGAGCATTTTATGGCTATCTTGTTCCTAGTGAAAAATGTGCTTCACACTTTTCCCTCAAAAAATTTCTATTCTGAATGGTCTTATGCACATTAAAATTTCATAGTAGGGGACAGCACAGATTCTCTAACCCAGGTTTAACATTGTTGCATCCAAATGGAAGCGCTTAGTTTTGTTGAAGTATTTAAAGAATTTTTCCATTAAAAAAAAAAAATCCAAAGAATTAATTCAAATCAACTCCAAAAATATAATGATCAAAAAATACTAACCGTATAAATCGTCCGGGTAATAAGGGAAGAATTGACTTCATGCCAGTTTTGATGGTTGGCTTCCCGTTTATCCATGTAATAACCAAGGATTGGTGAACCTCCACTGTATGTTGGTGCTTTCCAGCCAAGGGTCATTGAATGACCGTCACAGTTCAGAAGTGTGATACCATGAGGATATGAAGGACAAGCTACAAGGAAATTAGCAACCCGAGAGTTAGAGCAGAGTCTAAAACACTGCAGTGTAGAAGTTGCTTAGCACTTTTGATATTGCTTCTGTTTTCTGCAGCATACTGCTCTCAGCAGTATAATGATAGCAAAATAGTTGTAAAGCTGCTAACCAACATTCATTTTATCACCGGATATAAACATGGAAGGTTTTAAAACTCTCAGAAGGTAGCAAGGAGGAATAGATGACCTTTGGTATGGAAATAGTAATACCAGCAAGACTCTCCAGACCAAATATTATGCCAAAAGATTGAAATGAGTCAGAAGATCTCTTCCTACTAAGAAACAAGTAAGCTGCTCAAATACTTCTGGAATACAGTAACAATCATCCAATTAAAAAAAAAAAAAAAGATGATGAACTTGAATAAAATTAAGTCGTATGACTGACTGATCTATGACCACCACAGTTTTCCTGTCCTATCCTGATATTATACGCCTCATTCAGACTGTGACTGCTTTTTCCTCTAGAAAGAAGATCTTTAGACTTTCAGTAACTTAAGCTGTATTGAGGCAAAAAGTAATGTCCTTCTACTTCCTTCTGTAGCATAAGCAGAAATGTCACCAGGGCACCTTCCTAGGGATGAAGAAAACCCTTTTCCTGAGGTTTTTAATCCCCTCATACAGGCAAGCACCCCTTCTAGCAAGCAGTTTTGCATTTTTCGTACATACTTGAAAGTCTGGCCAAAGATACCCCTTTCTTGACACTGGGGTGCTTCAATCAGTACAGCTGAAGCTGATCGATACTTTCAGGTGAATTACCAGTATAACTTGAGAGAATGTAACTTACCTCATTCAGAAGAGAATACATTAGCAAAGGCCTTAGTACAGTCCCTGATCTTGTAGCTGTACTAATGATCACCATTTAAAACAGATAGTAATCAGCAGAACTGCCCTTTTGTTCTTTTTTTTTCAAATATGATGCTGTACTCAGAGGTCATAAAATGAGGCCTTTGCTTTTATTGCCACTTCTTGATAAATAAGAATGACCATGGCAAACTCCTGAAAATGGTCTTAAAATAACATTACGGAAAGATTCTGGCCATGCTAATGTTAAACCACCTATAGGTAGTCCTGCTAAATTCCTGTTAAGGCTACAAAAATGGATAAAAGCTGTCCACATCCCATTAGTATGCATAAGATCCATGTGCTCTGTGTTTGGTGATATAACCCATGCAACCCTCATCTTCAAAACACACAGTGACAAATAGGTGTAAGTGCATTTACAACATCGTGGTGATAGATGTGCTAGTGTCAATGTGCCACCTACCCATATGAGACACACTTCCTCCTAAAAAAATCAAATAGAGTAACTTTGTCAGTAACATCCAAATGTACTTTCTATTAACCATCCTGAATTATAAACCTTTTAGAGGATTATTTCTGACAAATATGTCTACTGGTTTTCTTCAAGAGGTAGAGGCCACTCTTCTGGGGAAAAGGTGTCCTATTTAAAATTTTTCAGTATGAAATTGAAACTGTCCAGAAATTCAAATTGAACCATGATAGCCCAGAACCGTGTACTCTTTCTTGTAAATAATTATTCAACCTTTCACTCAACATGAATGATTCCCATTGAAGGTTGAACAACTGATCTTGCACAGAAATTTTGTTTGTAGGATACTTGAGGAGGTAGATTGTGCTCCAACATGGAGCAGACACAGGGGATTTTCTGTTTGGTTCAACCATACAGTAATGAAGCTGACTGAAACCCTTCTAAATGGAGCAGATTCCAGCTAAACTGTTTTGCACCACTCCAAGTCACTCAAAAACTTATTTTCCAGCTTAATCAGAATTTAAGTTTCTTTGATACCACCTAGGAGCAAAAGGCAATCCGGCCATTATAGCACATCTTACCCAATATTTTAACAGTCATTATAAATAACTTTTTTTATAAAACAATGTATTTTCTCCAGAATAGCCACATGCCAGAGAATAGACATCATTAAGCAGATGTGCATGATGGCTGCAAGCTATACTATTATAGCAAATCAGACCAAAGGAGATGATTGCTGAAAATATGTGACTCATTCGAGAAACAAGAAGCTGAGTTGCGCAGAACCACACTTACTAAGGGCTGCCTGCACTGTTACAGCCTCTGACTCCTGTGAGTTTTCACTCAGTCCTACAGCATTTGCAGCTTTCACACGGAAGACATACTTCTCTCCAGTCTCCAAACCATGAACAACAAACCTGAGTTAAAAAGATAGCATCACATATTAGTATATATTTTAAAGGAACCATTCTATGCTGCAACATGAAATTGTTGTGTCCACTAAAAAGCTCAGCTTCATGATTGCTTCACAAAGGAAAATATTTCCAAGAGGCAAATTGCAATACAATAACATGACGTAGTACAATATAATTGGATGGCACACAGGAGCAAAAATCACAGTTCTCATTAGATTGCTAGTACTGATCTAGCAGGTTAACTCAGATAAAATATAATATATTCCTTCTGAACTTTGGCTTACTAAATTCTAATCTATTCTGGGAAGGACCTCTATTTTTCACTGTACTTTTATAGTCATTGTCAAAAATAGTTTTCAGTTTTGATCTGAGGTTCTAGGTAATTACTGTACTAAATAAAATACTCAGAGCTATCCTATTGTAAGATATGTTCATGTATGAAGAAATGAAATGTTTTTTCTTATTTTTGTGATTTCCCAACTCCCTTTGACCAAGAATTGGTCTCTAGGTTTTTTTTTATCAAATTCCTTGACTTCTTGAAAAAGGACTCATCACAATACAAAGTCACTCAGTCAATAACTGATCTGATACACTACACAAAATGACATGCTTGTTATAGAAAATACAAAATACATATCTAAACTTTGCATTTGGTGAGTGATTCCAATAAAAATAAGTATGATTTCCACAGAGGAAATTGCTTGAAGAATCCCATAATGAAGTTTGATATGTTCAGGAGGGAGTGAGAAATCATCAGAAATTCAAACAGAGCTAGTGTCATGACAAGGGAATTAGAAACAGGGCTACAGTCTTTTATCCAGAGAGGTAGCAGATCAAGGAGCTCTGATGTTTCTGGAATGGACACTTGGATTTCCTGCATAATTGTGTCAGCTGCCAAAGCATGTTTGCCATCATATTTATAGCAGAAATAGCCTGACCTTTTGCCCTATTATTCATGGACTATGATACAGCTTTAGAATTCCCTCTCCTTTCTCATACTCTTCCTCATGTGAATCAGGTCTGTTTACCCCATAGCATAATTCATACTTAAAAAGACATATTTTATACTTACTCATGTCCAAGACACTCAGAATCATGTCTCTAGAATCTGCTTTTAAAACTCAAAGTCATGGAATAGAAAAAATTGCTTCTCCTTGGAGAAAAAAAAAGTGAGGAGAATTGCCTTGCAATTTGGAAAACTTAGCTCTGAGACCCTGCAGAGTGTTTTTCTTCACATCCATTCAATATTCTCCTTCCATTATAACCCTATGTCTTAGCACATAAAATGTCTTAAAAATATCCTATGGTTTTCAAACTTCCCAAAAATACAGAAATATTATCAATACCTGTTATATTTAATAGGTTTATGGTTACTCTGTTCCCAGCGATTTGATCCCACCACAGAATAGTCAATGTAGTAGCCATATAAATCCTCTTCATGTTTTGGTTTATCCCATTGAACTACAACTGATGTTTTTGTATTCCTTGTGGCCACCACCTGTCCAGGTGCAGATGGCAAAACTAAGAAAAAGAGATAAAATATATACTATTAGGAAATACATAAAAATAAAAGTAATTTGAACTAGATGAAACACTGCATAATTTGGTCATATTTAATCACTACAGCTATGACTACTCTTACCATGTTATTATCGTTATATGACATGTATTTTAATAGATTTCTTTCACTTAAAGTCTGGATACCTATTTATATGTGTGTATAAAGATGTATTTATTTTTCTATTTTTTTCTCAGAATGCTCTAAGCTGTGAGGCTCCCTACCTATATGACTTTATATAGGTTTTATGATAGTCAATTATAGGAGTACATCTTTTCAAATACGAGTGTGGAGAAAAGCATAGAGATAGAAAATGTTCACTCTCAAAAGTTCTCTCTCAAATAAGAGGTTGATGTACAACTTATGTCCCTGTATCATTACCATGTCAGTAAGAAATGCATATAAACTATAGAGATATGTTATCACGAGGATTAAGAAATACTGTCTCACAGTTAACTAATGTTAACCCCAATTCAGAAAATATTAACTTTTCAGGACAACTTTAAGCATATATTTGAGTGCAAATAATTTCTCTAAAAGTAGCTAGATGAATGTCAGAAGAATAGGAACATTGGTTGGAAGGGATCTGTGGGGATCATCTAGTTCACCCTATCACTGAGAGTGGGACCATCAACACTAAACTCGTGTGTCAGTCACGGGTTTGTCCAAGTCTTGAAACCTTCTGGCAATGGAGATTTCACAGCTTACCTGCGCAACCTCTTCCAGCACTGCACTCTTGCACCTTGCACCTTTCTAATTAAAAAGTATATCCAGCATGAACTTACTAAGCTACAATTTTTGGCTCTTGCCTCTATTTGTCATTTGTCAATGCTGAGAAGTTTGACACCGTCATCTTTGTAAATCTTCAAACTAAATAAGCTCAGGTACATCCACCTCTCTTCATGAGTCACAATCTCTAATCCCCTGGTCATCTTGGCTACCATCCAGAAGACCTCTCCAATTTACAACCATTCCTCTAGACTAAGGAAGCCAGAACTGGGAACTAATACTCCAGAACCAAGCTCAACACCATCAAGAAAAAGAGGGTAAATCTTCCTTCAAACTGTTGACTACAGTTCTCCCAATGTACCATAGTATGCAGTTTACTTTACATGCAATGAAAGATCATTGTTGGTTTACATTGATCTAAACAGATGAATGTGCGTAAATAGAACCAGAAATATTGAGATCTAAATGCAAAAAAAAATCATAGTAAGAACCAACACAGTCTGTACACTATAAAATATCTACCTGAGGTTTCATAATGTAAGAAATTGAGGCAATGTCTCAACCTAACATGACAGGTTAAGAAAGGCATCCAGTACTCGCCTTTTGAAGGTATTTTAGTTTCCTCAGATTGATATTGCAGAGAACTGCAAGTGGCATGAAACAGGCAGCATGTTTTCCACTTAGTCTTTCAATATTAGAATAAAGATTAATACTTACACACTACCGCACTTTATGCAATAAATCTGTAAGATCAAATTGATTCAATCTGAGATAAATGTGCCTACATTTAGACTTTAATGTGTGTCTACAAGCACATATTCTTAAGCTGCCATTATAGTCAAAGAGCTAGGGCTAATTCAGTTACACAAATAAATTAATTTAGGGCCATTTTGTCACTTCTTTGTGGAGTTGCCAGAGATGACTCAGGAGACAATACCTACAGTCCTCTGAAATGGCAAACTGAAAGCATTTGAAAAGGATGTCTCTTTGGTTGGTTACACTGAGCCTTCCATCAGTGGTTGGCAGGGTCTTGAAAATTATTCATCTCACCCCAAAACAGACACTCTATAGCTGAGTGACATGGGGCAACTCATGGCAACATCAGCCAACTTATCTTCCAGTGCCAATGCTTCCAATTGCCACAGTGAAAGCAGAGACATCTACTGCACCTGCAGACACCTACATGGAAACACCTAAATTTAGATTTTAATCTCAAACTGAATACACTTTTACCGCTCAATTAAATTGCATCATTTTAAGGGTCATTTAGGATGGCCTAGGATACCCCATCCATTCTTTAGTTTCTGCTCATAAGCTACCCATAGTTGCTGTGCAATGATTGCCATCCCCATGAAGGTGTCTCAGTCACCCTTAAGAATATCAAATGACAGACACAAAGTGCAGGCAACTTAAACGAGCCATGTGTTTCTGATATATTTTAACTCAGGTGGCACACTCTGTCTCTGAAAATACTCCTGAAGTTTCTCTTTAAAATAGAATCTTCTGCTTTGTGCTTTACTTAAAGCTGTGAGTTATGCAGAAGGTGTTGCATTAACCCCTAAGGGATACCTTATTTTCTGTACTAAGTGAAATAAATACAGTGCTTTTATTCCCTACCTTGGGGAAGGTTGAATGGTTTAAATAATTTATATGCATAAATGAGACATCAAATCAAGAATATACAAAAGCAAAAGATGCTTTTCTTTATCATGTAGTTACAGATGGAGCTGAAAGTATGTATTATAATTTTAACTATGGTATATCAGATACTGTAAATGTTTTTTATTTTACTAGAAAGTGTACTAGTAAGATATGTGCACTTAAAGTGACAGCTAACAACACATTAAGCTGTTATGTGTGGCATCAGCAAAACTGCAAAACCAAAACAAGTATTCGAAAAACAAGATGAATAACCACTCCCTAAATTTTCATTTGTATTTTTGAACGTGGCCCCGAGATAAACACTTCATTTTCATTTGGAAAATCATCACTGATTAGGTAGTTGTATCTTCCCCTTTTCCTGAAATCTACTCATCTGCATGCCACAGGAATAGTGCACCAGCAGTAATTTCCAACTCAGAATACTAAGAAAGAAATTAAAGGCTACCTTATCGAGCTGAAACTGTAGGAAATTAGGTAGTATATAATTACCTGAGCCAGAAAATGTAGTTATCAAAGTTAGTGATTAACCTATTGCTTTGATGTCACATTAATAGAACACTGAAGAGTGAATTTAACTTTATACTGATTATTGTTTTCAGTAGGGAGACTTGTGATCTCTAGGAAAATTCAGGGACATCTCTAAAATTTAGCTTCTTGGTCTTTTTTAAATCCATCACAGAACTGAACACAAAGTCGACTACTATTATCATAGTTATAATAATCTAATGAGACTTGTCTATTTCCTGTTTGTAAAATATCTATTGTTTTTAATATTAATGTCTTACAATTAATACCTTACCAATAGTATCTTGTGGTTGTATAGGTTCTGTGATTTCAGATGGATCACTGATGCCATGTTTGTTTGCTGACAACACTCGGAAAACATATGGTTTTCCTTCTGCAAGGTCAAACACTGCATAGCGAGGAGATTTTACCGCAACCTGTGCATTGACTCTTTGCCAACTTCCACTGCCAACCATGGACTACAAAAAACAACAAAAAAAGCCATGAATCATTTCGGTGAACTGTCAAAAAATGAACATATTGTTGTATTGCACCTTGTCATTAATTCATTTAAGAGCTATGAGAGAAAGATCTCTCTAAAATGCCTGACTTAAACATATGCAAATTCTCATAGCTCTTGCATTCCATTGCTCTACAAAAAGGTCTGAATAGCTCACTGTCTCCTTGCCTTGACTTCAATATATGCACATGTGAACATACAGTCAGCCTTCTGTCAATTGTGATTGGTCCCAAAGGAATTACTCTCATGTCCTGCAAAACTCACTTGAACAGCCAAAGGTTTGGAATTAAGCAAACAAGCCCTAATCCAAATTCTGCAGAAAGATAGGGAGGGAAATGTTACTTTACTCACTACTTTATCATTATTTATTCTCTTGAGTAAGATCATATCCCCTAAAAGCATTCATCAAATGAAATAATTACTTTTGAATGTTCTCAATGCAGCAGCTGAGCTTATCATCACCACAACTGCACATGGAGGAGAGCCAGCAAATCAGTACTCTGAGAGAAGTCTGCTGTCCATTAGATTTCCCACTTAAACTGTTTACTCTAACCAAAAATTAGTCATGGAATCTTTCAGAAATTTAAGTAAAACTCAAGTGCCTAATGAACAGATCGAAGAAAATTTCTTTGGCACATAGATAGGTGCATACAAATTACATGTTTATAAAATTTTGAAACAGTGAGTCTGGGAACAAAACCTGATAGACTGTGAACTTCTTAGAGGAGGAAGAGTGTTTCATGGCTCCTTAGAAACTACCCTGTATATAATGACACCTATGATAGCTAAATAATAAAAATGTAAACAGCTCAAGTCCATATATCAAAATCTTTTTCATAGGTACTGAACCCACCTAGTGTTCTCAACAGAAAAAACAAATATAACATCCATTTTCTTCACAATAAAAAGCTGGAAAACATGAAATAAATATTATTTTGCCATATATTTTACTTCCTGCCATGAAAAACATTAATTTCTTCTTTTCACAAAGAATCAGCATCACATTTTGTTCTGCAGTTTATCTGTTAAAAAAGTATTTCAAAAGAACATAAAAACTTATTTCCATTTTGTGTTTCTTGAAGAATTTACAAATATATTTTTGCTCTTCAGGACTGAATCTTCTTTATTTGAAATAAAATAATTAAGAAACACTTCCAAATTAACAGATGATGGTAGAAAGCAAAAAACAAACATTCACCTATGAACTGACTAAGATGTTCCTATATATTATTTATGCAAAAGGATTTTAGATTCAGGTATTAATTAGTGTAATGAAATTCTTTTTCCTAATAATAGCCTTTTAGTCCTCATTCTCACTTTCCTTCATTAAGTTTGGAGCTTAATTGAGACTTGTTTTTTCATCCTTGTCACTGCTATGTACTGTTTCTGGAGCTATATAAATTTATTTGCATAAAACAAGCAAATAACATATATTTTCCAACTAATTCTTAGAATGAAATTCAGCTAACAAAGTGTAGGTGTCCACTCAGTGGAAATCTACCTCTGAGCTTTTTATCTGGGTTATTTCTGCATATTCTGGAACTAACAAAGTATTTCCACAACAAGAGCTGGTTCAAAATCCTTACATCAGTATTCCTGAAATTTATAGATAAGAGAAGACATATGTAACTGGGACTAAATGCAAGGGAGGCATTATATTTTACTGCATAGAAAGAAAAACTAGACAATTATTTCTATGAAAATTTTCATTACTTTTTTTGAGTGTAAAAGGCAGAGTGAGAGAAACAGACATGCTTGCTGGAAAATTTAACTAGTGAGCAGTCTTCATTTTACACTGATATGTTCAACATCCAGCAGGTAATGGATGATGAAGAATGTATAAATGGCCTATGGAGTTCTTTTGAAAAGGAGTTTTTTTGTATGTCTGAGAGGGAAAAGACAAGCTGGGGGCTGCAAAAAGTGGAGTGATATTAACAGGATGGCCAGGAAATGAACTGTGGAGGAACGTGCAGAATTTGACATGTGAGAAGAAAAAAACTTGCATAGTAAGGGCCTGAGAGAAGGCTGTTATAATATTCACAATGAAAATTGAATGTGTGGCAGGTTTAGTGTTTGCTGATTGTTAAGAAGGGGCATATGCTAGAGTCATAATTCATCAAAACTAAGTATAGCTTGACATGTAAATGTTGTAGAGGTCAGGTATGAGGCCAATTTACCTTCTGGGAAAACTTTGTAACAAGTTGCTGTAATACAATATGGTTTAGAAACATGGCTCAGGGACAGACTTATCTGAATTTTATTCACTTAGGTGGGTGAAGAACAAACCTCTCCTGGTGTGAGCACTTAAGTCCCCTTTCCATGCAAAGAGAAGAGGAAGGCAGCCATGAAGAGTACCAGGGAGGAGTGAACCTGAGACAGGCATCTGCCTCTTTGCTGACCTTACAGGGGATAAATTGGAAATGTCAGTGTATAGTAGAGGGTGCTGTAAGCCTGCAAAAATGAGGATCAAATTATGAGTTACAAAAAGGGACGATCAAATTATGAGTTACTGTTTGTTCCTTGCTCTGCCACAGGACTAACAGAAACTTCCCTTTAATACAGAAAGACTGAAAACTTACAACCATGCCTGTAAGACTGTGAAAACTATAAATGTTTCTTTTCTGGTTTTTTTTAGCTGCTACTTTACATAAATAATTTGTTCCCATTAAGACAGTAATAAGCAAATAGCATAGGGAAATCCTTTTTCCTGGACCTTGAATTTCAATGCTCATTAAATCTTGCAGTAAGACATTTGATTATCCATGCTTCTCTAATATCCAACTTCCAAATCCTGCAAGACCACAGAAAGTGTTGGTTTTATTGTTCGTTCTGCAGTTCTGAGAATGGGTTGACTGTAATTGCACACAACAATGAAGCACCTTACAACAGAACACCACTATACAGTACAGTACCTTCTCAATGAAATACGTCAGTGGCTCCCTGCCACGAGGAACAGGTGGATCCCAGCTGAGTACAACATATGTTTTGCTGATTTCTGAAGCGTGTACATTGGTGGGAGGGCCTGGAATCTGAACATGCCCTGTAAGATTAATAAATGTAACAAGTGTTAAACAGCAGAGTAACTGCTGGGCCAGCATTCATGCTACAGGTCATCTTTCTGATTCAACTTTCCCACCCTGCATTGCAATGCTCAGCTATTAGGAGCTGTGATATCATCTGTGCAGTTCACCTGATCACTTCAATTAAATTTTGATAAATAAAATCTCAGTATCTAGTTACTTATTTTTTCAGTAAAAGTTTAATATGTTCCCTGAAACTCTGTGACTTTGTGACACTTTTTTCTTTGATCATATTTTAATTACTTCAATTTGCTAGTAAAAAGCCTACTCACTATGTGCAAACATTTTTTGATCAAAGACAGAAGTCTAAAGAGATATTATGCGAAATTAGAATAAAAAAAGCAGCTGGAAGGGAAGTACAATGAGAAAAGCACCTTTAAAACAAAGAGGAAAGCAGAAAAAGGAGCAGAACCGATCAGAAATATATCATATGACATATTGGTATTACCACCTGTATAGTCTAAAGCACTTCTAAAATCTATGAATCAGAGACTTAAAAATGTAACCAGCCCTGTGATGGCTCCACCATGCCATGATTCATGCTGTGGATCAAACCCGTCTCCCCACGCACTCTGCAGAGTTACCAGGAGCATTAGAGAAAACCTCCCTACCCTGGGCCAGGTTGGAAGAATTCAGCTCAACCTTTCATGGTCCTGCTCACTGACCGCAATATGAGAAAAAGCCAGTTCTGCTATCCAAGGAATTACAATGGGGTAAAACTGCACTAGATAGGAGAGTGACCTATGATGGACCTGTGATGGACCTCTATGCAGGAACAGCTACACAGCCCTGAAGAAGCTTTGACTTGGTAATAGGCCAGAAATAGCAACTCAGCAGACACCTAAAAATTTTATCTTTATGGTTTGTGATTGAAAAAGAAAAAAGCTTCTTTCTTTGAAGGTAAATTTTTCCACTTCTCAGGCTAGAAAACAGCATATATCCTCTAAATGTTTAAGATTTGCCTTTAAAAAAGAGAAAAATATTTCAATATGTCCTGTAATCTCTAAATCGTGGCAGTGATGTTTCAACTGGTTATATATCACCTGTAGAATGAACCAGGCTCGAAATGTACACTGATATTATTTAATCATATATATTTCCCAAATCAAAACCAAAACTTTTTTAAAGCAAGCTGATATATCCAATGAAACTTTATTTCTCACAATGCTTTCTATACTTTATTTCCTACAATTGTATTTTTTCTTTCAGAAAGGCACATGAATCAGCTGAGTTTAAGATGAAAGACATATAGCCAAGAAAATGACAATAATCCTTCACAGCATGAAGACAGAAGGCTTCCAATTGATTTCAGGTAATGAAATATCAACATGTTTTCTTACATTCTTGAAAAAAAACAAAGCTCCCATACTTTGTAATGATATAACATGGTGGTACAGTATGGTTCCCAGAATGGAACGTCATCCTGCACTAAAAAGGAAAACCATTTCCGATCTGTGAGATTGCTCTTTCAGAAACAGTCTCCAATCTTGCAGATGAAATTAATGATCTACATAAAGAGTAATATTTGAATATTCATACTCTATTAATATGCACATTCATGTGACAGAAATCCAAATATCTTTATTTATGCCTATGCCAGAGTGGCCATATACTGCACCTGATCATTCTAAGGCAATTCTGAGATTAGAAGAATGTTCTGTGAAGACAAACAAGACAATTATAATCTGATATTATAATGTGCCTCATATATCTTGATAATACTCATATCAATTCATTTAAGGTACTATTGTAAAAATAGAGAAACTTCATCTATCCTGTCCATGCACTGGGAAAACCATTTAATATCTGATTCTCCTTCAAACTACATCTCTTCTCAGGTGATTTCTCTTTTACTGTGTTATTACTGGAGTTACAACTTTATAACCTTCGTGGAAGAGAGTAGACAGACACTTTTTTTAATTTTGAGCCATTATAGTTAACAATTTTAACAGTTTAAGTGTAAAGAAGGTCATTATTCAAGTCTAAAAAACAAATCATCCCACAGAGAAACAACCAAAAACCAGAAGAAATGCAAACTTTATTTCAAAAGTTGTCAGTGATCTCTCCAATTCTCCGGAGAAAAAATATTATTTAGTCTATAACCTTAACCTTAAGAATAATCTCTGTATTCAGGTAGACTATTAATTAAATAATTGAGATTGATTGTGTAAGTTTTTATGAGAATGGCAATAACTTGCTCAGATCATTAAAATCAGCCTAAAAAAACCTATACTTAGCTCCCAGAAGGCTAGAAAGAGGGGAAATATGGAAAATCAAATGGGCAGTTAAATGCTCAACCTTTTAAACTCAGCTTAACACTAGTCAAAGTAAAATGGTGAGAACATTCTGTCAACACATCATAAAGATTTTGCTGTTGAGAGTGTGATGTTCTCCATCCTTTTAGACCTCACCTTTCACTTGTGTTCTCTCAACCTTGCAAGCCATAATATGTCTTTATTTATTAATGGAGAGACTTTATCACTAGATGGATTTCTTTTCAAGTCATGTTTCTAATTATAATGCAAAATTCTTGGAGCATAAGCAGATGGACTGAAATTGTAGAAATGCTACATACCTTCAAGGTCATCCTTACTGATCACGATCTTTCTCCCTTCATCCACATGAACAGCTGTTAATCAAAATATTCAATTAGTCCCTCAAACTAGTTCAATATATTTACAAATTTTGCAATTATTGTTTTTCGCCTGTTCAAGAGCCTGTATACCTCTGTTTCTATAATATTGTTATTAAATCTTTGCCCAGATAGAGTCAACTCAAAGTCATACACTGGTTTACTAACTTTCATAGAAAAAACAGGGCATGATAAGACAGTACTATTTAAAGCTGTGGTAAAAAGCAAGAGTCATAGTCACAGTAGATGGATTTGATTTTGAGGCAGATTAGCAAACAATTGTATCATTAACTGTGCTTTTTTTTATACGAATTAATCATAAAGCGTACAGACATACATAAAACATATGTAACGGAAACTGCATATTCAGCTCAGATTTCAACGATGACATTGGGGCAGTACTCTGAAGTATTCATAATTACTTTAATTCCCCTCTGACCAAAAGTAGCACACAAAACAGAAGGTGTGCAAGTACATGATATACAGAATCTGCACAGGAGTTTAGGACAAGGCTAAATCAACAAAACTACTCCCCAGAGCAAGCTGGCTTACTCTATTCATGGAGAAGCTTCCACAGTTCTACTTTGCAGTCTGTAGTGAGATATTCAATCAAAGGAAGAAATAAACTCTACTCCTTAGGTTAATTGGGCAAACATAATCTTAAATAAAATATTTTGCTTTTAAAAAAAGAAGCCTTGAATAACCTACTTTGTGTTCTCTCCAGGTCAACGGGGTCAAGTGCTGCAACTGGATCCGAGGGTCGAGAAGGCCTGCTAATGCCAGCACTGTTCACTGCTCTCACACGGAATATGTAAGACCGTCCCTCATAAAGACCAGTCACAGGATACTTGCAGACTTTTACGGGAGCATCATTGCACTGGACCCAGTTTTCCAAACCTACTTCACACCTTGGAATAGCAGAAGACAGCGTTTGTCAGTATCATCTCACAATAAATACACCCCATGCTACACACACCAGGTCAGAACCACGGAAGTCACCTTCGCTAAGCTGAGGAGCTAAGCCACACATCTCATTAATGAAAGTCACACGCTTTATACACTCTTCTCTGATCAGAGAACCAATTCCCACCCTTTTCATATTTTTTTCATAATGCAAAGGTCATTTTTCTTCCATGGCTTTTGGCCTTTTCAAATCTCTCTGCTTCCCTTCTGTTTGGCTCTTTTCCTTGCTATATAAAGAATAAATTATTCACTTTCATTTCTAATATTCATCTCCACAGAACATGATGAATTTGCAAGATTCACCTAATCTTTTCCATCTCTTCTTTGTCATATTTTCAAGTAAACTTCTTTGCGCATTTCCCTCCCAAAATGGCTGGGACACAGAGTGTAGGAGTCATCAAGAAGCACAGTGATGTCCTCATACTGACTGCTTTGTGTGTACATATATAGTTTGTGTCCTACTACTATAACCTTTTGTGTAGAAGACTCTCTTTTGCCCTGACAGTACCAGAAATAAGTCGTGTTATGATCGAGGGCTCCTTGGCACTGCAGTGATACAAGCAACATGTCAAATGGCACATCTAACTAGATTATACACAATATAGGTGAAATACTCCTATGATCTATGTGCCACATAAATTGGATATAGATGGCAGAGTCCCCAGGTCTCAAGTTAATTTCCTCATACTGACTGCCATTCATAAACTACTATTTTTCCAGCTATTCCCAGACAGTTATTATTGAATTAGACCAAATGACAGGGTAGCAAATAGCAATGAGCTGCAAATGCTGCTTTTAAGTGCAGAGCCGTAGACATTATGAAATCATTTCAGTAATGATTTGCTGACTGACAGTTTCAGACACTAAGGATCAGATATTCTGCTCTGGCTACAAGGAGCAAGCATTCACTTCAGTGGAAGAGACATGCAAAACAGTGCTTCGATCCACTGCTTGCCAGCTGCCTGCACTGAGCTGAAACCCCAGCAAAGTGCAAAGCTGACTGAAGGACAGAGGCCTGCCAGTCTGATTTAAACTACCAGCTCCCAGGAGACCAGGCCTTGAGATCCTGATGTACTACATTTAAGAAAGAAATAAAAAGATAATGTAATAACTCCTAGGTTTCAGCTTTTGCACTATAGAGATTAAAGAGACTAAATCTAATTCAAGATACCCATGGATTCTAGCTTTTATAAATTAAATACTGTCAGGGCTCATTCTCTGTTGTGCGCACATCCATACTACTGAACATTTTAAGTGTATGATAAAATGTGTCTGCCTGCAAATATTACTTGGAATGGCCTCCAGCCCCTGCTAATTCCCAGACTGTGCCCAGAATTGCCCGTGAAAATACTAAATCATCTGGGCTAAAAGTTTGCCAGGGAGCAATCTAGTAATTTAACACGGTGTGTAACTGAGTTCCAGTGCCAAGTGTCTGTAAAAATATATCTAAAGAATAAACACATTGAAAGGATAGAATGATAATTTTTTTCTCTTCTGGCATTTTATTTCTGGAAATTAAAAAATTAAATAAATGCTAATGTTTACATACTTGTCAACAAAATATCCAATAACTGGGCTCTCACTGGTTGTGTTTGGTGGTTTCCAGGAAACAATAACATAGTCTCTGTTAGCATCATGGCATTTAACATCCATTGGTGCCCCTGGTGCTCCTGCGATCAGTGCATCGGCATCTGGACCACAAATAAAAATAAATTGGTTTTGACCCCAACTCCTCTGAAATACATCAAAAAGGCAAAGGGAAGACTTCCAGTTCATTGTAATACTTGCTTATATGAATGGAAGCCCAAACATTTCATGACATACTAATTCACTACAGTAATGATTTTGGACCTTAATGTCTATATTTTTACACAGATAAAATGTTCAAGGATATTTTTGAGGAGAGAAAAGCTTTTTAGGAATCAAACACCTATTATTTTTGATGAGAATTAAAAGTGTAACCTACCCATATGTTTTTGATGCTCTGTCACTGAAAGCTGTGACTCAGAGTGTTACTAGTCAGACCAAGGTACTTAGTAAAGAACATGTAGCCCATGAAAACAAAACTCTTAAAGAATAAAAAATTTGCAAGCTCCTGGTACATTTATAATGCTATGTTTTATTTACAGTCTTACAATGTCACCTTTAAGATATCCTTTTGTGACTTCATTTTAAGATATATTGACTAATTCGGACCCTCAAATGAAATCTTGCTACAGGTGAAGTTCTCTCCCTTCAAAGGAAGATGTCTATAACAAAAAAACCACCCTGTATAGAGTCTAAATTTATAGAGTCTGATCCAAATCAGGTAGTTTAAATCAGACTGAAGTAGTTTGTGCTCAGTATCAGATCACAGCCTACATGAAAAAAAGCAAGAGAATGGGCAGCAGACAACAGTAGAGACTCCAGAGGACATAGCTCGAGGCCAGGGTCCTGGGCATGCAAAGGGATCAAATATAGTATAAAATGGACAAGAGAAGTACAGAAAATTCATCCATCACTACAACAAAAACTTCTAAGAAAGATTTATATATTAGTGGGTGTTTTTCCCCGGAGTACTGTCTTTCTTGGAAGGTAACCTGGACATAAAAAGCTTTAGCAAATTGTTTCTAATGAGATCAGGGTGCCAGAGGGGCTTGTTTGAGACATAACGCAAAGCTGATGAAGCTCTTGCACTAGCCCTGTGAGGAAGTTGGATTTCAAACCCCTGAAAAAGACATTCACTCCCTCTATCCCACACAAACTGTCTGGGTGACACTCCCACAAGGCACATATGTTCCAATATGTTTCCAAGAAGAACAAGGTTTAAAATTAATACAGCTTGAGTGGCTTCAGTGGGACTGTTCCAATTTGCTCCCACCAAGGATGTTGTCTAATGTATTTTAAGGAGTTAAAGAACTGCTCAAACAGAAATATTTTCATCTTTCAGTGAAGAAAATATAAAACTGAATACTAAGTTCTGCTCACAGGTGCATGTGGAAACTCATTCTCACTTCACTGAGAGCTGTGCATGGAAATGTGATGAAAAGTTCTGACCTTTATTCTATTTTAATACATTTACCTCCTTTTATCTACGTCTCTTGTGAAAACTGTATTTCCTCAGTCAGTTAATTTCTTACTTTTCTTCTTTTCTCTGGATAATGACATGACTATGACTGGTATAGTGGTGGGAATATTTCTTTTGCTTTTTCCTGCACATATCCCTAAGGCAACGCACAAGATATGAGAATGCCCAACAAGGCTCATTCCCAGTTTCCAATCTCTAAAGCCAAAACCATCACAGTGAGAACTGATTGTACACAAAGATGTTTATTTCCTACCAGGAAAGGAGATGACAAAGAAACAAGTTGTCTCTTCACAAGAATGGTTTCTCTGGTTCTTCAGGAAACAAAATGTCCTCAGGAACATGCTCCTCTTGAAGCTCCCCATTCATGTAAGGTGACTGGTTTTTAGTACAGACTACTGTATACCAATCAAATGCCTATGAAATACCACAGGGCTAAATTTCTTTTGTACTTCAGTTATTACATGGGATTGTTTCATAAAACTAAACTTTATAATGCTTTTTAATTTCTCCTCAAGAAACATTAGAAGTTTACCTCTTACAAACAGGTATGCACTGCATTCACTGATTCCACCTCTTGAAACCATGCGCAGGGTGTATAAACCTTCATCATCTTTGTTCAGATGAGTAAAGGAAAGAGCTGCCTGGCCTTCTCCAAAATACAGCTTTGTCCACTTGGAGTCCTTTATCAGCACGTCTGGAAGAGAAAACCCATCAGGGACGTTACTGTGCTGCTAGAACAACCTGCATCCTAGAGCAGTTCTCTGCTAACCAGGGACACAAACTAATATTTATGCAGTTTTGTTCAGACTGGTAGTGCTTTGATACTGTGAAAACTTTAAAGAGAGCAAGTTGCAGCTCTCTAAAATTATTTGATCAGTGAATTTTAGAGAACATGAGGTCTAATACTACTCCATAAAGTGCCAACAACAAAATTCCCCTCACTGTAATTTTTAATACACTGAGAGACAAAAATGTTATCCACATTTAGAAATATTGACATGAAACCTGCCATACCCTGTAATGAATGCAGGGTGGAACCTTGTTTCATTTTTAATAAGTTTTGCTTCCAGTTCAGGTCAAATGTCAGTTTACTCAATTTTTCCTTCCAAATTTAAAAAATAAATTTCAGTTTAATCTGAAAACTGCTATAAACATACACTAAATTTAAATCTTCAAGGCATGCCTGTTCAGTCTTGAATAAAATTAAATTTAAGCCTCTCAAAGGTGGGAGGTGGTGGCCCATGATTAATGCATGTTAATATCATTGCTTAGTGAAACCAGAGGAAAAGAATGAACAGGATATTTTAGGCTAGCCAAGGGACTTTCTCATATCAAACTTTTAAATAGCTGATTGGATTATTTTTGATTTTTACCTCCCTAAGACCTATCACACATGAATTTATTATAATTAATGCAGTAGAAGTATGTTAAAAGATCGGAATATCTATGAATGTTTATCATTCTATTGCTTAAATAGATTTTGGAGCCGACACTCAAACAATTGCAAAGGAATCAGTGTTTTCACATACCTCTGAATTGCTTAAGAAGGTATAAAACATGACACACATTCAGATAATAAAGCATGCGGAAGACATACGTTACTAAAACTTACAGCAGTAACTCGCTTAATTAGCCAAGCATGCTGTAGTTTTATGGGAAGCACACAAACTAAATTTAATCACATTCCTTCCCATGAGATCCGTAGTCATGAGATCCATACCTAGAAAACCTGAGTGTCCCCTTTCTGTCATCCTGTCACAATGGTACTCAGACTTTGTGTAGAGAGACATGAAGTACTTTAAATTAAATCATAAAATACCTTCACCTAGAAACTTTAACCAATGCATGAGCCCTGTGGAAAATCCTAAGGAAAAAAACAAAGTTGATTAACCAGCATCTCTGTAAAGCTGGTCGCATATTTAGACTCCAAGTTTCAGTGGATTGGTAGCTATCTTAGTTTGAATACATAGAAACTATAGGCAAGCCTGTAATGCTGCTAAGGCCAGAATTGCCCTTTTCTATTCATTATGTGTACCTGACAGAAGAAATTGAGGAGGTAGTTGTGTTTGGTAAGAGGAGAAAAGCTTCTCTCCCTCACACAAGGCCAAAGATCCACCGGAAATCAACAGAAGCCCTCTTTTTTTAATGCAGTCTGGATGAATGACTTTGTAGGCAAGACAATTAGAGTAAAGTTTGGAGGCCTCAAACATATTTAGAAGTTCTAAGAGAACAATATTGATATACCTGCCATCACAATAAAATTACAATTACAAGACTATTCACAGTCTGTTCATGTGTTGTGCTCCATTACTTCTCCCAGAATTTACCGAAGGACAAACCTGCAGGAGATTAACCCTCAGATGCAGTGTGTCTCAAGCCTCGCATGCTGTTTTTAGTACATAAGATAATTTTCCTAATACATGATGAAAATTCAGACAAAGAGTGGGGAACTATTACATACTGAAATTTCTTTTCATCATGTATTTTTATTCCGCTGAAATTTTAGCTAGATTCTTCACTCCATGACTTTTCCTTCTGAAGTCAATTATTTTATTCTAGATTACAGTATAAATGGCTGCAGAACGCTGGTGCACATGGCTTTACAGTGTTTATATTACATTAGATATTAATAACAGAAAGTTTCTGAAATCAGCTGAACTCATGTCCAGATTAAATATACATTCCTGAAGTATTATTTTGATTTTGTTCTTTCAATATCTTAAATGGTTCTTTCAGTATCCTAAACTGTTCTAAGTGGGCCATGAATAATAGACATCATATTAGTGTTTGTGAAATCCCAGATCAGTTCAGAGGATTTGATTAAGCTGACTTAGACCCTAGGAGTCTACTAGGTGCTCTCAATAAGGCTCACTAGTGTGAAGCTTATTTATGCTAGATAAATACAGACTTTTCCTGTGTATAATTATTAGAAGTAAATCATACATATCCACCTTTAGTTGGATATGGGGGCTTTAGTTGCTATTATTTGATTGACACAAACTGACAAATTTTAAGAAGAGTATGGTTTGTCTTAATGCTAGAATAGAATTAAATATTACCTCTCTAAAAAACCAGAATGTCTAAAGCACATGATGTTGAACAAATTATTAACTTCTCATTGCTTATATTTATGCATTGCCTCCAGCTCTCAAGGGACTCAACACAGGGAACTGTAGTGCATAACAAAGATTCGTAGTGCATGAATTCCTGCTGTGTTTGAGAAAAAGTTCTGCCAGTTAATGCACCTGTACATCTCTTGGAAATATTGTGATCCATGTACTTGTAACAAAGGACAAATCTAAGCTTGTTTGTAACATCCTATTTCACGTAACATAATTAGAATGATGGGATGAATGCCTACCTGACTCCCTAGCAAAACCCTATTGGCTTTAAACAGACCAAGTTTTCATCTCAGATTTTCACAAGTAAGGACTTATTAAGTTCAATAAGGGAGAAAACAAAGAACATAGTATTGTTACATATCAAGAAGGAATTATCTTGTCATTATGAAGACACAAAGAGAAAGAGCCACGAAGTTTTTTCCATAGTGCAAGAAAAATTCATGTTTGATGAAAAGTGGAACAATATTGGGAATTCCTTGAAAATTAGAAGTTCTTCTTAGTTGCAGTTTCAAACTCAGAATCTGAGAGATTTGACACCTTGAAAAACTGTACCCAGTAGGAGACAAAGTAAAGGTACCCTTGAAAATGATGGTTCATCTGAGAGGGAAGTGAGCAATTATTTTTAGTTATTAAATATCCTGAAGTGTATAGTAAAATTCCTGTATGCTTCAGTGGGAATAGAATCTGAATTCAAGGACCAGCCTTAGATTTTAGGTTAGTCACCAAACAGAAAAAGACATTTTTATTATTTCATACTTTTTACTTTATTGACATCTAATAGCACATTACAAGGAAATATCCACAATGATAGAATGAAAAAGTAGTAGTTTGTTCCCTGAAGGATCAGATGTGAATCTATGTAAAACTATGATGTACATGAAACAAAAGGCATAACAAGCTACTAGTAACAAAAGCATCCTTTTTCTGATTTTCCTAATCTTGAATTTTCTTGACTACCTTATTAATCTTACTGTCCTTTCTTAGCTTATTCATCACATCTTCTCAGCTATGGAAATTTCTGCCAACTTTTTTTGGGACTAGTCCAAACATCAGTCTTGGAAGTCCACCATTCTCAAATGTGGTCCCTTTGGGGAAGGGTCTAACTCTTCACAAATAACCAAGGCTTTCCTTAAATCCTCAGGTAGAATAATTATTTTAGAATCCTACACAGAGATTGTGGTTGGTGAAAAGTGGTGGGCTAAATATCTACAACAGGCTGCTATCCATTAAGCTCTAAGTAGCTAGTTTTATGTTTCAAAACCCTTTTTTGGTGCAGTGAACAAACACTACTCATCCAGGGTTTGTGTACCATCCACCCCAGTATATTATAAGCTTAGTGATGTTATTTTGAGCACTTCATGGTAAGAGTGGCATAACGTAGGTTTTCACTGACACAAGAGGCAAGGTAAGAAACCTACCAACATGGCACATTAACAGCAGAGCAGACATATTGTGTATCAGGCCTGGCTTCTGTAAGTATTTCCTAACTATACATTCATGTGATTTTAATACAAAATTCACAATAAATACTGGAGCAAGATTAAAGTGGAGACCCACACCCAGACCTCAGTACTTCAAACTTCAATTTACTGCCTGTGAGTACCCTTCAGCTCAGTGGTCACAGTATTCAACTATAAATCATTGTGAAATCTGACTTTGGATCTCTACCAAGTAAATGTTCTAACTATTGTGCCATCAGATAATAAAAGGTTACCTCCTGTTGCTATTAACGTGTGCTCAAGAAGATGTTGACCAAGTCACTTAAATGAGAGTGCAGGACTATAAATTCTAACTAGAGATATTTTTTTTCTCTATTCCAAATTTCATTCTGAGAATATGGTGCTCTAAACCTGACCTGTGCCCTCAGCATCTCCTCCAGCATTTTCCAGGTAGCTTCTATTCAATGTAATAACTTACCATCTCTATACCACTCAGCACGCGGTCGTAGTCGTTTCAACTCTGGTGTGATCAACATAGAACACTTCAAGGTCAGTGTTTCACCTTCAGTTGCAAAAGTGACTCCGAACTTCTCCAGAAACTGGACATCAATGTGGGTGAAGCAAACGTCATATGACAGGGGCACTATGCATGAGAAAATGAGAGCATTCTTCAGTACAAGTAAATTGTACTTGGCACAGAGTAGTGTCTGATCTGAGCAGGAGATGGAGCTTTCTGATATACTGTATGCTGATCTAGAAATTCAGATGGCAAAGCAAGAGCATCTGGACAGCTCCTATTGTAACTGAATGCTTAGAAAGCAAAGTCAGAAGAAGCAAGTTGTATTCAGTTTTCTCATCTGTAAAATGTTACTCTGACAAGAGGACATAAATTATCTAAGCAAATAGAAAAAAGGCTTACAGTGGAAGGGCATTATCGCAGCTGGGTGAGGTTCTCCCTCCTCTCTGAACCCTATAAATAAACATACAAGAAATATTCAATGACATGCGCATTATATTTATTTATTGTTTTAAATATAAAGTAGGTCTTACTTCGCACAATCACAGCACAATTTGTTGATGCCTGACCATGGATGTTTGTTGCAACTGCTGAATAGGTAGCAGAATCATCAAAGTCAGCTCTGAAAAGAGGACAGAGAAAAACAGATGTCTCTTTATGCAAATAAAAATTCTCTTAATGATTTATATTACAAGCTAAACTATGCCAACCATAAGGAAAGTGTATAAAGCTCTTCACTGGTGTCACACAGTGCAAGACATCGATGAAAGACAATCAGAAAGCTGCTACTGTTTTTAACTGCAGATAAAATCACAGCTTAGTGCACAGGCTGCATTAACTTGAGCAAACTGGAAATGACCTTTAGAGAATGATCAAAAGGAGATAGCTGGAGAATGCCAGTCTGGCTATTCCCTTTCTGTATGTAACCTTCATTAGTCCATCTTGCCCTTCTGCCTTATTTTAGGACAGAGACATGGAGTAAAAATAGATGTGATTCTTGCTAAAATTCTGCCTTCTATGGCTATTCCCAGCTGGCAGACACTGGTATTTTTTGCCTCTCTCATATCTCAATCCAGGAAAATTATAAAAAATCAGGAACACCAATAAAAATTGTTTATGTGCATATATGGCTTGGTTTGTCATATTTTTTAGTGAGAAAAAAAAATCATTATGCAAGAAGAGTATAAACAAATATAAAGCAAAAAATAGTTACTTGGTGCAAAACACTGATATATTGTCTCACTTAATCCATCCTTCCTTGAAGTTACATGAGCACATATATGACCAACTGTTAAAATATAGGTGCAAACCTTGATGCCCCAGTTATTTTCTTATTTAAAATTGAGTCCATCAGGAATAGTTCATTTAGTATTATATTTAATGGAGACCACTCAAAAATTTTCAGTTATGAGATACAATACTATGCATGCATGCATTTAGTTTCCTCTCAGAAGAACAAATTTCTGTCTTCTTGGCAACTGCCAAGTGATGAAATTCTGATTGCACTTGTCTTCTAAGAGGTCACATATCGCAGATGTGGGAGAAGGAATATGTAAGGGTGTTTTATGGAAATTGCATAACAGAATGCCAAATTTGGAGTATGTAGCAGCTGTCACAGACACATCAGACACCTATTTTTCACTTCTTGCATATGTTCTGGACAGTGTCAGATTATAAAGATGATACTATCTGTACTGTGATGGCTAAAGCAAAACTTGATGAAAGTTCCATTAAATTGAGATTTCTCTCTCTAAATTTACATGTCTAACAGCTCCTCCTGGTGGCAATCCTTTAGCCATATATTTCACAAAATCATGAAATCAGTTACAAAGTTTATCATACAATTAATTATCAAAGTCATAAAACTAGGCTACATAACCTAAAGGACTGCAGCTGGGTAGAAAATCCTAGTACAGTCTGGACAGGAACAGTGAGGTTGAAAAACAGTTTAAAAGAATTGAAATCATAGAACCATAGAATTATTAAGGTTGGAAAAGACCCCTGAGATCATCAAGTCGATCCGTCAACTCAGCACTACCACCATGTTAAACCATGGGTTTCATGGGCCATGGCTACATGATTTTTGAAAACTTCCAGGGATGGTGACTCAACCACATCCCTGGGCAGCTTGGTCCAATGCCTGACAACCCTTCCAGTGAAGAAATTTTTCCTAATATCTAAACTAATCCTCCCCTGGTGCAGTTGATGCCATTTCTTCTTGTCCTGTCACTTGTTACTTGCGAGAAGAACCTGGCCCCACCTGGCTACCACCTCCTTTGAGGCAGTTGTAGGAGCAATAAGGTCTCCCCTGAGCATCCTTCTCTCCAGGCTAAACACCTCCAGCTCCCTCAGCTGCTCCTCACAGAACTTGTGCTCCAGACCCTTCACCAGCTCCATTGCCCTTCTCTGGACTCACTCTGACCCCTCAATGTTTTTCTTGTAATGAGGGGCCCAGAACTGGACACAGCACTTGAGGAGTAGCCTCACCAGTGCTGAGTACAGGGGTACGATCACTGCCCTGGTCCTGCTGGCCACACTACTGCTGATACAGGCCAGGATGCCATTGGCCTTCTTGGCCATCTGGGCACACACTGGCTCATGTTCAGCCACTGTCATCAGTATGCCCAGTATTTTCCTCTGGGCAGCTTTCCAGCCACTCTGTCCCCAGCCCATAGCACTGCAGGGGGTTGTTGTGACCCAAGTGCAGGACTGTCACTTTGCCTTCTTGAACCTCACACAATTTGCCTCAGCCCACTTATCCAGCCTGTCCAGATCCCTCTGCAGACCCTTCCCACCATCCAGTAGATCAACAATCTCATCCAACTTGGTGACATTTGCAAACTGACTGAGGCTGCACTTGTTTCCCTCATCCATGTCACTGATGATGTCAAACAGTTCTTACTCCAACACTGAGGGCTGGGGATCACCACTTGTGACCAGCCACTAGCTGGATGTAACCTCATTCAGCACCATTCTCTGGGCTGGATGCTATTTAACAGTTTGTTTACATGAAGGATTTTAAAATTACAATACCTGTTCCCAGAGCTATAAAGCTCCATAAAGCTTAACTGATTCTGGACTTGAGAGATGTCAGACTTGACAACATTTCTTTGCAATGAATTTTAAAAACAGAACATTTTTTTCACTGTCCCAGTTCCAAACTATTTAACGCTTGTGTAATAAAATGCCAAAAAGCAATATAAAACTGTAGCACAGGACAATTTCCTAAGGCATGTTTCTCTATACTGAAATGTACATAATTCAGGTGTTTATCACAGTCTGGTACAGTATCTTACTATAATATAGCAAGTTAACAACAAATGAAAAAGCTCAAAAATTTCTTACAAGGGGCTTTGCAGAATTAACTGTTCTGGAAATGTAAGGCATTTTCGTCACTCTGCTATATCCCTAATTTAAGAATCTGTATATAGAATACACAGTAAATAGTGTAAATATAATACATAGTATATTTAATAACATATATTACATATTAACAAATTAAACAGCATTCATCCCCAGAAACTGGATTTTGATTGCCCTAGTGCTGATGTTTTAGAACAGCCCTTGCCATGCCTTGGTGTGCTCCAGCTCACAAAAAGGATTCCCACACACAGCTCAGGAGATAGTAAGGGACCTTTCCCAGAAAGCAGACTGGATGTCTGACAGCCCTGTCCTGAAGGGTGAGAAAATTAGTCTATCTCACACCAGGAGGTCACTGTGGCAGAGAATGTCCTCAATCTGCTGCATCAGGCAGAGCCCAGGAGTGCATTTCCTAGGCACTGGTGGCAGGTACAGGCCACAGTGTGCCCTGCAGTCCTTGTCCCCAGATACCTGCCCCATAAAGTCTTCCTGCCCTTCAGGCCACAATCCAGGCCACTCACCATCCTGACAAAGACCTACAGAGGTGCATAGTGTCTTCCTACCACCTACATGTCCAGGTTTCTCCTGGGTGAGCTAGACCCTCCCAGAGGATGGTGCACACTTACACCCGGCAGGACATTGCTGGGGCAACCATGCTGTGTTTGCTGATCAGGCCTGATCCCTCCCTGGCCTGGACATGATTTGACAGCACACAGCACCCATGTCATAAATGAGTGATGAACATTACACCAGCTTTGCTGCACTAGGCCATTTCTTCACATAAGCAAAGCATTACTTCAGGCTGCTTCGCTTCTCTCAAATCCAACTTAACTGCTCTAACATTTTGTTGTTGCTATAGAGGGTTAACAAAAAAGATAAAAAATTAACATTGCTTGACTGAGGTTAACTCTGATTAAATCTCACTTTAAACCAGTCATCATCTGCTCTCAGTGTTGGCTTCACTTTCTAGCAGAACAACAGATAAAATAGTTAAACAGGAACCAATATCTGTAAGAATTACACAGGATTTAGGAACTAAAGAGAGATTTATTGTTAAAAAACAGGTGGCCTAAAAATAATCCTGAAAATAGAGAAACATGTATTGTGGACTAACTTGGGGTCCCAAACTGTGCTAAACCACTCAAAGTTTCAGAAATTTAAAGGTGCAAGTACTGCAAAGTTGTCTCCCTAAAATGAAGAAACAGAATGGCAGACAGCAGATTAACTTTTCAAGTGAATATATATCTGTGCTCTTCTCAATCCCCTCACTACAGTTTTGTTCTCTTAAGAAACAGCAAAATACATCTTTTGATGGGATCTTTCTGTTTGTGATGGTGTCCAAGGTAGAGAAAATAGAGTATGATCCTAAATGTCTCTAGAAAAGACAGAAGATTCACAAAAGGGTCATATCTTTAGTCAAAAGAAGCTCAAAATCTGAAAGTAAATATTTGACAAAAGTTAGTGATAGAGTTATAATTCATTTTCCCGAGGGGAACATAAGAAAGAAGTAACTGACCAAATAGCTGACCACATTCTTACAGCATCCTTTGTTTTTTATGAAGAGAAATGAGGTATTTATGGTTATGGTGAACACACAATTCCCCAGGCTAGGCAATTTTTGCTATTTAAGAGGTCATAACAACTCTACCCATTTTCTGTAGCTTACTGCTTTGAAAGCAACTTAAAATTCTTTGCTATGATCATTCATCTGACTCTCCAGGAGACAAATAAACCATCTTAGACAGCCTAGTACTCACTGAAATGCCTTTAAATCTTATATTGGAAATGGAGGATTTTAGTGGCTAGGAGCTAGATAGCACTTTTGTTTCATATCCACTACGAAGAAAGTTGGACAGGATGGCAAGTTACATTAGGTTCTGACTTTCCTTTTGTGCCAGGTAATGCTCAGATGGAGGATTATCCTTGAAATTATCTATTTCCCTGTATGCTAAAAAAATCTTAGATTTCCTAAATTGCACTGTAAAGCGTACTGAGTCAAGACCAGCTAGAAACTACACTTGAAGTACCCAGGAGGCAAGGTGTGGTCTCACAGTTATTCTTGTTTTATGATGGAGAATGTGTTTTTCAGCCTTTACAAAGGTCAGATAAAATATGCATGGAGTACATTTAGATAGCATAAAATGTGAGTGCAGAACTGTATCTGTCCCAAGGTACTAATACTTTTTGTGAAAATTAAATTGCTCTGAATCCACATGAGGTTCTGAAGTGCTAATGCTTGTGTGGGGAATATTCCCCAGGCAGATATATCTATTTAAAATGCATATATTCATCCAACTGCCTAGTGCAGATTTAAACACAGGAGTTAAGAGTGAAATAGCATCTTTTTCTGAATTAGAACACAATTCAGTGCATGTAAAGAACAGGAGGCAGTACGTAGTAAATTACAGAGTTAAAAATTACTCCTTTGAATCCCAATGACAAAATTTTCAGTGTTATGGCTATATGACATCAAAATGTGGAAATACTCTGCAGAATTGCCATTTCCTGCCCTGATTCTCCAGTCAGACTGAATCTGACTGATTCTTTCTGTTGGTTGGATTCTGTGTTTAGGGAAGAGGGACCTCTGTTATAAGGTGGCCACTTCCTCAAGCTCCCAGCTAGGGCAGCTTATAGGGGACAGTGACTGACAAGCCAGAAGATCAAGTATTTGGGGGCTGTTGTTTGCCTTTCAGCAAGGAGAGGAAAGCAGTACACCATTTTGCTGCCTCTACAGCCCCTGGTACTGCATACCTGCAAAACGCAGGGAGCTGCAGTCTATCACCCACCAACCTTGCACAGCTCAAAGGCTCTGCGGGCTACGCCGGAGGATCGCCTTTGTCTCAACACCTCTGTCTCTGCTCTGCTTCCACTCCAGCGGAGAAAGGGCACGCCTCGCTGTCTACCTCTCCAGATTAAATCATCTCAAGCCTTTTGTGCCTAATCAAACTAAAATAGCACTATAATGACTGCACAGGGTCATTTTTTAAATGAGAATAGCTAGAAGAGATGGTTCGTTCAATTTTTAAGCTTTCCTTTTTGAAGCGGTGCAGGTGGTGCTGAGGACTGGAGTGCCAGATCAGAGGCTGGCCCTGCCTGCTGCCAGCAGGTGTTACACTGCACTCTGCTGGCTCTGCCACAGTTCTGCTGATGCAGCTGCAAACCTTCTCCTCAGCGATGATATGCACTTCTTAGGCTGTGACTTTATTAAATAGGAAAGGGAGAGGGCCTTAATAAAAGATAAAATACTGTTAAACCTCGAGCCCTGTAGATATGAAACTGTGTGGCCGCACCACACTGACAGTGCTCTGGAAAGTCAGATGTCCTTCCCTGCTCCTACCATCCGGCTCAGCTCACCCTCCTGCTCACTGAGGAGGGGGAGTCAAGAATACCCCCAGGGAGGAGTATACTGCTGTCTCCTCTACACACCAGCCAACGTAACTGGGACTGTAACATAGGCATTCACAGCTGAATAAAGCCAAAGCCAAGTGATCCATTTAATAAATCATCACAGTAAACAAAGAAACAAAAAAGCCCAATTCTGTTGCTAAACAAGTATTAGCAACTAAGAACTTAAAAATGCTACAATTTTTAATTACTAATATATTCACTAAGACAGAAAACATTTTTCATCTATGCCATAAAGCAATGGCCACCCTCATCTTGACTACCTCTGATACAGAAGCCTTTTCTTGTACTGTGTGCCTACCCATAGTTAAATTATGTGGGACAAAAAGTACACTTTAAACAAACCCACACATTCTCAGATATGTATGATCCATTTCAACTACCAGGAGCTTTGCCTCCCAGGATTCCTCACAGTCTCCTCCTAATAACCTATCAGATGTGAGTTGAAAGATGGGATGAACCACTACCCAAACACGTATCACTTCTGCTATAATTACGAGATGTGCAAAAAAATAGAGTTAAACTCCAAACTTCTTTTCTTTACTGCTCAAGGGAGACCTTGATCTCAAACTCCCATTTGAAGAAGTTTAAAAGGAGCTAGAAAGAGACCCTATATGATAGCACTGTGAATGCATGCAGAAAATGTGGTAAATTGAGAATGTAGCATCATAAAAAATATGAGAAATTAAAATTATCTGGTTACTGTAGGCTTATGGGTTCTGGATAACAGCAGACAGTGGGGGATGAAATTGCGTCCAGTTACTACTTTAAGACAACAAGGTGATGGTAAGGTTTCGGTTCCTCAAGAATGTTTCCACTAGGATCAGGGAATACTCACAGGAATAAATATCCCACTTGCATCAGAAGGAAAAAGTTCACTGCCTGGGCTTCGCTGAAGTGCTAGAAAAGTAGCCAAGAAATTCCAAGGCCATTCTGAGTGGCTGTGGATAAGATTACATTCAGCTCAGCACTTTAGTATGAACAGCTGAGAAGAGCACAGAAGTGGATAGGAAGAAAGTCCCAATGGCTCCACCTCCCAGAAAAACAAATTATTCATAAAATATAAAACATAAGTGCACAAAGATATGCGTGGAAGATACAGAATTAATTTATATATGTTTGTACAAAATCATGAATAATTTATATATTTTAACCATTATCCATACATCCATTGCTTTCAATACAAGATGCCCTTAATTATGCTCTAACAACATGTTCTTCCACTTCCTGCATGTTCATTTTCTGTGGTTTTGGACAGAAAATACAGCTGATGATCAGGTTTTGAAATAAAATGGATTATCAATAAAGAAAGAAATTTTAAATTAAAAATTTTAATTTAATAAACTGTATAAATCATAACTATCCCCAGTATTATTTTAAGTGTAGAAGGGAAATCTGTGTGAGAGCAGGCAGGAATCTTTAAGTGGCAGAAAGGTCACACTGCCAAACAGAATGAAATAAAAATGGAGCAACTGTCTCAGAAGACGGCAGCTTGGCTGAATGTGAGAGAGTCTGCATGAGTACTGCATGAGTCTGCATGAGAGGTCTGGGACTAGTAGACAGGGGGTGGGGAAACCTGAGTATGTGCCAATAAATGACTCTGTGCTATGTCTGAACTTTTCTGAAATACGGCTGAGTCTGAACACTCCCAAAGCTGGTTGTGCCTACATGACTGATAACCAGCCCATAAAAGAGATAAAAAGCACCAAGGGGATGGAAGCCATTATTACCCTTCAGCCTGATGGTTACAGGTGCTCAGAAAGCAGCATCAGCACTGATTCTCATTTCTTCCAAAAGCTATTTAGTCCCAAAATGTCACAAAGGAACCTACATGCTACATAACTGGCATCTGGACTCACCAAGAAGTTCTTCAGGAGTGATAACCAAAAGAAATAAGCAGTCAAAGTCACTCACCATCAGGAAGTGACTAAAATTTCATCTCCTGACTGGCACTCACACATATCCCGACAAAGGAGAGCATTTTCCATTTCCCTGCTAAAAGGGAGAGGATGGCAAAAGGACAATCTGTTTTTATCTTTTAACCTCCTGTTCTTATGGTCAAAAGTAATGTTGGTGGGAAGAAACAGTGGTGTTGACAGATTTCATGGATACAGAGAGCAGTTAGCAAGTTATCCATGGCCTGGGGGCAGAAGACTGAGTGCCTTCGAAGCACCTTAGGGAGCAAAAACCTGGTGATTCTTGCTGCCAGGTTCTGTACAGGGATATGTTTCTCCCATCCTGAGCTATGAAAAGATTGAAAGTTGGGCTGGACTTGGCTGCAGGATGGCAAAGGCAAATAGTCTTTCCCAAAAGCAGAAGGAATGATGCACTTATTTTCTGTACTAATGCCACAAGGCTGTGCTCAGGGCTACTTCCACTGCTGACAGATGGAGACAGGGTAGAAGATTAAATGTTTGGCCAGACAAGTGTTAGCCACAAATATTCCAGCTGTTTCAGCACAGCTGATACTCATGTTCTGGAGAAATTAAAAGAAGGGATTTGTGTCTCTGTTCTAGACATTAATTTTGTTTTTAAATATTGCAGTCATGTCTTAATTTTTATTTGGGTTTTTTATATCTTTTAAAAAGCTTCCACTAAGTTATATGCAATATTTCAATTGTTTAGGAAAGCATGGGATTAGTTTATGGGAAGCTGTTCTACCCAGGCATGTTCTCTATCACAAGGTTAACATTTTGAAAAAAATAAAATTAATTAAATTAGAACCTTTAAAAAAAATAATTTACACTTCCTTATTTTTTGGAAAACAAAACAAAACAAAACAAAAAAATAAAAAGAAAAGAAGGAAAGGAGATGAAAAACTAAACAGAACCTGACATACAGTGAAACAAATACAGCTGTGTATCCCTACCCTGCCCAGCTATATTTTTGTTTACCTAAAAGAGCTTCATCATGACAAGAACATATGAACATATAATTTTCCACTTCAAATGCTGAGAAGGTATAATTCTAATAAAAAAGGAGCTACCACTTTTTCAGCTACTTGCCTCTTCTTTTATATTTTGTAGATTGCTGAAGTTAATGAATATAAATGTCTGATTTTTCATTTCATTTTCATAATCTAATAGGCAGGTACTCAGTGAACCTTCTCCAGCCTGAAAGTGAGTACCAACAGAAAAGTGTGCTGAATTTAACAATTCTCTTGCAGCCTTTGTGTGAATTTTTAATTTTATTTGATATAAAATACTTTGTATAGAGTATTAATAACTGTTGTATTCCCCAGAAAGATTTACCTGTTTATATGTAACACATGTACTCCATATTTGCTTTCAATTCTGTACTTTGTTGGATCACTTGCAGGGAAAATCAATTCCTCATTTTTGTACCTGACAATCAAGAAAAAAACAAAACCCATAAATATCAGCAACTATTCATTCTTCTGGTAGATCTTTGGATCAAGATATCATTTACTATCATCTGAACTCTGTCTACTCTCATGCAGTATTTTCCAGTCTGTATGGATAGATACATATTGGGCCATGAAGGCAAAGCAGGACCATCACAGCAGCAAGGAAGTGGAAAGAGAAGATGTACACCCAGTCTAGAAGAGGAGGAGGAAGAGAAGTACAGAGAGGATGGCATGGGGCTTGAACTTTCAAGTCCACTACCCCTGACACAAGATGGGAAGCAAGCTTTATCTTGCACCACAGTAAAACACTTCAGCACTAAAAAGGGGAGCAGCAACAGAACTGTGCCTCGTGTTAGGTCTTCACAGTCCAGCCTGAGGCTTTCACATATACAAGACAGCACCTGTCCAGAGAGGAGGTCAACTGCAAGGACCTTTATGTCCTCCTCAACAGAAGCTAACACAATGTGACCACGGATACAGCCCATGACAACAGCGATGCCATGCACATTTATCCAGGCTTAGAAAGTAGCTATGAACTCTGTGTAATTTGTCATTTGTGACTTTGTGTTCAGGAAACTCAATGGCCAGAAAGACTGGAATGCCTTCCACTGTCTGCCTTCTGAAATACTTGAGTTTGCTTCTCACATTGCATGGGGCCACTCAGCAAGTTTTCCTCCCACTCCCTCCACTGCAGTATCAACTGCTGCGATCCAGCACATCTACGAGGATTATAAAGCGGATTTAACAAAGCCATTATATACGTGACACTTATCACTTACGGCATAACTTTCAAATGCAAAAAGCTTAACAACATTTTTAGAGGGCTAGGAAAGGCCAGTCTCTTACCATTGTACAACAGGGGTTGGAAATCCTTGTACAGTAAAGCAAAGGCTCACAGACATCTTTTCCCAGACAGTGTGAGACCTCAGGCGCACCAGAATTTCAGGGGCTCGACTTATAGTTTCTTCAATGATATGTCTTTCCAGAGCCATATTTTCTTCTACCTATTAAACATGGGAAAAGAAAAGAAGCATCTGGCACTAGACTCAAATAGGGTAGAAGATCTAAACTTAAATCCACAAAAAGATGCTTAATCACTACTCATATTTGAAGCACAGGCCTAAATTTCAGTATATCTTGCAATTATTTTTGCATAGGAGCAAAAAGATTCAGCAGGTACCATTCTTTGCACAGCAAGTCTATCCAGATGCTCTCTAGCACGGTGCCTGGCTGTGTGAATCTCTTTTTCCAAAGCAGACAACTCACTGGCAAAACGGATTCTTTTCTCATCACTTGCATGAGACTTTTGCTCATGACTCCTGTGGGACAAGAAAAAAAATCAGGTAACTAATATGAAGCTTTAAATTTGTCACTCATACACATCTGGCAACCAAAGGCTCTGAAACCATATCCGCAGGATGTAAAATTTAGGTTAGGCATCATTCTTAGCATCTATCTGCATATCCTAGTAATGAGTATGTGAAATCATGTGAATTTTCTTCATATTCTTTCCCCCTGTATTTGTGGGGCTATAGCTCTAGGTCTTGAATTCTGCTGTGGTCACATTGACTGGTTCCCCCCAGTCCTCTGGTAGCTGATGTCAAGAACCTGCCTGGCCTCCTTCTGGCCCCTGATTTTCCTTCCTATGGACACAAGAAGGCAGAGGAGTGAAGGCAAGTTCTGTGCCTGTTCACAACCTGTTAAAAGTTGTGCCTTTCTTACATAGTAACCTTAGCTTTAGAACCTGGGAGCTCTTGTAGCTCCATGGGCTGCTATCAGCTGACCTCATCTGAAAGATACAGACCAAGGAGTTCACATGGATTTGATTAACAGTTGCATGCAAAAAAGCTGTCCTTTGAAAATGATGAGCAGAAACTACCAGGAAATTATAGTTTTGAAAAAATTTTGAGCTGTTCCCTGAAAATCTAACTCCACAGATTTTCCAGAATTCTTAAAAAAACCCCAACTCATAAAAGTTTTTAGGAGAAGCTAGCTCCATTTCCTTCATTCATGCTGATTCAATTAACAGCCTATGCCACTCTTTTCCTTCCCAAGAGGACAAAAGAAGGTACTGAATATCAGATATTTCTAACATGTCTGTCAATATAGTCAACATATGGCAAGACTGTGAAAGCATAACCCAAATAAGAAAACTTCCATGAAATTCAGTGAATAGTAGATCAAAATATTATTTGTCTGATATTTAAAAAAAAAATCTTTGTACCATTTCAGTGCACTTTAAATACCAGCCATGTTCTGCCGTGTCTTTTTTTATATTGATGAAATTAAAAACCAAATTAAAGTATGCAAAATCATTTTATTTTCCTAGAGATTTCTGTTCTGAGGTTATATATTTCAAACCAATCAAAGTACCAGAACCATATGGATGTATGTGATTTTCACAGTATATTTTCTACAAACATGGCAGAATTCATTCTTATAATATAAATCCTCCATGGTTTTGGTGATGTAACTGTAGAGCAAAGCAGAGCAGAAACAGCGAAATTCACTAAGGGGAATATTGTCATCAGCACAGTTACTATGGGATTTCTTATCAAGTCTGTAACTGAGACATGACAGTTAACTCTTTTGATATTCTGGAAAGAATTTAAAACATTTAAATTGATCCAAATTAGAAATTAGGAATAGTGGAGTAGGCCTGTTCAAAATGAGTTCTGGATACCAGGTGGATTCTAATTTATTTTTGTTTTAAAGCTGTTTTCAACAGTCAGAGTGGGGATCAGGGGAACAACTCTGGGATGAAATATGAGACTGAAAGTGACACTCAGTCATTTAGTGTTCCAGCCAAAATAGATTAGTGAAGAACAGTGACAGAGAAGCCTCTAGTCTTGTCAACTCTGAAAAGACCCCTGGCAAAAGAGTTGGGACCAGAGTCACTGCACAGGTCAGACTGGACCGACAAAGCTTTACCTTTTCCTGGATTCCTGCATTGTTTCATGAGCCAAGGTGCGTGCCCTCCTGGCACAGAGTCTACATGTTGTTTTGCCCAAGCCAGATGATTCATAATAAACAGCCTGCCTGGAAGCAGCCCTTCAAATATAAAAGACATTGTTATAACCCAGAAATTCAGGTAAAACATGAACTCACAAATGTCAAAGAAATTACTTTGAGCTGAATGCCATGACTGAGCACTGTTCAGTGAGAAACTTTTGCATCCTCACTGACTGCACTAGGTCCCAATTGACACTTGTCCTTCAAGGGCTTAATGCCCATCATCTGTCACTGGGGATCATTGGGTGTTTTATTTCATTCTATTAAATTTATATTTATTTCAGTCTTCAATCATTCAGGTGCAATGATAGCATTTCAGTGAACCACAAGGGTACCAGCCTCTCCAACGCACAAATCACAAAGATTCCCCATAGCATTGTCTATTTCTAAGTATTCCTGCCTTTCTATAATTCACAGAACCTGCTGCATAAACTCTCCTCTTTCATAAGGGAATCTGGACCAGCTAGACAGCTAGGTAGGCATGTTAATTATTAAGGAGGGAGAACAGTGATTGTGAAGCAACCCCAATACAAAGTTTCAGGCTTTGAGATAAAAAGAATGTGTATTTTCTGGCTAAAACTCAGATTTCACATGAGAAGCATTGAGCCTTCATTTAAGTTTCAAAAAGGAAATTGAATTGCAAAAGCTATAATTAGTTATGGCCAGCTTCAGGAGCAGGAATATCATCATGTCATACAGAAGAATGGGTAAAAAGCTATTTCTATGACTTACAATAAATTTCATGGCAATTTTTCTTGAGTCAGAGTTTCAATTTTAGACTACAAGGAAAGATTTTCAGTTTAGAGGTAGCAAACAGGACAGATCCTAAGCTAAAAGGTCTGTGCAGGTATCTTGCAATGTTGTTAGGAAGTGTAGCTATGCTGGTGAGAGACTATAGACAAGGGGCATGCCAATGGAAGGAAGTGGAAAACTATCATTCTGAATAAATCACAATTTTTTTGGGTGGAGGGGAAAGGTGAATATCTTGATTCTAAGAAGTGACTACCCAAAAAGAGACCTGTCTATGCTCAAATACATGGCACTTACTTTCTTGCTGCATATTCCTCAAGTATATATCTTGTCTGAATGTTGCGGTAGGACTGATCAAAGTGCTTGTGCCTCCTCTGGTAAAATGGCACTGCTACTGAAGACATGCTTCCTCTTGTTACAACCAGTAACTCCTGCAGAGAGTGAAGTTAGCCACAGATTTAGCCATGCACACATTTAGCCATATATTTCAGACACTTTGGTTTGATATTTTTTGATATGTAGACAGGTGTGCAAACATGTACAAATGTATAAAACTGCACCAATTTGTGACAAATAGAGCCATCAGTCACATACATGGGTACCTCAGGCTGTATCTTATCACTCATACAGTGTGAGCTATAGAATCATAGAGGATAGCCTAAAAGATATCTCACTAGATCATTTTTCCCCTTCTTTGCAGATGTCATTTAACATCTCCATAGAATTTCCCACGGATGGAAATTTGACAGGTTTTTGGCCATTGTTAGATATTTCAGCTCTTCGCTCTTCAAACCTTTCACTTTTTCCATTCTGGCAATTTATGCGTACTATTTTTTGTCCAATTCACCATGACAACAAACAGACTGTATTCACCCACTTTTGTAGCAGCCTGTTGAAGATTTTCTTTGCTTTTCTTTCCTGCTCTCTTATTTAAACCCTACAAAGCTGGCTCATGCAATCTTTCCTCATGGGTTCCTATCAATCATTCCGGTTTCCTTCTTGTGGACTTTCTCCAAAGCATAGAATAGTTTTTGATCATTATTTGGATAGAAGGTTCTAAGAAACATTCAGGGTGCTCCCACAAGAAGTGTGGGGGACAAAAGCATGTTTCCCACTGAGTTAGAGTTAAGCAGATTCCCAACCACATCATTAAAAGAGCATGGAGGTGCCTACACGCCTTTGTGCTCATTAGAAATATGATGATAACTTCTTTCAGAAGTGGGGAATGTCACCAGCCATGCTGTGAGTAGGTGCCAGCTTGTGTAACTGCAGTCCGGGTTAGATATGGGGTTCTCTACTCCTGGGCCATTTGGCCCAAACTGTGGTGAGGGACCCCAACTGAACAGCCAAAACCTCCCCCACAAGGTACCTACACTTCAGTGACAACAGAAGCAAGCTCCCAATACAAGCATATAAAGCAGATGAAGACTTAGTCAGGTAAATTACTGCAGTAATTTCCAATACCCTACTAAGAGCTAAGGGGAGTGTCCCTGTTGTTATGCTCTCCTGTAGCATGCAGGCTGCCAGCTCCATGCCAGCACCCAGGGCACAGGCTGAGGCATGGCCTGGGATCCACCTCAGGGCACCCACGGCAAGTGAAGCAACACCGGCTCACCCAGGGACAACATTAAGAGTGTGTCAGGGTCCTGAGGACAGCAATGGACCTGACTGTCCCGGCCCAGCCTCCTCCAGAGTTCCTTCTACCCTGCCCACAGGCCAGGACCCTATGTCAGCCCCCAGGGCCATCAGTTTCTCCCCAGAAATGACACAGCAGATGCAGTCTCCAGCTCCCCACAGCCTGGCCCTGCCTGGACATGGACCATGCCAAGAAGAACCTGCCTCAGACCCACACAAGTCCAAATTTGTAACAAAAAGCCACATAAATAGGCAGTTTCATGATGTATATAAAATGAAAGCTCAAAGGGATTTGGATAGAAATCTTCTAAACTCATTTAGATAAAACATTTAACAAGGTAAAAGGACAATATATACCATATTTCCAGCATATAGTATTTATCAAAAAAGGGAAATGCTAGTAATAAATTGTGTAGAGTGAAAAACAGCAACAGTGTGTGATTGTTACTTGTAGATAGTCAAGAGCCAAGTCAGGTGCTCCCAAATCATGATGTTCTCATATCAGCTACTTTTACTTTTCCAAGAAAAAGTAAGAGCAAGCAGTAGGTATATTTAATAGAAGTCACATCTTCTTTTAAAAAGTTCTGAGATCTAAAGAGGTTTTTACATTTTATCACTTCATAACTGCATCTTCTGCATAACTTAGAGTTACCTTTTCAACCCCTTTTCAAGAGATATGAGAATGACAAGTCACACGTTCAGGAATGAGAGCTTTAGGCAAAGCACCAAACACTGCAAAACAAAAATGAAACAGGTTTACCACATTACTATGCAACATTAAAGAAATATAATGCCACATTTCTAGGGAAATAAAGTTATCATGACCCAAGTTAGCTCAGCACCTCGCACAGATGCTGGCTTAGTAAGATGCCCTCATACAATGCTGAACTGACATGGACTCCTCATGGACCTATTAACTCATCGTATGACACAACGTCTTGGTTATATGAGCAGATTTGCACAGACCCACAAGCAGCCTTGGCTTCTCCTGGTTTTGATATCTGTTCATCATGTGATGCTACATCTGCAGACATCGAATACTGGTTTTCTTCCTGCTAACTGTGTGACTATTGTGTATATGACATTGGATTTCCACAACAGTTCATATGTTAACTGGACAATTAATGGTATAATGTTCCCTTTTCTCTGTTTTTAATTAGCTTTTTTGCCTAAATGAAGGTGCAGAGGACAAACACATAGATTAAGTTCACTCCACTGTTAAGTGCTACGCATATTTACATGTGGTCAAGTTAAATAAAACTGTGAGTTTATCAACATGCAATGTACATACTGGTATGTATATAACTCACACTGCGATCCACTTTATAACAATTGCAGAGTAATGCCCATTTATCTGGATAGATCACAGTCTGAGTCATTTTCATTTTTGAGAGAGGAGAAAACACCATTGTCATTTGCAGTCCAGCCTTTTTCACTAAATGTGCAACTTATGTTTTAATTAGCATATCTTCTTCTATTTGTCAGCACCCAGGACTTCTCAAAATTTGGGTTCATATATTTTTCACATTTACCCAAACACCTTTAGTATAGAAACAAGGGTATCCATCCACTCAGTGCCTCCATACAAGCAATTAACTGAGCTTGTTAGCAGCCAGACTCACTTTGCCTTCTGCTAATACAGAGGGGAGCTGCCTGGCAACAAGTCCAAATGTAATAATAATCATCAGGTAATTACAACAATGTTGCATTTAATACTTAATAGTGCTGTAAAGACAAGTATCAGAAGAGCAAAATCAAAGTCCCAATGTAAAAGCAGCACGTAAGATATTGAGCTCCTGATGAAAGAAGTTTATACTGTATTCCTAGGAACAATATGTTGACCATTTTACCAGTTTTCCACTTTTATATGAGATGTTTGAAATATATTCTAATATGTAGACTACCTACCACTAACAGAGTTAGAGAACATGCTATGCAGATGAAAGCTTAACCCCACTGAATTTATTGATTTAGGTGAACCAAAATTTTATTAATGACAGTGTCTGGAGACCTAGTTACACTGGCAAGTGAATTGGTAGAACTGACTCAAAAGTGAGTTGCAGCCAGTGGTCTGGCAGAGAAATTGGGGGGAAAATCCCAGTGGAAAACTGAGAGCTCAATAACAACAACAAAAAAGCATAAGTCCAGAGAAAGACAAATTGATTATCTGAATGATTATAACAAATTAAAAAGCAAATCTCAAGTTTTATTCACCAAGTTCTATTGCAAGAATTTTGGAGGCCTTGTTGAAATATATGGTCTGTGTGTCATGAACAATCCTTGAGTTACATCCATGCAGATCCTATTAATGATCCTGGATTTCAAGAAAAAGAGCTAGAATTACAGGAAAAAGATGATCCTAAAACACTTGGTGTCTCATCTGACCCTGTTAGTGCAATGTAGCACCATTGTAATCCTTCCTTTCTACTATTATTATTCCTATTAATTTCTATGACTATAAATGCTGGGGCCATCAAAAGGACCTAAAGTGCACTAATCTATGTGCTGTATAAACCACTCAGAGGACTATTAAACCCAAAGAAAAATATTATATCAGCCAAAATGTCCTCAAGGATTAATGACATAAACCACAGGTGAATTAGACTATTCAAGTCAGTTTACATAAACATACATTTCCTCATGCTTTGTAGCACATATATAACAAGCATGTATACAACAATTTTTACTTGACCATGAGTAAAGGGCTGAGTTCCCAGGTCAGGATATGCACAGTTTCGTGACACAGTAATACTGATCTGAATAGAAAGCCATAATCTAGGACCACGTGACAAGGGGCCACATTCTTGAGAAGAGAAGCCACGGGTCTGATATAAACATTGTTAGTCTGATAAGTGAGTTAATTTAAGATTTAAAGGACAAGCAGTAAATTCTAGCATGATCATTTACATTGCCTCAGAGAGCAGGCACACAACCAACTAAATTGATGGATATCTTGACAAATGCCATGGGAAGAAGAACATGGCCGCACTCACCATAGATAGACAGTTTGCATTTCCAGATTCAGAAGGCTCATGTCATGAGCAATGCACTGTACAGCATGTATTTTCTCGGCCTGACCTGCCAGTGCTATACCATGCAACATGCACTTTCTGTGCTCATCTCTGTTCCTGGCCATCTGGAGAAGTGCCAAAATTATTCACGAGTTCTTGCCTGTCCTCACGTAGCCAGAGATTTCTTCGACCATTTGCACTGATTGGAGGGCTTGTCCTGTTTTTCCCACAACTTAGACATTTTTTCCTCTACTTGTCTCTTGTTCTGCTAGCTGCTCCTCACATTTTTCAAAGTTAAGTGTTTTCAGGAAGCTGCTAACTTATACTTCTATGGTGCATAAAAGCCCCCAATACTTAACTGATAAAATATATTTAAATCCATATCACCTACATACCACAATGAAAGATAGGAAAAAAAAAAAAGGAAAAAAAAACCCCACCTTTTATTCATTGACCAATATAAAAAATTACAATATTGACTCAAAAAATATGTGATCCTTTCCAGATGGTTATATCCATGCTGTACAGAATGTGGACTTAATAACATATTAGCATTTTCCCCCAGAAAGTGACTTTGGTGGAAATCTTGTAAAGCCATCATAAATCATTATGCAGCTCATAGACACTGCAGTCTAAACAGAATGGGATGTAGAGGATCTGTTTAAATCTTCTCCATTTTAATAATAAACTAATTTGGTAAAAAACTGATTTGACAAAATTTCTAATATGTCTCTCCAGTCTCTTATCTCTGTACACACGTGTATATTTAGATCTTACACAGAAATGTATGTTTTGTCCATGAAAAAGGATGAACTTTAAAATCTACTCAAATATAATGTCATTTTAAGATGTTTCAGTCCTTCTCATTGAAGATCTTGTTCAGTCTGGATAAGAATTCAATTTTAGATTTTTTGACAATAGAACACAAATGCTCATCTTTAAAAAAAAAAAAAAAATCATATGGAATTCTCATTTGCTTACTCTGCTGAATTCCAGACATCATTCAGCAAGCATGAAGACTTCTTGTGTCTTGTTGTCTTTAGCTACATTGTAGTTGGTCTTATGTTTTACTGATCACACTCCTTTTCATGGGAATAGTATTTTCCTCATTTCTCCAACTGGTTTTAAACAGATTCAAATAATCCCCAGAAAAGCATGCATTACTTTGGTTATTAAACATAAAGATGGAGTTCTCTCCTCTATTTCTACTTATCTGAATATCCAGCAAAGCAATGTTTTCAAGCAGCTGACAGTACCAGCCATCACAGTTGTGTCTACCATTTTTACCAATTTCATATGTTTCGAATGAGTAGGCTTTCAACGTCTCTCAACATCAAATGATACTCTTTTCAATGACATACAGATAGATTCAGCAATTTAATGCAATCGTTTGGCTACAGCACATCTATGATTAGTTAGAATGAACACCTTGACTTTGTAATAGTCCCTGAATGGCTTCCCTCACCCTCTAGCCAGATCAGTTAGTGTGGAGGTAATTTGAAATATGTCATGGGTGGTCACAGTCATTTCCACAACCCTTGATGAGGAGCTTTGCTTGGTGGAGGTAAGGAGCAGGCAGTCATGGGTACCCTTCCCTCCAGCAAAGTAATTGTTGTGGAGGGGAGCACCAGTTCCTGCATTTTAGTGAGTCTAAAAAAGAATGCAATTTTGGATTTTCTGTGACTCTCATGAAGGAAAGGAGTGGAAGCTTCCAAACTGACTTTCTTTCCATATCTCTAATAGAAGCTGAACAGTATATATCCCAGAAAGGGTACTAATGTGGATGTTACCTTATGAATTCATGATCATACAAGACTGGGAATTAAACAAGGCTAAATTTGTCCGCATTGACTTGAAACCCTGCCACCCTAACATTGCAAGTGCACGGAGTTCCAACATGTTCTGATAAAGTTTGAAGATTTCCCTTCACTTGGCAAGTGTATTATATCCCTTCAACTGGACATCTAAGAATGTTGGACAGTGAGATGATAAAAATCATTTCCCATCATCCCAATGTTCATTTTCCTTCATTATGGTACTTTTACTGGCTCATAAGCATTATCAACACACAGGCATAATTTCAAGAGCATGAACTTGATTTCCCAAGGCTCTATCAGTGGTATTTAGATGGAATTTTCACGTGGCACAGAACACATCACATAGCTTAGAGCAATACGGACACCAGAAACTTCTTCTGGAAACATGTACTTGAAAGCATGGCAGACACAAAATAAAAGTAGATTCTCTTTTTTTTTGGCCTAGCTACATCCCATTCTTCATCAGACCAAATCTTTTTCCAGCTACTATAGGATTTTATGCTTAATTATTTAGACACAGACTTCACAGGAACCATATAGTATAAGCACAAAAGAAAGTGGCATTGCCACCATTTGTGCAATCGGAAAAAAATATATATGAGTAGAGCTATGGATTTCTGTAATGTAGTTCTTAATATGCAGAAAGAAACAGAGGGAATGTAATACACTATAAAATCAAGGTGACTGTGCACAGGACAAAAAGTCTTAGTTACTTTTTTGCTTTTCTTTTCATGAATCAATTTGAGTCCTGCTTATTGCTTGTTTTCCCTGAGGAAAGTAAATATTTTTTTTACAAGAAAGCACCCAACCCCCTCCTACAGGCACTCTCATTTGCTCTGTACAAGAAAAATATGGATGGAAAATGGACTTACCAAGGGATATAGAAAAACTGCAAAGCAGAGAGGAAGACCAGCCTTTCCCAGCTTATCAAACACTGCCTGAAGAAAACAAATAATTCCCCTCTCTAAAGGCTACTGCCCCTCCACTCCTATTTAAGAGCAGATGCAGTGCTATATTTAGAACTAACCAAGTGATTCTCCCAAAACTGGGGACAGCCTAACATGCAATAAGGGAGAGATATAAAGGTAAAAGAAAAGCATTAGCCTATATGCAGTTTAATATTGCATTTTAAAAAAAGAAAACCTCATTCCTTAAAGAAGCAGTTGTTTATGTTAAAAGTGAGGTTTCTTTTCCCACCAACAACAAGCACATTGGAAGCAATTAAATGTCAGAAAACAGTTTAAATTTTTTATTTAGAGTTTGAAGTTTTAAAATAATCAGTAACTTAGAAGACAAGTGAGGAGACGTAAACTCCAGAATATTATTAGTAGAGACATGAGACCCCGTTGGTGCTTCAGGCTGTAAAATGAGCCTCCCCACTGCTTCCTTAAGAGCTCTCTGGCTTTGAGAATGTCTGCAACATACGAAGGTGTACCAGTTGTATAAAACCCCTCTTATTTCCATCTCTACTACACCACCGGTCAAACTGAGAGAGATTTTTCTATGTCTCATAGGTAAAGTAGGAAGAATTTAATATGCACAGAGGCATAAACATGCAGAGCCAAAGCAGTCAGCTCTGTGAGACCTTGATGGACCCTGGTGGTTCCTGATTATTGCTAACTAAAATGGATGTTTGCTGCATGTATGGCTCCTGGGTTTCGTTCCAGAAGCTACAAGGCTTCTGGACCAAAACCACTGCAGTGGCTCTGACATGTCCAGATGTCATGGGGTAGCAGCACTGGCTCTGCAGAGCTGGTAGGCTTGGGATCAGTCACTCTGCCCCATTTGGGTGGAAGACAACCCCACAGGGCTCGTACCTGTATGGGGGAAGGGAAGGAAGGATAAGACCTCTGACAAGGCTTTGTGACAAGCATGAATAATTAATCACATTCGTCTTACTTTGTCTGGAAATAGGACAACATGCCTGAGAAAACCTGGCTATATGGCAGACCTAATCACACGTCATGACTTAGCCCATAATGACTCAAATAATCAGTGAGTCAGCAACATACAAAAGGTAGGTAATTCACTGATCTTAAAATAATTTGAAAATAACAAAATCTGTTTTCAATTTACTTTTATAGAACTCCGGTCATTGCCAAAGTCACTCAGTGACAATCTCTTCCATTGCTTGGTATGTGACACTGATACATGAACAATGTTCTTTTTAAGTCTCGTATTCTTCTTATATATGGGAAGCAGAGAAAGACATGGAAAAGCCTTTAAATAACTGATTCTTATCCCATCTGCAGTGTTCATCCAAGTTTCCTAAATAGCTCTGGTAAGGATCTTTCCTACTTTTGTATCATCTAGGGCTACCATTTGCTTGGAACAGACTTCTCCCTTCCTCCCATTGATCTTGAATTATAACTCAGTCTGACAGAATTAGATCTACAGAGACAGACACAGTAGAATGAGTTCATATGCCCTGAATGTAGATGTTGCTTCAGAAGCAGCTGTCAAAGTAATTAGCATGTAATAATCCAGAGCAAACCTACTTTACTTACCCTGTGCCATCTCTTCTCTCCTACTGAATTTTCCTGTGGGAGGGAAAAGGTCATTTTTCAGGAAAACTTTAAAGTTCTCACTACACTCTGCTTTTCATTTCTTGTTCTAGATTTATTATCTCTACAGAAATGGAGGCATTTATAGCCTGCTGTCTGCCTTTACACTTGAGCACTCTTCTATTTTGAGTTTTCTTCAGGGTGTGGCTGAATGACAAAAATATGGAAGTGCATCCTAAGGACTGTGGGAAAAATGCCAAAGGCAAGACCAAGCCATTTAGGGGGGCCAGTCCCAGGCTGTGTCTAAGAAAGGCAATAAATAAATTCTTCCCTTCACAGATACTACAAAATAGGATAGAAGGGAAAACTGCAATATTGTGTTATTCACTGGTGGTGGAATTTAGACAGCAGAGCACCAAAAATTATCCAGCATTTTAACTATTAAATAATTTACAATATATTCCTACTTCTTCCCTAACACAGAAGGTGCCTTCTCCTGATCTCTCCACTTCCGAAATAGAAGATCTTCCCTAAGAAATTTTCTAAAGCAGAGATTTAACAAGGTATCAAAAGGATTATTCAAGCACTTAAAACTAAGTATGTGCTAAAATCCTTTTGTGAATTTGGTATTTTAGAATTACTTCTGTATCTTATGCCAGTCTCTTGATGTGAGTTGCTTAATAGATACAGGCCTTAGTAATGGCTCAACTACTCCAGCAAAGGGGAGGACAAAGAACTGAAACGGAGCTCAGGAAAAAGATGTGCTAGCTTTGTAGCCATTGGATTAAACATCAAAACAGTAATGAAATGGAATGCACTGGTGTTAGAAGAAGTATGTTTTTAGCCTATAAGGGCACCTTAATAGCCGCCTTGTGCTTTTATCTTTCTCCAGTTACAAGAAAACCGAATGCATCTTTGCATGGCAGCTTCTGAAGCCCAGCTTTGTTAATATGTTAACTCTTGGTTTCTTCAAATGCTTGTTGCATATTTACAGCTTCATATAAATTAAAATGCTGGTAACTAGCAATGAGCTTCCTCATCTCTGCAGCAGTCCTAATCATTCATACAGCCCTATGGTGAAGTTTCTAAAGCCATGCTAGAACGATGGATACTGTGCACTAGTGATCTTAGAACAGCCTCTCTTCACAGTTACCCAGGTCCCAGCATCTCCCTTGGCATTACAAATGAATGACAAAACAGTGCATGCAAATTCAACCACATTAAAAATAAATTATGTTCTTTCCTCAGTTAGTGCCTTTGGTCAGAAGTTCAGGATTGCCAGGTATGGGCTCCACCTATGAACCAATAGAATGTGTCTCATTCAGAAGAGAATACCACCACCTGAAGGACTGAACTCAGTTTCGGAGGGAGTGCACCTGCCCATGAAGATTAGGTAGGAAGAGAGTAGTAACAGATGCACTTGACTGCTGACCGCACTGTAAATGTGCAGCTGAGCACAAATCCCCAAGGGAAATACACCTTACTGCCTCTTTCAGGTGGGGAAAGAACAAACTCATACTGACTTCTAAGAAGCCTATGCACTTCTCTCTCTACCTCCTCTTTTCTGCTTCTTTTCTTTTTTTTTTCTTGATGCATTTACTCTTCTTCTACTAGAACTTCCTAACTTTCTTGTTCAATGCCCAACTTGCAAGTAATTTAAGGCTGGCTACATGCAGCTGAAAACTGCCAAAAGCTAAAACTACCCTTCCCAGAAATGAGACTAGTCTGTGTGGAGATGAGACCAGTCAAGTAATTTGGAGGAGGAGGAAAATACACTTCCAACTAAGGGAAGGCTGAACAAGTCCCAGGAGAGAGGACAATTGCAGCTGACAGAAAACAAAACAAAACAAAACAACAACAACAACAACAACAACAACAACAAACCCTCCCCCATTTGCTGGAAGATATTTTAAACAGCCAGACAAGGATTTTCAATCAGCAATTCTTCAGAGGTAGACTGAACTGCATCCAGAACATCAAACAATTTTAGCATAAGACCTTGAACAAACATTAAAATACCTGAGCATAGAAAATGTTGGAATTTTTTTCCTGCAACAGAAGATAAAGTGAATCTCTTAGCAAGCATCCTCATTTGTATCTAAGAATATAAACACACCACTGAGTTACAATTCACTGAGTTACAGCAAGTCAATTATTTTTTAAGATATCTAAACAGTAATGTGTTCCTCTGCTGTCTAAGAAGCCACTGTAGAGTGTAGAGTCAGTGCTAAGGTTTTGCTGACTCAGGAAAGCTCAGATTCATATCCTTCTTGATTTAATATCAGCTCAGTGGCATCTCTTCATTTACCTTTACAATGAGACCTGTGCAAAGACAAGGACCATAAAAATGCTTGTCTTATCTTGGTATATTTATTCCAGTGTCACACAATGCACTTGGCAGATACCTGCTGCAGCAACAGTTATCTTTATCAATTAACTCCAGTATCATCAATAGCACATTAAATCTGGAGAGAACCACAGGCTGTAAGAAGGCAGAGACAGGAACTAACACTGCAGTGGTGTGGTCCAGAGGTTTCACCACACTTGTAAATGAAGGCAAGACAGCTGCAGTCCTGAATCCACCATTGAACAGCACCATTCAAAGCCTATTTTAATGTGTTCAGGCTTCAGTAGCTATCAGCTGTGGGGGTTGCATCTTGTAAGAGCATTTACATACAGGATTTGCATCAGACAAGCACAGACAACTGAGGCACAGAATCACAGAATGTTTGAGGTTGAAAGGGAACTCTGAAGGTCATCTTATCCAGACCATTTCTCAAACAAGGCTGCTAGAGCTGGTTGTCCAGGACCAGGTCCAGATTTTGAATATTTCCAAAAATGAAGACTTGTGCTGGTTTTGGCTCTGGTAGAGTTAATTTTCTTCATAGTGGCTAGTATGGAGCTGTGATTTGGATTTTTTCTGAGCACAGGATTGATAATGGATGTTTTTGTTATTGCTGAGCAGGGCTTACACAGAGCCAAGGCATTTTCTGCTTTCCATGCTGCCATGCTGGTGAGGGAACTGGGGGTGCATGGGAGGTTGGGAGGAGACACAGCTGGGACAGGTGACCTAAATTGACCAAGGGGATGTTCCAGACCCTATGACATCATGCTCAGTATATAAAATTGGGGGAAGGAGGAAAAGGGGGACATTTGGAGTAATGATGCTTGTCTTACCAAGTAACTGTTTAGTGTGATGGGGCCCTGCTCTCCTGGAGATGGCTGAACACCTGCCTGCCCTTGGGAAGCAGTGAATTAATTCCTTGGTTTTCTTCGCTTGTGTTTGAAGCTTTTGCATTTCCTGTTAAACTGTCTGTATCTCAGCTCAGGAGTTCTCTATGTTTTACCCTTCCTATTCCCTCCCTGATGCCCCTGGTGGGAGTGAACAAGCTGCTGTGGGGGTTTGGCTGCTGGCTGGGGTTAAACCATGACAAGAATACACTAATTCTCTGGGCAACCTGGGCCAGCTCTTGGGTACTCTCACAGTGGGGAAAAAATAAGTTTTATTGTGTTCATAACCTCTATGAGTTTGTATGTCTGACTGGAACTGACTCTGGTTCTGTCCCCTTCTCCTCTTGGGCTGGCAGAAGCTGAAGGTCACTAGTGAAGGCACACACATGACACCCTCCAGGTTCACAAGCACACACATATTTTCTGTCTAGTTGCCTGCTCTCTCTCTGCATCAGTGCTTGCTGCCAACAACACTCTCATGATGGGTGACCTTGCAGGCACCCCACACCCGTAGGTCCCCCTAGATAGCTACATGTAGAGTGTAAAGGCACCTAAAACCCCCAGTCTGACACCAATATCTGGCACCCAGCCCCCCCAGTACCTGGCAGTCTGTCCATGCAGTACTCACACATATGGATGAAGAGTGAGATGACAGAGATACATAGTTAAGACCGGTTCGAACAAAGACAGGAGAGACTGTGGTGATCAGGCACAGGGCTCAGTCAGATAAGCATACTTTATAAGCAGTCAGCCCATTTTATAGCCCTTTCTAGGTGATCCTCTCTTTGTTTGTCTGATTCCTTCCCCTAAACATTTCTTCATCACTTTATGCAGGTCTACTTATTCTCACACCCCTGGTCCAGCACTCAGGATCTTCATTCACCCCATCCCAACACCTCCAGGTAAAATCATCTCTCACTCCACATATCCTCACACAGATAATGTGGAAATTATCTGCTCCTGTTTCACAGAGGAAAAGGAGAAGGAAAGGAATACATAACAGATCACATGGCAGCGCCTGCATGATGAGTCCAACGTGAGAGCTGACGTGAAAACCTCAATTGGTATCAAGTTCAGGCACATCCCTCTATTCAAGGTCATTGAACTTTTTATGGCATATCCAACAGTTCATGTCACTGAAAGCACATAGCTATGCCGTGTATATCCCATGCCACATGATATACTGCCTGACATCTATGATCACTACTGTACTCTAGAACAATGAGCTTTGAGTATACTCCTGGAAGCAGGTAGAAAAAATATATTTTTTTAATTTCAGAACTAAATTACTTACATCCACAACAGCTCCAAGGAATGAAGATCTGACAAGATTTCACTGTAAATGGGCAAGAACTATTGCAAATGCAGATCAGGCACAATTTTCTTAAGGACTTATATCAGCCGGACCCCTTAATTCCTGTTCCTCACTAATGCTGCATATCTTTGATTCCCTAGTTGCTATAAGCAAAAGGAATGAGTTTACCATCGGTAGATATAACAAGAAGTGTGCTAAGACTCGTGGTCTCAGGCAGGCCCCAAATTTACACTGTTTTGATAGATTTTCCTATTTTTAGTAAGAGCAAAGGAAGAAACCACTGTTTAGCAGAAGTGTTAATAAACTATGCTGATTCTTCAACTGCTCAGTAGTTTCTTCTCTAGGTCTTCAAGAGCAATGCCATAGTGCATAAAAAACAAAGCAGTATTTCATTACAGAAGACATACCGAAGAGACCTACTTGATTATTCCATCCCAATTTCCATCTACTGTTTCTGTCCATATTCTGGTGCTTCAGATCAAGCCACATTTGGAGGTCAACAGTTCTCTCCATTCCTGCTACTGTTCCTCCTGTACATCTGTGACTATTCCTAATGGGGAGGTTTTGCTGAAATCTTTGTCCATGCCATTTAACTGATTATTTAATCTTCTCACTCTTTGCCATTCAGTTGTCACTAAATCAGTCATCCACTAGTGTCCTTGACTCATTTGAAATAGCATCAACACTCATTTCGAGGGGTGCTTTTACCCAAATAAAAACTATAGGATTCCCCACACAAACACTGTTCACATTAAAACGCAACTTAGAAAAGTTATTCTTAATTAGTTTTGAGGGGTTTTTTTTCATAATTCATCTAGCCTATGTCTTGTTTCACATACTGGCCTGTGTATTCCTCTGCAACTGTATTTTAATCACAAGGTAATGTTTGTATTATTGATTGAAAAACTTAGAGGTATAAGTACATATGTTTTGATTTCTATCTTACTGATATCTGAATCAAACAATTTTTCTATTATTCTTAACTTTAATCTGAGATAGTTATGTGTTCCAGATACAGATAACTTGAGATGGCAGTAAAATTTTTGCACCACCTGTTTCTTTTATTCTGATTTTCTACTGCAGTTAGGCAGCATTAGGTACCACTCTGGTATCTACTGTAACATATCCTAAATAAAAGGTAGGCAGATTCAGAGAGCTGGCTTTCGTCCAGCTTAATAAATATCTCGAGGCTCACGTCACATCAGAATGGCACAGAATGTAAAGCTTTGAATGCTTAGGACAGCTGTCCTCCTTCCCTGCCTCCGTGGCCTTTCTGATTACACTTGTACCCAATCCTATCCACTGGCAGTGTTTCCCAAGTGACACAAATACTGCAGCAGTGCAGGAGACGAAAAGATCTTGAGCTGAGTGTGGTCGTCAAGATGTCTGGGTATTTATGGCAGGACAACATCAGCAACATCACATCACAGAAACCATTGGGGTTGCCTAGGACATCTCAGTGAGTGATAAATCGTTGTTCTTTCCCTGAAAAAGGGACCCCAATCAGCTGCCTGGAATTTCTAATGCGTGGGAACTCTTGACTGGAAACACATAGTTTGAGGCCAGAGTATGATAATCACCATTGTCTTATTTATACCTCAGCATCTATTCAGTTGCATTGGCTCCTTTTGTGCAGTGACACCATGCAATTGATAAAACATATGGTGAAAACACCAGCTGGCTGAAGTACTTGTATTGTAAAAGGAAATATGTCTTAATTTGGATATATCCAGGGATTAATTCTTACTTATCTCTCACACTTTTCTCCAACTCTTAATTTTGTTTAGTGTAAAAAAATGTGCCTTTTCTTCTAGAGTTGAAATTTGCCTAATGATGCCATGAAGATTTTTTGCCTTTTCTTTTATACCCCTGTTATACCTTTTTTACAGCTTCTATATTCTTAGTGCTTTTTGCCTACATTCTTGGGCTTGTTTGTCAAGCTGAGAGACTAAACATTTTAGAAGCTTCATAGTTAGGGATCAGTGTGCCCCAGACCCCAAAATCCTCTCCAGAACACATTCTGTAAACCAAGATAGAACCATCCAGGGGAAGGTTCCTTGGGGGGGGGGGGGCCCATTCAAGCCTCTCATTGGGGAATCTTTTGATAGATATGCTAATTAATAAAACCTATAATGATATACCAGATCTTTTGGGGGTGAGCATTGTGGTGTGCATTTCAGTGCATATGACCTGGACATGTGCACCTAAGGATCCTTAAAATAAATCCCAAGGTAAAATCCCTTTTCCCCTTCTAACCATCTTTGACTCTTGATTTTAAGACCAGGAAAAGGCATCATAGCATTACCTTCCACACAGTAGTTTTTGCTGTCTTCTCAGATTTAAAAAAAACACTGTATTTTCTTCCTCTGAAGGTGCTTACATACTAACCCTCAAACTTCACCTTCCCACTGCTATTGCAGTGCAACTGCTAGACCAGAATATTGGTTTCTGACTGTATGCTGGCAGTGCAGCCTACTAGCACAAAGCAGTCAGGACTTCTGTAATCAAAGAATTAAAACAAGTTTGGGTTTTAGATGTTTATATAATTGTAATTTTCCAGATGTGGGAAAAAAGAGAATGATTCTTTGAAGATATAGCAAGCAGGCAATGAAGTAAGAAGGAAATTGGAGCTATGTATTGACATAATAATGGATAGCCAGAGATGAGAGACAGACATAGATCATGATAAACATTAAGCAATGGAAGAAATATTTTGTGGTGATACCTTACCAGCAGTGTGCTTTGTACCTTTCTCCAACTTTTTATTATATTTAGTGTAAAAGAATTGTGCTGCTTTTTCTAGACTTGAAATTTGTCTATCATTACCTTCCATGCAGTATTTCATTTCAGAGAAGCAGTATGAACTTGCCAGCAGTGTGTCTTTCTGGCCAAGAAGGCCAATAATATCCTGGGGTGTATTAGGAAGAGCACTGCCAGCAGGTCGAGGCAGGTGATCCTGCCCCTGTGCTCAGCACTGGTGAGGCCATGTCTGGAGTGCAGTGTCCAAATCTGGGCTCTTCAGGACAAGAGAACCATGCAGCCCCTGGAGCAGGTCCAGCAGAGGGCCATGAAAATGATTAAGTGTCTGGAACATCTTGTACAAGAAAAGGCTGAGGGAGCTGGGCCTGTTTAGCCTCGAGAAGAGATGACTGAGATGACTACAGGTATCTGAAGGGAGGGTGTCAGAGGAGGTTTCCAGGCTCTTCTCAGTGGTGCCAAGCAGTAGGACAGGAAGCAACAGGCAGAAACTGATCCACAGGAAGTTCCATGGGAACATGAGGAAGAATTTCTTTCCTGTGGGGGTGACTGAGCACTGGAACAGATTGCCCAGAGAGGCTGTGAAGTCTCCCTCACTGGAGATATTCAAGAACCATCTTTACACAATCCTGTGCCATGTGCTCTAGGATGGTCCTGCTTGAGCAGGGAGCTTGGACCAGATGATCCACTGTGGTCCTTTCCAGCCTGACCCATTCTCTGATTCCGTGATTCTGTTACAAAAAAAATTAATATTCCAGAAAGAGGAAATGTGTAAAAAAAGGAACATTACCAAAAGGACACCTTAGGATTATGATCTTTTCAGAAGTTTTCTGGGAAATGCTAATTGAGCAAACAGCATTACATTCCTATACTGTAATATAAAAGCTTCGACTTGAACTTCAACTTTGTGCCTATAAGAAGACAAATATCCTTTGTAGATATTTGTTTCTGCTCAATCCTATGTAGAATTGGTATAAAAATGTAAAGAGTATCGTACTGATTGTGATAGTTGCTGGTGAAGGGACTGGCTGACAGCTTGAAAGATCGTGTCTTTGCAGGAATCATGAAAGAAGCCAGCAAATAGAGGCCTGTGTAAGGGAAAGTAATTGCCCTGTTCTGGACTTAGTGAGTTTAGATGGGCAACAAAAAATGATGGCTGGCTTTCTGTGCACTTTTGATCAATCACACACTTCAAACTCATGTACAATACATCTGGAACAGAAATCCTGCCTCCATTTTCAGCTGAAAAAAAAATGGCACTGAAAAGAGAACAGACCACTATAGATGCAATCTCTCTAATAGCAGAAAGGAACATACACGCAGTGTTACTCCATTTCTAAGGGAAGTATGACAGGAATTTCCTCATGTGTCACATAGCCTGGGAAACAATTGTTCCTCATGACAACCACATAGAAATAGTCCACTAAAGCTCCAGTCTCAGCTAATACAGAGCAGTTGTCTCAATAGTTTGACTTCTGATTTTCTCTGTGCCTGATTCATTATTTTTTGCTATTCCACCTCCTCCCCATACCTCCCTTAATAATCCTCAAGAAGAAAGAAAAGGGAGCTGTCCAGACGTCCCATTATTAGTGCCAGCCCAGGGGATGAGATGATGACCAGGATGACAGTGCCACCATCTCTCACCACTCAGACACATAATAAGCAGGGTAACATAAAACTTACCAACATAACTAATCATGACATCCATCAGTCTTCTGATGGGTCTCTCTATAGCCAGTCAAACCTCCTGCTGATTGAACTCACAGGCATTTGGAACATCGTGGGTTAATTCTGCTTCTGAAAGCAGCCCTCCACTTTTCTGAATTCACAGCTGCAGAGGTGCTATATTCCTCCCACAGAGGACTTGACCTGAAATTGGGTAAGAGGATGTAAACTACTCTGGGGAGCAGCACAACACATATATTTGCTTTGGTCTTTAAATCTTTCCTAGGCACCTGCTATTTGCTATAGACAGGGCAAAGACACCAAAGGTACCTCTAGGCCTGGTATAATAAAGTCATTCTTATGTTAAGACAGCACTTAGGAAATATGCACCAGGGATCTCAAGGAGGAAAAGGTCAAAGAATTTATCTGCATTCCAGAAGCTAATGAACATTTTCTTGGTGAATGTAATCTGTTGAAATAAAAGAATAGAGAACAGCAACCAAGTAAGGAGGAAAGATAAATCACTGTGTGTGAAAGACATCTGAAGAGGAACCAAGTATGATGATATCTTTTTAGGTAGATACATTATAGCTAAAGATCAACACCAAAGACCAACAACTTCCTCCAGGAAATAATTTAAATAGCAGCTATCCAAAGACAGCTGCCACCTAAAAGTAGTTTAAAATTAATAATATCCAGAATCACCTCATATTTCTTTAAAACATTCAAGGGAGTTTCATGACTTGATAATTCTGGCCACCATTTACAAGACTAACAACTAGTATTTCATTTACCATACGTGGAATAATTGTTATGTGCATTATCAAAATTTGCATACATAAGCATTTACACCAATATACCATGATGATGATTAAGGGATTAGAGCAACTGATATACAGGGAGAGGATAAGAAAGCTTGGCTGTTCATCCTGTAGAAAAGAAATCTCAGGGGATTGTATGAATGTGTATAGATACCTAAAAGGAGGGTATAAAGAAGACAGAGCCAGGCTCTTTTTAGTGATGCCCAGGAAAGTTTCTCTTACAAATAAGATCTATTTCCTAAAAGTCTTATCAGCATTCACCTCTGTCAGACCTTCATGCCTTTCCTGGGGAGCTGAGCTAGGTCAATTGTTGGTCAGTGTAATGGGACTTACGGGACCATTCCAGCTGCTGTAACTCTAGCACTGTGCTTCAGATAATTTATTCTGAAGGTAACTTTTTCCAGGATCATTTATTTCAGAAACTGTTTTAGTCCCTACAGGCTGAGAAACACAGTGAAGGAAAAAAAAATAATTTAGAGCTACTCCAGGATTTGCACAGCTAACGATCTTGCCCACTCACCACATGACTCCTGAGACATCATAAAACTAACCTAGGCTATCAAAATAGGGAAATGTAAGTGTGTTGTTAAAAGGACTTTGCTTATAGAAGCTAAAGACCAAAAGAAAGAGGATGAAAACAGATAGAAAATAATACAAAAAATATTATGTCAGTAAGAATAAAAGGAGAAATAATTTGTCAATAACTCTTTCAAACTAAAACTCACACATTGTCTTTTAAAACTCTTCCTCATTTATAAATAGCAAACTGAAGAGCCAGATTTTCAGGGCATGGACAGCTACTTCATTTGTTTTTTTCCCACACACATGCTAAATTTAAAAAGAAAAAGAATAGGACAAGAAAACATAACTACGACAAAGAGATGTTCAAGGTCAACAGACAAAGTACGAAAAGGCTTCTTTCTCAACCATGGTCTTTTTATTTTAGCCAGACTCTCATTTATCTTTCAAAATCTCTACTTTGGGAGTTTCATGCATAGTGTTTAAATAACCTCACTAAGCAGCTTAATAAAAATAATCAGCCTATCCATTATAAAATATCTTTTTTTGTGAAATAACTCTGTTACACAAATGCAGGAGTACCCAGTCTCCATCCCTTATGATTCTCTCTGAAGATACAGATAGCACAGAAACACTTCAGAAAGTGTTTTCATCAGGGTTCGTCTTAAACTGAAAGACTACCAGCTATATTACAGACAATGTCTTCAAAACAGCTAGTTCTGTAAAGTACATTTGCCAGAGAGAAACAGCTTTATCCTTAACAGATAGTTTAGATATTTCCTTCTTTCTTTTTATTTTTATTTTGAAAAGTCAAAATATTAGACAGCTCTGGCCATATGTTTTGTCTAGTTATTCATCTTTCTGCCTTGGGTTACTCTGAATGACTTAAGTGCAACTGAAATCCAAATTTGGCTCACTAAATTCATTTGACAGATGAATTAGAAAAATGTCATTTGTAAAAGTAACTTGGATATAGCCATAAAACTTTTTTTCATTTATCAAGACATTTTTTTTCCTAATACATACATATAACAAACAGTTCCTGCCTGAACATGTTTACCTTTGTAGCATCCGGCATATAAGCATTTCTGTCAAGACAAAATACAGATTTTAAATGTTTGACAGATTTTAAAGGTCTGACAGACCTTTTAGTGTAGCTGGAATGTTTCCTGTTTTCAAGTTTACCTAAGAAGCCTCTCAACTTATGAATAACTTCACAGAGTAGTACTCATATCCTTGTGCCACTTACCAATGACTGCAGCACACTCAGTGAAATAATGCAGCCATTCCAGTAATAAAAGAAATGCAGGGGTACAGAGAAGAAATTGATGACTTTTCTTCTCTTCTCTCCTCTTATGGTTTTTTTTCTTTTTTTCTTTCTTTTTTTTTTCTTTTTCCCCCATGATTTGGGTATGCTTCCACCATGTTATGAAAATCTTTCAGCACAAAATGCAAAGTAACATTGTCTTTGTTAGACAGAAAGTAAAAAAATGACAGCGGGACAAGAATGAACAAACAATTATTTCATTTGTGATTATTAAGCTCTGTAGGGAGTTTTCATATCATCTCCTTTTCCTGCCTTTCATTTCCCAGCAACACAAATAAAGTTGCCCTTGTTACAGCTCAGTAGAAGCCACTACCCACTAGATGGGGCCCCAAGGCAAGAAGTTCTCAGCTCACAATGTCAGGTTCACCCTGAGAAGCTGCATTTCCAGAGGAGAATTATTATAAAAAGGGCAAAAAGTGATCAGAAATATCAGAACCCCAAGCGTGTTTAAGAGTTTGAGCTGAATTTGTAATTTGGTTCAGAACGGTACTTAAATTCTACTAGCACCTACACCAGAAGAGGAAAGCACAGACCCTCTACCACACAAATTCTTGGCTACCTAATCCTTAAACCCAACATGCTTAGAAGAAAAAAAAAAAACCTTTCCTGTATTTAACCAATAAAATTCAGAAGATTTTTACATAACTGGATAGCTTATCCCCACCTATAGTTGTACCTGAACACATTACCATGGACTGCCTTTACTGTCAGTGGAGAAAGCCTCCCCACAAACGCAATTCATCCCATTCCAAAGTAAAATTTGTCCTCCTAGGGTAAGTAGTTCAGACATAGGTGCCAAAGTGGCAGACGTCTTAGAGGTGTGCAAAAACAGCCCCTGCATCTGCTTCTCAAGGAGACATTATTCTTAGCTTTGTGTTTAACAGCACATGCAGTAGCCTTCTGAGTAAGAACATGAGATTTTTTCTCAGATTCATCAGATTTGTAAAATAACTTTATTTTTGCATACCATCTCTGCACACCAGCAAGTGCAGTGATGGGCACCAGCCCTTGGCTGGGTGAAGACAACCTAGACTTGTTCATGCCAAAATGGGTAACAGCCAAGCTGGGGCTGGCTGAGTTGTTATCCTGTTTATGTCTGCCTGGATCAGACCCTGGAGTGGCAGGCTTTGTCAAAGGCAGCTTCGGAAGGCAGAACACACTGGCTACTCATCAACCTAACAGGAGATTCCCAGGCATGGTAATTCAGTCACTAATACTGTAACAGTATTGAAATTCCCCTCTTTTGGACTATAAGACATGGAACTTTCCCAAACAATTCCTGAGTACAGGCAGGATTCAGCCTGAGCAAGGCATCATTGTCTGTGGCGGTCTGGACACAGTCCTTCTGTTCTGCTAAGTAAGATAGCTTTATAGTGCAGTATAAAGTAGTTCTAGGGATGCCAGTAGTTCTAGGGATCAATCATGATAGTCATAACTCTGCTAATTTTAATAGTATATATACATATATATGTATGTACGTACATGTGTATGTGTGTGTGTTTATCTCTCTATCTAGTAATACCAGAATCTGGTAGACTTAAAATTGAGCAGTTGATGATAATGAAAACTGCTAAGCAGTATTAGAGTGAGGGCAGGGCGGAGAGAAGTACCACAGGAGCAGTATGGAGGTGAAGCAGCTTGTGCATATTATGGCAGGGTCACCAACCATCTTGGAAGCCTGTAATTGCAGCAGGGGAGAACAGCATACCATAAGAGAACTGACAAAATTCAAATGAAGGAAAGGAATCATTAAAGTGTAAATTCAGTGTTTGACTGGGGCAAAGAAACTAAAACAGACAAGGCTTGTTTATGTTCACACAGGCTGGCACAGGAGAAGGAACATGAGGTACAGATAACACTGAATGTTTGCGGTGACCAAAATAGGAAACTGCTTCTGAACAGGCAGGTGTGGAAGAGCCACTAGTTTCTGATGGCTGCTAAGTCTTCTTCAGGAGCTGTGCAGAGTAGGTTCACACTGAAAAATGCCATCTCTCTGTTTTGCAGTGCTTTCAAAACAGACTCTCCCCCCATCCAGTAATATAAGTAAGGGGGAAGGAGATCTATTACTTCATCCTCGTGTATGTGGCAGCTTTTCTTTGCTGCCTCCTACACTTCATCTGCCACTGCTTTAAATCTGCCCACTCTCCCCCTTTCACATGGCTCTTGTACAGCTTTGTGCCAGATATTCCTTTGTCACCTGCATGCTTAGTTTTGCCAAGGTCACTTTCTCACATGCCATCATGAATTGTTCCTTCTCCTCACACCCGTTTCATGAATCATTTAATCAATCAATCAATCAGTCAGTCATTTTCCATGTTTATGTTATCTCTTTGAGGGTTTTTCATTCTCCAAGTTACTTTTCTCCTATGTTTTATTAGACTACAGCTTGCTGAGCTGTCTCCAAAGCTCAACATGAGATTACATGTGAGAGGGTGAGCCCATAAGCTCTCAGTGCTCTCAAGATAATTAGAACCATATCTTGTTAGAAACACAGCATCTTTGTTCAATTTATCTTGAAATTACTCGATAGTACTGTATGGCCAAAAGACACTTCAAGAACTTACAAAATACAGAGTAATGCATTTCAGGCATTGAGATTTTTATTAATAAACTAATAAAAAAATAAGGATGTTGTGCAACTTTAGGTAGATTAATAGGAATATTACTGCCTTAACAAATTTTTCATAGTATCCAGCCTGAACATTTCTAGCTGGAGAGTAAGCAAAAATTAATCTGATTTCTTTCTGCTCTTCCTAAACAAGCAAAGAGATCAGCCAGTCATTAATAGTGCCCTTCCACAGAATGAAAGACTTTTCATGTTCCCCACTCAGAGTTTCATTTTCTAAATCAAACAAAGCCAGTGCTCTGAAACTCTTTATTTCCCAAAACTCATGTTGCTGCCCTGTGAACTCTTTCCACTGAGTCCACATTTCCAGTCAAGGACAATGCCTGAAAGTAAGTGCAGTATTTCAGCCAGTCTCACCCATGCAATTAATCCTCATTTTACAAATAATGCTCCTGTTCAGACTTTTACCTAAATGGCAGATTTCTCTTTGGTACATAACAGACTCACACAGTAACCCAATATCCTTTGCTTTCCAATACTATCCTGTGGGACTTGATGGGATTCTGTCACCTGGCCAGATGCACCCTACCTCCATTTCACACTTAATTTCACATCCACAAGAGAAGCATTTAGGGTCATTCATTACTTTTGCTCAAAGTGTGAGGGGAATGCCTTGCTTGTTTTCTCCAGTTAGGAATAGCCCACAGTTTTCTTGCTGTACTGCAGGCTTTTTGTAACATCTGCATGACTTTATCCTCAGAAAAACCTGTGTACTGAGACACATTGTGTGATAAAGCACTTCTGAAGAGCAAACTCCTCTTTGTTCTCGTGAAGCTCAGTTTTATTGCCAGCCATGGCATATGGGAGAAAAGACACACCCAGCCTCCATGTAGGTGACACAGAAGGTAAAATCTGTGGAGGAAGCAGGAGAAAACCCATACATTTGTTACTACAAGGCAGGGAGCAACATGACTGTCCTGGGTTGCAGTGTATTCTATTACCATCCTCAGGAGCTGTTGAAACCAGGTGGGGCAGTGTTTCCTTGCCTCCTCCCCCCAGACTATCTTTCTGTTAATTGCCCATCATTGTCCTGCCGCCTGACTCAGAGATAACTCCCTCTGGACTATCTTCTGTTAATGAGCCTAATCAACACTTGGCCTCATGACTCATTACCCCATTGTGAGATGCTCCACCCAGAGGGAGGAACCAAGCATCCCATCGTGGATATAATCTGGGACTCTGACCACCAGAGGCAATGCCTTTCCACTGGATTTCCAGAGGACAGGAGCTACACAGCTACCACTGGACCTTCTGAGGAGGAGCAGACCCTTGGTTTCTACAGGATCACCACTTCAGGACGACTGCAGCCACCACCCTGACTAACAGGGTGCCAGGTTGTATCCTAACTCTGTCAGTTTAACCTAGTGTTATCCGCTTTTATTGTTTTTTTTTTTCTTTCCCCCTCTTTTTATTTCCCTATTAAATTGTTATTCTGACTTGGTGTCTCCCACTAGTTTGTTTTCAAACTAGCACAATGACACAGACCAAATGACTAAACCAGGAACACACAGTGTGCAGGGCCTTGTCCAGAAAGAAGAGATGAAACAGACTACATTGCATTAAAAAATCACAAAACAAAACAAACCCATAACAAAACAAAAGTAAACAAAACCCATAAAGCTTATTTCAAGCATCACATTGCCTAAGCAGTCTGGGAATGGCATGGAAAGAAAACCAGCCTTTCATTAAGTCCAGGAGAAGAGTAACGTTGAATTAGAATTTTCTTCCCTGAGACTGCCAGAACAAAGTGTTTCAGAGGAATGACATGTTCAGATCAACAGCTTGAGCTCACCTTGGGCACCTGAAAGCCAAAGGGGTCATATGAGTTACTTGCTGCCCACCTAGAACGTCATGTACAACATAATGCAGTCTCAGATGTGTCTCCCTGAAAACTGCATAACTCAGTCATAGCCTAAGGTAGAAAAAGCAAGCCCTGCATCTACCAAAATATTCACACCTTTTGTTACAGTTTTGGACATACTACACTCCCTGGTTAAGAGATTTCACATCCTCTTGTTGCTGCACCTTCCTGTTTTTCTGTGGTTTTTTTATTTGCCATCTTTGTGCTACCTCCCTTTGACAGCATTGGAGTCAGCTTCTCTAACACCATCCTGCAATTTCCTAAACATTTTCAAAGCTCCTTTTCTTCTGAAAGAGAAAAAAGGTAAAGCTAAGGCATTTCATTCAGTTCTAACCTGTTAGAGCAAAGTCCTCAAGAAAACACACGTTTTTAATACATCTACCAGTCATTGAATGAGTTTTTCTCCCTGAGGTATTTCTCTTTCTGTGCTTGTCTGCAAATATGGCACCAATGTGGCACCGACATATGCTTAGTTTCCACACAGAATAATCTCACTGAACCCCATAGGTGAAATTTGATTTAATTACAGTAAAAAAAGACCTGTTCTCAATTGTCTCAACTGGGTACAGCATTTCAGCAGTAAGACTATGCCAGCACAAATTGTTAAGCTAAGCACAAGCATCTGCTGACACAGCAGCTATTCTACTTAAGGTTCAAGGATATTTTATATGTATTTAGGAAGAAAGATAATGCATGTGTACAGTAGTATACAATACCCTCTAAGCATTGTTAAAACTATTCAAATGCAGAAAAAACCCCTCAGTGTTACACAGAATAATGACTTTGATGGATTGGTTAAGGTTTTAAAGAGATAGTGTATTTTATGTAAGATGCAATGACCCCCCTGAACAGCAGAGGACATTTAGTTACTCTAACTTGTCCCTTGAATGGTATCCAGAGAGAAGAACAGTAGGACCAGTGAGGAAACTCAGCCTGCGGATAGGCAGAGAGAAAGGCTCTTTTGTGTGGCAGCAGAGGCAGAATCCCAAATGCTCATTTTCACACATGGACAAAAGAGGAAGGGCAACATTTATCTCTTCTGTTTTTTTCTAATTTTTTTGCAAGGTCTGCAGCACAAAATCCCTCCTAGGCAAGCTGTCAGCAAGGAGGAAGCATCCTGCATGCAGGAGCCCAGCCTGGCAGATTAGCAGTATCGCTCACCGCAAACCTGACGCAGCAAGAGAAGCTGCTATGAAAGGACACAGCAGAGGAGAGCTCTGAGAGCTGTGTAAGACAATAACAGATACAGCTGCCACTCTAATCATTGCACCAAGTTTCCAGTGATGACCTCAATCCACCACGCCACTGACCCAATGTGGGATGCCAGAGAAACTCATAGCAGTCAATGGGGAAGCTGGTAAGAATTACAGCTGAAGGAAAACTAGCATAGTAAAGCTCAATATGAGCTTAATCCTGCACAGCACACTGTGTTGCTGCTACATTTTGACTTCACTTGTTAAGCAAGACATGCACTGCAGCAACTGGGCTTCTCTGCTGAGAGGAATGCAAACTCTAGATCAGAGGGATGACAAGAGGCATCATTGCCTGCAGTGATTGTGGCCCACAGCTGAGCAAGAATCAATCATGTTGGTTTTTATTCCTGATCCTGTGGCTCTTGAGCCTTTTGCATTAAAACTGCTGCATAAACAACCAAGAGAGGGACCAGAGTCTGAATCTGTCTGCAGCAAACAGCAGTATCCAGCACATTTTTATATCCTGTCTCTCACTCCTTAAATCTCTCAGCATCATCTCACTAAAAGGAGAGGATGAAACTGTCTTCAGTTTGAAGGGTCTGGGACAATGTGGTTTTAAACTTTTTAAAGTACAAAAGACACTAGGAGATGTGTTAGTGACAACACTATTAAGAAACTGTATAGCAGAACAACTGCCACAATTTTTAAAGAAACAGAGGCAGACTGAAAATAGTCTTTTTAGGCAGCAAATACAAGGTACAAATGTGCACGGTAAATCCCACTGAACCAGAGTATTTCTGTTCCAAATAGAGACAAGATTTGTGACAAACCCAGTTTTGTGCTCACTCCCCCCCCCCGTAAACATATCAACCATTGTGATGATCTTCAAGGTCTTTTCCAATCTAAATGATTCTATGAAACTAATTCATCAACATCAGACTTTTTTCCAGGCAAACAAAATTTATGCATCTCTGCTGCATCACAGAAGGAGTCCACATGCCCTGGGAACCCAAATGCCTCCTTGGGCACAACTGAAAATATACAACACTGTCATACAGCTCCACATTTAGACAATCTGCAAGTCCACCAACTAGGCCTATCACACTAACAAGTTCTCATTCAGACAGATCTCTCAGAACCTCCTTTTGGGGTCAGGAACTGCACAAAATGCAGGGAGAGAGATTAATCCTGTGTATCAGAGGCAATTGCCAGAGCTTTAATGTATATAAGGGAAGAAGAGTTTCTTCCCTTTTCTCTGCCCAGGGAAACGTGAACTCTTATCATCACATACTGTTGATGCAACCAGCAGTCTAGAAGTGTTTCTAAATGCCTTTCTCAGTCTTTTCTCAGCAAACTGCTGCATATGACATGAAATAACAAAACATCTGATGGCCTGTATGAGGGAAATAACTCTATAGCCTATTTTGGAGAGTAGACATTGGAGTTAGATATTAGTGACTCCTTCAGGATTGTTTAAAAATAATCTGGAGTACTGGCATACCCAAGCATATTGGTGACTTAAACTATAAGTCTTTGCTCATAACATATTTCCTAGTTAGCTGTGCCATAAAGCCTTCCTAAGTGAACTGCACCTTACCCTGACAGAAAAATTGTCTCCTTAATTACAGTGTTACCTTTTTCCCCTGATCACAGTCAATCACACCAACAGAAAAAACTGCGGCCAGTCTAACTCGCTCCATCTATACCAGGCTATTCCCACAATCAGCTGAGTTATGTGTGAAGGCTCTAATGCTTCACAGATGTCCATGTTACCTCTACATAAATCATGAGTCTGGACAAGTTACCCAGCCATATGGATAGGAAGCATCAGAGCTCTCCTAGGAAGAGCACCGCCATCTAGTATGGGGTTAAAAAGGGTCATGGATTTGCCATGAAGAAATGTGGGAGAGGTGGAGGTCATGGGGAGGGATTGAGGTTCTCAGGGGTTCCCCATGCAGCAGGGAGCTGCAGAACTGGGTGCTCTAGGCAAGATTATAAAAGCTGATCTGCTTCAAATATAGCCCAGAGAGTGAAAACAGTGTGGAGCCAGTAGGCCTGGCACCAGAGATGTCCTCCATTCTGTAAATAGGATGTAGAGCTGTAACAAGGACCATGAGTCCCTGTTTTCCTGTGTAGGTGAACAAGCCCACACGGGCAATGCCTCTGCTTCTACAACCTCCTCCCTCTCCCTGCCTGCTCCCCTCAGCCTCCCCTGCCCACTGTTGCTGCTGTGGTGGAGACAGCTGGGAGCAGCTGTCTAGGCAGGTAAATGAATCCATGAGGAAGCAGAGAGGGAAAGAGCAGACCACAGCTCCCAGCCCATCTCCCTGCTCATCACAGGCTGCTGGAGAGATCGAGCAGGGCTATCTGACAACCCACTTCTACCCTGGATTTAAGGACTTTGGATAGACTGGAGGTAGAGACAGGACAGGTTTGACACACTCCTCCCATACAATTTCTAACTGTCAGAACATCATTCCATCAGTGTTTTTAAATTTGTATTAACCCTGCAATGGATAATGCTCAATGCTATTTTGCCCAGACATCCAAAATTACAAGCTCTTTCAAATCTTCCAAAGGTTAAAATCAAAGCATTTTCATTTTTTAAAGCATTTCGGGTTTTCCTCCATACTCTGATCTGAAATTACAAAATACAGTGTGTTTCCTTGTTTCAAGGAGGTGCAATAGGTAACAGCAAGTCAAATATGTGACCCAGGGGAGGTGTTTGAACAGAACCTGAGCACAGCTCTCAAACAGACTATAAACCTTTCATCCCTCACTCTCAAGCCTCTATTTTGTTTATGCCAAGCAGAATTTAGTAGAGTAGCAGTTAGTAATGCTGGGGAAGGAAACTGCAGGCTGGGTGTGGGAACAGGCCTTCTGTCAGAGCACAGTGCTTATCTTCCCTAGATGCTTATGCTCCAGTCACCTCTCATCTGCTGTGAGAGATCATTATTCCCCTGCCTGTCCTAGCACCTCTGCACTGCCACTATCACTTCATTATTTGTCATCCAACCCACCAGTTTGCATGCTTATGCAAATTTAATCTGTCTTTTGCTTTACTATGACCTGCTTCATTTAGATTTATATGCCACCTACCAGCAGTAAGGCAATAACTCTGTTTCCTCCCACGTGAGAGACTCAAATGTTATGGTTAATGGCTTAAAAATTTTTTAAAGAACTTTGCCCATTATGGAAAATTGAATAAACAAGCTGTGACCACCAAAGCTCACCCCCTGCCTGAATATGCCTCCTGACTGGAACTGGGCTGTGAGTTAAGCCACCTAACAGGAACTTGAGATAAGGGTGGTACTATTGTCCAATTATCTTGCGTCTAAGGAGAAGAATATATCCCCAAGGAAAGCCAAACCCAGCAGCTGTCCTGAAAATCATCTCTGGCTGGTTTTGGGATAGGAGAGACCACAGCCCACAGACTCATTTTCTGGGGCCAGGTTTGCACACACTCCCCCTAGGCCAGGGTGGGAGGAGGAGAATTTCTGGGTCAGAGGGAACACCCACCCTCCCTTACACAAACTGGCTCAGTTGTTGAACCCCTCACCCTGGGAAGGCCACATCCATGGGACATTCACATGAGAGGCAGCTGAGAAGACCCCCAAAACACCCACCGACTCATTCCTGAGGCCTTGCACCAGAGGACTGCACATGATGCAAAGTGATGCAACCAATCCAGAGTCTACGGGAAGAGATGGTGTCAAACTTCCACCTCAGGGGGGTTACCTGGGTGTTCCCAACTAGCCTGAACATGTATTAATCCACTGAACTCTGTGTTTTGTGGGACTCTCACCACTGAGAAGAGGATCAACAGGATGCTGTCAGGATCCACAGAGTGGAGATAAGATATTTTCTACTTAACCTGTCTCTCTGTCACTCTCTCTCCCCACCCCTTTCCTATTTCCATCTCTCTCTCTCTTTCTCCCCCCTCACACTTACTGTTAAATAAAACCCTACTACTGACTTTCAGCATGTAGTCTCTTTTGCACCTTAATTTGGGCAGAGGCATCTCTGTAACAATAGCCGGATCTTAACATACCACAGTTAGTCACTTACTTCTGGAAATACTTGATTTTTTAACCGAGAAACATTCATCAAAAGACTCAAAATACTGTTTCTTTATCCTGAGATATTTTTTACTATTCTTTCCTGTCTTTTTCCCAGTCCTGTTTCACTGATGCTTGCTGGTCAAGATAGACAACCTAACTTAAAATACTGCCCCTAGTACTTCAAATTCTGTCTTACATAGATCTTTGAACTGCATTAAAAAACACAGTGTTCACAATCCCAGTGGTCTCTTGCAGATTTTTGGGCCAGATACCAAACCCTGCTATCATCATCATAATTCAACTAGTGATTGTAACCATGGGATATTTTATTTTAAATTATCGTGGAGTACGCGCAGCTACTGTCACCTAGGAGATGCTGAATGAGTAGGAGTTTAGCCACAGATGATTTTGAAAAGCTGTACTTTCCAGAGTGAATCAGATGATCCTTGCTTTATCTGAAAGGTATCCATTTGACTAGTGAAAAATAAAACATTTGATATAATCTCTTCTGAAAATATAGTTGATCACAACTGTGATCACATCTGGCATTTTAAGGAGTAGTAAAAGGAGTTGTGTACAAGCAGAAAAGAGAAGAACAGTGAAAAATGGAGAAGTAACACAAAGGCTAAGGAAATTACTGAAATCCCAGTTACATAACAATTAAGAAGTAAAATTTATGTTTCCTATATAAAATTTTGTAGCTATTACCATAAGTGCTGTGCTCATAAAACCACCAGTGAATAAAACAGAAAGAAAAGTGCCGAAGCCAGAAAGAAAGTCATCTGCCTAGATACAAACTCTTGGAAGTGGGGGGAGGCATCCTTTAAAACAGAGGATATCATAAGCCTAAAAAAGGTCATATGAAAAGTGTCTTGCTTTTCTAAATAGAATAAAAAGGTGGAGGAAAAAACAGAGCCTTAAGCTTAGCTGTGTGCATCAACACAAACATTGCCCGATAGACAAAGCTTTGTCTACTGCCCCTTGATTAAAGGAGCGATCCTAGAGTTTTGTTAGATCAAAGAGAGAAACAAAAAGAAAATTATGGGGAGAGAGAAAACAATAACGTCTCTGTTTCCTTCTTAAAATTTACTAGGGCAGCCACCATTTTTACTGCAGAGTCACAGGCCTTTTCTATTTACAAATTCAAAGGCCACTGCTAAACTTAAAAGAAGCTTGTGCCATGTTCTGTTTCCAATTAACTGCACACTGTGTGGTTTCCCAAGTCGGGTTTCTGCTGAAATTGTAATCAGTCTAAAGTAAGTAATATCCACAAATGGCAGCTTGGACCAACAGGCCCCCAGCAGCCCCATCCTGCCTACAGGATCACAAGAACCCAGCTAAACTTAGATACATTTGGCTTTAATTCAGATGTAGGCCAGCTACTCAGGAGAAACTTGGCCCACAGAAATGAGGGGAAACTGTTAACAACTATTCTTTCTGTAGCACCTCTTTGTGAGTTTTCCCTCTTCTCAAACAGCTTGCAGTGGTGAATGCAAGAGGCTACACAGGCTGCTTGAGCACCCAGAAGAAACAATTTGCCCTGTTTGCTAAACCCCAGTATCTGTAAAGGATTTTGGGCATAGGGACCTCCAAGTCTCCAGTTCTAAAAGCAAAGAGGAATACACAGAGAAGGACTGCTGGAAGCCGCTCTTTCCATAAGTAGGTTGTGCCCTTTAAACAGAGCAGAGCTCTCCTGGTAGCTAGTTTGGATGAAGACAGTTACCACACTGGCAAAAGGAACTGGTGAGTGTTTCTCCACACTGTTTTGAAATTTTAAACCAGAGGTGCTGTGGCAATCAACAGCAGCTGGCAGAGGCAAGAATTGACTGTTCAGTTAACTACACCACCAAAAATATTTAGTGCCTTTACACAGGGATGGCTAGTGCATTTTAGATATCCTTACAACCTTAGATTCTTACAATTGTAAATGGAAAGATGCTGGCAGAGGTGTCCCAGAAGCAGTTTTTCAGGAAGCACAGATCAGCATTGTTCTCTTGACTTCACGTATCCAGACTTGCAGCCCTTGACAAGAGCTATGAATTCTAATGGAAATGCAACCCTTTCCAGGGAATGTGTTTGGTTGGCTCTTTTCTCCCTTGTATTAGGGATTTAACTTTATTACATTTCTTCCTTTTTTTTTTTTTCTTTTCTGACAGCATTCTAAATTCTCTGAAGTTTACAAAAAGAAACACTTTAACACTGTAATGAGATTTTACTCTTTTAGGATTTCCTTTGGAAGAGAATAAAAGCGAGGTCCTACCTGTTTTAATTCACGCAAAGGACTCTGTCTTGTTCAGTACTTTTGATGTAACTTTTGAGAGTTAAAATAAAAACATAAAAACATAATCACACCAAAAATCTTAAACATTTGAAGTGAAAAAGTTAAAAATTGAAGATTTGTAACATTAATTATGTGCAGATGACAAGGCACTGAACATCATTTAAGATAAAGTCTCTAAGAAGAGACTGTGAGGAACAACATCACTCCTTCATCACACTTCTCTCCAGTGTATTTTATTGACATAAAATATAAGGGCAAGAGATGAAGGTGGAGGAATAGGCACAGCAGAGGTATTACCATTTCCAAACTGTCCATGTATTTACTCACCTAGTTCCTCCACTGCAGACATCTGTGCATCTACAGAAAGGCAGGCATCCCACTGCCTTTTCAGAGCCTAGGAACGATGCTGCACAAGGCCACAAACAGGGACAAAAGTAGGAACAGTTTCATTCCTTTTTTTATTATGGTCAGATTCACAGGAAGAAAATATTCACATGGAGCAAATACAGTAAAAAGTTGTAACAGTAAAATGCACTCCACTGTATTAGCCAATATTCCCAAAGTCATTTACTGAAAAGAAGAACTTATTTCCAATACCTAATAGGTTGAATCACCTTTCTCTCCCTCCCCACCCCCACTTTTCTCTTTGGAAAAAACTGAAGCTTTAACAGCTTTTTTCCCAGTAATAAATGAAACTTTATGGCAGAACCAGAAATAAAACTAGGTTTTCTTAATGTCTCTACTTCCTAATGTAAGAGCAGCAGGAACTAACAATAATTCCACTGTTCAATCATTGCCCATAGAATTATCTTTTTCTTTTTTAGACTATGTGCAATTATATGTAACAGTCACAAAAATATTGACAGGGAACTGTTTCCCAGGTAATCTGCACATATGATTTCTTCACGCTAAGAATGCTTCACTCAAACCCCTTTTTGCTCCCATGTTCTCTCCCCACTTGCTGCCATCCGCCATGGCAGTGCAGTGTTCCTGTGCAGCACTGTGGAAGATGAACTGCTGAAGTCACTCAGCTGACTCCTTTGCCTTTTTTAGTGCCCCCAGAGAGTTCAAAGAAAAGTCAACCTATTGTCTGAATCCCTTCACATTTAAACTGCACATGAGGAAGCTCTGGGTCTGATGAGGGTACCCACACTCCAGCTGTTTCAAATACAGTAGCAACATCAAGGGTAGCCAGTGCAAATACTGATTTTTTTCACTGCTCCTTCAAAAATAACTTTTACAAGTTCTTTTTTACCACATGTAAGCTGAGCTTTTTTCTTGGCTCTTGGGAATGAAGGGCAACCTTGTAATTTGAGTAAGAGGAAGCCTGGAAGTGTGCTCTCCCCGGAGACCCACAAAGGAGTAACAACTGAGCCACTGTGCCTCCCCTGTTTTTGGGAGAGGGAATATACAGCTTTGCTCCTTTCTGCAGGCACTGAGCCAGGCAGTCTGCTCAGGAAAGCAGTGGGAGCCAGGACAAATTCTTTTCCCCATGGCCTTCCAGTTGTTGCTTACAAGAGAGTATGAGGTGAGCACAGATTGCTCCTTCCTTCTTGCCTGGTGGCACAATGACCCTTGCTAGACCAGGATAAAAATGTGTTACAGGCATATGTAGTGATATGTATTCTGACATACACCTGCACGCTGACAACCTGCTCGGAAAGTCTGATGTAGCAATGACAGCAGGTATGATGAGTTAAATGACAGGCTGGGCTCTTTCCCATCAGTGTGTCAGCCAGCTGAGGCAGTGACAGCATGGACTTTTGATGGACCAGGCTCGTCAAACAAACATTACATATGCAGTACCATCATACCTTTATACTCCAACTCTGTCAAAGGCAATCCAGATTTGGACACAGACAGAATCTACATTTAAAAAATACTGGATTAATTGAAGAAGCACTTAAGAAGGAAATACGATGATTAATTAAGGGGTTTCTTTCAATTTTTCTTTCAGTAAGTATTTTGAAATACTTCATTTATTTTAGGATAGGGTGATAGAATACTGTACCTCCGAGGTATGTTACTGAATCACACAGTCAGAATAAGTATTGCTTTCAGTAGATACGCAGGAGCACAGAACTACAGTAAGAAGGCAAAGGAGAGAGGTTCATCTCTTAATTAGCCCATGAAAGTTCCTGCACCATGCTGCTCCCAATCCAGGAACTCTCTCATGAACCTGCATGATTCTGAGTTTTCCTAATAGTTTGAAACGTATTTTTTAGAAGACTCTCTGCCTGTCTAGGGCTTCATTATGATCTAAAAAGAGATGGGCAATGACGGAAAAACTTTATTTTCCTTATTTGAGTTCCCTAAAGTTATTATTAATCTCAGCTTTTATTTCTCTAGTTCTAATAAAGATTCTACGTTTTCCTTTAATTAGAAAAATATGGGAGAGACAAATGATCCATCATTGCAGATTACAGATCCACTTACCTGTGCCGAATGGGTAAAAATTCCTACAAATTTTCTACTGTCAAACTCTGCAATGATTTTTCACATGTGCAAAGAACTGCAAACCAGCAGGCTGGGGAACACAACGGGATGAGACATGGAGATGGGGATCATCATGACACAGGAAAAAAGAACCACCTTCATCTGTAATGCACCAACAAGTTGTCAGTAAGTAAGTCCCTGATCACTGAGATAATGGTTTCTAAATGGTGTGGGAATTAACGTTATTCTGCCACAGTTTGTGTTCTTACTTTATTCCTCAAAGACCTCCTACCTGGTCGATACTTTAATCCTGCAGTTACTTTTTCCTGTAGCTGCAGTTCTGCAGTGACTAAAAGCTCAGGTAAGCTTAACAAAAGGTGCAGAACTCTTGCCTTAAGTATGTATTATGACTAATTTAATCGCTCACAACTTTCTCTATTTCCTTAGGAAGTGAACAGCTCATGGCTCCATTCTGCCAAAACGCAGATAGATTAAGTCTTCCACACTTCATCTAAAAATTTAGGGCTGTATTAAGAAAAAATTATCAGGCTATTATCAGGCCTATGGAAGGAAAGTTTGCCTCCTGAGGAAACAAGTTTCAATGATTTCCAATAGGTAATTTTTCCAAACTCACAGACTCCCTATGTTACCTACTGAAATGTTTGAGTAGAGAGACAAATATATAAAACATCCAAAGGAAAAAAAAAAAAATATTATGAGAGGTAAAAAAAGAGAAGACTGCATAGGAAAAAAAGGCAAAGGAAACAAAGGGTGGGAAATGAAAAATAGAAAGTAAAAAAAAAAAAAAAATAGAAAAAAAAGAGGAGAAAAAGTCATCACCTTCAAGACTCTCCATGTATAAGCTGCTCATCAGGGAATTCAAGAACTGGCACTGCCAGCACAGAGAGAGAGCACAGCAATGAAGAGCATGGCACAAGACCACCAGGCGTGTATTGTTTCCTCTCTCCTTCCCCAGGACTCCACACCAGGACAGCTGTCATTCAGAGGATGCTCATTCAGCTCCCTCTTGTCACTGCTGACTGCCACAGTGACCTGCCAGGCAGGTGTCACCGCTGTCAGGCGCAGTCGTGCTCCCCTCCCTCTGCCTGAGCTTGCTCACCAGCAGCTGCTCCGGTTGGGATTTATGAGACATAGATCCTCTTCACACTCATTTTAAGAAGCCTGCAGGTACTGCCACATTTATTGCTCTCCTGACCTACTTTTAGCCACATGCTGTTATTTAGCTCAGGACTTCTTTCTCTTGACAGCTGCCTAGATAATGCAATCCTGAAACAGGAATGGGCATGGTCCCAGCACTAACAGTTACTGATTTGAGTTTCCTCTGTCCCCACCCATGATGGGTACATCTGTCCATAGGCTGTAAACTCATGTTTGATGACACTGTTGTTTTGTTCACTTGATAATTACTCAGTATGACATGGGAGTTCACAGCTGTACGTTGTCGGGGTCCCTTCCCCCCTGCCATGGAGCCCTGGGAGAGGGGCCCTGGGGGGAGACACGGGGTTTCCCTGCCCCTGGTCAGCCTCGTTCCCATTGGTTGTTTTGTGTTTCCCTGCGTGGGCAAGGACCCTCGGGTCCCGGGATTTGCCTCAGTTCCTCGGCAGAGCCCCGGCCATGCGGCTGGGGAAATAAACATCTCTGAAACATCTAGCAAGAATCGGGCCATGTATATTTCTTTTCCACGGGCCTCCTTGTTTGATACATCGTGTTACAGTATCCACACTGTAACAGTACGTGACTTCCCTCTTTGCACAGTGCAGCAACTGAAGATTTTCTTTCCAGCAAGACTTCTCTGCCTTCAAGGGAATACAGGTCAACACCATCTGCCTGCAGATGTTTCTATATGAAAACTTATTGTGAGTTTTGAATACATGGACACAAGTGATGTGTTATACCTAAAACCAGATAACAACAGGGGATTTTGTGCGCCCAAACTGAGAGGCCTTTGAAATCCAAGTCCTTTGTGCTACTATTGTTTGGTTTAGCATTTCAGAACTGGAAAATTAGTCATGGCACAGGTTATTTGACCCAGCCACATAATTTACCAGACTACACCTGAAGCTTGAGCCTGGGGCCTAAGCATCCTGAACGATATAAGTGCAAAATGTTCAATGAATCAAGCAGGAGTATGTACTTGAGATAAAACTTCATTGCCACTAAACTTCTCGATGTGTAGTTCACAACACAGAGAGAAATTAAAGAGTTAAAGAATTTATATTCTAGTGAAGAAAAAACCTCCAAAACACATTCAAGTGACTGACTGCTCGAGTCTTATTCAAGTAGAGCTTTTCTTTTTGTTTTCCAACGAGGTCCCCAGTGATTTTATAATAGATGCAAAAGTCTGGGGATGAATGGAAAAAAAAGTTCTGGTAATCTATGTTCGGTTGAGCTATTCCAGATTTACCGTGGTTTAATCAGCAGCAAAATTTGGCCCTGCTTAAGAAAATATAAGAAAGCTTGCATGTTGCAACAAATAAGGAAGTAACAGAAATGACAGCAAGTCCAGCCCCACATAGTCTATGGATCTTGGAGTTTTCAAACAGGTCATATGACCTCATGTCAAGCGAAGCATCTGTCAAGAAAATAAGTAAAAGATGAAGTAGGGAATTTAAATTGTGTTTGATTCTGCTTTTACTTACACTGTAAATCTACTCCAGCCAAAACTCTGACATGTGTGACCTAATACAGGAGAGTATCCTGAAAAAACCTACATGTAACTTTAATAAATGAATAATGCACTTTAACATACTGACAAGACCAAAAAAAAAAAGGGAAATAAAAGTTAACTGGAGTATATGCTAATCTGCGCTTTGGAAAATGCTTTCACTGCAAAATATTTCAAGGTCCAAACACTCAGGGCACTGTGAAATGAAAATATTCAATTTTTTTGCTTAGCCTTAGAAACATTTCTTAAATATTTACCTGTGTGATGATTTATGTAATTTCGTCTTTGCTTTATAATACCATTTACCGATTGGATGGATAACAAAGAAAAAACAATTACCCAGAAATCCCTAAGGGGGAGCATAAGCTTTTTTTTTAAAGTATTTATTTCATTACAACGTAAGTTGGAGTACATAAAAAGCTTTACCTATATATGCTTCAAAAATGAAACTACTAATACATCAGTTACACATATAATTCACTTGAACTGTGAACAGTGTCTAAAGAATTTGCATTAGTTAATCTGTTGAAAGTGGCAGCATCGACATTGTTATTTCATGATTTCACAAATTTGTCCAGGGTTTATCCACTAAGACTTAAAAGCAAAGCAAGAGACTCCTGCAAAAGGTAGCTTATTAAACACTGTGATGGTTTGAGAAGGATTGCAGGTGCAAAACAGTAAGACTAACAATATAGTTGGTAAAAACTTACCCTGTTTAAGAAATATTTGAAAAAATCCTGTCCCTATAGTCATCACTGTCTCAAGTACCAACTCGGGTTTCCCTCCCCTGCTATTTGTTTCAACCAGATATAAAGTAGGTACTTTTGACTCCGAATTCATCTCTTCCCTTCTCTCCCTAACTCCCATTTATTTCCTTTGAGTAATTTATGAAAGTTAGTCTCCAAAATAGCTGTTGATGTAGTTTAACCCTGGCCAGGGGCTCAGCCCCACTCACTCCTCCCAGTGATTTGGGGGAGAGAATCAGAAGGGGGAAAGTGAGAAAACTCCTGGGTTGAAAAAAAAGAGAGTTTAATAACCAAAGCAAAATCTGCACCAGCAGAACAAGGAATTTTTACACTGCTTCCTATGGGCAGGGCAGGTGTTCAGCCATCCTCAAGAAAGCAGTGCTCCAGCACACACAGAGATGACTTAGGAAGACAAACACCGTCACTCCAGATATCCACCCTTCCTTTTTCTTTCCCCAACTTTATATGCTGAGCATGAAAACAAATGGTCTGCATTACCCCTGTGATCAGTTGGGGTCAGCTGTCCCAGATGTGTCCTCTCCAAAGCCCTTGTGTACACCAGCCTCCTCGCTGGTGGGGTAGGGTGAGGAGCAGAAAAGGCTTTGGCTCTGTTTAAACCCTGCTCAGCAACAATGAAACGATCTGTATTATCAGCACTGTTTTCAGCACAAATCCAAAATACAGCCCCATACCAGCTACTGTGAATAAAATTAACTTGACCCCAGCCAAAACCAGCACTCCTGCTGATTCCTAATACCAGTGGGTTCATTCCAGCAGCTCTCAGCACGCAGTAGGCCAAAACAAATGAAGTGCGATTACATATTCTGAGCACACAATTTTACTACGTTTGTGTGTCAATCTCTGCTTTTAGTAGCAGTAATATAAAGTCAGAATAGTTCTAGTAACCTAGTAAATGCATGGAACTATTACAAACTTGCACTACATTATCTCAGGGTAGGAGTTGAGGCAGCAAACAGGCAAAAACATACTTTGCTGCAATAGTACTCAGACTATTACTGGTAATAGCCAAAGAGAGCTGTTCTGTTAATCTAGCACCAAATTGGTGTGCGAAGTAACAGCAGAAAAAAGAGAAATTAATAAAATGCTTTTTTCCTACAACTGCTCAACATTACCACCATTCCCCCTTCTTGTGTTTTCTTAAGTTTCCCAGGAGCAATGCTACTGGGAAAAAAAAAATTCCCAAAGATAGGATTCTGTCTAGATCTGGATTCATTCAAGCAGAAAACACTACATATCAGTCCAGACACAAAGCACCAGCACCACTGTTAAACTTTGTGATAATGAAGGTTAACACATCTATGGAGCAGTCAATGGAATACATGCTGTAAATCAGGAAAAGCAAAAGCCACTCATCAATAGTGGTAATTGGGATACAGCACTCTAAGAGCCAATCAAACAGCACAGGAGAGGCACGGCTTTCATGTGAGTAATTTATTCTTTTACCACTTTAAATTTTACCAGGTATTTATTTACAAATAAACTTTTTGTGGACAGAATTTACATCAGCGACTGCACAATTTCAGTCATTACTAAGGTATGACTAACATCCTCCCCATGTTGCGTAACAGTGCCGGTTTTGATCAAACAGGGTTAATCTTTTGCAAATTATTTTTTGGACTTAGTTTCGAGTGTAAACAGAATCTGTACACGTGCTTTTGCTGCAATTAATTTCTATTTTACGGAACCAGTTAATAGATAGAAACAGTAAAGTTTCATCTATTATTAGCACTTCTTTATGAAAGTCAGGATTTAGTTTTAGATACAATAAAGGCTTTAGGCATTTCATTGTTAGGTACTGCAATGCCTCTTTACTAAGGTGGCACCGCTGACAAGAATCCAAATTATCTGTTTGGCCTCCCAGTACAGTGCACGGAGCACCTCACCTCAGACTGGTAACCCAAAATACAGTGCCCGTCTGCAAAAGCTTTGCAAAGAAAACTTGCCTGATTGTAACAACTTGTACTAAACCTATGCTGAATTACCCATCCAAGAGATGGGGCCTGGAATCTACTCGGAACTCAATATACAGGAGCCTGTGTGTGCTTTTGGAGGATTTGCATGAAGCTCACCCATGAGAAAGAGCTGCAGAAGGTGGTCCCAATGTAGTTCTCCTGAACAGCCATCGAGATTTGAGAACAAACACATACACACACACAAAGTGCAAGGCCTCAGTTCAGTCCTTACTCAGCTTAAGGGAATTCAAGCCTGAATTCTCTAGCAGATGACCTTGAAAATAGGAGTAGTCTAGGGAGGAAACATTATTTCCTGAAAAATAAGGGCAACTATCTCCTGTGTGTCCCATTAAAATGGGAGGACTGTAAGATTCAGGGGGAAGAAAGACAGCGGGGCAGACTATGTCTCTAGCTAGACTCAGGTCACTCAGTGAGGATGACTACCTTGATGATTTGTGAGACTTATAGCGAATTAACATACAATGCAAAATGCACACATATTTAGAGATCAGGGACTAGCTCCAACAGGTCCTTTAGTCCACTGCCAATCAGAGGGTGGGAAATGTGGACTGAATGCTTGCAAGCTAAGAAAGCACACACAGATCTCCATGTTCCCATGCAAATATGGTAGACTTCAGGCTACTCTAGATAAAATGGCTGTTTTAAAAGCAAAACATATGCAAACACAACTTGAGGGTGGCCTGGCCCTTTAGTTTGCACCTAAATTAAACCCTATTACATCAGTGGCTTCTGGATATCCCACTTGGTAGGTAGGTGTGGAACTGCTCAGCAGCTCCACATGTCAAAGAGACAGTTGTTGCTAGGTTTAAGTAAAACTGTAGGGTTCTGGAATGACAATTTCAGTCTTGAAATGCCTGAAGACTATCTGAATTCTGGTTTTAGTACCCAAGTTTGTTACAGGTTGGTTTTTTTTTTTGTGAATATATAACTGGGGGAGAAAACAATTCTCAGCAAACCTGCCTCAGGCCTACCAGGGAGGAAACAGAGGCCACAGAGTAGGAAATTTGGCTAGAAACATGCCTCTGCTGTTAATCATCAGGCTGTAACTATGCAGTGTACAAAGGAAACAGGTTTGATAGACAGCTACTAATGAAGCCCATACTCTGCCCCACTGACACTATGTAAACAGTGAAAGCAGGTAAGCAGTTGATTCAACCTTTTTTAAAAATAGGACCTAGCAAAAATACAAACCACTGCAGGTTTGCTGAATGCTTATTACGGTAGAACTTACTTCCAAATGTATTTCTTCATCGTGTACAGCAATAAATATTGGAAGAAAGGATATCATTCATTCTATCCCAAAAGTTTGTGAATTATTTTCAGATCTTAAATCATGGAAACTTCCTAAAACTAATTTAAAAGCATTTTCATGCATTAGCAGGAATGAAAGTGCTTAATTAATGCTTAATGAATAGGAATGCAAAAGCTGGCTTGATACCTCACTGTATCAAGTGTAAGAACTGTAGTGCAAGAACTATACTACCTAAGTCTTTGAACTATGAAATCATGTTGTATTATTGAAAGATAACACAGCGTTTCCTTGTGTGTGTGTGTTCCTGGTGACTCTACTATTTCAAAATCTGGCCTAACACTTACGTCTCTAGTTTAAGTATGCACCTAAGTGTTGCACTACACAGCTTGAAATACTTTCTGCAGTTAACATAAAAATAATGCTGAAAGCAAACATGTAATTTCTTTCCTCCTCAAGCTACAACACTGTAATTTAATTTAGAGTCAACATTTCCAAGGATTCTCGTCTGAGAATTAAATCAAATATTCTGTGAAGGATGTTAAATTCCACTGCACCAACCTGTACTGAGGCTAAGATAAATGTCACACTCCGCAGGCCTACAGCTCCTGCCTGGCTGATGCTTTAATTAGCTCACTAGGGAACAGGCTGCTCACTTGGCTACAAACTTCTAGGACTGGACCACTGTTTTCTATAGAATGGCTATCGAGATCAGCTGCATTAAAACCCCGTGCAACAACGATAAGAGAAAAAAACCCCAAACATTAAAGGCAAGGAAAAAAATACCTATGAAGTTCACTATTCTCTTTTGTAAAGATGGTGTCTCTTAGGACAGAGCCTGCTGCCTTCCTTTGGAACTAGCGATTATGTATAAGAATGCTAAAGTCCTGTTTAACAAAAACATCTTAATAAAACATAAAAAGATCTGCTTTTTTTGATGTAAGGGCCCTATGTCTTTCTAAAATATGAATCTATACTAGAGCTTTGAGTATAAACAATTCTCTACCACAGTCCATGCCAGTTCCACGCTGAATATACAGCAATGTACCAGCAAAACCACAGGTTCTTTTTTCAGAAAAGGTTTCTCAGTGATTTACCATAAAGCTAAAACATTTGCCTTGCCTATTGATTTTTTTAAATATAAAATGTATAAAATAAATGTATGTGCCCTTTTCAATATAGTCTGTCAGTGTAGACACTCTACGTTTTTCCAGTTCTGAGTAACATGACAAAAAGTATGCTCCAACTTTCCACAGGCAGGAAGAAGTTTTGTATGATTTTGCCTCATTTGGATGCTGCCCCAAAAACAGCTCTCTTGGGCAGTTTAGAATCACAATGACAGTGTACGTTATCAGCATGTACTGCAATTAACAAGGACTTATTGATTACAGCAATCATTAGTTCAAAATAAATAAAGCAGTCTCTCAAGAAGTAACATCATGCTAGTGCACAATATAATCAACATGTGTAGCACATTCCTATTTTCCATGGCCCCTTCTGATGGTCTTGAAACACGTGGGAAAGGCCTTTTGCCACAGGTTGGTTTAGGTTAGCCTTCCTTGACCTGCAGTTAAAGAGCATATGAAATACAAAGTTTTTCCCCAACTCTAGTGGCATACATGGTCATGTCAACCGGTTGTAGTCTGAACAGCTTCAGTTCATTTTTGTTATAATTTAAAATCTCTGATCAAAAAAAAGTAATAAAACAATGTCTTTTCATACAGAAACCACTGCCTTTTTCAAATAAAGAACACATCAACATCTCATATCTACTATAAAACGCCACATTTTAAAAAGGTAACTTGACTTGTTCTTTTTTTTTCTTTTTCTTTGCATTCCAAGTAAAACATGTGGCACACATTTGTGTTACTTAAAACATTAAGTTTGGTATCTGTTAAATCATCTGTGGTTGAAATTCCTGGGACCAATACAGTGCCACAGCTTCCCTAAACCATCTATTGCACCAGAAATGAAAGGCTGTGATGGAGATGTTCTTCCTATATTTTTTAAACACAGGAAATAGTTGGTTTAACATAAAAACAAATGCAGCTAAATTATGTTGCCAGCAGTGTTTATCCCTCAGTATCATCCCAGAGGGAAAAAAACACAAATAACAGAAAAGGCTCCAGCCCAGATTGCAAACACAAACCAAAATTAACATCCCATTATGACACTGCTGTCGAGAATATTTTAGAAATCCAGGTGTAAAAAAGTTTTTCTCAGATTGGGGATTGGCACAAACATAATCCAGAGATTATCCTTTATAGCAGCTTTTACTTTTGTGTGCTTGGCTTTTCACACAAAGCACAGCAAATATGAGAAGAGTTACAAATGGGTTACAACCAGCTCAACATCTTGAGAGCAGAGAGGACAAAAGGAGAAGTCCCTTTTCTCAGCAGACACAACAGAATGGGTCCCCTCCGTAGACAGGAGTTTGTGGATCTGCAACCCAGCTCCCCCCCTCAGCAAGCCAGAGCCAGGCTGGCCACCTTACAGTGGGAGGGAGCCCTCCTGGTCCCCTGTTTTGTCCAGCCTCTCGGGCAGGGTAAGCACAAAGGGTAGGAGGACACCCTTGGCATCCAAGGGAGCTTTAAGAAGCTCCCCGTCAAAGGTGCCCTTGAGCCCACCATCTGCTTCCACCTCACCGTCCTGGGCTAGGCTGAAGCGAAGGGTGCCGGTCCGGTTGACGCAGTAGATGGTGCTGCCCAAGGGGGCACAGCGGAAGGGCTGGATGGGGCCACCGCTGGGCCGCAGGCTGGCGCACTGGCTCCAGCACTTGGCCACCGTGTTGTACCGGAAAACTTCAACACCACCGCCAGTCCCGCCACCTGGGCCCTGCTCCCCACCACGGCCACTGCTCACATCAAAGCGGTAGATGAAGCTCTTGAAGGCCACCATGTCAGCAGAGCGCCGGCGGCTGCTGTTGTAAGGGCACTCCTGCCACTCGTCACGCTTAGGGTCATATTTGAGTAGGCGGTAGAAGAGGGAGCCTCCTGACACATAGATCTCCCCGTTGCAAGTGGTGGCCTCGTGAGCCACAGCAAAGGCACCCTTGGGCAGAGGAGCCACAGGGCTCCAGCGGTCAGCCCGTGGGTCGTACCTTTCCACAGTGAAGAGGCACTCGCCCCCCACAGCATAGAGGTAACCATCCAGGGCCAGCAGCTTGAGCTGCGAGCGGGGCTGAGCCAGCGGCCGCACCTGGCTCCAGGTGTCGGTCAGGGGGTTATAGCAGAAGACCTTGTCGGAAAGGCGGGCCCTGGGTTCGCTGCCCACCGGCCCTGTCACAATGCCCCCTGCTAGGAAGAGGTAGTTGTGGAGGACGCACATGGCGCAGCCCTTGGCATTGGCCTCCTCGGGCAGGCGCGTCAGCACCCTCCACTCGCCACTGGTCTCCTGGTAGCAGTGAATGAGGGAGCCACTCTCTTCCAGAGACACCACGGAGGAGGGACTCTGTGGCCGACTGCTCTCGCGGCTCTGTGGCCGGCTGCCACCACCCGGCCGCTCGAAGGCGTCGCTGACCTCGGCCACCAGCAAGCAGGGCCGGCCAGCATCCATGCGCCGCTGCAAGATGAGGTCCCGCTCAGTGCCACTGAGGCGGCCGTAAACGCTGGGCTCCCGCAGCACCTCCAGGTAATGGTCACTCATGAAGCGATAGGCAGCCTCCCGCAGCTCCGCCAGCCGCTGCTTCTTGGCCAGGCAGAGGAGCTGGTAGCAGTTGCCGAGGCAGAGCTGGGCGCGCATGGCCTCGGCGGCACAGTGCAGGGCACACGGCATCTGGAGGACGCGGGCTCCGCTCACCACCTCCGCCAGGTTGTCGTGCCGCACCTCGCCCATGCGGGCCGTGTACACGTAGTCAATGAGCAGCCGCAGCGCCCCGTAGCTCACCCCCTTCACCCGCAGGACGTCCCGTGAGGCGCGGGCACGAAAATAGTCACTCTTGGCCGCCAACACCGACTTGTGCGCCCGAATGCGGCGGCCCGACACCTCGATCACCAGGTCGGGCTCCTCCGGCGGCCGGTCCCGCGGCCCCACCACCTCCTCATCCTCCTCCTCCGGCTGGCAGGCGGCGTTGTTGATCTCCCACTGGCTCTGCACCACCCGGCCGCCGGCCGCGGGCTGCTGCGGCTCGGCAGCGGCGGCGCTGAAGCAGAGGGAGGAGCTGAAGCCGCAGGGGGCGGCCGGCGTGGGCGGCGGCGGCGGCGGCGGGGGAGCGCCGTTCGCGGCCCCGCTCTCCTCCTCCTCCGGGGCCGCGCCGCTGCCCTCCATGGAGCCGCGCTACCTGCGCCGCCGCCGCGCCTGGTCCGTGCGGAGCGCTGCCGGCCGCCGCGGCGCGGCCATCACCTGCGGGACAGACCAACAGAGCTCAGCATCCGCGCCTTCCTCCGCTCCCCCGCGGCTGCTTTCCCCGCCGCTTCTCAGGATTAGTATGCGGAGCCGCCGCTCCCGCAGGCGGGGCCGTCTCTGGTTTCCGGGGCTAAACCTCCCCTTCTCCTTTCCCTGGGGGATCCACCCTGCGGCTCAGCCGCCTCCCGCTGCCCTCGGCTAACTGGGCTAGCTCAGCCCCCGAAAACCTGAGCTCTTCTGGTGGGACCGGGGATCGCCCCGATGAGCACCTCAACAGCCTGAAAAGCAATTCCGGTTTTCCCGTTGCTCTGCAAAAATTTTAAGCAGTTTGCAGGCACTCATTCCTTTTCATGACAACTGGTCCCTACACTGCGCTGGGTGATGAGCAAAAACCTCCTTTAACGGCAGACACTTAGGAGTACTATCACAATGCATTCACCTTGTGCAACAATTTCAGAGGAAGGCTGAGGCTGCAGTCTATTCTGGAAGGCGATTCCCCACTAGCCAAGTTTGCCTTTGCATGACCTTCGGGAAGTTTTCTTCATATCAGTGCTCCTCATATGCATTCCCCCTGTTTAAAAGAAAGTGTAAGAAGATAATTATTTTAAAAATCGATATAGCCTCTGTTTAGTCAGAAGTTTAAGAGTAATAAAGTTATGTTTCTTTTAATAATATATCTAGAGTATCTTGACACCCTGAGTATGCTAATAATTCTAATTGTTTACAAAACATACGGAAGTACTTTTTCTGTTTTTGGGACAAGAGCAATCTCACATTTGTGCAGCAGCATATGTAGCTGTAATGCATTAGCAAGGCATAAATCAGACTTCATAAAGATTGCTTCATGTCTTTATTCAAAGATTTATAGCTTCTGTCAATAAAAAGTAGAAGCAAGGGGAAAAAATCACAACAGATAATTAGAACATGAAGTCTCTTGTGGGAAAAGGCAGGATACAGGGAGGGCATGGCTGTAAGTAAGTTAGTCCCTGTCAGCACAATCACCACCCAGTTCTACCCTCATTTCACGAACACAGTTTTTAGAATTTAATGAAGTGCCATTTGTTTGCCTCATGTTTGTTTATGAATTTTCCAGACTTGGTTAAAGTTTTGATGAGCAATGCATAAAAATTTTCCAAATGTACTTAATATAATTTAGTAAGTATCTGCAGCCCTGATTCTATTTTTAAGGCGGTTATTAATTTCCATTTAAATCCCCTTTGTCAGTTTTTTCACAGTCCTCAAGGAACACTCATTTCTATATAAAATATGCATTGTGGCTTCCTTTCAGCAGACATGATTCATTTACCCTGTTAAATTAGCATTAGGGAGATCTAACTTTTTAATATTTTTTTTTACTGAAAGCGTAACTGCAAAGTGACATTGTCTGGAAACCCCTGACACAGACAGGAAATCTAGAAGCCCATACCTGCAATGCAAACTTTATTTAAATGATAATATCAGTCTTCCCTCATGGCTTTTTATTTTGTGCACTTGCCTGGTGAAGGGCTTTCTACTACATTTGATCACATTCAGTTAGACTGAATCAATGCTGAGGTTTGATTTCTGGGTATTGGAGACTTTCAGACCGTAACAGCAGCATTTTAAAAGTGGGCGCTTCCAGCTGAAAACTTAGAAAAGCTGAAAGAGGGTTTGGAGGATTTTGCCAACAAGAGAAATGACCACGACAGCAATCTCAGCATCTCTGTCTAGCTGGAAACAAAATACAAGAATTATACAAAGATAAAGCTGAAAAAACAATTCAGAGAGGTTGTGGAACCTTTCCATTATTGAGCAACATGACTGATCTGAGTTAAAAGGTCATGGATTTAGTATGAAACAGGAAGATGCTGAAAGGGCCTGATGGAAATACAATACTGAACTCCTTCTCTGTTCTTATCTACAGTGATCAAAGAGCTGTACTGCAGTTCTGGCAACAGAGAACATTAAAGAAGTACAGAATTGCAGAAGATACTTGATAGCTGTGATGATTCAGAAGAATCTGACCACCCAATGATCTCATTTGGCTTAAACTTATTTTAGCATTTTTTTTCAAAACTCACAAACAGGATAGGTACTGGAAAAGGAAGCAAGCTACTGAGAGTACATGGTACCTATGGACTGAGATCACCTTTTATACTGGGGACTTTTAAGTCAGAAGCTGAATTACTTGGTCTGAAAATGTTTTCATTATCATGGGCTTGGTCTAGGGATGATGTAATGTTAATGGACAGAGGAGCTGCCAACAAACATGAACTGTATTTACAGACTTGGCAATGACACACAATATCCTGAATGTGTGGCCCCAACCTCAAATGCTGTGAGACATTGCTCAAGTAACAGCATAGATAAGAAGGCAGAGTTTTTCTGACAGAGAAACTGTAGTGAAGAGCTGCAGGTAAAGTTTCCTGGCATTGCATTCATCTGGCAGTCCTTCTGATAAAATCCAATTAAATGCTTGTATTGAATTGTTCTCTCTTTATTTTTTTTGTGCAGTGCCAACAGCCTTTGATCCAAACCACCTCCTTTAGCAAGACCCACTTTCTCTGGGGAATACGTGCATGTGGGAGCAATTGGGTTACTGCTCTCCAGTTCACAAATGGAAACAGCTCTGACTCAAGTCTCGTAAATAAAAGCAGTGCTTTCCCTATCATAAGCAACTCTAATTTACATAAGCAGGCTATCCTCCCCAGGAGACTTACCAATTCAGAAATGACAGAATGCCATTCTGCTGCACTTTAGTCCAGAAAAAATGCTCTTGTAAAAACTTGGACTGCCAAAATTTACTTCAGTAGAGAAGTCCCTTGGGATAGGGGCGTCATCTGATTGAGATGATTAAGGCCCCCAAAGAGGCAGGATCATCAAAAGAGAAAAAACATCCCTTATATTTATTTTAAAAACTAAACAATGACTTAAAAGGAGAACTGGCTAGGGTGAAATGTAGGCAGTCAAGTGTAGAGTGGTTTGCATACTTATAAAAATGATCTGTTATACTCCTGCTCATTGAGGAGATTGGTGAAATTTGGAGGGAAAAAGTGTTCTCTTTGTAGATGGGGAAAACATCTGGAGCATAAAGATGCCATTTCTCTGAAAGGGCCTGCACTGCTTGGATCCTACTACAGATTTAAACTCTTAACCACTTGATTAATCTCCTGTTTGTAAGAAAAAAGTACAATTGTCTTTCAATGTACCACCTCAAGAAAAACAGCAGGAAGAATAATTCTTTTTCTCTCCCTTTTCTAAAGTTAGGTACGATACAATCCTAGTGTCTTTTCCTGACTGCTGGATATATATATGGCTTTTATAGTATTGCCTTCACACTCAAGTGTGGATGCAAATTTTGACCTCTCAAGGTGCTGTAATTCTCTCACACCATGTAATAAAGGTATGAATGTTTTTAATCTCATTACTACAACATTTTCATACAACCACAAAGAAAAATAAACATTTAAAAATTGCAGCTTATGACTACAGACCACACAAGAAACATGTGGGCAGCAGTTCCTCATCAGAAACTCAGAGGAAGAAAAGGCTGTGTATGTCTGGGCACGGAGGAAGAGAGAGGAAGTAAGTCATAATAAAAATATTATCAAAAGCCTGATTAAATTGATATTATAGCTAACAAATCCAAACTAAAAATATGCAAGTTCTAAACAGTCATCATGACCAGAGAAAAGGTTTCCTAACAGTGATATCCATAGAGACAAACATTCTCTAAAAAGGAAACTATCTTTTTGAGTTCTTTCCAGTTTAGATTCTTCAGAAATAGTTAGGGAGGAGTAGTGTCCCTCAGGAGTTCTCACAGCAAAAAGGAAGTAACACTCCTACAAAAGCAAACTCTAGCAAAGATTAAGTGCAAGTTCTCTCCAATATCCCTTAGAGTAAAGAAAGTCTAACAAAAAAACAGAACAGTCAGAAAGAAGTTTTGAGTGATTACAATACCTTTGAGAAAAACTCCAGGGCTGATGTGGTGTCTTTTTCACTAATGCAGGAGGTAAGTATGGCATGGCAACAACATGCTGAATGCAACAAAACTTTTTAAGCAGAATTGCTGCTAATTCTCGACATGGGCTCACAGCTACACTTATAGATATGAGAGCACGTGGTCATGTCTGTGATAAACTGAAGTTTATCCAGTCTTGAGCCAGCTCCCAAGAAAAAAGGTGATACCTAGCATAGGCACCCTCTAACAGCCACAGTTCATGGCTTTGGAGAAAAGGTGGCTTGTGCTAGTAGCAACTAGCTAGAACTACTAGAGAACTAGTACAGCAAGCCTTCATCAGCCTGAGAAATGCAGAGCTGACACTTCTTCAGGGCTTGGTATGTTTGCTCTGTGACTTGATGAGTGTGTACAAGTGTAGGTGAAAATTCTGCATGCTGAAGGCTTTCTTAGGCTGGTGAAGAAACCCTAAACAAACCAAGTGTAAGTGTAAACAAAGCAACAGATTTACACTATTGAGGGGGAAAAAAAGACTGCTAGAGCATATTGTGGATAATTAAAAGTTTACATTAATTGACTGGGAGAGTGAAGGATGGGCTCAAGGAACGCAAGGGTTAATGAAATTTGACAGGAGACTAGTAGATCTAGAAATCCTTTCTGACCTTAAATTCTGGAAGTTGCCATACACCAGGAGCACTAACTTGGAAGCAAAACATCAGCTTGTGATGATTAAAAGCATCATTTAAGCATTAGTGTGTAATGTGGTAATGTTGACTGCAGAAATGCTTTTCAGTATTAAACTGTATTGTCAACAAATTGCAAACATATTCAAAGTCCCTATGAACACTTTGGCAATGTTGGTACTAATACAGAAGGAGAATATCCACTGAGAAGCCAAGTCAAGCAAACCAGCAAAATAGTTTAGACAGATTTTTGAAAATCAAAGTAGAGTCAGGCTTGGTTTTGCATTCCAGAAGAGCACTTGATCTCCATAAATGTACTGCACTCTTCCAACACACCTGCTCTGTATTGCGTTTAACATAGAAGATGGGGCAACTTGTTTGGAGGAAATTAAATTCCTGCTTTAAGATAAAACTGGATTTTGCTTTTTATATCATTATGGAAACGACATACAGATTAAAGAGCCCAAAGCACCAGAAATCTGCCAAAATATGTCACCATAGTGCTTGAGAAAGACCTAATGTGAGAGGTAACAACAGACTTCAAAGGGAAGCAAACAGTCCCATTTTTCTGAGACTTGTGCCTAGGAAAAAAAAGTAAAACTTCTAGAGAACGCAATAAGGAAAACTTTTTTTCCCAGACGAACTCTGGATCTCGTACTTAAGAGAAAAAAAAGCCCTACTTTTAGAAACTGAACAGTTTCACTGATTTATTGACAAATTAAGTAAGTGATGCTTACAAAGGCAGAGGTCCTTTAGATACATGGTGAATGGCATCCTTCTCATTTTCGGAGATCATATATGGTTTCTTTGCCCACGTACTTCTTCAAACTACAGGTTTGCAGTCATTCTAGCTGCAACTAAAAATTACACTGCAGGTAGGTTTGATTTCAAGAATAATTCCAGGTTCCTGCAGACATTGTCTCTACACAGACTTTGGACGGGATTCAGGTATGGAGAGACCCGCCACAGTGCTAAACATGGCAAAGGCTGACTTTGAGGGCAGGTTTATCTGGCAGTTGGCAGTGCAGCAAAGATGTAAGACCTACGACAGCCAGATCAGATAGCAGAGCAAAACCTCCAGTATGACAGCCCTAATCTCAAAGGAGGAAAGGAATCAGCTTGCACGGACATGGCAGAAATGCTGCTGGTACACTTTGCTGTTGGGCCTATAATTGTGACCTACTAGGTTACTCACAGGAGTCTGATTTCTTGTATTTATTTCATGAAAATCAGGCCAAGGTGGATACACAGAGGGCCATATTCCCACACAGAACTGATCAGGGGGTGGGATGCACCCCCCAGTTCTCCTGCAAGGGGAGAGACCGATGCTGTGTGTCTGAGCTGTACAGCACTGCTGATCTACCTGTAACCAGCTCCTGGAATGGAATCTGGAACATACACACAGGTTCTGTACACATATGCAATGGGTGGGTACAATTACATGCCAACTGATTTGGAGCCTCAAAAATCAGCGCATGAGAGCTACCAAGGGCTAGCCAGTAGAAAAATATCAAAGGTGATGAAGTACTTAGCTTGTGCAATCAGGGGACTTTAGTTCTTGCTTTGGGTGCCTTAACCCAGAATCCTCTTCAAAATAAACCTAAATTTCTTTAAAATATAGCAGTACTGACTCTTGCTGCTACTTTGCCTTTCTGTACATTAATTAGAGTTCGACCAAGCCCCATGGGAAACTTGTCACTGCCCCTTTGCCTGACAAGACTAAAACCCCAAGTGCCCAAACCATCAAGTCCATGAAAGAAGGATTACTCTCCTTCAGACTAAACCAGTATTACTTTTCACAGAAACAATAAAAAAGTGTTTCTGAGGGTGAGGAAGAAGAATCCTGGGTTCTGTTCCCTGATAAAAGGGAAGTTTCTATACTTCTTCCCATTGCCTTTAGTGGGTTAGGGCTCAGCTATATTGTCTGGAGATCTAAGCCATTCTGACTTGTGCTAGGATTGAAAAACACTATTGCTGATCTCAAAGCAGAAATGCATGCTGCAGTCATAGGTATTTTTGTGGCAAGCCTTTACGATCAGGAGTAGTTGTAGGCTGTCAGCCCAGATTTCACCAAACAATGGGAATGCTTTTAGTAGCAATGATGCAACTGAAGGCTTAACAAAATATGAAACTACTTTATGTAACCATTGGAACTGAACAGGGAAAGAAGAGAAAATTGAATGTAATGCAGGCTGTTTACATTAGTACAAACTAACATTTCCTGACCATTCTGAGATAGAAATAAAACAGGTTTCTATTAAAATACTTTTATTTTCGTGGCCTGACACTTTCTGCCTTGGATGCATAGCATTTTTTACTATAATGTGAATTTCATATGCTGAGCCTGGGTGTTCAGGCAAAGCTTTTCTGGCTGCACTGATTTCTCTGACTAAGCTCAACGTTTACATCAAGAATTTAGGGCAATTCAGTATCTCCCACTATAATGCTTTTTCCATTGAACAAGGCAGACAGGTGTCTAGATTTAAGGGACAGAAAAGATTGCCTGGTTATCAAATCTTATTCCTGCAAGAACAGGCCAAAGAATTTTACTTCTGTACCAAGCTAATAACTTCTGGATGAATTCGGTCAAAATGTTGCTCTGCTCAGGTCATTCATCTCACATCTATTCAGTTTCTCTGTTTTGGCCAATGGCCTTGGTTGAAAAGCAGGTGTCAGACAGATCATCCTGAATACCACTTTGGAATTCTCTTTCCTCAAAATGATCCATGCTCTTTTCTGAAGAGACATACAGACTGGTAACACAACCGTGAAGGGTGATGATGATCAGAGGACTGTCCATCTGCTTTTGGACTTTCTGACACAGAGTAGAAGTAAAGACTGTAGTATGTCTGACTAATCTATGATTCAAACGTGTCATTTTCAAGTGCTACAAAATAAAGGGTTGTTAATGCATGCAGTTAAATATGCATCATGTTCAACAGTCACAGTGTTATCCTTGCATTTATTAGTCTGCAATCTGGACAAAGCTGTACAGTCAGGACCTGGAGTGAGAAGTAAGACTTTTGCATCAGAATGCAAGGCAGAGACTTTTGGTTTTATGGTTATGATTTGGGAGGTGTGAGAAGAAGCTCAGATTCAGGGGTCCTGGTTTGTGGTTCTGACCTCAAAGCAGATACTGAGGCTTTTCAGCCACTGTCATGTGAAAAGCTGTCTGATTTTGGGGGTACAATCCAAGTATTTATTTCCTGTAAGGCTGCAAAATGTCTTGGCAGAAATACTGTCCAGGTGTTAGACTAACAGATTCTTGCAACTCTGTTGTCTGTCTTAAAGCTCTTCTATCACAGAGAATGAGTGGTATAGACCTCATCCTGGACACGAAGCAGCAGTGAATTTACCACATGAATGCACATCAACGGCCTTTGCCCTCATTCTTCTATATCAAAATGTAGAATTTCTTGGGACACATGGCACTGACTAACTCCAAAGCTCACACTACAATACACTCAAATGACATTTACTGTTTCTGCATCTACTGTGGAAACCAAACTTCAAAACTCTATTATCAATTGATATTGAAGAAGTATGTTTGTGTACTGCTCACTTCCATGACTTTGAAGTGAGTCAGGCTTGTGATAGTAGCCTGCAACTAGAAACTGCCACCTAAGTTTCACAGAGAATTTTGATAAAGCCAGACATCACTTTAAATCCCAACCCCACTGCAGTCAAGAAAAAATTCCCATTAACTTCATGAGCATCTGGATTTCTTACGCTGTTGTACTGGGTTTGCATGGCAAGGTTTTGGCAGCGGGAGGGCTGCAGGGGTGGCTTCTGTGGGAAGCTGCCAGAAGCCTCCTCATGTCTGATAGAGCCAGTGCCAGCCGGCTCCAGGAGAGACCCTCTACTGGCCAAGGCCAAGCCCATCAGCGATACTGGTAGTGCCTCTGGGATGACAGAGTTAAGGAGAAGAAAAAGTTACTGCACAGGAGCAAACTGCAGCCAAAGACAGGAGTGAGGATATGTGAAAGAAACAACTCTGCAGACACCAAGGTCAGTGCAGGAGAGGGAGGAGGTGCACCATGCGCTGGAGCAGATTCCCCTGCAGCCCGTGGTGCAGCCCATGGTGACGCAGCTGTGCCCCTGCAGCCCATGGAGGTTAGTGATGGAGCAGAGATCCACCTGCAGGCTGTGGAGGATCCCACACTGGAACAGGTGGATGCTGCGGATGCCGTGAACCTGTGGGAAGCCCACACTGGAGCAGATCTGCTGGCAGAACTTGTGACCCCACAGAGGACCCATGCTGGAGCAGTCTGTTCCTGAAGGACTGTGCCCAGTGGGAGGGACTCATGCTGAAGCAGTTTGTGAAGAACAGCAGCCCATGGGAAGGACTTATGCTGGAGAATTTTGTGGAGAACCTTCTCCCATGGGAGAGACCCCTTGCTGGAGCAGGAGAAGACTGTGAGGAAGAAGGAGCAACAGAGACAACATGTGATGAACTGACCGCAATACCCACTCCCTGTCCCCCTGTAACACTGGGGGAGGGGGAAAGGTAAAGAATTCAGGTGTAAACTTAAGCCTTGGAAAAAGAGAAGTATGGTGGGAAGATGATTTTAAGATTTGGGTTTATTTCTCATTATCCTGCTCTGATTTCCCTAAGTCGACTCTGTTTTGCTCATAACAGTAAGTGGTGAGTGATAGCTCACTGTTCTTATCTTGACCAATGAGGCTTACATTTTATTTTCTCTCCCCTGTCCAGCTGAGGAGAGGAGTAATAGAGCAGCTTTCGTGAGGACGAGGCATCCAGCCAGGGTTAATCCACCACAACTGCACAGACAAATGTCTACAGTAGCTGTTTTTTGAACTAAAGCAATGCAGGGAGTTGCAATAAAAGGAGAGATGAAAGAAAGCTACAGGATAAGAGAAAAAACTCTCCCATGAACAGATTTGTCTTTGACTGAAGGAATCAGAACATTTGTTGTTCACATGCCACTCCCATAGCAAAGGGTTGGCTTTTAGTTCTTACTGTCTAACACCTAAAATACAGGTTGCAGAAATAATAGTTCATCTCCAGACCTTAGGGCCTGTTTTTTCAATCTACTTACAAGAGAGGGGAAAAGAGAAAATAGCAGAACTGCTTCCAAGAAAAAAACCACACTATTTTATAACTCTGACAGGTTGATAGTTCGAAATGATTCAGAAGTCCAGGAGTCTTCCAGCAATTAGAGATCCAAAGCTGAAATGCAAAACTTATCTAGCTCCTTAAGTACTCCTGGAGTAATCAGTGTCCAGAAAAACAACAAACAGCTTGTGCTAATCTATGAATGCGTAAATGTAAAATAACTTCAGTGAATGCAAATCATGTTGTGACAGACAACAGCATGGGAGCTGCCTGACCAACCTATGTTGATTTGTATAGAAAGGACTGCGGCTTCTGGCATGTTTCCAAGTGAGTTAAAAAAGGCTGTCAACCTGTCTGTTTCAGCCAGAGGCACAGCAATGGCAGCTTCTGAAACATCACACCTGAAAAGCATTTATGTGACACATCCTTCTTCTTCTCCTTCTGACACACGGTGCAAAACCTGTAGAACCTCTGGACTTTTTCTCCAGCTTGTTTTGCATTAAATAAACTGACTTAGCCAATCATTAATTCCTGCCATCCTTGCTGATGCAGTATAAGAAAGAAACTGGGAAGTACCAAATGTGTAGTGCAGAACAAAAAATCCAGCCAACTCTTTTTGCACTAACACTCAATCCCCCATATACAATACTGACCCAGTCTTGTAATCCTTCTAAAGCCAAAACTGCCAGTTAGCATCTAAGGAGCATTTTAGGATGAAAAAAGGGTACAGCATTGCCAACCAATTGGTCCTGATCCTGCAGAGAGTTACACACAGATGTAACACTGTTCACAGGACTAGCACCACTCGTAATGCCAACATCTGCAGTGTAAACTGAACGCTTGCTTAATTAACTGCAGGAGGAAGGCAAAATCTCTATCCATTCACTGTGCTGTCACATGGTGAAGAGTTCTGGCACAGGGATTTGGGCAGGAATGTATGGCCCTGGCTAGGGAAAGAGCAGGGTCTCTTCCTGCTCAGTGACAGCTCAGTCACACATCAGGTTAAACTGGCTGTCAAATTTTGAACTGCTATAAAGTAATTCTTCTTCAATGAAAGGAACTAATCATGCCTGCTCACTGACAAAACAACACTGACACCAAACATGAAGCAGAAACAATAGATGATGACAATATCACTGAAAAATAAAACACCAGACATAAAAATATCATGTCCTGAGAAGGCTAATGAGATAAAATACAATGAAAATGAGCTTATTTTTAAAATGGGTATTTTCAAGGATGTGAAGTGGTATAAAATTACTTCTCTGCTTCTGTTCAGAGGAAAGGAACAGGCTCCCAACTGCAATGCTGTACAATGTCAGTAGGGATAAAGAGAAAAATCCCTGCAAAATCCACAAAGGATCTCACCAAGAAAAAAAAACTATCTTAAAAAAGTTTCATTCTACTTTAAAAGAAATTTAAGTATTTCCTTTCATGTTTATTATATCCTTCTTTAGCTGTCAGCTGTCCCTAATATCCTCTTGCAACAGGATACTACAGGATGCTGAAACCCCTAGTAAGTAGGATCTGGATGCAGTCATCTAACCACATCATCATCTCTACGGTAACCTAGGCCAGCTCTAAATACTGTAATCCTGTTTTACTACAGTAAAGCCAGTTAATGGCTTTCATTGAATGTTCCTGCCAAATAATGGTGCTCTAATATTTATTGACATTTCAAGTCTGTCCATCTCTTTGGACTATTTGTTATATTGAAAAGTGATGTGAGCACAGCATTCGTAAAAGAAAGGAAGCTATTACAGATTTCGGTCTTTTGATATTATCAAGGTGCAGTCCTGCAAACTCCAGCTTCTAAGTGGCACCACTGACTTCAGTGGCACCACTGCCAGGAGTCCTGCAGAGCAGAGAGGAGCTGGGGCAGGCAAGGGACCAGTCCTCAGCTCTTGGCAGGTTCTCATCAGACAGTGCCATTAGCAGTGGATTGTTGGTGGATGACCAGAGGATCCCATTGGCATGCACTGGATGTCCTAATTAAAGAGTGAATAAATGCTGTGTGATGGGCCCTGGGAAGAGGAGAATGCAGAAAAAGTAGGATGGGCCAGACAGTTAAACAGGGGAGGAAATATTGCTTTGTCAATACTAGTGACAATTTAATTATTATTTTCCACAAACATTCCACTTAATTCCTTTTTGGGAGACAGATGGTTAAGTCCCTGAAAAACAGAGGAGCCCTTTTGCTTCTCAGATCATACAGAAGGATTGTTCTATTTTATTGGTATTCTATTTTTTATTGCCCTAATTTTTGTCCTAGCTTTTTGCTCTAGTTTTCTGTTGTTCCGTTTAATTGTTGTGGAAAAGCTTTACAGAATATTATTATTTCTAGATGGTTTTATCTTTTCTTGATGGGTGAAAAAAGTTGGCTATAGGATTTAATACTATCATTTTCTGTGCTATGTGTAAGTTTGGGTTCAGGAGTCTGCTTTTTGTTGCTTTAAAGCACCAGACATAAAAACCTACCTAATGAAACTAAGTGCAAGTTTTTTTGAGGCATCTTCCACCCTGCAAAATCCTGCACGAGTACGTACATCCAGGGCTTGCATGTGCTTTTAGAAGGATGGGGTAGCACGCCATGAAGAATTTATAGCGGGAAGCAATCTCCTGCTATTACATATCCCTAAATATTAGTGTAAAGAGTCATTTATATTTTTAATAGGTCAGCAAGGAAAAAAAAAAAAAAACAAAACAAAACCGCAGGCATCAGGGTTGGCTCCTCTGCGACATATGGAGAATGGATATGGGGATAGATATGCCCAGCCTCCCCGCTGCCCAGGGTAGGTGGATTAAGGGGGCAGACGAAAGAGAAAAAAAAGCAAGATTAAACCTGACAGTGCTCCAGCAACCCCCCTCACACACACACGGCTACCGTGCCTCCACGTCGCCGTTCTTACCACAGATACCGGCAGACATCGGCACCAGCCCTCCCCGGCAGCTCCCGACCCCGGCCCCGCTCCCGTCCCGCTGCCTCCCCGCTCACCTTTCGGCGGCGGCCGACGAGCCCCGCGCCGCTCCGGGGCAGCTCCAGCAGCGCAGCGACCCCGGCGCCTCGGCCTGGCAGCGGGAGCCGGCGGGGGAGGCCGGGAAGGCGGGTGGGAGCGGCGGTGCGATGCCAGGCGAGGCAAATGGCTGAAGCGCAGGGGCCGGGCTGGCGGAGGGGCCGGGCGGGCGCGGGGCCGCGCTCAGCCCCTTTGTTCGCCTGGCAGGCGGAGGGAGGCGCGGGCACGGACCTGTTGCTGCTGGCGGCGGCTCCCGGCGAGGGGCAGCGGCCGAGCCGGGAGAACCGCGCGGTGCCCGCGCTGCCCCGCGGGGCTGAGGCGGGGCGGGCGGCGGAGCGGCCCCACCTGCCCGCGCTGAGGAGAAACTCCCCCCATGCGGCGCCGGGCGGGGAGCGCCGGGTCCTGCCTCACCTCCGGGCGGGGCCGGGCAGCCGTGCCGGGGGTAAGCGGGGCGGCGGCGCCGCAGGCAGGGCCGGGGGCTGTGCCGCAGGAGCCGCAGCGCAGCGCCCCGGCGGGAGCCCCGAGTGCCCGCGGCCCCCGGCCCCGCCCGGCCGCCGGCCCCGGCCTCTCGCTGCGGGCGGCGGCGCGGAGGCTGCCCAGACGGAGCCCCTGGGTTATTCAGGTGTCTGGCGGCGGAGGAAGAACGCCGTGGAGGCCAGGTGGTTTCTCTTGGGGTGCAGTTTGCACCAGGGTCCCATTTTCTCCTGCGCTTCAAAGCTGAGACTCTCGTCAGGATTCCCAGAATTAGACCCGCTCTTAGTTTCTTGAAAAACCCTTTACTTCATGTTATTTGTACTCTGGGTCTGCTCCCGACACAGGCAGTGGTACCTAACCCAGCTCAAGTGGCACCGCAGGGTGCAGTCTGATTTCTGCCAAGACAGCAGACATGCCGCCCTGTCCCGGTCTTTCTGACCCGTTCCTGGTGCTGGGGTATATCGTATTCTCTTTGTAACATATAGTTTTCCTATGATACTGGTGCCTCCAAACACTATTGATCTGCAGGTTTTCTCTTTTCCCCTCTCCACTGACTCCAGGGTCCTGTCAGACTGTTTCCTCTGCAGTGGCCAGTGAGTGGCTTTCAGCCTTGGGAGACACTCCTGGGCAGACTTGAAATGCTACTACCGTCTCCTGTCTCAAATTAACCTGACAATTAATTGCTTCTGTGCTGGCAGTGTGGCCACTGTAGCTGTATGTTCCTCCAGTGTCATGGTTGTGATGGCTAAGCATGGTTAGGTGTCTTCTCCTTCATTTTGTCCCATTGCTTCTACTTTTTGACATCAGTTGTGCTAAAAAACTCTTATGTGTTGAGTTAGCACTTAATAAACTGAAGTGGTTGCATGCAGTTCTGGGTAACTGTGACCACTTGAAACCTTGGCTCCACTCGTGTTGTGCACTGACTTCAGAGCAGCCCTTAACCAGAAGCCTGGTTTTCAAGCAGAGGTCGCATCTCATCTCGAGTGAGAGAGACCAGCACTCTTCTGGGTGCTACAAAATAGATAAGCAATGTTCATACAGTGTCATAGGGGTCTTAGAAGAGACAGTAACCACAACGTGTGGCTTTAGCATAATTGCAAATGTGACACTGAACCCTGATTTGGGTCCATTACAAGGTTAGAATGTAAGTTTTGTACATGGTTTTATTCCTAGCTAGCTGAAAGAAATTTCCATGTGATACAGCAGGTCCATTAAACCCTGCCAGAAATAACTCGTCTCTCTGACATCAGGAATTAATATTCTTGCTGTTTCATGTTACTTTAAATACTATATAATTCAAGATGACACCAAAATTAGACAACTGATACAGCTATGGGAAATCATTTTTACTTTAAAAATCTCTGTTACTCTGTTCCTCTGTGGAGTATTGCCTCTCCTTAAGGTGCCTGACTTCTATTCATACTGATGAGAGTTATGTGACCGTGGCAGCAGAGTAATATCTGGGATCATTTGAGATCATTCTGACTCATGCTTTCTGAATACATGACAATTTTAACCACTACTGGATTTTCTTAGCTCCTCTTCAGGTTTAACTGCCACATCACATTCCAGTATAAGTGTACACAGAGGTGTCTGAGTTATGGTTTCTGGAGACAATTTGAAAACCAGCAGTGGGTGGGAAGTAGCATATTGTGTTTTTATGGGCCATGTTTGCCCCTGTGGCTGGAGCCAGCAGAAGACCTATACAAAATCCAATCCCCATGGAGATCCTAGCCTGAGAACTCAGGTAGCCCTTGGCTGTTGCAGACTTTGTCCTCTGCCCTCATTGAACATTGCCAGAAGCAGATCAGGTAAAGTGACCTCAATTCTGCTTTATGAAAGTTCAGCTTTGGGCAGCAATTCCCTAACTTTGTAACTCAGTCTACTTTTTTCCCACCAAGTTTCTTTACAGTTCCCCATGCCCCTTTGTCATTATACCCATTAGTGAAAACAAATATAAAGGAGTTGCTGACCTCTTAGCATAACTTTTGCAAAATACTGCTGCTCTATGGCCCATAGGCCAGGACACTTGCCATGGAGAATAAGGCTGCTCATCAATCAGCCTCACAGTCTCTGGTAGAACCAGATGTGATGAAAAAACTGGGACACTCATTGTAGGAATCATCTCAGTTTTAGTTGCTTGATTTCCCTACTTAACCTGAGTTCCTGAGGCTCCATTTATAATTAATGTACAGGAAAAACCATGTCTGAAGGGCAATTTTTCTCACCTATCTTTGACATCTTAGGATGAGGTGAATCATCCTTTGGTATTTCTTATTTCTCTCCATTAGCTGTAAAGTCAGACTGGTACAGGTGTAGACAATTTTTTAATGCCTAAATTAAATGAGATGAATTATTGTCCCAGTGTAGAAAAGACCTTGTCCTAAAGAAATCAGGTATCACACAGTTTACATGATACATAATTTGGTGCCTGATATGCATTTCTGTAGCCCAGCCAATGTGACAAATATTCAGGGGAACTGATAGATTATTGTACTGCTACTGGCCATCAGGACTTGCTAAGATCCTGTGTTCTGCAAGGGGCAATTAGCCTGGTGCAACAACAGTAGAGTGCTGAGTAGAGGCAGCAAGGGAAGCATTTGCTGTGCTCTGTCCCAGAAACCTTAGGTGGCCCCTGCCCAGTCACAAACAGCACACTCCCTTCTGGACATGCAGCCCATACTCTGTGTCTCTCACCAGCAGTGGTGCTCAGGAATGAAAAGGGAATACAGTTTGGAACAAAAGAATTTTTATCAAGTGTTTCTCTGGTTAAAAAAAATTAAAAATCCAAATGAAGAAATAGTAGTGGGAAGGTTTTTTCATCTGACACACCTTTCTGTTTAAGCCACATCAGGCAAAACAAACTATTCCTTCTAGAAGGCATGATACTGTGATGTCGCCAGTGCAGAAATAGGCAATCGTGCTGAATGCCTTTCTCATGATAGGGTCACCAAGCAGCATCCTGATCCAGAGCACATCTCCTCAGAGCTTATCAGGGCCTTGCTCTTCCAGGGCAAGGTAATATCTTCTTTTCTTTCTCCCACTGGCTGCACCAGCAGCTGCATTGCTGCCATTCCCAGCTCGGAGGCTATCATGCAGGATTGGGTTATCCTGATAGCTGGAGCAACTGCGCAGCTCCTCAGCCAAAATTAGCCAGTAGGTCACATAAAAAATTATTCATCCCAGTCTCAGGTGGTTGATTCTTGGCAGAACTTCTCATTTAAGGAGGTTAGGAATAATTTAACCGAATAATTATTTTATCCAGATGAAATATTCACTCCACATCCTATGAAGCAAGAATCTTTAAGCCTTCCCTAGATAAGAGCTCAGAGTGTAGCTCACAGCATATGTAGGCTAGCTTCTCTAAGTAAGCAAAGCAGAATCCTGCAGGTAGTGTACCCATGGCAGAATGGAGCTGCATATGGGTCCATACTCAATTAGTTACCCAGCTAATTAGGTGGGCTTTGCAGCCTTCGCTCTCTGAGTCCATCGCATTGTGGGCACAAGTCCAGCATACTAGGCAGGACTGGTATGTCTGCACAGACTTGCCACCAGTGTATTCGAACATGCAAAGCTGTTGGTAGGCTATTTTTAGTTTTCTGGGTTGGTTGTTTTGTTGGGGTTTTTTTGTGATTTAGATTGGCACAAGGATGTATTGCAAAAAAAAATGTTGCAGCATCAAAATTCTGGAGCAGATAATAGTTGAAATTGGCTGGTATTCCTTCTGTGAATAGATACTGGAGTACCAGATACACAGTCATAGTACCCGATGTCAGTGGTCTGTACAGTGCCCAGAGATCTGATTCATGGCTAGAAGCCAAGATGTAAAACCAAAACAAAACAAAGAGAAAAGAAAACCTGACTTCTTTTGCTCATCCTCTGTTTAACAGCTGAACACTGTGTGAATTTTCACATTTCACTGTGTGAAATGCTTCTTGGTGTTGTAATACAACTGTTGCAGTGGGGATCCTGCAACACGCATATATCAAACCAGGAGTCCCGTGGAAAGGAAATATATACGGACAGACAGATTCTTGATAGCTGTTTCAGAGATGTTTATTTCTCCAGCCGCATGGCCGGAGCTCTGCCGAGGAACTGTTCCAGTCACGGGACCAAGGGTCCTTCTCCCCGCGCAGGGAACACAAACCAACCAATGGGAACGAGGCTGAGCAGGGGCAGGAAACCCCGTGTCTGTGCCCTCAGGGCCCCTCTCCCAGGGCTACACGGCAGGGGAGGGACCCCAACACCTCACCCGTTTTATTTTAATAAAAGGAGAATGAAAACAACTGGATAAACATAACAAGAACAGTTTCAAAACAAAACAAGCCACCCTCCTGAGTCTTTAAATGTCCAAACAGATTCTCTGGAACATCTTAGGGCTGACAGAAGGGAGACAGAATTCTCTGAGCATGCTTTGTGGGGAAACTGAGGCAGGAGAGGGTTTAACTTCTTCCCTCCCCCTTTTTCATCCCCCACTCGGCATTGGAAAGGGATTTTTGGGGAAACAATTGGCAAAAGCATGGTTTTGTGAGGGAAACCATGGATGAAAAAACGGATTGGGAATACACTGGGGGTAATAGGACATAGGGTAAAAGGGAAAGGTGGGATTAGGAAAGGGAAACTGTAGGGGGGGCTTACAATGGAGATACTGTCTAACATGACTACGATTTTTTGCATATATACTGCCTTTTACAGGAACACCATCAGGCCCAGTGACCTGCGATGCTTGTAACCCTTTTCTCCCTAGTACAATATTAAATTCCACCACTTCTCCATCTCCCAAGCTTGGGATGCATTTTTCAGGGTTATTCTTTTTAATAGCAGTTCTATGCACGAATATGTCTTGCTGGTTGTCACACCTTGTTATAAAACCATAATTTTGCTTAACATTATACCATTTTACTATCCCTAAGGTCTTAGTTGCTATGATCTTTTCCTTTTTCCGAGTGGCTGCTGTTTTCTGTCTCGCTGCGTCTTTGCTCTCTCCTTCGGTCGCTCCCGTGTTGGAATTCTCGGGGCTGCTGGTGCCTGCGCGCTCTTCCCGGGGTCGCGTTCGGGGCTGTGCGGGCCGGGCCGGGCCACGCCGCTCCGTTCTCCGTGCGTCGCCTCCTCTGGTCGCAGCTTCGCTGCCGCTGCCGGGCGCTGCACCCACGTCTCGGCCGGGCCCCCGAGCGATGACTCCCCCGCGCCCCGCTCCAGCGCGCGTCTCGGCTGGGCGCGGCTCCGTTCCACCGCCATCGCCGCCAGCCGCTGCCCGCGTGCCGCCCCTCTCGGTCGGGCGTTCACGGGGCTCGCTCCACCACGCACTGTGCTGCGCTGTGCGGGTCCCGCCGGGTCCCGCTGCTCCCGCCGCGCCTCGCTCCGCCACCGACACTGCGGCTCGCGTGGCTCCGCCCGCGCGCGGGAACTGCCTCGCTGCTGCTCTCAGAGCGCTCGGTGCACGTGGCCTGGGCCGCACGGTCCCTGCGCCACGCTTCCCTTCACCAGGACACAGCCGACATTGCTCAACAGTCTCGGTAACTAAATAATATTCACGAAAATATTCTTCCATCGGCATATATTTTGACTCCAGTATTAACTGTGTCCAAACGGTTTTCCAAAAGCCCTTGGTAAGAATTAAATCCCAAGAAACATAGAAAAAGTTCTTAAACAACCATGCCAGGAAGTGTTTCAGTTCTTTTTGAGCTTGAATCAAGCTAAAATTCACAAATCGTTGTTCAAGAATCATTTTAAGTTTAAGATAAATGTCCATATGCGGCTCTGAGAGCCAAGAGTCTTCCCACGGTTCCTCCATAGTTTAGATATGGAATAGCAAAGCAAAACCAAGAAGAGGAATCCAAAGTTTCCAGGGTTTACTCACACAAATCAGTCGCTTAGGGATCGGGGATCGTTCTGCTCACAAATCTCCACCATTTGTTGCAGTGGGGATCCTGCAACACGCATATATCAAACCAGGAGTCCCGTGGAAAGGAAATATATACGGACAGACAGATTCTTGATAGCTGTTTCAGAGAGATGTTTATTTCTCCAGCCGCATGGCCGGGGCTCTGCCCAGGAACTGTCCCAGTCACGGGACCAAGGGTCCTTCTGCCCGCGCAGGGAACACAAACCAACCAATGGGAACGAGGCTGAGCAGGGACAGGAAACCCCGTGTCTGTGCCCTCAGGGCCCCTCTCCCAGGGCTACACGGCAGGGGAGGGACCCCAACATACAACAGCCTCAAGGATTGGTTTGATGCTATTGCTGGAACAGACAAAATACTTATTGTATTTCTGCTGAGCAAAGATGCCTAAAATAAGTCTTTTATATTTGGAATACAAACCCTATACCTGCTGTATACATGTATACATGCAACACATGATATATTGTATACATCTGATGCTGGGCCAAGCTGATCTGCCTGTGTGTATTACTTTTCACACATCCCTGTAATACACCCAGATAGCAGAATTGGAAGAAATGTGCTGGTTGCACCATGAGGGTTATCAGCTTGTAGCAGATAGAGCCTTGTAGCCGTAAGGAAAACAAATCATGAAGACTTCTTCAGTGTAGGGTTGCATACTTCTGTGCACCAGAGACAAATCAATACTGGTTTTAATTTAAGAAAAAGCAAGCAGCATAAAAAAAAAAAAAGACCTTATTACCACAAACTTTTTTCACCCAAAAGAGTGTTCTGAATAGGTGGAGCAGCTTTTAATGAGGTTGAAAGCATCTGATAAGGTTAACAGATGGGGAATACACAGCATTTACTTAGATGAACAATTGAGAAAATGTGCACATCATCCCCTAATTTGCTAAAAATAAAACCCAAAAGAATTTGGAAAAAAACCCCAAAAGCCTACCCTTGCTCTTTACATTGCTGACATTTTCCAGTCATTTCTTCCCAGCCGTAATCAGCCACAAATTATCCCATCACCTGTCTCATCTACACGTGTCTATGATTATGGCCTGTGAGCAAAATACCTCGTTATCTGTACATTTCTCCCCAAATGCCATATGAAATGTTATCATGTATCAGTGTAGGCTGTAACCAGCTTTGCTCACCTGAAAGGCAAGGAAAGGACTGACACATGGATCCCACCTGATACGGCCTCATGGTGTGTGTCTGTAACCTCTGAAGTGCTCTTGAGTTCAGCAGTGCAGATGCAGCTTAAGTTAACTGATGGTGTCAGTTGCTTTTGATCAGGATTAAAAGCATCACAGGCTGCTCTGAGCAACACTGCAGAAGAGTGGTTGCTCTAACAAATCTTGGGGGTAATCCTCCTTATTACTGCAGGCAGTCTGTGCTACCCGACTCTACAGAAAGAAAAATCTCCTTAGAAGGGAACACTAAAAGGCATTTAGTTAGTGTAGTCTGGCAGGCATGTTCTGCAGCTTGAAATGCACACAGAGCAAACCAGAAAAGCTCACAGGAAACAATTCAAACAATTTGATTTGGAAGGCATGAGTGAATGCAGTTTTTGTGCCGACATTAATGGTGATCCTGATGCTCAAGTTGAAACCCACAGAGTTTCTCTCCAATGTGGAATAAGAGAAAGGAAAAATGAAACTTCTGTAACTCTGTAGCTAAGTTTTTTGAATTTAAAACCATACTTGTTATCTGCATTTGGGCATTTAAGATACATAGGTTTCAGTGGAAATCAGGTATTCAGCGCTTTGAGAAAACTCTGCTGGAGGCTCAGCTGAATCTTTTGATGTCAAAATACTCCTGAAACTGTATTTCCAGTGAATTTGTACAATGATTTCATCTCCCCCAAGGTGTGTCATTTTAATCCTAGGTGTTCTGGCTCATCTTGTAGGTTGGGGCACACACTAATGATAACTGTGATTATCACTGGAGTATAATAATAAGTACAACAGCAGAACTTGCAGTTCTGCTGTCAAGGCCTGTTTTGCTGGAGGAAAAAATCCCTTTGAACACCTTTGAAGGTCATGCTGTGAAAGACTAATTGCTTTATAGTGTGGTTTATGGAGCCTGGCCAAAGCACTTGAAGTACTTTTGGTCATATATCGGCATTGTTGCATTTCAAATGGAGTCACAGAGTAAATCTTCATTTACTAGGAAATTTTCAGATCCTTTCATCTGAAGCAGTTCCAGTATTGCTTTGTTGACTCTTTGTTTTAGGAGGAAAAGAGTATTTCTGGCAGTTTGGTAGCTGGGCATGTCTTGAAAGAAAAAGCTATTAATTAAATAAGTACAATTGCAAGGCAGCAGCAACTAATTCTGAAAGATCTCAAGCTAGATTTCTCAAACTGAATAGCAGATAGATGTGGCAGTGTACATGCTGCACTTGTGGGGAAGCAGAACATAGATTCTACATACAGCTATAAAGCCCCTAAGTCTTAAAAGGCATAGGAAGCAGACCAGAATTTTGAGCTGTGGTGTGGTGCAAGCAGCTGATGAACTATCCCAGATTAACAGGGGCACTCTTCATACCAACTTGGTACCTGTATGGTATGTGTCAAGTCTATGCTAGTAGGTATTTCTATCTCCTAACTAGTCTCAAGTTCCAGACTGCTAGGCAACCATCCCACAGAAAGAACGTTGTATGGATACATGCAAAGCTGTGTCAGTATCGGGAAACTAGAGGCAGAAAGCCTATTCTGCAAATGGCACCACACAATTTACTTCCACGTAGTTAATCAGTCCCTAAAATACAGCAGGTAAGTGGCTTTGCCAATGCTGTCTGACGGGAGCAGCCCAGGCCAGGCTCAACCCCAGCCAGCCAACTACTACCTGTGATCACAGCTCAGTGCTCCAGTTGTTGCCCTAGTCCTGGCCAGTTTCCTCACACAGACATTTTCCATCACTACGTGTACAGGACGCCTGCAAGGAGGAGACTGTTTAAAGGACTAATCATGGGCTTCAAGAGCAGCAATGGCTTTAATCTGTGTGCTTTTACAGACTCATCATATAGCTTCAAGTCAGGCAAATGCTTTTAATCTTATTTTCTTCCTAGCTACAGATATTAATCTGCCTTCTTAACAGGACTATTATTATGTGAAGTATTATTACTAGAAAGCTATGTAAAGCAATCTAAAAATACTGTTATCAGCTCCATGGTATCACTCATTGCAATACAGACTAACTCATACAGAACCCTCCATTACAGCTGCACCTTTCAAATGACTGATATTTCTCACGTCCAAATGCATTTTGCAAAAACCAATTTGTCTATATGCATTTAGAAAATCAAACAGGACACAAGAGAGAGGAACAGTGAAGTTTAAGCACTGAACCACAGTTCAGGAAACCCTTCCCAATATTCAGGCCTCTCTCAAAGAGGCAGTAAGCAATTTTAGCCCTCAGATTGCCATCATAAATAATGAACTGTAAATTCCCATTGGGACAGAATCTGTCTCCAGGGGTGTGCAGGTATCCTGCACTTGTATGATTTGATGTTTTTCAGAACCATGTATTAAAGAGATGTGGTATAAAGCCAGGAGCAAAAAGGCAGGCTTTCCTAGCAACCAAAGAATTCTCAGTAACTCTTCTTGTTTGTTTATACTAGCACAGGTACAATCGAAAAGGCTATTGCCAAGTCTGATAAATACAATCTCTGTATTTAAACACAATCATGGGATTATGTATATATCCTTTAGGGCAGATTAGTTAGAAAGAATTACCTGTTAGCAACTGAAAATTAATTTCCTCTCTTAAAGCCTTTGCTCTGCAATACTCATTTTCAAAATTAATGCTTCTCATTTGTATGCAGCATGCATGCTGCCCAAGTGCTGATGCATACTCCACATAGACAGCATAGTAGAAATTTTACTGCCTAGACACTATTGGGGTCCATTGATACAGTAATCAAACCTTATAATAAATGACTGCATAATTTTCAGAAACTGCATTTGCTGGTGCTTAAATTGTAGAAATATAAAACTAAAAAAAAATTAATCATTGTAATCCTAGCAACATATCCTATTTTCTCTTTCATGAATCCATTAATATATATATTATTCATTAATGCATGACCCAAATTCTAGCCTTCTAGTTAAAATGACAGCCCAAGATGTTCTTCTGAAGTTAATTTTTATCATATTTTTTATTAAACATTTTTCTCAATTTATACTTTGAACATAAATACACAAGTTTTATGGCTCATGTTACAAAAGACACTACTATGTGTTAGAAAACATATATAGAATATCTTGTAGTGGTTACATTTGCTCCCCTTTTTTCCTATTGTTTTCATAACTTCTATTAATCTAGAAAAGCAGTATCAGAAAGCAAAATCCAACCTCCTAGCAGCACAGTCTACAACAGCTATAAGGACTACATGCCAGCTCTAAGAGAAACTTTGGTTCCTGCCTGTTTTCATAGTAAGGTAATACCAGCAAGTTGCATGTCAGAAAGAAACATCACACCTTGTGCTTAGTTACTAAAATCTAGTTCATGACAATATGTATCTTTAAAGTCAGACATACAGCTTCTCTTTTGCTTTACAGCTTAGTAAGATAAAGATAGTTATTTTCAAAATAGAAGAATTTAATGAGGAACCCATTCTGTTCTTACGGAAATCACTGGAAAAAGGCCAATGTACTTTCAGAAGAGCAGATTTGTACTTTGTTTCTACTGTTTTATTGACGGAACTGAAGAAAATCACATTTCAGCTGAAAGACAGGATAAATGTCTCTTTACAACTCTCATGAATTACTGCTAGTGGATCCTGTAATAACACCATGCATGGATTTCCAGTTGAGTGTGTGGTAGACTCTGCTTTCTGCTCCTAGTGATCAGGATCCATGAGGGAGTAGATGCCATTCTCCAGACCTGAAGGCAGGGATGTGGAATACCATGCCCAAGGAGCATGCAAAATAAAACCTGTGGTCTTTTTGCTGCAGTGTAGCAAAGGGATACTAGATTATATATGCTTTATACACAGAAGAATCTTTTAACTTGTTTTTCAATATACATACATTAAACTGTACAATGTAGTACTTCCACACAGTGGGCAAAGAGCAGCTCCCAGGGCCATAGCTATGGAAGAGTATAGAAAATGAAACCGGCCTTGATCTCTCAAGCCAGGGGAGCCTAGGCAGTAGGTCAGGGAGAAGAAAAAAAGTTCGGGAAAATGTTGCCAGCTGCCTGGCTTAAAGGCACTCTGCTTTTTTTTCTTTTTTTTTTCCTACCAGGACTCAAGCCAACACTAAGCCTATGCCAACACTGACAATACCCAATTGAAGTTGCAAGACACACAGCAAAAGACATGGAATAAAAGCAAAAAACAGTAATGAAGATCCTAAGCCTACAATCCCATCTATAACAAGTATCCTTTGTGATTCATTGAAATCCATGCTATTATGGCTCAAGTATCTTGTTCTAATCAGGAATGTAGGATGTGGACAAAGCCTCTGGAATCAGGATGCATACCTGATTTTGAAATGCCTATTTTGGTGCCACTTAGCAGGCAAAGACTGCCTTCACCAGCATTCCCTCTGTCCCACTCACTTGGTGTCAGGCATCAGGGACTTTAGTCCAGTGCTCTGTCAAACTTGCTCAGTCAGCCTACACACTGATTTTGGGGCCACCTTGATAGAGGTCTGCTTTTTAAAGCAGACAAGACTGTAAATTTAAGACACACACAAATCTGCTGCAAAATTAAGAAAATAAATTTCAGCAACATTTTAAAAACCCCAACCCTACTGCTATATCCAACAAAATACCTCAGTCTCTAGCACTGTTTGCCTTGAAATGGCACATGCTGGGAAACACTGCCATTATGGTTGATAGTGATTTAAACCAGGCAGATTGAAACAAAACATGGTGGAATCAAGGCTTTGAATTAGAAGTAGCAGAAACAATTTCAGAGCAAATCACCCTTTTACTGGGATAATAATGGTACCAAAGTAGCCAGAAGTTTTATTTGATCCTAGTCAATGCATACATCTGACAAACATTCTATCTACTTCAGATATACTTAACTGGCATTTTACTGAACTAACGGACAGTATTAGTTACTGAAACTTAATTACACTAATTTCTCTGTATTTCAGTCTACTGACAAGGGAAAAGAATTTTCCCAGCGACTCAATTCAAGTTACCTGTAGTAAACAGATTTTGACTGAAGGATGTGTCTCATCACCATTTCTGGCAATGTCTTTATGAGCTGAAGCTTTTGTCTTATATTTCACATGTGCAGAGATTAGTGCAGCAGGCAATTTCAGTAGGAATCCCAAATTCAAAGTTTCCTTTGGAAATACATCAATTCATGAATAAAACATTTATTAGGTCCCTACTTAGAATTCATCCCTCTAACAGTACTAAAGTGACAACTTGCCCATCTGAGGGACTGAAGCTCTGCACCCCACTTTCCCAACACCCATTTACAGACTGTGCTTTGCTGAAACTGGGTGAAAAGAGGTGCCCGCCATATCTCTGATGTTGCACTGTGACATTATTTGATAGATGCTTGTCTGGGGACACAGCACAACTCAGCTGACCTCTAGTGATTACCTGCACTTTCTATAGATATTCCTATATTAGTATATATCTTCCCAATTAATGACTTAATTAATAACTTCATTATTAATTTACTGCATGTGCATGCCTCCTTAAAAATGTTACAGTCCATGTTTAGCTTTGATATTGATTTGCAGAGGGAGGATGTGTTAGCAGCACTGTAATACACAGCTGTCCTGTATCTGTATTTTCTATTTGCCTGAAGCCATCACATCCTTGCAACTTTCTCTGTAACAAAAACAAGTCGCAGACACATTGTACCTACCAAGAAAATTTGTACTTTTGTACTGCTTTTTGTACTGCAACATTTCTAATAACACTGAGCATTAGAAACTAGTAGTTAAAAAAAATCTATGTTCTATGTTGAAATAAACAAATACTGATTAATTAATATAGCCAGTTTTCTTCTAGTCCAACTCTGGTTTGTGGAACGAAGCTTTAAACTATTATAGTTCTTGCCAAATTAATATTAGCTCACATTAGCTACTTATGATTTATTATTTAAAAATATTTCCTAATTTGTTAAAACCTACTGTTCCATGCAATATGTCACTTTGGAAAAAGTAGGAACAACTGATTTAAGTAAACAGAAACCAGCATGAGACATGGAATGTCTTCCCTGCCTTCCCTAAGTGCTATAGAACATAATTATGATATTTATAAATGTGCGTATAAATAAGGTAAGAGATTCTAAAACCATTTAAAAGTCCCTAGCAGTTCCTTTTTTTCTAAATATCAAAGACAGCACCAATAGCTAAACATTTTCCAATACTCCAACACTGCAGAATGTTCTAAGTATGTGAAGACCTGCACCCTTAATCCTGTGATCCAAGCCTACTGAAATAGCTCCCAGGTGTGTAACGTCTATCTGCTTGGGTCCTAAGCTGGTATTAGCCACAAAAGGATATCACACTTTTTTAATAGCAAAAACAATCTTAGATTTAGTTCAGTTAGATATTTAATAGTGGGATTTGCCAGACCATTACTGAAGACACTAGTTCATCTTGTCGCTGCTGCTTGGTCTTCTTGTTTACTCTTCTGTGTCCTTGGCCACCAGAAATTACTAATACTGAACTTGCTTTCATTTTCTTAGATTTCTGTCTTTTACTTTTAAATGAGATATTTTGATCCTTCAAAAGCTCATAAATGTTACTGTCCTCTGGTCTGTGTTCTAGGGAACTTGATCCATGAGACAAAGTAAGGGATCCAGAAGATGATGACAAGTCACTTCTTTGTGCAATGGACCCTACTGAATCCCCCAGCCAAACTGCAGTGTCCTGGGTGTTACTAAGGGAAGAGCCTGGTCTTTCACTGTGCAGAATGTTCTTTTGGTCATCGTCCTTAGGTTCTGAGCCAGGAGGGAGGCTGTTCCTCAATTTGTTTCTGTTCTTCTTGTTTATAGATGTAGCTGTTACAAGAAACTTGACTGGGCTATTGTGTGCATGGTATGACACCATTCCTCTTCCTGGAGCCAAAAGAAAAGACACAATTAAAGAACATTATTTCTCAGACCACAGTGTTCTACCATAATTAGTTCATGAAATTTGCTCAGAATAGCGTTAACTCTTAAAGCCCTATTACATGCATCCAGTCTTTCGCTTTGTGTGTACACTGTTTACAGAAAAAAAATAAGTACAAAAATAATGTTCTACCACAAGTGTTTTAGGACTGTACTAATAAATCGGCTGAAACATGGCATATGAATTTTAGTTGATGTACTTTTGTGTTCTGTTCTCACTACAGCATGAGCACAGAAATACTGCTGGCTTTTTAGCTGGCATTGACACAAACATAACACTGAGTTTTCTCCAGTAATCCCCACATATTTTGTGAACCCCAGACCAATCCTGTTCTACTTCTGTACCTTTCCAGAGTAGCATAAGAACATTTTTTTCATTGCAACAGACCCATACACACTATACAACAGGAACTAAAACTCATCCTTCTGGTTGTCTAGTTACTGTGACAGATTCATAAGGAATTGACAGAACAATCATTTTTCTTTATTTTTTTTTTAAGTATTTAATTAGTGGTATATTGGTGGTACAAGGAAGATTTACACTGTGCAAATTATCAGAATGTATGAAAAACAAATTGCCCATGGCCAAATTGAGAAGCTGTAACAGAATCAGTAGATTTGCCCTTTACAAGCAAAAATAAGAAAGAAAAAAATATTGAATTCTACAAAGTAAGCTACAATATGAAAAAGAGCTAGGCTAGCAAGGGGAAAAGCCCAGAAACCTTATAAATCCATCCCTAACTCCCTAATGCATTCCACATTATAAGAAAACACATTTTGCTTTTACAGATAGTACAATCATATAAAGATGAATTATCACTATTTGAAACATAATGGGGAAAAGCCACAGTTTTTGAGTTCAAAATACAGTTATCAAAGACTATAAAAACAGATCTCTAAATGTAATGTTGCTAGATCTGTGAAATCTGACAAATCTTGATCCCAGATAAATGCAATATATGACATAAACCACAATAATAAAAACAGAAAATGGAAGAGAGATTTTTTGATTCTGCAACTATGCGTATTCTTGTATTGCATTTATTTTCACCTAAGATAGGTTCCAGATTTTTACAAAGCATTTATCCTGTGTCATACCAGATTATTGCTGCGTATTTTGCTGAACACAGAGGATTTCATTTTCATTTTGCAAAGTTATATAACCTTTTTTCCCCCCTGGAGGAAGCTGCAAACAGCTTGCCTCATAAAATCTGCCAGCTTCCCTCTGCAACACAGAAGCTTGAGCAGAATTCTGAATCCAAAACATTGGGGGAAAGTCCCTATTAAACACACTTTTAAAACCTTGCTTCTGCTAGTAGTTTAAACATTTGTAAAGTGATACAGCAGCATTCGTGTGTTCATATTTCAAACGGGGTAATATGAAAGTAACTCAATAAATACATCTCTCCAGAATGCAAACACCTTGATCACTGTTCAAAAAATTGAATATATACTCTCATATATTCTAAGTCTCCAGTTTGGGGGAAAAGGGAACAAAACCAGTTTATTCAATAACCAGTTAGACAACATGCTAGTTTTCAGTATCTGTGTCTCTAATACATCTATTTTCCCCAAATCTAGAAAGAAGACTGCATTCTCTTCTCATGCCCATATATTTGGCTGTACTCCAACAGGATTAATGTCTATCTCTTAAAGAAAAATAGTTGTCCCCTTTCAAACAACTGAGACAAAACTAGACAAGTATCTGGATAATACTGTAAAGCTTGGAAAGAACAACAAGTATAATTTCATCACACAGCTCTAGCTTTTATCTAAGCAATACATATATAATTTGGCAGTTCACTTAAGTTACTGGCAGAAGAGAACTGACATCTTCAGTACTCGATCCATTTGAGAAATTTCACTCACCAGTTAAATTTCACTCACCAGTTACTTTGGGAATCCCCTGCAAGCGTGGCACCGGTAACGCTACTATTATGCCCAGGTTTGTTCCAACCAGCAATAAACCATGGCACACCAGGAGGCTGGTCACAGAGACACGCTGCTGCCCTGTGGAGTTCAACAGGTGCTCTGTTACTGTTGAGTGATGACCTTTGCCTACATCAAAGGAACTTCAGGCAAACACAATCAGCTGTACCATCTCAATTCAGCAAAGGCAAATATTTTCCTGGATTATGGTATTACATTTTACATACATGGCAATTCAAATACTATTGAACTTCTGAAACATTCTGCCCTAAATCTCTAAACCACAGCATCTAAAGGTAGACACAGACTGTCTCTACAAACATGCTTTTAAGAACACGCTATGTTTGTATGTTCCCAACAATAAAACTGAAAGGCATTTCACTTCACAATACTCAGTTACACACTATAGTCAAGACTCAAGCCTGTTCAGGATTACTTTTTTCTCCAAGTTTTTAATCTGTGAAACTCTATCAGAAGTGCTGTGTCCACTTTGTGTGTTTGGGTCCCCGCATACAAGAATGGCATTGGCATATTGGAAGAAGTCCAGTGGAAAGCAACCAAGATCATCAGGAGACTGGAAACATTACAGGAAATGCTGTCTGCACCTACCTGATGGAAGGCTGCACAGAATACAGTCAGACTCTATGGAATACATGTGCACAGCAATATGGTAAGCCACAACAAATCAAATTTAGAGCATGTGAAAATTGTATTCTACGTAGGGAAAAGCTGCTTCACCATAAAGGTGGTCAAAAACTGCAATGGGTTGCTCAGAGAGGTTGTGGAATCTCCATCCTATGCAAAAATAGTAAAAATTTGGCTGGACAAGACTTTGAACAAGGTCTAATCAGGCCTTCTTCACAAAAGGTTGAACAAGACAGCCCCCAGAGTAACTTCTAATCAAAATTACTCTGTGATTCTATTATTTTCTACAACATTGTTTGCAGGATTGATATTTTTCTAATGAAAACAAAGTCATTTTTACTTGCAATGCTTACTAAAACTATGTTTGATTCAGTTTAGATGGATTTTCAAAATGGCCTTGACAAGTTTCAGGAACGGAAACTGGTCTGCACAAACTTTTTCCCAAGTTTATGGCGAGGAGCATTTAAACTCTGCTCGAAGCTCTAAGAGTTTCAGGTTCAAAACATACACATTCTTGGATTTATTATTAACTCTACATGTAAGAGAGTGGTCATTCCATCTTCATCATAGCTCTCAAGTTGTGAATCACTTCATCAGTAGGTTGAGAATTTGGATTCCACATTTGATTTAACTTGGGTGAACCCTCATAGTCTTTGGAGTAGGGTCTTAATTATGGTATTTCACAAAGGAATGCATTTTCTGTCTTGTCCCTTGAAGCTGAGATAATTTACATCCAAGAATATATGAATTACAGACTCACTGGGAAAGCAGGGAAGGAGCAGCTTGACTGTAGCCCAAAGCACTTGACTGGAAAACAGGAAGCAGACCACAGTCCAAGTCTTTCCTCACAGAACTTTATAAAACCAAAATATTAACCCAGCAATGGTGTGTTTTAAGAAGCCCATATAGGGTCAGATCTGAAATCCAGGTGCTGTCTACCTAAAAGCACATCCTAAAACACCCTAAAGGCAAAATGATCAGATGATCCTTGGCAGGTGTAACAAGGACAAGTAAGTTTAAAAGGCTACATCTACCCGTGCAGACCTTTAGAGACTCCTCAGTTGATTTCCATGAACTATAGGTGTTTATGCTGGTAGGATGCATCATCCCTTCTAAGCTAAATAAGCAAGGATGCTCTATGTTGTACACAAATTACAAATCCTTTGAAGTGTGGTGTTTCCCTTTTTGATGGGTTTTTTGTTTAGTTGGGTTTTGGTCTTAGGGTTTTTTGGTTTTGTTTTGGCTTTCTTGAGATATTAATGGGATTAATTTAGTTTCCAAAACAAAGCACACAAAGGCACTCCTTCAGCACAAAAGTTTTAACAGTAATGTCCAAATACCTCTGTATTCTGGAGTTTTCAAAAATCAGTATTTGAATTCTGTGATTTAGAACTCAGGCTTACTCAAGTTATATATGACATGTGAGTCTTCTCCTACCACCTGTGCCACAGCAAGTGCAAGCTAATTACAGGTTAGCTTAACTTAGAGCTTGTTTTACAAACTACACAAATACTTGAGTACAATTTTTTAACTTTTAACAATTATCAAAGCCTCCAAGTACACAGCTGCCTCTCAACCCCCTGCAGAAGCAAGATGCTCCCATTTTTAAACAACTGCTCTTTAATGCTTTTTAAAGCATTTAAAAGATAACATTATATTCATGATTTCACACTTCAAACCTGAAGCAACTTTTAGACAGGAATTTTTACCTGGGGAAACTGGCAAATATGCATTACTGTTTCCACAGGCAAAACCACCAAATTATCAGCCAGCAACTTGGAATCTTAAACACTGAGCACAGCCTAAGGCATGAAACAGCTATAGCAAGGTCAAAACAGAAATTGCTTGTTGTGAAACCTTGGAAAAGCAGGAAACATCTCCATCTGAGAAGACACTTTGAAATAATGTGAAACAATTAAAATATATATAGATAGATAGATTTTAAAAAATTACTATTTTAACATATTAATTTATCTGCTAGCCAAGGTTTGAAATCATACTTATCTTTGTTATTTTCTGAATTTTTGTTTTGATTTATTTCAAATTCAGAGAAAAATAGTCAATCCAGTTCTCCAGAAGGTATTTTGCAGTAAACAGAGAAATTAACAAGTTAAAAAGGGAAAATGATAAACATATATGCCAAAACCAATAAAATACTCATCTTTAAATAACAACTTTTAGATCACACTGTCCCATTGAAGAAAAAACTGTTAAAACCTGTAAAATAATCTGACCAAGATCTTGACTTTACAAGAACTGAAGCCAATATTTAAGCTTATATATGGACAAATGGTTTTACTGTGTATGGTCTGCTCTGCATTCACCTTTCTCAGGTCTCCATTACAACCACCATCAGAGCTGGATAAATCCTTATAGATCTGAATTCAACCCCAAACAGGTGCAAGGACATTACTGCATATCCTCTAACACGGCCATGCTGCTCTTACAATGTAAAAAAACAGCCCACAGTACAGATCTGCTGGGCTGACCTAACATTTTCTCATCTTTTTTATCATTTCCCAGCAGTAGGATCATAAAGCAACTGCACTTCATGGTCTGGCACCTGGAGGGGTGGGAAAAAAGCAAGCTGGAAAGCCTCATAGCAGAGTTTGTTTTCCGTAGAGAGGAAATGATACTTTTTTTTTCTTTGCTTTTGTCATCTGTTTCCAGGAAACACACATGCCATTAGAGGATATATGGATATAAACAGAATATAGCAACTTAAGCAGAAATCATCTCTCTGTTCAAAAGGTAACCTGTCATCACCTATATAAGCATGAAGTATCAAGGTCACAGTAATCATAGTAACTTCTTTAAAAGGGAAAATTCTTTTAGAGCTGAGAGAAAAAACATGTTTAAGGATGTTCTTTAATATAATACTGACTGTGACTGTGAAAAAACAAATGGTCTGTTCATGTACAGTATGATATTTTTTGGTGTGAGATGTGATAAAGGCTGGTGAAAAACTGCCTTTGTTGAACCTTCAACTACAGATCACAAATATTCAAGCATAAACTTGCTCTACAAATGAAGTATGTTGCACTAGTGAAATGTGTGTATTTGTCTTCAAATGTTAATAGATTTCTCTGCTGCTCAGTATGCCCTCTGTTAAGATAACAGAGCTGTGCTTGGGCTCCTTAAAAGCAATCCAGCTGTACTGTGAATCCACAGTGAACTAGACAGAGAAATAAATAGCTAGCTGGACCTATAACAATAATAATGTTCTTCCTCTCAACCATTCTCTTCCTTTCTCACATGGCATTTGGTCTTTCATTACAGAACACAATCTTGTTATACATTATTAAGAAATATTTCTGATGATATATGAAATAAAGGTAGTATAGACCAGTCTAGACTAAATGCCTATCCCACAGTCACCTCTGTGACCCTGGTTTAATTTCCAGTCCTGCATTCCTAAACACAAACTTTCCGTAACTCCAGAAAGCGAGAGCCCTCCCAGCTCCAATACTCATTAGTGGACTGCCACAGATTTAAAATTACCTCCAGCAGATAAAAGAATCTGCCAGACACAGTCTGCTTTTTTGCGTTACTAAACTTCACCAAATCGTAAGGACAATCGCCTTCTGTGCCATTTCACTCCCCTGTGATTCTGTCCTGCCCACTGTGCTGCAGGGCTGTCTTCTCCAAAGCACAGGAGACACATCCTTTACAAGATAGAGAGCAGTGATATTTAAAACCATCTTCTCCCAAGGACAGAATTGGGGAAATTTAATGCTATGAGAACTCATTATTAAGGTTAGGAGACCCTCCTACTCCACTTAGTTACTATAGCTATCTTTTAAGTACAGTACTGTAACTCACAGTAACCATTCCTGACAGTAAGTTTTTCTTTTACTTGTACTGTATAACTACAAAAAAAATTCATTACCTTAAAGAAGCAACATTCCTCTTATTTACATTACTTTAAGTAAAGACAGAGATGACATCTCTAGTTAGCCTATCAGGTCAGTATTACATAATGTTACTACTGAAATCCTGGGAAAAGAAGTCCAGCTTCTTCAAAGTTATACAGAGATCTTGCCTTTTTAATCTCTCTTCTTAAGACTCTTAGCAGTATTTTTACACCAATTTCTTCTCTCATTTCAATACCACTTGAATTTTTTATTTATGTGTTATTTTTACATATTAAGGAACTTCTGTTGAATTTCAGAAAACTAACAGAGCTTTTCCCTTTAAAACTAAATGTCATAAAAATCTCCCAAGAAAGCAAATACATATATTGTAAATACACAGCAATTTCACTGTGTTGTAATTCAGTTTCACTTTGTTGGTTTTTTATCCTTTTTTATCTCAGTATATACTATACAGAACTTGATTTATTCTTTATCTCCTTTCAGTTCCAAAACTGCTGCTTTTGTTCTTACTGCTGCTTTATTATGTAAACCTCCTACTACTCTTTTAGCTTTTGTTGTTGCAGCATTTTTGAGATCATATAAACAGGCCTGAGAGCTGCTGCTAAATAATTGAAATTCATTTCATTTTTAGAAAGGAGTCTCCCTTTGAACATTTGCTGTAATAATGTCCTACTCCCGAAATAAACTTCCATTTCCATTCACTGGTGTGCTTTCTGTGAAGACATTGAGAAAAAAAAAAAAAAAAAACCAAAAAGGAACTAAAATGGGTAAGGATGACACCAAGGAGCTATAATTAGCTAGAACTCTTTTACAAAAATAATGGTATGGTATGTTAGATCAGCAGTTTTATTGCCATGGCAATGAACACAAAGCTAAATTCTGAAGATTTTTATATGCAGAAAATATGTAAAAGGGAGGTCCTACTTCCCTTTTTCCCCCCTGCTATGAACAGCAGAACATACTAAAAGTTAATCTTTTTACAATTGATCTTGACTTCTTTGCATAATTGTGATGAATTCAATCAAATAATCTATTTAAGGGCAGGTGATTTGCTGCTGTTCAGTGCTGGAGCTACGGTCAAACCCCACAAGTAAAAAACACCCTGTCTAGAACATGACAAACAGACACAATTTATAATAGAGTTTCATTGCAAAGCTAATGTCATCCGAAAGAAAACATGGTAAGAAGACAGAGACTGAAGAAGTGAAACATTTTTGATGTAAGATTTATATCTAATTCCTGTGAGAATATAATATAAATATAATCTCTGTGTGGGAAGAACTGGCTTCTGCTAGATAAACTAAGCAATAAAGCTGGCATACACATTGCCCATAAAAACTGCAGAAGCTTGGTCTATTGCAGTCTACAGATAGGGAGAGACAGAAGGAATGGTTGTCCACTCATGGATATCTCATGCTCAGCCATGCCAGTACCACTTTTCTCCTCTCTCCTCCCAGCACTGCCACAGCTCTCACCTGATGTGCTTGCTGATGCTGAGGTCCTTGTCACTCACTCGCTAAACTGATACAAGCCATTGCAACTGCCTGTGGAACAGCTTCTGTCTTAAAACACGTTAAGAGCTGTAAAACTTTCTCCTAACAACCACGTTTCATTTAAGACTAACCATTTAATTCAAAAAATTAGAGCTCCAGTCAGCAAAACACTGAACACACTTTGAAACGGCAGCATGTGAGTGGTTCAGCTGAGTTCCCTGGGTCTCCTGATGAAATTAAGCAAGTGGTTTTTTGGTCCCGATCTTAGGCAAAATAATTCCATCATGCACATGATTCTAAGGTTCCAGAAGCAAATGCTAATCTCTGCAAACTAAACACATTTTCATGACAGATTACATTGTCCAACTGTTTCACAGTCACACAAAAAATATGACCAAACAGAAGAATCCACCTGCTTATCTATTGAATTATATTGATAATCTCTAAGGAGAAGAGATGTTACTCAACCACCTCACTACACACATTGTTTGCCTGGGCAGGAGACGAACTATGACTTACTAAAGCAAATAGCCAGGAGACATCAGACCCAAAGTCTGAGATGAACCTTCTGATTCTGGCCTAATCTACAGCACTGGAGAACAAGAGTTATAAAACAAAAATGTTACCATAGGATGCAATTCAGCTACCTGGCAACATATTGTGAACAGGTGTGGCAATGTTAACATCCTGGAGGTGTTTCAGTGTCTCCGTGTGGAACAGTCGAAGAGTAGATCCAGATGTGAAGGCAATCCAGACTCCCACTCCAGCAACAGCCATGTGAGAGATTACCATCCCTTCCTCTTGATGGGCTTCAAAATGGTTCTGCAAGAAAAACAAGGGCTCTATAGGGAGATGCAAGTCAAGGATATCACTCAACCTTTCTTACCAGCTTTTCAGTGTAGGCAGTGTATCTTCATCCTCTTTGACAAGGACAAAACTTTCTCTGCTTCGCTCAGGATATGTTCTGATAGCTGCATATGATGTGTTAATTTCCCAGGGACTTTTTCTGGAAATATATCATCATTAGTATAGAAGGATTCTCAGTTCTTGAGCCAAAGTTCCACCTAATGACAGAGTAACTCAGATTTTCTGTTTTTTAAAAATATTGCATGATAGAGGCTGGAAAGCTCACAACAACTCAGACTTAAAAGGATTTTGTATTTCCTTATTGATGCTCCTTTGGGAAAACTACCACAGCTGTACTTTTATCTACAACAGAACTTCTCTTTCAACAATAAAAAACACTTTTCTTTTGTTCTGCCATGGGGTGTTTTCATAACAAGAATAACAGACTGCAATAAAAAGTCATATTTAGAAAGTAGAGTGTTTAAGAATATAAATACACAATTATTTGCTCAGTTACACACATAACAATGTGAGCCTTAATACTGTGGCTTGGTTTTTGATGCTTCTGAATTTCACAAGTATTAGCTGTTTTATTTTCCTGCCTTTCAAAGAATTGATGCTTCTCATTATAAGCCTCTTTCTATATGTAAGTAACACAACACTTTGAAGATAGACCTTTTTCCTTCATCTCATGCCTTCACAGTTACAACCCGGCTCCAGGAAGGCAGAAACCTCTCTACATGTCTCTATTAACATGTGAGATAAAGTTGTAGTAAAGTTCCTTAATCATTAACAAGAAAGAGGGATTTTTTTTTTCCCCTAGTTTTCTCTTGTAAGAGGACTGTCTCTGAAATTGAACACTGCCTTTTATTGTTGTGCCAGTCTGCTAAACATAAAACTCACTTAGCTAAATAAATGACAAACTGTTCCTTGGATAAAAATCTCTCTCTGAGGGGTATGGAAGTAATAAGTGCTCTAATATTCACTTAACATATTATATACTCTTTATTATATTTGCAGAAAATACTCTAAAGTACCTCCTTCTTGCTTGTGAAATACACTTAAATTTTCCAGGCATTACAATTAAGAGTTACATTTTGGTATTTTTTTCATTAAAATCTAAATATAATAGGGTTATAGATATATTGTCCAAATTTTCCATCAAATTCAGCTAACAGGCTAAGATCAGAGACAAAGAATAAAACTTTAGGACTTCCACAAAGCATTACATTTGGTATTATTATTAGTAAGCACATAATATTATTTTCATACTTCATTACTGCATAAATTATTATTTTCAGTGAGAAATCTGCTGTTTAAAGAGAATGGGAATTATCTTTTGTGTTTTTCATTTGTTAACACTATTCTTCAAGTGTTCAGTTTTTAGTAAATGAACAGAGAAATTTCTCTTCAGCTGTCAGGCAGTAGTTCAGTTTTTGAGTGTTACTGTATTACCTTTTGATTCTTTGAATAATAACACTTCAGAATGAGAGGTAAGCAACCTGGTAGGCACATTTATATTCACTGTTTTCCTCAAGTAACCACCATTCATTCGACGTTACCAAATGATATACACAATTTGAAAATCATAAAATTTATTCAACAGAAGAATTTATCCATCGAGAACATCTTTCAAATTCAGAAACAGCCCTTATGACTAGATTTCCTGATATTCTCATCATGCATGTTCCACTGCAAAAAGATTCTAAAATATTTACTTTGTTTATAGACTCATACATCCCTACATTGGTGATTAACTGGCTTTTGAGAACTTCTAGAGGATAGACCCGAGGCTGCTGAAGCGAACCTCACCAGCAACTTCCACTGTTTGAAATTAGAAGAAAAATAAAGAAGATTGTAAGGAACGAATTTTCTCTGGAGTGATCCGACCACAGCTGATAATTCTGTTGATGCCACTGAAAACAACTTGCACATGCATTTTCGTCACATTCCATTTTTACCAGCTCACTCATTATACTCCCACTTAAGTCTGCCCTGCCATTCGTACAGCTGTCTGCTGGAACACACAGACCCATTTGAAGTAAAACTGTTGTTGTGGTTGGAAGTGGGTTCAACCCACTACAACACAACAAGAAAACTGTAGAAAGAACTATTCTTCTCATTGAAAGGGTCTTCTAACATGGAGCAGGAACATACCCCGAAACTGCACCTTCTTATGCAGAGACTTTTGAGGGGGTGCTCACTTACACCAAACAGCTGCACCAAGAGATGAACCACGATTTCTCCAGCTTCAGGAGAAGAGGATAATGGGGGTCACTACCCTCAATGTCAAACAGATGTCTTTCACTACTTTAAAGCAGTTACACTACTTGTGAACACACACTCATGTAGAGGGATTTCCATTTTGTTTTGTTTACTCAGCTGAACATTTCAGTGTAACTCCTGTAGAGTTAGCAAAGTTTTAAAAACAAGACAAAACAGACTAGGATAGAATGACACTCAACCAGTGACCTTATTCTATTAAATACTCTGGCACTTTCTGAACTTTTTAAACAAACACAAACTACCTTTGCAGAGTACAAGGAACTACAGGCACAGACCATTATTGGATGTAGGTCTGTACCCAACAGCAATACAACTGTCAGATCTAGGGTCAAAACTAAGTGACAAATTTCTTCTTCATAGAAAGAGGACCAGAGTATGTAATTAATATATAACAGCAATTGATGCATTTCTCATGTGTACCCTGCCAAGGGTCTTGGGGCATTGTGCCAGTTTGGGGCACTGTGCCAATAAAAGACATTACCTAAAACATTCCATTACAATAACATATCATTAGAAAAAGTGAATTGAGAGTCTTACCCATAACAGATGGGGGGAAAAAAAAGCAGGAGAAATGAGTAATATCCAAATCCAATACACACAATGCCAAATCTGCTCATTTACTAAAAATTATTAAATAAAGAAAAAATCTTAAATAAAAATCTTAGCAAAGCAAAGAGGCATGGAATGAGATTGTCTTCAAGGATAACATATTTTGCACTTAGCAAATGCACAGATGATGCCTTTTCCTGGTCTTAAAATCAAGAAGCAAACACGGTTAGAAGAAAAAAGGGGTTTTACCTCTGTATTTATTTTAAGGATCCTTAGGTGCACCACATCCAGGTGGAATGTGCCGAAACACACACCACAATGCACACCCACAATAGATCGGGTATAACATTATAGGTGTTACTAATTAGCATATCTATCAAAGATTCCCCAATGAGAGGCTCAAGTGAGCCCCCCTCCCCAAGGAGCCTTCCCCTGGATGGTTCTTAGTTTACAAAATGTGTTCTGGAGAGGACCTTGATATCTGGGGCTTTCTGATCCCTAACTACAAGGCTTCTAAGGTGTTTAGTCTCCTAGATTTACAAAATAAGTCTAAGAATGTAGGCTAAAAACCACTAAGAATACAAAAGCTATAAAAAGGTATATAAAAGGGGTATAAAGAAAAAGGCAAAAAATCATCACGGCATCACAGACAGTTAAATATACCTGTGAGGCAAAGAGTGCCTCACAAGGACAAGTTTACAAAATAGTCTTGAATATGCTCATGGGCTTGCAAAAATACGACCTTAAAATGTTTTCAGGTGCCTTTACTGATAATGTACATGATGCAGAGCACAGTATGTATGCATGACAGTAGCAATGAACTAGCAAGCAGCTGCATTGCAGTATATATGGAGATATAAAGGAGTTCAGTAAAGAGGGACGAATAACAGTTGAGCCCCGTGCAACACCTGGATTCTTGCTGATAGAGTGAAGATTAAGTTTATGTAAAAGATCTTGAGTCAAATCATTACTACTAACTCTAAACAAGAGAGAGCACAGAGGGAGAACAAACATTTCCTTGCTGCTGCTTCCAGCACCAAAGATTCTGCTCTTCACAATAAAGAAGAGGCAGCTCAGATATTAAAATATTTGATATATACAGAGTTTAAATTGTCTCATGCATCATATAATACTGAAATAATATTGCCAGCAAACATGGTAAGGGCAACATAGCAGATCCTTTCTGGAAACATAAACCTAGGAAGTTATCAAAACAAGTCAGGTCACTAAGTAGGCAGCAACACTGAAAACATTAGTGACCTGTTTAGTCTGGTGAGATGATGAGAAAAAGATCAGTATGTCTTAAGACCCATAAAGAGGCAACACAAAATCATCACTTGTTCACAGTTCTGTAGGGAGGATGACATACTATGCCATGGGTATTTGTGTGAAATAAAAAAGATAACCCTCAGCCAGACATACAGAAAATCATCATGCTCTTGAAAAAAATTATTTATATTGAAAAAATATTACTCAACCCAATATGCATAATTTCTTATATGTTGTTTGCTGCAACACTCACTGTGTGTATAATGGACCTATAACAACCTGGCCTCTGAATACAGTAGGTGACTTAGTTGAGAAATGAGAAGAAACCTCCTGTGATGCCTTTGTAGGAAAATCTGCAGTAACAGCTGAAAAGTGAAACTGCCATGTCTGAGAGATATTGGTAGAATACTTGTTATTTTATTTCTCCAAACTTCTGTTTTCAACACTGCAGTCCATGATACTGTACTGTATTATGACAGAGTAAGCTTTAAACATTTAATCCTCAGAGCTTGTTTAACTCTGGGTTTGTTCTCCTCTGCCAAAACAGCCCAGCATAGCCCAAACTGCAGCCATACCACCTGGTTTAGGGAGAGCTTTCCTACAGAATTAGGCCAGAATTGCCAAACTTATTTACAGAGATCTGTCTGTACATATCCAGCCTCACACAGGAACAATCTGGCTGTGATTTCTTACTGTTTTCCTGGTGAGAATCTGAGAGGTTTGTCACCAAAGACTGTACAACAGTAACCATGTGTCCTAGAGGCTGTGAAACTAATGAAAGTCCATTTCAAGCATCTATCCAAATCACTCTTCCAAAAGCTTTCCCTAATCATACCATTCAAACTACCAACGAAATAAACCTTAAAGAAAAGAAAAATAGGGAAATATATGATCCAAGCATCTTATTAGATGAAACAAATCACTCAGAAAACACAGAAAAAGACAGAGGAAATTAGGATGTTAGCTATTTCCCTGCAAACCCATGACAGTGACTCACAGAATCAATTGTACCAAACAGACAATTGTTGGGAGAAAACACGATCATCAATGAAAAAAAAAGCAGCAACAAAGCACACAAAGAAGGAGGCTGTGAGCTCATCATGACTCCTGTTCGAAAGAACTTCATGGCTGTAAACATGCAATTCAGTGACACTCTTGTAGGTTGAAGGAGAGGTTGAACTCCCAATGTTTCATCACCTCTTAACTTTGGATGGCTAAGATGTTCTTTTGGTGAAAGCTGTAATTTTGACAGAAATAAGGGCTTAGCACTGTCTGGAAAATGTGGTCACAAATGTGAGTTTGAATCCTTAACTCTTCTCTCATTCCAGAAAAGACAGCTCTTATGTACTATTCATCAGAAACTGCTCTTATGCAAATAAAGTTTTTGTAGGCCACTGAGAAGCAAAACTCTGAAAAAATACATTATGAAATTATCACAAGGTACAATTAACATCTAATTATATAGAAGTAGTCTCTTAATGAAACCTTCTTCTGTAATTAACATGAATTCCTTTAGGCACCCACTTCTCTGCTGCCTTGCCTCAGATTTCATTTTTAAGAAAATCTCTTGCCCCAAATACTCTATAATTTCCAAGCACCTTATGGAAACCAGTGGGTAAATGGAAGCAAGGTCTAACGAGACATCAGGAGAGAACACAACAGCAGAATTACAAACTTAGGGAGTGGGATTTAACAGAACCGAGACCATATTCAATAAAAAGCTTCCTGAATCATGATGCTTCTTAAACAGATTTTCATCTCTAAAATTTCACCACTTATACCCTGTAGCATAATAGGTGAGCAATGCTTTTAAAAGCTTTTACCTCTATGGAATGCGTCACAGCGCTGATTATAAAAATTTGTCCACCACATGCAGCCCAAATGGTCTCCTCCATCACAAGCAGACTTCTAACAGGCAGAACCCCCAATTTAACTATCTTCTGAGGTTCCATGTTCCATGTCCCATCTTCAACAAAAAAAGAAGAAAGGTTATACACAACCAAATGGTGGTCTTTGCTTTAAAACAGTTCTGAAAAGCTCACTGCTTGAATTTCTGACAGTTGCCACTTCAAGCTACACTGTGATTTGTGTATGGTTACTTTTAGCTTCCAGGGTAAGTCTGTAAGGATAAAACAACATTAAGGGGAATACCCAAACCTAAGTACTCATATACCTGTCAACAGTGCAAATGTTATCCAGATTAAATGATAATCCAGGAATACCACATTGCTGTTCTGATACAACTGCTTTCCTTTCCAGAGGAAATACAGGCAGAAACCCATGGCTGACACAATTGTCTCCAGCTCAGAAAGAGCTCACAACCAACTCATTTCAAGATGAATCAATTTCTAACTAGGACAGAATCATCTTTCATGTGCAAAGTAGTCAGGAAGATTTTTACTGTGGGCTCTAATGAGTGCAGATCACTCTCTAAGAGCATATTGATGGAATGGATCTTCCTGCTACTAGATGCTTCATTTAAGAAGGAAATTTAAAAAAAAAAAGAAGAAATTAAAACTTGGTCTTGTACCATATCTTCACTTTTCTTACTTTTTCCCCTAATTATAAAACCAACAGTGTTTTCTTTGGACTGCATTTAGCAGATCTAAATTAAATTATGCATGTGTATGTGGCACAATCAGTTATTCAGAGAGGTTCTGGTAAGAACTGCATGTTTCAACCTACTGCTCTGGACACTCTTGATTGCCATCTCTTTGAAACAAGGACTAGCAGATTATTTATCCCCAAATTTAAGAGCCAGCAACATTTTAGCTTTATCTTTTATACATACAAATTGACACACTAAGTACGTTGATAATAATTTTAATGTTTTCATATTAGTTTATATACTTTAAGTGCTCATTGAATATAGTCTCAAAGATCACATTTCTATACATTATAATTTATTAATAATATAAAAATCTGTTAAAAGTAATGGGGTTTTACACTGAGATAAAATATTTCAAGAAAGTACCATTTCTCCACTGAAAAGCCTTCTTCCTGCACAAGCTGCAAAAAAGTTGCCACTCTTCTGGCACTAGTTTCAACTCAGTAACCACTTAAATTTTGATTGATGAGACCAAAGTAAATACATCTTTAGGCAAGCACTTAAGTAGAAGTTTTTCTTTTTCGTCCTCAAAACAAGTGCATCTCCTATTATTTGCTTAGGGATAGGGAGTACAAAATTTCCTGCTTCACCAATAACAGTAGCAACAAAAATAATGAGAAGTCTCAGCTCTGGAGTACTTCTCAACATTGCTGTCATCTCTGTGATACAACCTTTGCTGAGTCATTCTCAGGACGTAGCTCTCTTCTGAAAGCATCTTTGTAAAAGTGACACTTAGTTTCAGGCTGTCAAAATAATTTTCATTATTTTAGTTTGCATTGAGAAGAGTGCTTCCAGTTATTAGCCTGCAAACTCTCCCAGCAACGTCAAAGTCACTCTGTGTTTTCTATGACTCATATATGCTATTAGTAATAAACAAACTTCTGGAAAAGTTTCCATTCTCTAGCAACCACATTATCCACAAATTAAATTCTAAACTGGAGGCTGCCCATACCGCAAAGCCTTCAGAGAGTGAAGCTGCACACATGTGTGTCACAACTTTCATTGTGTAAGGGATGCTGACTGAAGAAGTTAAACAACAACCTGTACGTAGCACCATTCTTAGGGATAAACCCAGCATAATTCTGGTACATTCTTCCTGTCTTTTCTGAAGGATAAGGACTGTGAGTTTGGGCAAGGAGCAGATATGCTGAGCAAAAAGCTATCTTTTCTAGTTATATTTTCACACTGAAAATATATATATTTTACATTAGCGTAAAACAAAAGTTCATAGAACCTGACAATTCTTTCTCTTAAATACATTCAAGCTACACATTAATTTATATATAAAGCATAGCTGACACTGAAATGACAGGATAACAAGGATTTTCAGGATCTCAACTGTGGACTCAGATTTACATTTTGCTTAAATTCAATTTCAAACATCTAATTTTTAAATTTTTTTTTTAGATCTGGACCTTTATGCCCTAAAGTTCCATGTAATTCCTCAGATGACTAAGCACTACTCCTTATTAATAATTTTGATCAATGTAAGAAGGTGAGTTCAACATTATCAATGTTATAAATACCATCTGTGTCATGAATATTTGATTCAACATATATGCCTAACAAAACTCAGTTCTCACAAAACCATTTTCTGTTGGTATGTGTTCTAACACAGTTCTTGACAATCCAGTTTAAGAGTTCTGTAGGACTGGACATACAAAGAAGGTGAGATAGAGACCTGATGTCTTTCATGTTACCATGATTTCATGAAAAAAACCTCTGAAATCCCATTTGATGTATCAGCCCAGGAAAGATCCAAAGCTATCACTCTACCCTATGACCCTAGTCAGGTGATAAGGCTATTCACTGGTGCTTTTTTATTTCTTCCTGCAAACAATGCTGTCCTCCAGATCAGACAACATCTGAGACAGATGAGGGGAAAAAAGGGTAGGGGGACACTCTCTGGTCTAGTAATTAGAGCAGTATTCAAAGGACATGTCAGCTGTGTTCTTTTACATCTCAGTAAAAGATTAATTAATTATACAAAGTAGAATGGCACCAGGAGGACAAATTAAGCCCTGTGCATCTCTCTCCTCTAATTTTGTGGCAGCCAGGGAAATCTCTTGAGAGTGGAAAGCGTGGGTAAAAATCCTCTCAAGCAAGACAAGGGATTAAGCCTGATCTGACATACTTCTGTAAATGCTTTAACCACAGGCTGCTGGCTAAAAGTAAGATTAAGACTTCATTTTGATGACCAAGAATTTTATCACCCATCTCCAAAATTACTTAGCAAGTGTGTGTCTAGTTCACAAGTGGTTTAAGACTATCAAAATCATACTTCGAAGAAAACGTAATATTCTCCCTGCCTCCCTCTCCATCTCAGCAGACCCAGTTCAATACCTGCCTGCACAGACTTCATGTTTCATGTTATCTGTCTGATCCAATGTCCATTGCTTCTACAGCCTAAGGGAAAAGGAGCATTATCTCTATTCTACTTGTGTAAACACCTGCAGATTCAAGACATACTTATGTAAGTAGTTCCGACAAATGGCACTATCCAGGTATTTAAAATTAGTCACAGCACTTGCAAAAACATAAGGAATGGTTTTGTTTGATGCTATAAAATCTTTTGCTAGTTACTGACTAAATAAGTTTATTTCTTCCTGGCAAAAGAGAAAAGAAGCAAGAAATAGAAGCCAAAATAAAACTTTTGCCAAAACTAGAATCTCAAGGCATACTATATGAATTGTAGGTACAGCTGTTTGCAGGAAAGAGATGTGTCTACAAAATCTGAGAAGAGGGTCAAATATAGAAATGAATCAAGGGGCTTCTGGAAATTAGATGTCGATATTTATGTTGTATATAAGATGTCTGATATTTGCATATTAGATGAATATTTTAAAAAAATAGAAGACAGATTTTATACTAATAGATCTGTGCTATGTCACCGTGTTATGCCACTATTTTTAATACTCTTTGTAAGTTATATTTCTCCAGAAGTTACATGCCATAGTTTATACACCAGTGTTGAACAGTACCTTGCAATGCACATATCAAGCTGTTTAGCTGCATCAAAGTAAGGTCTCTCATGCTCATGAAATATTTCTAAGACTTTAATGTATAAGGACATTATTTCCATTAGTGCATTTTGTTACTAGTCTTGTGATTTTTATGAATTTTGGAAAATTAGTTATCCTTCTATTCACTCAAATTTAATCTGATAGGAAAAGTTTTAAAACAATGTTCGTTTTATAGGACACAATGTTGGCTATTTTATCTTTCTGTGGTTTGTTTTCACAAAACCCTTCAGACGAAGGAAAGTAGTATTATTTTACAATAAGTTATAAGAACAAGCTTCCTATTATTTAATTTATAAATATTTTTAAATATTTAGTACTTTTAATAATTATAAGTTGTTGGTGCACTCAGGTCTTCATATGAGATAACCTTTTAACATATAGTTTATTTCCTCCAAAAGTCTTTTCAGAGTTTGTAGCAGTTTTCCCATCCTTTATGCTTTCAGTCAAGCTGAACCGAGCAAGCTTTTTTGTTGACAGCTTCCTCTCTTGCTTAGCAGCACTATTGATGGTTTCAACAGAGCTGCCAACACAGCCCTGGGAACAGCAGTTCTTGGTTAATTAGTGCAGTGGAGCACAAACATTTTTTCCATCACATGGTACATAAACCAGTGCTGTGGAGGAGTAAAATGGTACCTACAGAAGTCAAAAGTTTAGCACATTCCTTATCACTTGAAAATAAGATGAGACACTCAGGTCTGCTCTTCTAAACAATGTGTAACTAGGAATGTCCTATACTATGCATGCATACTCCTTTTTTCTCACATATGCATCAAATTCTTCAAGCTAAACAGCTGACAGAGCTCTTCCTAAAGTTATACAGGGGATGGTGCTGGAGGTCCTGGCATGAGATACACAAATAAGACTGAAAGCAATGTCAACATATTTCTGGTAATGAGTATTATATGACACTGCAAAGACAACAGTATTTTATCTCTGTTTATCTCTGTTTGCTCTAGTCCTCTCCCTAACAGCTTAATACCACTCCTTATTTTTCACAGCAATACCTCTCACAAGGTCTACTTGAAGTGGCAATCACATGCCAGAAATACACTCTTCAGACAAGCTGGAGTAGTACATGGATCCACTCAAGCTCTGACTTTGACATCAGTGTTTTACATTCCACATATTCTTCCTTCCCTCAATTTGTCAGAGGACACAAGTGTCTTACCAAATCCATCAAGGTACCTCACCAATTGAACTGACTTGCTACTCCTTCACTGTTGTAACTGTTTCCTCTTACTCTTGTATTTCCTTTCAGTTTTAGTCATTTTCCTTGATATTAATCCTCTGAAAATGCTCACTTGATTAGTGTCACAAGGCCTCTTTGGATAGGTAAGTCATCGAAACTTCTGACCAACTTCAGAATTCTCTAAGTTCTTACCAGTGAAGTCTCTTCTGTTCTGTGCATGGCCAAAATTGTCTCAGCTGTTAATTATTTCACCTGACCAAACTCTTACTGAAACTACTAAAGTATGAATTCTTCTACTTTCTGCCACAATAATTCTGAGTTTTATTTTCTTTTTCCTGTTTCTCTCCGTACTCTTTACAGGACTTCATGGAAAGGAAATGTATATCAATGTCTAGAAGAAAGGAAGTAGCTGGAACTGACTACAGTATATCAGGAACAATACACCTATATTATATAAAGATTGTGATTTCCCTTTCCTAAGATACTTTTGTGAATGGAAGTCAAACATGCGCTGACCTTTTTTGCTATTACATCACTCAGAAAACACATCTGCTCTTCTGTCTGCAATCATCACAAAGGGGTTTTGTTATGTTTTTTAAACACAGACAATACAACACACTTTTTCCTTTACCTCTTCTAAGCATGTTTTGCATGGAAATATTAACTCAGCCTGAGGCAAATACTAAATGCAGAATTTTTCAGACTGATAACGGTGCTAAAGTTCACAGACCTTAAAGTAAGTTCCCAACAAACAAGGTGGCAGAAATTTTGCAGTCTGCATCACTCCCATTCCTATGTAGAACAGCATTTAATTCACTAGCCGTTTCACAGTTCCCCAAACAAGTCTTCTCACACAAATAAAATTAAGGATTAGTGAGGATAACTATCAGGGGTACTATTTTTACAATTAACATATTAGCTGATCTGCACCCTAGTTTTCTGTGATATTTTCACAAATCACCATATTAGCTCACATTTAAGAGCCAAGTAGATTTTACGATATCAGCACCTCATGACTTTGCTTTTAGTTTATGCTCAAATACATTAAAGCTCAAGTACTTTTTACCTCGTACGTGAAAATACATGGATACAGAGGTGTCTCAGTAAAACATTACTACCTTCCAGAAAGGAAGTTGAGCACCTCCTATTCTCCCACTAACATGGCACTAGCTCCTTGGTTTACTGTACAGACTTCTCAGTTTCCATTTTATACTACTTCAAGACAAGGTTTTCTGCAGCCAGAGAGCACTCTGGATGCTGTTGATCTGACAAAGTTCTCTAGTGAAGAAACTCAGAAGAGAGTACTTGCTGTTTGTAAACAAACATCATGGATATTTATATGCACCGACCCATCCGAAAACAACTGGAGAAATTAGAGCTATTTGGGTCCTGCAAATCAAATGATACAAGTTGTGGGTCTTTTTCTACACAGAGTAAGGCATCGAGCTTCAGTGACTGAACTGATTCACAGTTTCTGCACAGGGAGGAAGACAAAAGGACCCCAACTCTATCAGAGACTGTGAGATAGATTTTTAGCCTAGAAGAAGGATTATCCTTTTTAATTCATGGAATCCTGTAACAGGCTGCACAACCATTTTTCCTGTGAATCTCATAGCATTTGTCCTTCTCAGGCTTCAAATCAAGATGTAATGCAGTGATATATTTCACATCCACTTTTAAATCTTTACTTAATCTCCTTTTTGATGACAGACCAAAACCCAAGCTGAAGGGCCTGGCTGAAAAGTAACCCCCTCTCCAGAACAGAAGGCAACCCTGATGGATTGCACAAAGCTCCTCAGGGGTTGTGTTCCCCCTCCCTCCCATTTCACTGCTTGGATTCCTTTGTTTGGTAAATAGGTCAGTGCTCATAAAAACACCCCTCCAGGGCTGACTGCCTCACATAACCACAGCAGCCAACTACAAGGAAGATGGATGCTAACACGGGAGCAGCTGAATCACACAACTTCCATGAGGCATGGAGAACTGAAATAAGCCACACTGACCAAGCAGTAAGGAGAGGGACTACAAGACTAACTGACAAGAGTCAGAAAAATATCATTATTTCCCATCTCAAAGCTCCAGTGATCATGACCCAGAGTCTGACAAGCTCTATGAACATCTCACTGCCCAAAACCAGTGTCTTCAGAAGAAGATAAACAGGGGATGGTTAATGCCACAACCTCCACCTCATAACCAGACTGTAATGCAGTCTGGTTAACAGCTCTGGCCCATCTTTAACATTCTCTGTAGATATGCAACCCATGAATCCTTTCTTAGCAATACTGCCAAGGATGTCAGTTGTGTTTTTGAAGTGGTCTTTTCTGGAAGAAGTTGAGTGATGGTAATTGCAGTCTTTTTAAAACAGCTTAAATACACCAACACCATTCAGAGAAGACGACAGATTCACTTTAATACCCCTCCCAGATACATAGAGAAACTGAAACGCCAAAAATGTTATGAATCTAAGATCAAGATCTCGCTCCTGTGCCTCAAAAGCAAAGAAAAAAGATGCCATTCAGTGGTTAAAAAAAAAGAAATTTAAAGGAAACTGAAATCTAATGTCTGGCTTCGGATCAGAGACAACAGCTCAGCAGGAAACCTACTCAGCTGAAGATGACAACTGGACAAAGGAAGTCTCTTTCCCAACACATTTTCCCAGATCCTTTGTTGCTTGGGGGGGAAAAAAAAACATCCTGTACCTTTCTCAAACAAAGTCTCTATATGATCTAACAGTGGACATATAATTTGTTCCAAGATTACAGATATTGACTTTGGTTCCTCAGTTAGAAACTGGTAGGATTTAGAAGCCAAGGTACAGTGCCACACAAATGCAGCTGAAATTTTCACAGGGTGCACTCATTAGAGAAACATGACAACCATCATTACTGCAGCTCACACAAATAAGGCAGATCTCTGCTGGCTCTGTACTTCGCAAGGTTAGGAGTCTCTGTGCTAACATTCCACTTAAAACATTTAAACCTTGAGCAAAGCCTCACTGATTTTGAACTGAATCACTAAATATGTGTGCAATATTGCAGGGAAGTTAGTGAGATGTACTGAAATATACAGACAAGCATCCAAACCAGCTCTGGAAAAGACAGTTGTGGGTCAGAAGAATTGCCTGGGATTCTCCTTTATTCAAATTATTTTAGCCAATTATTTAGCTAGATACAAAACAACCATCTGTGATGCTAATAGAAGAAGGAGGCCTACCATGACATACAGGAACTGCACACATAGGAAAGACTTATCCCATCTGTACAGTAAAAATGGGGTTATTTTAAATGAGATATACAGAAATCTCTACCAATAGGGGATTTCTGTGTTTCATAAACACCAACACTGGGTAGTTGAGAGGAATTAGCACTGTGCTGTGTAAAATACTGTGTACTGCTGTTGCTGTTAGCACATAAATTTCTGGACTCTTGCAACACTGAAGACGTCTGGGTTTAAGCTAAAGGGGAAAATTCAGTTTTCATATGCACGTATGGTGAAAGTGGGAACACTATCAAAGTTCCAACTATCCTTCAAAAAGAGACAAGTCTCTTCAGACATACCGGAAAGAGTACTAACCCTAGTTCAGCAGTTTTACAAAGAATTTTTGGAAAATACAGTAGTGGAAAATTACTTCTGCCAAAATACACTGACATGTGAGTTCCTCAGGATGCCATCAAATCATATCACTATACCTTCTGTTTTTGTGTAGATTGAGATGTTTCCATTTACCAAGCCAGCAAACAAGTATTGAGACATATATGTTAAGCTCATAACCGTTGATTTTTCAGGAGTGAAGAAGTGTTGAAGTCGAATTTTCTTTGAGCCTTGGCAACTTTTGTAAATAGAAATGCTATAGAAAGAAGCAAGAAAAAACAGACCTGTGAAATGCTTTATATAGTTCTTATTAGAATATGCAAAACACAAGTTTAGAATAAAATATTGAGGGGAAGAGGATTTTCTCCTTCAATTCCTTACACTCCAGAATGTCTGCATAGACAACTTGCAATTACTTAACATTGACATATGACAACACATTCATATTATCTTGTCTGCAGAAACAGTTCTTCAAAAAAAGATACATAATAAAAATTCTGCTTGAAGTCCTTATTATGAGTCTATCTAAAACTTTTCTAAGTTTAAAAAAATAAATTTGTTACCTGGAGAGCTAGGGAAAAGAAAAACTCACTACCAGATGTCACCTACACTTAAAATTTTCACGATTCCTATTGATTGTTACCATGGATATGTTAAGAATATTATTAAGTCTGGAATTAAATTAAATTAAAGTTTTCTAGAAATAGCATTTTCCTTGGAGAATTTTGTTCTCCTTCATTTATACTGCTTAGAAACACCTTCAAAAATCACATGTAGTAACACACTTATGGCCTCACTAACTATAACAAGATCTGTTTGGTTACTGGCCTCTAAGTTTAGAACATGTAGTCTTGTTCTTTGATATAAATCAAGTGATGGCTCAGTAGGCCACCAGTTCAAAAAGAGCAAAGTAATTCATGCCAATAGTAAACAGCAATATTATTTATTCATGTGACAAATCCTGCATAATATGACAGGGCAAAGATTCCTCTTTGCCATTCTGAAAATTTTCCAATACCTGAAGATTATGTTGTAATGTTACAAAAGTAGTATTTTTATTTTTCAGGTATGATGAACTAATCCACTTTCATCAAAAAGATGCACTGCTTTAATTTCAATTACCACATGGTGTAATTTTAAATAATGTGGAGTGCATTTTTTCCTTGATTTAAGTGGAAAGGATACATTGAGGTCACTGGGATAATACTTGGATACTTTTTTAAAAAGTAAACATTTTCTTGGAAGTATCTCACACAATTTTGCTATAGCATAGCCAACTTAATCAATTAATCATAGACATTACACCAAAACCAAGAATCACCTTCCTTCTTCCATGCCAAGGCAAATAGTAGGCACATTAGAAGTTTTTGCAAGAACACTTTCAGAGTCTGGAGCTTTGTTTTGCTCTTTCAGCTTCTCCTCCTCTGGTATGTAGACCATGCAGAGAATCCGTGATTCCACATTGAAGCACTCAATAACCTTGGGGCTGGAGCTTTGAAATGAGACTATTGCAATCTGCCCCATCTGATTAGTACAACTGCCAATCTGAATTGGAAAAAGGAAAATAAAAAGAAAAAAAAAACAGACCATGACTGATACCTGTCTCCAGGAAGATCAGGATGTACAAGAAGGAATGACTGGAATTTTAACTGAAGAGTACATCTCTAGTTATATGTACAAATATGAATTTTCATGCATTAAGACATAAGAGAATAATTCAGCACAAATACAGGATATGTCAAAACATTATATATACAAACTTGCCTAGTACACTCGCAGAACTAATTATTTTTTTAAAGCAGGAATAATATTATGGCCTATTCTGATATCTGACTCAAATGTATACACATTACATAATGCAATTACTGTAAGTAACTGTGCAACATGCTATTTTAATACCTGGTGTTCTAAATTGTCTGTTTCTTTTTAAACAGGTAATATAGGTGAGGCCTGTCCTTTGCACAGTAACTGGTCTACAAAGAAATGCCCTGTTGCAAAAGAAAGAGTCTTGTAAACTTGCTGATACAGTATCCCAAATTTCCCCCGATCCAGAACTAAGTATCATCATGTCCACAAACTTGAACACTTTAGGAATCAGGGAGAAGTAAAAAAAATTAAAACAAAAAATCTACCCAAGCACAGTATACATTTTTGTATAGTAACTCCTTCTGTTTATATGAAATAAAATACTAAAGAGAAAGAAAGAATATTTTGTAGCAGTAGAAAGATTTAATTTGCATGTTTTTGCAATGACTGTTTACAAATGGCAAAGACAAAAGGAAATTATATGGGTGTCCTTGAAAAAGACCACTAAGAAAAGCTATTTCTAACTTTTAATTCACAAGGGTTCCCTTAAAATTTCAGGATTATAGTAACTAGAAAAGCTCCTGAAATCAGTAGCTTCCCTTTTGTTTTTTTAAGAACAACTACTATCCACCTCATTTTTTTTGCCAGAATATCAGCATATCTGGGGTCATAGCAATATGCAGAGTAGGTTTTTTTACTATACAGATTCAAACAGATTACTTGTGGCTAAAACATTCTTAAAGTATGAAAACAGACAGTAGGACAGTGTAAGCTCATATGTGTTTTAGCAGCAATTGTTACAAATTAGCACATAACTCCCTTCTGAATGTGCTCAGCACTTTGGAATTCATTCTGTGCTGCACAAATCACACACACTTAACTGACACCCTACAGAGACCAGCAAGATCACATGGACAATTACTAGCTAACCTTTTATCCTTAAACAAACAAAGAGAAAAAAACAACCCAACATTTATTTAATGTCTACATGTTGCCGAGAGTCACAAAAAGCAATGGAAAGAAACAGGAGACAACCACTTTCATATTTTAAAGATTACACTTACCCAAAGAAAACCATGTTCTGCAGCACAGGAATCTGACTCTGTTTCTCCGGCAAGGTATGGCTCAGGATTATAAGCAGCACATTCAATCTTCAAAGAGTGGAAAGAGAGCTGTTAGTACATTAAAAAAGTATGCCTGTTTCTGTCTATTTTAGTTTGTAATTAACTAAAGCACTTAAGGATATCAAAGAATCTCATAAGGCAAGGAGTCAGTTTAGTTCATCCAGCTTCCCATGGCAGCATCAGCTGCCCAGGTACTGCTCCTGACACATTTCTTATCTACCCCTACAGACGTTCAAGGCCAAAGACTACAAATTCTCTTTTGCTGATCTGCTCAAATGCTTCATGACTTCTACTAAGTTTCTGTAAGTCCCCAACCTGATGCCATCCTTGATGCAATCATTAGCCTCTTACCTCTCACCTCAGACACCAGGTACTTCTCTTTCTATGCGGTGTCCTTTTACATGTAAGGCTGATATATGTCATGACCCTGCCTGAGACTCCTCTTCATTAGGCTAAATTAACATTATCACTTAATTACATATAATTTTTTTAAACAATTGATTTTTCAAACTTTTGTTTTTGAACTTATTATTGTCACTTTTTCAACTGACATCCCTCCAGCAGATGTATCAACCTCATATGTATATTTGAGAGTGCAGTTTTCTCACCTGAACACACTATTCTAGCAGAGCTGGTAGCAGCACTACACTTACCTCTTCAGAAGCCTGTGTCTACAGATCTCATTCATTACTGCTCTTTGTAACAATATTACATCCCTAAGCAATCCTTACTTTGCTGGTCTATTAAAAATTACTTTAACAGACTACTAAATCACCTCTTCAATCTGTATTTATGAAACTCCTAATTTCTCCCTGAGCATACCATATCTCTGTCCTGATTGTCATCCTTTTTATTTTTCTTCCTGCCCCCCCCCGCCAAATTATTTCTCCAGGTGCCTTAGTCATTTTGAATGCTAATACCATCATCTTGCAGACCTTGACTCCTTCCCAATCTCATGTCATCATGTTACTGTCAGTAAATCAATAACAATACTCATGATTCTATCATGCAGCCCATTTAAAATAAAACCTGAAAGCAGTAACAGATTCAAGATCTATATTTAAGTCCAGGCCAACTTTGAAGATCATTCAAGCATCAAGGATTGGAAAAAAACATTTTTATGACCAGTCATGGATTTCTAATTTCCCTAATATCCACGGCAGTTTCCTAAAGCTTATGTAAACACTTCAAAATATTGAAAAGCAATCATAACCGTGTAGAGAATAAAAAGGTTTCTAATGAGGTGTGATACTACATTTTTACACAAGATTCTCTATAATTCAAACTAATGTTCTCGTCTTGGACATCAATGTCCTTGTGATTATATTGTAGTACGAGAGACAACTCTGTTAGTATTAACTTAGACAGCTTCCCCCATAGCCTGGCAACATCAGTGAACAATTCCTCCCAACAGTGAACAATTAAGGAAGAAAAACCCCACACCAAAAAGAAACAAGTAGGCAAAAGTTAGAGTTCTAAATTCCAGGTTTACTTAATTTTCCAAAGTGCAAAGACTTTTACAAATCTCCTTGAAGCCAACAGGCATCATGAAGTGATTTGCCTTAGTAGAAAACACATTATTTATTCAGCTAAGCAATTCACTATATACAGATAAAAAATTGAAATTAATAGATGAGAAAAAGAGGAAAAAAAAAAGGAGCTATCCATGACAGTCTTAGCATGTCTCATTTAACACATGATTACACAGTACAAACCACAATTACTTGTGGCAATTTACAGTAGCTGTGACAATGAAATATATCACTAGTGAAAAATAAGACAGTCTGCATGCTGGATATTTCCCAGGCTCCTTGCTACACCTCTGCCTCACTTTGCATCTTAGTCAAAAATGATGATTTTTGCCATAGTTAAACCCTGGTATTTTAGCTCTCAATCTTGACAGAAGCCCGGGATGTAAACTTGCTCTGATGGCTCCCTACACAACTGGGCACCCAGGGCAGCACCCAGAGAGCCAACAAACAGGATTAGCCAAGCAAAGGTTCTCTTCCCACCCTGAGCTGTGGCCTGAGACCCAAACTGCAGCTGAGGCTGCAGAAAACCACCAGTAATACTTAAGTAATATTTTCTAGTAATATCAAGGACTTGGGAGAACCAGGCATGACACCTGGCCTCACATTACTTTAGGAGCTGCAAAACTGGCAAAGTTAGCCCAGGGCTCAGGCAAATACTGTCACACACTGTGCTTTCCTGAGGTGACCAAGGCAAAGATATCACCCAACTATATGGGTGACAGACTTCCCTTTCCTTTCAAAACAAGAAGACTCTATTCTAACTTGATTAGAAGAGTTGAGCCTGGGCCTTCACGGATCCTGGCATGCATTTTCAGGACTTACAAATGTCTAGGCTCTAACGAAACACATACATCATTTAAGTTTGTGAAAAAAAATTAAATTAGCTGGTTGTTTCACCAGTGGTGACTTTAGAAAGTAGTCAGTACAGAAAAAGCTGTTTAATAAGACAAGCACGACTATGGTTGTATGGGAAATCAAGAGAGTTTCAGTAGACTTTGGCTGCTCTGAAAACCAGTATCACAGGAATAGATTGTCTTGGCACCATTACACATTTTTACTGTGTTTTGAATCACCAGTTATTTTTCCCCAACATCCAGGCCTGTATACTCACATGTGGAGGGAAGCTCAGCAGCCTGTGTAGGCTGTTCTAGCAATGAAGGCCTGCAGACTCACCTCTTAAAGCAGCACCCATCCAATGACGTTAACTTAACATTGGGATTCTATCCATACATACACAATTTTATTTCCATTACTGTTTTTGCACAAGACTTACTGACTGACGGTCAATAAGAAATCCTGTTGATACACAGAAAAAATAGCATCCAGCACTCTTCCCTTCCGTTTGGTTTGGTGTTGCACTTATTTTCATTATTAAAGTCAGTGGTCAACAGGACTTCAAACTGACACATTACTTTAGGAAATGAACCATTAAGAAAATATCTATGTCATTGTTTGGAATATGACATTTTACATAAGATCCCATAAAACGTAATTTTTAAAAAAAATTTTAAAATATTGTTCTCTGTGGACTAATAAAGATCAGAAATTTGAGAAGGATTTAACATAGCTACACCAGGGAAAGACAGCTTTCATGGAGACCAGATTCCTGCCCTTTGTAAGCTTTAGGTCATTTCTAAGCCCCAAACAGACACTTGGAAATCTCACTTCTGTTTATACTGAGTGATTCACATACATATGAAAGTGAATGTCATACTATGTAAAAATAAACACTATGCTTAGTGCCTCAAAGACTGTAGCATTTTGCATTCCCATGACTCTTCTGGACCTTTAATTACTAATGATCGAAAACCAAGATAGCAACTCAAGAGAACTAACAGATGTGAACTAATAGATGTATTTACAATGCGGTATTCTTTAGAAATTATATCACACAAAAACACTAATTGTAATCTCATATCAAAATTCTGTTCACCTTAAATTCTTGTTGCTTGGCCATCATCACTGGCATGTGTCTAACAAGCAGAGGATGTTTCTCCTTTTTGATTTGATTCCCATCATCTTCTATGCAGAACCAACCTAACAGATTATCCTCCACTGTAATGGAAAGAACAATAAACACTCCACAATCCTTTCACACCTCTCTCCACAGGAGCAGAAAAGAATTCTGTTAGGACTAGTCAATACAGATCAGACTGTTCTTATGCCATAGGTGCATAAATGACAACATAAAACTGTGAGCAAAAATTCAACTGAGTAGATTATATACATACAGATGATGCAAAAAAAGAACACCTTACATTAACAAAATGTTAAGGATAGTCTCTTAACGATCTTGTAAATTGAATATTGAAAGAGGAAAAGACACATCAAACCTTTCCTCAGGCTCTAGGGAATCTGTTTGTTGAACAGCATTTCTCTGCCTGTTTAAGTAACATCACTACCAACTGCTAGTTATCACAGTTTTAAGGATCCTCCTCCTGGAATGATGGAAACATCCATTCTCTCTTCTCTTTTGTTACTTTGCTTGTCTTCAGTGAGGCATCACAAAAGGACTCTATTTTGACCATGTGCTGGTGAAACTTGCTTTCAGGCAAGTTAAAATTTCTCAACTTAGGTATTGAAAAGTCTAAGTGTCTTTGGAAACCTATACCTCTGTGCAAGCACAGGTGACTAATAACATGACATGACAGCATATTTTTTATTGCTCTAACTTAGATCAGGTTTGTGTTGATTTAGATGCAACAATTAGTAATGAATACCAGACTTCATTAAAATACTGAAGAAAATATATTCCTTCATAATAAACACCATGTTTTATCTACAATGTTATTACAGCGATACACAATCATTACTATTTACTGTATTGCAATTTTAAACATCTGCAGACAAATTTTCACCAAAAAAGAAAAATCATTCTCCAAAAAATAAAAATAAAAAAATTACACTGTACACTGAGAGCTATTTTAACTCATTAGGAAATTTGAGTAAATAGGAATTACCAAGGGCCAGTTTGGCCATTTGTAAATTGTTGATCCAAGACTGTTTGATGGCAGGGGTAAATGTATTGAACACAGCTGTAAAGAAAGTTGGCCGCCCAGACCTGCAAAACAAGGGGGAAAAAAAAAAAAGCCACTATAAATGCATTGTGTATGAATACAGCCATGGCTATAAATGTTGAGTGAGATGAAATTCCATTATTTTCTAATGCTTCGACAAAGACTAAGCTCTGATTTCAGTGTGCAGGCTATGATACACCGTATGTCCATCTTCCTACACTTCACATAACATGAAATGTTATGAGAGGAACACCCTCACTGGTGAAGGAATACACCAGTGACTGCTCCCTATCAGCTGTCACTACCACAGTTCCTCTCTTGCTTCTTGCACCCAGAACGTTTGGCTGAGGAACAGGAGAAAAGCTACAGTGCTGCTCTGGAACATTAAAGCTCCCAGCATTGTGGCATAAGAGCAAAACTCAGGGGCTTACCACGGAGACAGAAGTGAGGGAAGAGCTACAGATTCCCAAATCCTCCCTTGTACATCTATACCTAATATATAAACTAATTTAGAAAGTTTTGTAATCAAGATTTCTACTGACTTATCCTGTTTTCCCGGGAGTTGCAGCTGAATTCTACAGCGATCTGCTGCTCTGATTTCATCTTCTTTTTTCAAAATCAGTTTTTGTAAACCTGAGGTCCAGTCATGGGCTACAGATTGGTTCAAGTTCTGAAAAATTAAAAAAAAATAAGATTCCACAGCAGCCTACCAGCCTGTTGCAAACAGGATAATTAGGTGACCTGCATATAACAAACAATGACACATGGGCTTCCATTAGACCACATTTTAATCATGGACAATTTAGCTATATTTGTAAACACATTTCAGAAAAATCTGTAAAACATTTGCTAATGTATTTTATCTGAAGATTTAATCTCCCATTGCTCAGTTTGATGATACACAAATGACATTCCCAAGCATCTGTCAAATTAAAAAATGTAAATTTGTGTCAGGTGTATGCACAAACCTTTTACTTTATTCCACCATCCACAAATTCTGCTTCTAAAGAAGATCTTGTGAAAACATCTACAAATCATACTGAAAATATGCTTTTGTTCAAATCTTTGAGTCAAAATGTTTACAAAGCCATCATGAAAGATGTATGGTCTAAATCTGTTTAAGATGCTGAAACAATAACTCACTGCAAGGTGAGTGCTCTGTTGCAGAGAGTAAAAGCACACCTGGATGATACAAAGCATCAAGACTAACAAGCTGGCAGAAGTAAACAAACTTTCCACCATCAGGATTCCATGACAACTTAAGTGTTTTTCAAAAATAAAGAAGCTGACCTCATTTCTCAACTAAATTCTTGTAATTCTGTTACACACATCTACTTGGAAACAATGACTGAATTTTAAGTTTTCAAAGCATAGTTGGCTCTGACTGCCAGTGCAGGAAGAAAGGTTTTGTGTATATGGTAATGGGGGAATGTCTGACAGTGTATATATGCTATACATATTCCCAATTATGCAGATGAAATTCACCTTCTACTTCTCATAAAGCTTTGTCCAAAAGAACTGTTTCCATAAACTTCTTTCAGAGTACATATTTTCATAAAATGTTATGTTTTATTTAATGCCTTGTCTCTGGAGCCAAGATATGTCAAGAGAAACTCAGCTTTCATAAATTCATACATGTACACACATATTTACTACCTGTGGTGGCAAGTAAGAGTTAAAAATTACATGTAACCATATATAAAATGTATAAAAAAACCAAGCAAAAAGGTAATTGTTTGAAGTCTCAAGACTTCATTTGGTGTTAAATACTATATTTGTTAGCCAGAATATAAGCTAAATCAAAGGGATGTGAACAAAGCTAAAGCAAAACACTTTCAAAATTCTTCTGAAAATCCTTTTATATTTTTGTGATTTATACTCAGTTTTAAGTACAGTTTTTCCCCAAAAGCCAGCTTGGATGGGGATCAAGAGCTTCCTCCAAACAACCATCCTCCTACTACCATGTCTAACTGCAAGAATCCGATTTCTTAACATCAAAATGTAATTCTGTTTCCATATAAGCTTATCAGTTACTGAACAAATGCAGACACTTGTAGTACCCACCTACACTTAAAAACAATAAAGAAAAACAAGATTAGAAGGACAGCTGTAATCCATTTATAATATTTAACAGTAAATGCATTACTAGAGGTAAAAATTATTCCCCTTTTTGCACAGAGAACTATAGAATGTCTTGCACAGACCCTAGAGAGAGGCAACTATGCTACTTTACTTGAAAAATAAATCCAGCTTTGTTTATTACCTGGTAGTTTCCTTTAAGGCTGCTTATTAATTGACTAATTTGACCAAGTACATTCAAGTCATGTAAAAGGTTCTGCAGATCATGGTACAGTTGCCCTGGTCCCATATAGAGCTTGTCTAAAATGAACAAAACCATAAGGTTATACATAATAAAAAGATGCAATTATCAGTTCAACAAGGAAAGTATCACAAAGATAATATAAACATATATTACATCTGAAAATCAGCATGGTTCATTTCTACGTACATCCTCACTATTTCACTTTGTTGCTCCAGCTACTTCTAATGTCCCTGCAGACAGATAATTGTGACAGGCACCCCAGGAAATAGGAGTAGCATATACCACATACAACCTTCACACATACAGGCAGTACCACTGGCATTTCCTTTTAGATCATCTTATCATTGCCTTTTTAGCTACAAAAAAAGATTCAAGCTTGTTCAGCTTGTATGATGGAGAACACTATCTGCAGTTTTAATAACCCACACTAGAACTGTAACAAATATCAAAGCTTCACTGGCCCCAAAATCTCTTGCTGCCATGGAAGTTTTGTGTAGCACCAAACACAGACTTGCTGTAACACATTAATTTAAACATCTTTCCTGGAGGTTGTTTTTGGTTACATGACAAGCAAAAAAATTTATTTGTAGAATTTGCTATGATGGTTTAAAATTCAAAATTTTCTTTATTGATCATGAGACAGTTCTGGATCATATAACCATATCCTAATTACAACACAAGCCTGCAATTTCACTGAACCACTTGAAATTTTACTGTAATCATGCTTAAATCAAAAAATGATCTGCTCTAAAATCAGCAGAAAAGCTGAACAGCAGCAGAAATATTTTATGCTAATCATCAATAAGTACAAAGGTTTATAAGGGAACAGTAACTCAGAAAAACACACTAATTACTAGGATAAGGTGTCCATTTAAATGCACAAAGCTTGCAAAACCCTGCTAATATACTCTGACTACCATGATGCTAGGAGTGGAATGGCTATGTAATTCCTTTGGAAGCAACACTCACTCTCCCACAAAAAACCCACCCTGACTCATACAGAGTCAGCATGTTTCTCTTTGGCTGAATGACAGGAACAGGACTGGATTATCTTTCCAGGAAACTCCTGCAGATTCTTTAGCTCATGCAGTGTAGTATCCAAACTATGGATCCTTCATCCTTACCATTTTGGAAGCTTTGGAAACCAGTCCGTGGGCAGCAAATGCCCCTGGATCAGAAGAATTTCAATGGTGTGTTGGCAAGAGCAAGATCTAAATACAGTGCTGGCTACTGGCTCTGCAGACAGATCAGGAGCACGGACATGAGTTGTGCCACCTGCTCTGGCTGCAGGGCAGAGGGCGCTGGGCACAGCCCAGCTGCCACACACACCGCGGCCACCCCCAGTCCCTCCAGTCTGCTGCAGGGCCCGGGTATGAAACAAAACTCATCAAACCAAACACAAAGCTGTCCAAATAGCCGAAGTCAGAATAAAAGTGAAAAATAAACTCGTATGAAACAATGTTACTTAAATCATTAGTATATTTTCAGTTAGGTATCAAAATAAATATTTTCTAAAGACACTTTCCTCTTTGGAGGCATCATACAGATAGAGGCCAATGCTTTTCTTTAATGCAATTCACTATATTAAGCTGGAAGTCTGCCTTAAACCCTGAAAAGTATAAAATTTCAAGGCTCAAAGAAAATATTAATGGCTACTTTATTTCTGAATTCTCCACTTCACTGCAGGAAAATGCAACATAAACCTGAAATATTACACATTCCCATGAAATTTCAAAGTATTATCTAGCCTTTAAATCTTCTGGTGTATTGGATCAATGAAATTATTTCTGTGTGTTGCACTTGAGCACCAAACTGCACTTTACTACTGTTTACCCATCCAGATAATAAATGCAACTATCATCCTCTTCTGTGCCTGCTCTGAATGTTAATTAGAAGAACAATCTAGCCTTTTACCCTTAAAACCAACTCAGTTAGAAAAGATAATTACATTTATTGTACACCATGAAAAGAAATGACTGCAAAGTAGATCAAAGAGAAAGAATTTTGTAATTATGGTCAGTTGAGCATATCAGCAGTTTTATTTCAAAAAAAAAGAAAAAAATTAACACTTTTCTTGAACTGCAGACTCCATACTTTCATTAAGCTGTATTTTCATTTTCTTCAACCCAAATACTTGAAAAATCTATATCTGAAAAGATGTAAGCACTTCACTCCTTGTATCTGTCCTCTGCCAGCTTACACCTTTTGTCTTGCTAACATCCACAATAATTGTAATTTGTTAAGTACCTGAATCCCTTGTTCCTAGATGCATCAAATTGTTGATTTTGATGGGGCTACTTGCAAAGAAAGGAGCAGGTAGGTCAGTGTTAACATGAAATCTGGTGAAATCTAGCTAAAAGTCATGATAATGTGTCTGGCACAGTAAAGAACACAAATTATATCATTCTTGCTCCAAATTTCTCTAGCAAAAAGATAGCTTCGCAAAAAAAAAAAATTTAGACTGAACAGAAATAATTGTTTGATTAGTTGAGTTTTTAGCAGAAGTCCAGTCACCTGTCATTTTTAAACTCCATTACTAAACAAACAAACAGCTGCCCTGAAAAAATTACTACAAACATTTTTGTGGGTTTGAACCAAGAGAAAATTTACAACAATCAGGCTGTGAAAAGCTGAAAGTCTGTGAGGCTTCCCTTGTACAGGATGGATATTTTCACCCAAGCAGTTTATATTATTCCTAAATTATAAAAGCCAGGGTCACTCTTTGTAGCTTGATAAAGACAGTTACCAGACATTTTGTTTATTACTGTTTGAAGAAGAGACATTAATGCAACATAAAACAATCAGCATCCAGGCAACTCCTAGATGCTGCAGGACTTTATGCCATAGTCTTCAACTGAGGCCATAAAGCAAGCTTTAACTGCTTACACAGATGGACTTGCCCTGTGCAGTACATATATATCCACCATGCCTGATAATCCTCTTCTTGAAGCTTCAAATAATCTTACAAATATCTTTGTTCCAGCCTTGGTAATAAGGCATAAATCTTGAATTTCATTCAGTAATTGTCACCTGAGTCTCTTTTGTCTGCATCATGCATATTTTATAAGCTATTAATAAGTCAAGATAGAAAGGATGCAATATGAACGTCAAGCAAATAAACTAACCTGGCATCTGAAAGGCTGTCACACAGAAAAACCAAACAAAAGTAATTTTAGGCTCATTCATTAAAAGACCACATTCTTAGTACAGGAAAGGAAGCACAAAATAAAAACAGTAAATAATTAATGAGAGCCTGCTTCCATCCTCTGATGTTCTAGAAAAGAGAAACAGCCAATTTAAGAAGAAATTTTAATAGTCAAGAACTAGATCAATAGGCATGACTAATATCAGTCTTTCATGGAGGTCCTTAGTGGGCACAAACTGACACAGAAAAATAAGGCTTCAGAGATCAATAATGATGTAGATTCATCAGGAGTGAGTTCTCCAAAAACTGATCACTTGGATTGTGTCTGGATAATGGGTTACAAGTTATAGCAACTTCATCTCTGAACTGGGTCCTGTAAGGGTTACTCACAATGTCATTTAAAGTAGAATTGGCTTCTCAGTGGTTAACCAAACATTGACTACCAGTTGATCCTGAGAATCATCTGATGGAAGGTTTTTCTTGAGTGGAGGAGGTGGGGGAGAACACTACTCTGTTCATCAGATGTTTCCCATCTCACAGCCACAGACTGCCTGCTTCAGCCCACACATGTTCCTTGACCATTCAATTGCTGGCTATTTTGGGGTGAGTGTTCACTCTTTCTTTTATCCATAGAGAGTGCACTGAAAAACTCTTGGCTTCACTCCAAAGCAGATACATGGTCGGCTTCCTTTGTACTGTGAAACGTTTCACAAATGATAAAGCCATTCCCTTCTCATGTCTAAGACACTCTTGCTAATTATCAAGCTCGAAACCAACTTATTTTTCCTATGGGGAAAAAAAACCTTCATTGTTTTACAGAAGGCTCTCCCCAGCTCTACACATCCTACGTGCTACAGTGTGCCTGGGCAGGAGAGAAGGCAGCATGCTGTAACCAATAACCACATATGTGGCTTCAAAGGCAACTTTTTTGCATTCCACCTACAGATCAAGGGTGAAATCTTGGCCACATGTAAGCTAGCAAAAATTTTTTTTCATCAACTCCTTTGTTGCTAAGATTTTACCAGAGGAATTCATGCCTCCCTGCAACAGGCAGGTTTACTGCCAACAACCAGTAATTCATGCAAAATACCCAATTCCTTGCTCAGCATTAAAATGAAATACATTCAAAGTTAAAAAAGAAAGCAAAACCACAACTTGGGAAGAAAGGAGGTTAAAGTTTAAATTTATTTTGCTGCTAAGTAAAATTGTGGACAAGATTCTGCTTTCTGTAACAATTTCTTCTTAGGCCAAGATACATTTGAGTATAATACTAAACATTAATTTTGCCTGCTTGTTTCCCAGTGTTACTCTCAGCACCAAATTCATCAGTTTTGCCTGGTTTGAAGCAATTTTTATAATTGAAACAGAAGCAATTTTAGCCGATTTATACCCAGGCATTTTCAAAGCCTGCAGGAAACTCCCTGGGTGTGGTTAAAGTCAGTTTAACTTGGTTCAGGCAAAAGTAGAATTTGGAAGGTTGTGAATAAATATACATATGCAAGATAGGTGTCTGTGTGCTTGTGCCAGTGCTTCTGCCAGAGGGGGAGGATTCCCACCTCTGGCAGAAGGCTGAATTGCTGGGGAGCACAGCCAGCAGCCACAGCTCTCTCTGCCTGCACAGCAGCAGCTGCATTAATAGATGCTGGCACAGCAGCTGCACCTTTGGGATTGTTGTCCATCTGGGTCCCCTAAATTTTCAATTTTCATGGGCACTTCAAGCATATTGGTTATTATAACCCTGAACTGATCACACCCTATTCTTCCTTTCTATGAATTACAAAGGGACACATTTCTTATCCATGGTGATTTGTTACCTGTAGACATTTTCTACTAGCTCTTCCTGTGTGTTCTGATTCCCATTTGTGAATTACTATTTTATCACAGATTTATGCTACTAAACAAGACAGAGTAGATGCAATCACCCTTAATTTAAAAATCTATTGCTGGGCAAGCAAACATAATGGCTCAGCTGGTCCCTTCCCATACTAAACTCCTGTTTATTATCAATTAGAAGGATTTTCTTCAAGTAATACTACATAAATCCAAATGTCACACAAATGAAATAAAAGCCTCAATTAATATACTCTTAATATTGCAACTATTTTTGCAAACATTTCTGTTTTGTCCATCATGTTGAAACGAAATACTGTTAATAGGCAGATTGCTGGGTGCCTCTTTTACTGCAAAGTAACTTATATTGACAACATCTGCCTTGAGTATAATCATAGAAATGACCTTTTCTCCACATAGTTCAAAACCACAATACATCAATATAAATTGCTTTCAGAAAAGCTATATTGAAATGAAGTGAAAACTGATGCATCATGAAAATTCAAGGTCCTTATGAAGATTACTTTGCTTCTGAGAGAAACAGAGCCCTGAAGTCAGACTAGTTTACACAAAATGGAAGAACATGAATGCTCACATGCAAAAACCACAACTGAGAAAAGCTCTTTTCCTGACTACAATTCCAGTGTTATGGGGGGGTAACACGAAATTAATGATATGCTCCAAGAACATGCCAGATTTGAAGACCACTCTGAAAGGTTGGTATACCCAAAATTTGACTTGCCATTTGCAATCTGGTCTTTGAGGCTGAGTACATTTGTATTGCTTCCTCCCACTGAGCCATCTGTGTGCATCCAGGCAGCACACTGAAACGTCACGTGTTATGAAAGGAAGAGATCTGGAAAAGTTTCAACCCTCATCTAGAGCATAAAGATCACCTGGGATGGGGGAAGAAGTTACATATGTGGGAGGTAACTTTAAAAGCTGCTGCGTCTGAGGAAGGCATAACAAACTGGTACTTGTATAGGATTACACACTTGGAACAAATAATAATAATAAAAAAAAAATAAAAAAAAATAAAAATAATAAAAATCCAGGTCCTTACACAAAATTTCAACTACATTTAAACCTGAGTAGCTTGTACAATGTTCTGGAAAGCAAAGCATCATGATACTAGATGAATTCTTGATCAGTTCATAATAACTGGGCAGATATCATGAGATTGTTAACCTATTTACATTAAACTATGATGATGCAGCAGTAATATATTTAAAACCATTTAGGTATAGACAGAACTGTTCAATTCTTTACATTTGGCTTAGATTGTCCTAGAAAACTTTCAGTGATTTTCTTCTGTCAAGTAATAATAGGCAGACAGCATCCCAGTGCTTTATTTATAATGCCCACCTTTAGAAAGGACGAGAATGGAGACTGTGAGAGACAATGCTGCACCTGAAGTAAAATAGTTTCCTGTTCACTGCAGACCTTGATAATCAATATAAAGAAGGAAAACCAGAAACCATTTATAAGGCCCAAGATTCAATTACTGCAGTTGAGGAATTCTCCCCCTGTACGTGATACTGAATCCTGCTCCTATAGACACACTGGTACATAAAACACACCAATGCTTCACAGCTGCTTGGTGGAAAAGAACTTATCAAATAGTGAACAAACATTCTCTTTTGACAGGTCTAGTGGAAATACTTTTCTCAGTATAAACAGAAAAAGAAATCTTTATGTGCCATTATTATACTCAAGCTATCTATTTCAGCAACTAATAAAAAGAGTTGGCAAAAAGATTATGAATACTGGAAATACTAGAAACACTGTAATTAATTTAGCAGTTGATACTGATGTTACGTATTTAAGTACCATTTCCTTTCCCTTTGCAAACTCCCTTGTCCCAGAACACCTAGCTTTTGCTAGAAGGCTGGTGATGAGGGTCCCCTTCTGTACCAAAACCTCTTCTTGCACAGAAATTGACACATTCAAGCATCAGTTATACACAAGAGGCACATCCATACCTCTGATATACATCCTTCCTGGAAATTTTGTATGATTGTTTAAGCCAGTAACAAAGCAGATGAGGTTTTGTTTTTAGACACTGAACTACCAACTTCCTGCACATTGTGTTATGTAAGCAAAGTCCCTGACAGCCCCCACAGCACCACCCTCCTCATATTTGTATCTTTTCACGTGCTCACTCATGCTGCTCCTGTTTCCATAGACGCATCAGAGAAATATGTGGGCAGATTTGGTTTTCTTGTTTCTCCTTTTCAAGAGCATTTGAACAGCCAACTGGAATTTGACTAAAATAGTAATACAAAAAAAGTCATCCTATGAATCCAAAATCCCGGCTTATGACCTAATCAAGTCCACGGGTCAATTTAAAGTTCCTCACAGAAAAGCAGACTTTCTGCCCTCCCCCGGTTTGCTCTTTCACACTAAATCCAACTCATGATCTCCACAGTTACATGCACCAAAAATATCTGAGCCACCATGTCAGGGTCTCCTCCCCCTGCCATGTAGCCCTGGGAGAGGGGCCCTGAGGGGACAGAGATGGGGTTTCCCTGCCCCTGGTCAGCCTCGTTCCCATTGGTTGTTTTGTGTTTCCCTGCACGGGCAGGGACCCTCGGGTCCCGGGATTGCCTCAGTTCCTCGGCAGAGCCCCGGCCATGGGGCTGGAGAAATAAACATCTCTGAAACAGCTAGCAAGGATCTGTCCATATATATTTCTTTCTATGGGCCTCCTGGTTTAATACATTGTGTTACAGTATCCGTACTGCAACACCACCATAACTCAACTGTAGATCTCCTGAGATTACACCACACTCTCAGGCCCAAACTACACAAGTTTTTGAGTGGCATCAATCTCCAGGTCTGGAAATTTAAGCAAATGGGAAGTCAGGAATGATGTCAGAGAACAAGAGTTTAGTTGGCAGCCATCAATGAAAAGCTGAGCAGCTGCTCGCACGTGTCTTTGCAGTATAACCCTAACTTAGGCTTAGTAACCTAGCACAGAAAGAAGCAGCACAAGCACACACATCATATTATGTGATAAGCAATAAACCCCTTGAGATTACTAAAATGCAAACTGTTCAATTCAGACATGGCATAAGCAAGGCTGATTACCAATACAGTCAGGACCCACCATTGCCAATTACCATGAAGAGCATTATCATAAACATGAAATGACAATGTTCAGTCTAATCATACTTTAATCATGTAAGCACCTAAACATAATTTATGTTCTTAATTATTGAAACTGATAATCTGCGTCTCTGAAACTAATGTAATAAATTAACTATTCTCACTGCCATGCAAGACAGGGGAGTTCTTCAGGTCCTAATCACAGAAGAACCAAATACCACATGACACCCAGTACACAGAGTAGAGCTGGAAAACAAACCTCACAAGTCTCAACTCTAACAAAGTATTTTTAACATGCTTTACCTCCCTGCCAGTTGCCAATACCTTTCTCTCAACTGGCAATTACATGAATGCTGAGACCTGTCTTGCTCATTGTACCAGATCTGAACACCAAAGAATCAGGTTGCACGAAAACTACCATCTAACCACAAAACTGCTTATTCACAAATCTTGAGGAATAAGAAGGTAAAATCAACAGCTTGCATCTGCAAGTAGTGAGTAAGGTATTGAATTCATAGTGCTATACCATTTGTGAATAAAATTATGCAAAATTATGCAAAACCATAAAGGAAATGTAAAGCCTCTGAGACAGTGAGAAGTAGTTCATACACTGAGAGTATGGCTTCAAGATTATATTAAGCTCCAGCTAATCCTGACTGCACAGGCATTTCAGATATAAAAGGCCATAAATATTTTTCCTGCTGACAGAAGCAGCTGTACTGTGTCAGAGATTAAAGCAGTAGGGAACATGAGGGAGAAACACCAGAGCCCTGATACACTCAGCGTGGACCCCACAGCCTGGCTCCCCAGTGTCACACTAGCTGAGACAATGGTCAGGAGTCTTCCTGGACTATGTACTGACTGCAGTTCCTGCCTCTGTTCCCATGAGCAAGAAAAAATGCCGTTAACAAAGACTTTGGAGTCAAAGAAAAGAAGTGCCACGGCCATTTCTCTCACAAGGCCCAAAGGGAAAGGCTGAGGACAGCATGGACCTGGAAGTCCCTGCCCTCCTAAGGAAGGAGAGGGGTCATACAGGACATCTGGGATGCATCTGCACAGGTACAAAGGGCAAAAGAGGAACTGGGTGCAGAAACACTGATACAAACAGCCAATGAAAGTACATGTGTGAAGGCATTTAAACAATGAAAGTACTGCAGGGATTCCAAGATAGGTCTGCAGCAGTTGTAAACTGGCCGAGCTGCCAAAGGTTTACACTGGAGCTCCCACCAGACTATAACAATTCATGTGGAAATGGCATTGTGAGGAGCTCACCTCCCTCTTTCATACACACCAGCTTGGTTTCTATTGATTTTATGACTCTGTGCCATGACGTGGATGAGACCCCTGGCAACACAGAAGGTTTATAGGAAGTAGATAACAAACCCTATAACCACTATAAAAAATACAAATGGCAAAGAGAATAATCTCATCCTGCATGGGTGAGACAAACATGTAACACCTAAATTTATCCTTGCCTAATCCACTAGATAGAAACTTATATCCGCTTAACAAAGTGAACTATTTAATGCCACCCCATTTGCTCAGATGAACAGGCTTTTTGGCATTAGATTTATTTACAATCTTTGGTCTTTTTTTCACATATATCAGTGACAGTTTACATTTATGAACATATTGCATCTCCTTTAGTGCACAGTATTGTCTTCAATACCTTTAAAATAAAGACTTACATTATTAATCTTTATATATTCCACAGAGATGAAAGCTAGTTCAATTAGCAAGTCATTCCACATCATTCTTTCTAAAATTTTATCACCAGTGCTGGAGTTGATATGCTACTTAATATTAGTTTTTGGTTACTCTGGACATTGTATTATACAATTGCTGAGCCTTAGAGGGATCATAAATGTGACTGGTTTTTTCTTCCCCAATTCTGTATTTCTCATTAGACAAACCAGGAAAAAAACCAGCTCTAATGGCAATGGCTCTCACAGAGCACTATCTCTGATTTTGAGAAGAGCTGCTGTTTCAATGAGCAAGATGTTGACAGAAACAAGTGCACACTGTAACCCATCAAACACCCCTCCCTGTTTCCCTGGCAACACTCAGAGGCCTACACAAAGTGACTGCATCAAGCAGAAGAAAACTTAGAAGAGAGGAATCATTTCTGCACTTCAGCATCATGTCACTACTATATTTGACAGTAAACAAATCCCACAGAGATCAAGAACACAATTGGAACAAGTGGAAACAGAGTACAAATGTATCCCCGAAAGTCTGAATGAGAAAGGGGAGCAGCCATGGCTTAGCAGTGCTGAGCTTTGCTCTCAGTTACAAACTGTAAACCTGTGAAAGAAAGAAAGAACACTAAAATACAGCCATAAGAATACTAGCCTGATTTTTGACTTCACTGTTCTCTTTGATGCTCATCACAGCATGGATGGGTACAGTACAGTACAGTACAGATGGGTTTGGCTCATTTTCCCTTTCAGCCTTTAGACATATGGCTCAAACTGATGCTTCTTTGCTTAAGTAACTGTCCATACTATCTATGTCTCCTAATCAACCTGATCAGAGCACAGCACTGCTGACAGGTGCTGGTTTCCCACCCAAACATGGCGGGATGCTTAGCCCTCTCCCTTTGGTTCTAGAGTCTCTCTAGTCTGGTCTTGTTAAACAAAAGCGCTGTGAAAAACTTCTCACTCACCCTTTTCATTCTTGGGGACCCAAGAACAGGCAACTGGGGGTGGCTGCTGTTGCTGTGGCACCAAACTGGCATTTGCCTCAGCACAAACCACAATTTACAACCCATCAACAATTTGCATAAAGTGCTGCAAACTCATAACATGTGCCAGAAGTATGAGAAACTAAAACTCTGGCCAGTATATTTGACTTTTGTTCCTATAGTCCCATTTAAAAGGCAGTGAAATACACATATTCACAGCGATTTTATCTACGCATGGATGACTTGCAAGGCAAAGTTGACTTCTGATTCTTCTAGAAGGGAAATACTGAACATTTTTGGTAAGAAGTTACAAATTTGCCTTTGACTATACTTTTTATATTTTTGGAAAGTATATTTATAATATTTCATCAATATGACATATTAAAAGCAAGATATATTCACTGTGCTTTCACCCATCGTCTTTCTCATTGTAAAAGTACATTTTACTTTCTTGATGCCCTCTTTCCACATATTCAGTCCAACTGGGAATCTGAAGAGGTCCCAGTCAATTGGAAGGTGGCAAACATTGTCCCAAGGCAAGAAGGATGACCGTGGTAGCTACATGCCTGTCAGTCTCACTTCAGTGTCTGGTAAAGTTACAAGGGTTATTCTGGAGCTAGTGAAAAAGACCTGAAAGACAACACGGTCATTGGTCCCAGCCAGAACAAGTTCATGAAGTTAAAGTCCTGTTTAAGAAACTTAATTTCCTTTTACAACAAAGTAACCCAGGTAGTTGATCAGGGGAAGTTGATGTAAATGTGGATTTCACTAAAGCTACTGATCTGAGGCCTCTCACAGGATCCTTCTGGACAAAATGTCTGGCACACAGCTGGATAAACACAGGTAAACTGGCTCACAGGTCAGGCACAAAGGGTTATTTATAGTGAATAGGTTGGTGACATCAGACATGCGGACCTGTCATTAGTGCGGTTTCCGGGGGGCCCATTTTAGGCTCAGTTCTCTTCAGTGTCTTCATAAATGACTTCAAGGAATACTAAATAACTTTGCCAATGACACTAAATTGGGATGAGCTGTCAACTCCCTTGAAGGCAGAGAGACCCTGCAGAGAAAACCTTGACAAATTACAGGGCTGGGCAATCGCCAACCACAGGAAGCTTAACAAGGGCAAGTGCTGGATTCTGCTCCTGGGACAGGGCATCCCTGTGTGTACAGACAGACTGAGCAGAGACACTGGTGAGCAGCGACACAGAAAGAGATCTGGGGATCCTGGTCAATGGCAAGTTTAGTACAGGTCAGCACTACCCTGGCAGCCAGGAGGGCCAACCGTGTCCTGGGGGGCATCAGGCACAGCATCACCAGCCAGGTGAGGGAGGTGAATTTCTTACACAAGTACACAGGTTTCTTACACAAGTAAATCAAAACCAAGAATATACAACTTTCTGTTCACACTGAAAATATTCCCCTGTTCTTATATTAATTCAACTTTTCTATACTACACAGAATGTATCTGTGCTTCTTCTGCACATGGACTAACTGGGCTGAAGAGAACAGCAATAGCCTACCAGAAACAATACATGGATTTACTAGGGAAAAAACTCTATCTCATATTTTTCTGCCAACAGTTCTACAGAAGAAAATTAACACTTCACACTTTTGGCACACATAACTAACTGCTTCCACAAAAACTGTCCATTTGGGATGCCAGAGAGTCATACAGACCTTCAAGCAAGACCAACGCTAACACATAAAACAGGACTTTGACTAATTTGCTGAGAGAAAAGCGACCTGACAAACATGCTGTTTTTTCCTGAAGACTGAGAATGTGAAACGTTTAGTGGTTATTACTGCAGGAAGCAAACACAAGTGGTAATTGCACTCCACTAGGAAACAATATTAGAATCATAGAAATAAAGGACTCTGCCAAACAGCTGAGACTTCAATCCTTCTTCATGTTCATAACTAAAAGAATTCAGTCTACTGTTGGTGCTACGGGACAACAACAGAACAAGACAAGAGCACATCAAAGATGGGGCAGTATAGCAGAATACACTCTAGGAAAACTTTCCTGCTTTCCCCCACACACCCTCAGGCCACACAGTTTCTCCAATCAAAATAAAAAGGGCTTAAAACAAAAAAAAAGACATAAACTTAATAGCCCCTAAATGTGTTCTCCAGAATTCAGAGACAAAAGACTGCTATACAAAGCTCAATGGGGTAGAAAACTGCCCATTGATGATTTTGCCAAGTGAAAACCAAGTTCACAAAGCCCTTGCTTTTCATCTTAGAACAGTACTAAAGCATGCTTTTGATTTATACATACTCATAAAACCTTTCAACCTTTCAGCTGCATATTACAGACTGTACAAGATTAATTCAAATTCAGCTATTAATTCAGCACCCAAAGTAAAGTTTGCATCTTTAATCTATACTGCCTTTTCTTGCAATGTCACAGAAAACTGGAAGCACCAATTGCATTTAGTCAATAATAAACAGCAAGATACAATTGTGACAGCTACCTCCTCACAGAAAAGGTTTTGGTAGAGAAAAAAGTGCCATGATAAGGGAAATGTAACTAATAACCCATAATCCTCACAAGAACACAACCTGAATCCATCAAGAATCCTTGCTAATCACAGCAGTAATGTCAGAATACCAACCTTACAGGAATCACGTATTCAACCTGGCATGTGGCAGATACAAACCAGCTTTCCTCAGTCTTCCAGAAATGCAAGAGGTAATCCCTCTACTACTTCATGATTTTACACAGAATCACCATTATTCTGTATATCTTCAGTACACACAAATTGGATGTGTAAGCTGAAAATCAGGTCTGAGAAATGGTTTTATGTCTCAGGATTTTGCCTGCAGCATTCCAAACTGTTCTTGACCACAAGATTTTATTAATACCACATACTATGAGGCCATTGGGATTTCATGGTATATTTTGAAAACAGAGGGAGACATAAATTTATGATGACTGCAAAGATATGAAGTTTCAAGCAGAGTAGACAGTATTTCTCTGTTAGTAATTTGCAACTTGTAGTAAACACCCAGTAGTTTCACCAATGAAGTGATACTACCATATTAAAGACCATGTCACCAACTATAAAATGCAGCAACTTTGTGGGTGCAAATAGAAAGCAGCACCGAACCAGTACCCAGTCTTACCAGACTTCCCTTCTGCAGGAAGGCTGTACTTTCTGAGTTTCTGTAATCTTTAGCAGACAACTTAAACTGAAACTAAGGAGACAACTCTACAGAACAGCTAACACAATTAGGTGTGTATTCAAACTTGTCCATAAGGGCCAGTTCAAACAATTCTGCATCCAGAGTAACAGCTAGAGCAAACACAGTAGTATATGCAAAAAGCAAGGCTATGCTGTTCCTCTTTCATTATTGTTTATATTTAATTTAGTTGGATCATTTGGCAGAAAGGTTTGATTAAACCTGAGGGAGGTTTTTTCAGTATATGCTTCAAATCCTTTTTATTTCTTATCTTTTGATCCTTTTTATTAAAAGACTGAATTAATATAACAGAGCTTACAAAGAGAAAGATTAGTTCAGCTCACATTTTACCTGTTGAGTACCATTTAACCTGAAGGTTGATTTACAAATGATGTACAAAGTAATTTCTTTTTTTGTGCGTGATATTGTCACCAAACATGATGAAGCTGAAAAACCTCAAAAGCCAGGAGGTTCAAGTAAGTTCTACAGGACTGTTTCGTCAGGAGTTTTTGTTTCTCCCCTCATGCTTTTCTTCCCCATCTGACCTTACTGACATGCAAGGATTTGGTCTTATCAGCTGTGAAACTGCTGCACAAAATCATAATAGGAATATTCAACAATCTGTTCCTCCCACACTTACCTACAAAAGGGATCCCCAATTCTAAGAAATACACTTCTTTATATAGTCCTCTCAGGGTTATGCATACAGCATCTGGTAAGTTATAATATAAAGGCCTTAATCTCATTCTCTAAGTAGTCCATTAATGCTTAAAAGGAGTTACAAGAATTAAGTCATCCTTGAAATAAAGACATAACTGTCTGTAAAATTTTCTGTAGCTATTTACAAAGGGAGGAGTAAAAAGACCTGACAAGAACCATCCTGGAGACTACAGGGGGTAGTAAATGCTGCACTCTGATGGTGTAGCATTTATGCCTCCTTACAGCACAACTGTGGGAAAATTCATGAAGCCAAGGGTGCACTATTAAATAAATGTAGTGTGAAATAATGCCTAGAGCTAGCACTGAAATCCATGTGAATTATAATCCATGAATAGGAATCAAATTACAATCTAGAGATATTAAGTGCATTTAATATTACAATATTTAGGCAAAAAATAGGATATAAAAAGAACTCCTTACATGTGAAAGTCTAGCTAACAAGTAAAGTCTTAAACTTCATACATCTCTTGAGGGCAGTTGGCAGACTTGTAGGGGGGATTAACTAGCACAGAAGAATTTGCAAACTTCAGATCTTGAGGTCATTTTTGGAGAGAGGCTAGGAGGAAATTACCTATTAACATATTGTTTTGAAAACTTTCATTAAGGTTTTTTTCTGAAGCACTAGTTTGAAGGACAAGATACCATGGGCTTGAGAAAAGTGAGTAAATTCTACCCTGCAATAACCACTTGTGTCCAGAGTCTTAATCACAGCAACAGGGTGGCTTGGTCATCTTTGTTGAGAGAAACTTCCTTGCTTTAACTATGGGATGAAGAACATAGGCAGAACCAGCTACCACGGGACCACTGGCGCACCACACCAAACCCACCTTTTTGCACGTCTGCACCCTCTCATGCTTTAGAACTCTTTACTCATTCATGCATAAAATTCTAAACTATGACAAATACAAGTAATTCATGTCACAAGGCAGAAGCCTGGCTGTCACTTTTTGCATTCTCAGTTTCCAAAGAAAGAGGCTCTACTACTCTTCATGTTACAGAAATCTTCATGCACAAAATGCTTTCCTGTTTTCAGTAGCCCATTGAATTTCAAATATGGATTTTAACAAAGTAGTCTGTAAAAGTCAGTAACTCCTGTCACTTACTTGGCTTAGAGTTAATGATGACATTTTCAGCAGAGTGCTGGGGTGGGAACCTGCAGTTCTCTCCTTGGCCCTCACTGCTGCCATACTCTATGACGTCCACTTGTCCCAGCGGTACGCTCCACTTCAATAAGTACCTCTGGCCAGTTGTCATGGTGCCACTGCTTTCATAGGAAGAGCTGGAAGATGCACAAATTATTATTGCAACAAGCAACTGTGTTTCATGGCATGCTATTTATTATTTTAGCTTCTAAAATCTGCTGTTTATCAGCTTGAGTACAGTGCACAACTTGAAAGAAATACATGCACCGGGCTGACTTTTGTGACTTCAGAGTTAGGCCAGCAGCTCATGCTGGTCATCTAGACTGTATGCGAAGAAAGACCTGTCATCTGTAAAAATATCTATCTTTTGCAAACTCAAACATCCCAGGTGCCTAGGGACCACTAGTTGCAGACGAATTTTCCATGGCTTGCAAAAGATACAGCCTTTTACAGAGGACATGACCCTCACAGGGTCAGACACTTGGCATGATCATAAACTCTCCACATGGAAAACAAAAGCAGACTGCACTTTGCTGCTTCAAGTACAAGTACAGAAAGTCCAAGACTTTACTGGTATGAAAGAAGATCAAATATGAATAGTTAAAAACAATATCCAAGTGTTACTAAGAAACTAAAGAATTTGTAAAGGCAAGGATCACAGGATAATTGACATGAGCTTGTTCATCTTCTGAACATTACATGGTACTTCTCAGTCACTAACATGAGACCAAGCAATCACACACTTAGAAATACATGTACAGGATTCATACTTCAGTAATGAATTAAGATATCAACCCACATTATGCTTAAGAAAAGCTGTTCTTGGAAGATTTTAATGATCCACATTTTCTTTGTCAGAATGTACCATCACATAAAGCAATTTATGACACAAGCAACATATGAATGTGAACACAACCTTGGCGTACACAGACATTTAGTAACATTAATAATTACAGCCAACAAAAGCACAGAAGGAGCTTTGAAAAAATGCTTTTTTCAAAGCAATTCACCTTTAATCTTTCAATGCTTGGTCTCAGAGATAACAACCCTTCCCCACGTGGAACTTTTTTAGCCACTTCCAGGTTTGTTCTGGCAACCTGCATTAACTTTATGGGTTTTGTTTTGTATATTTGTTGAGGGTTGTTCATTTTGCAGAGGGTGGGATTTAATTTACTAATTGTGTCAAGTTACAAATCTCTGTGTGTTACAGTCTGAATTTAAGGAAGAAGAGAAAAAAGTCTTACCCTGACATGCCTGTATTCCACTAAGCACTAATACACAGCAATAACTAGACACTACAGAGCACTTCTATCTGTAATCTCCAACTGCTACAATTTTCTTACAAATTTACTCTAAAACTTCCAAATACCAGCCAGCAATTCAGAGGACTATAACAAAGTTAGTTATCCATTTATTATGACTACTCCTAGAAATCATTAGCCACCGTAAATACAACAATACAAAGGCAATTCAAAAAGTGTCACTTTTTTCCAGCTGAAGTTCAAATGATCATCTAAAAAATATAAATTAAATCTTACCGAATATTTACTGTTGCACACATCAGCACATCATTTAACATGAAAAGTCGCCGTTCTTTGGTTTTGATAATTTCTCCTTTGTCGTTATAAACGGTCTCAACCATATCATCAGTCCGTATGAGGTATCTGTTTCCGCTGCTGAGTAGCTGGATTTTGAAAACAATCAGCACTGTATATTATACACTGTACATCCAACAGCGGGAGCACAAAAAACAAAAACAATGGGTTATTACTTGCCATCCTAGCACAAGTGATTGCAGGTGGATTTGCCAAGGGAATCTTTATTAGTCTGCTTTTCATTTAGAGAAACAGTAACTTTTGCTGTCATCAACGTGGACTGAAGGGGCTTTGCATCTTAATGCAGACCACAGCTGCTCTGGGAATCTTCCACACTGATAAAGGTTTCTTGGCGAAAAAAATGATACTTCCCACAATTTCTGTGATTTCCTTCCCTTGTCCCTTCTTTCATAGTCCACTGAAGACCTACACATAATTCCAGCTGCCCAAAGTGGGAGGCCGGAATGTGAGGAAAAAGTGTGCTCAGACTGCTCTGCCCCCCTGGCTCACACAGCTGAGGAGCACAGATGGCAGGGTGCCACAGACTGTGGAGAAGATGACATGTCCAAGAGATTCATAGCACGTAAATTGCTTGTGACATTTGCCTTCAAGGGCTGATGATCAGCACTGTGCAAGCGTGAACTAATCCCTTACATGTCAAACACACCTCCTTCACCACCTATTTCACCCTAGCTGGCATTGTTCCAAAACTGTATACGCAAATATACAGGCCCAGGAGGGCCAACCATGTTCTGGGGGGCATCAGGCACAGCATCGCCACCCAGGCAAAGGAGGGGATTGTCCCACTCTGCTCTGCACTGTCCTCACCTGAATATTGTGTGCAGTTTTGGGTGCCACAATGTAAGAAAGATATTAAGCTATTAGAGAATGTCCAAAGGCGGTCCTCAAGGATGGTGAAGGGCCTTGAGGAGAAGCCGTATGACGAGTGACTGAGGTCACTTGGTCTGTTCAGTCTGGAGAAGAGGAGACTGAGGGGGACCTCACTGCACTTTACAACTTCCTTGTGAGGGGAGGGTTCTTCACCCAGAGGGTGGCTGGGCACTGGAACAGGCCCCCCAGAGTAGTGGTCAAAGCCCTAAGTCTGACAGAGCTCAAGAAGCGTTTGGACAATACTCTCAGGCACTTTGTGTGACTCTTGGGGGTGACCTTGTGCAGAGACAGGAGTCAGACTCAGTGATCCTGATGGGTCCTTTCCAACTCAGCTGATTCTGTGATATTAACACACAAGGCCTGAAGGACCCTGTGAGATTTGGAGTGACTACCCACGTATATATCAATAAATGCCCCACTGCATAACACACAAAATCTTACAGTCAATATCAACTGACAAAAGGTAACCTGGGCCACCTCTTCAAGAGTGCATTCTGTGTCTTGGAACTATTTGCAGATGATTAGTAGCTGCTTCAAGAAGCAGGACTATGACAACTAGAAATGAAAGTAAAATGTCTGAATCCATCTTCTGATGCACTTGGAATGGAAATACTGTTCCAGTATGACAATACATTCTTGGTAAATAGCTTAAAACAAGCATGTTCTGGTTGATTATTGCTTTCCTAAAAGCTATGCTTTTATGCATAACCAAAAAACCCCCATTCCTTCAGCGCATCCCCATTACTTTATCTCAGAAAGAGTTCACAGGATAATAATCTGTAACTTCACAGAAGCAGTAATTGAAGCATTTATACCCCACTTCATGGAAAAGAAGGAATCATTTATGATACAAATAAAACAAGCACACATATATCCACAGTACAGATAGCTACTAATAAACTCAAATAAAAAAGATTGTTCCTTCCTTCTTACTGAATGTCTTTTACAATTCTTTTTAGAAATTTCTATTGTGCAATGCAAATATATGAATGAAATAGACTGGGATTTTCCTTAAAACAAGGAATATGTTGGACCCATTCGATAGCACATCTTGAAATGCTTTATAGTTGGAAGCACTGCTGTATGAGGACGTGGTCCCTTTCTTTACACAGAAGTAATTCCTTACTTCTAGGATAAATTAAAAGCTGAATTTTTCCATGCAGAAAATGTGCATGAGACTTTACTACATATTATTATTTCCTACGCTGCCACAGAACACCAACACTGCTGAGGCTAGTTCAGTGTGTTGCCCATTCCAGCACACAGCGGTGTAACTGATGAGCCTGTTCAGTCCCAGAGGTGGGTGACATCTCACATTTACCACTAGAATGACCCCATGTGGTTGAGCTCTACAGAAAAACAAACAATATAGGTGTCTCTTTGGTTTCTGCGGTAGAGATTGCTCAAGGCCCAGAAACTGACTCTTCCATTTCCGTTATGCCTTCCTACTTTCCTTACCTTGTTCAGGTAACGTTCATTCATTGCTTTTGCTATTTGTTTTATTTCACAGCGCTGATCTGCATCCCTTTTCCTTTCATTTAACTTCTCTGCCAGTGTCTCAAGTTCTGTAAGAGCCATCTGTAGAGGTAATCTGTCAGGATGCCCTTTATTAGTGTTCTTCAGCATATCCTGAGGGATAGTTACAAAACAAAACAAAAATCAGATTTACTTTCAAAGTCAGGTTCCAAAAATTACAGGATGTACAGTTACAACTACATTCTTTACTTGAGTACTACTAAAGGATAAGACCAATAAACACCTAATGAATATTCAGACAACACACTGCTTACCTTCCTGAACATCTTAGTAATTCTTAAAAATATACTGAATGGGACCATATACAGCTTATTTAAAGAACAAAATTACAGAGAAGAGACAATATGAAACAATCTGGCAATCAGTATTATACTATAATATGTATGTATCTGTGAACAATGATTTAAAATGAAACTTTTCTGATACTGTCATAATAATATTGTATTATACTTATTACTGTTATTATTCCTTGTTAAAACATGGACAGCATACTCATCCTAAAGTAGGAAACATTACTTCATTAAGGTCACAACAGCTCCTCCAAGTCTTTCTCTTTTGTAGGCATACAGAAGGAACAATTTGAATTATAGCTCGTCTCCATTCCCGGAGCACTTAAAAATCCCTATATATTCACTCTGTCTTCCTGCCACAATAAACTTCATCATTCATTCCTACTCCCTCAAAAACTCTGACCACATGCTTCCCCCACAACTAGTTCTGCTCCTTTACCCACAGTAATTCCCAGACCTGCATCCCAAAGCTGTCCTCCTCTGCGCACCTGCAAACACAGCTAGCACATGGTGGTTACTGGGGTAAATGTGCTGCGGTCTGGAAGGAGTCACAGAGTAAATTTGTCTGGAGCAGGTCTATACTGGGGAACTGTGCTCCTCCTGCAGCTTAACTACCTGTTGAGATGAGACCCAAGGACTCCCTGTCAAATCTGCAGTTTCCATGGGAAGAGAAACAAGATGCTGCAGGTCTGAAGGAAGCTGCAACATACTCAAGCAGGTCCTGTGAGCCAAGTAGTCATAGAGTGTACTGTTGTTCTGCATCTCACGTATATTTCTAAACTATCCAAGGCACAAATTTAATCCTCTTGGTTTTTTCTTAAGTGGAAAGTAATGCCACTAAGTTCCTAGCCATGTTTTGAAGTCTTATTAGCTAACAAACTGATATGAACAAGTAGCATATTTGAACTACACCTTTACTAAAAAATTATTTATAAGCGGTATCTTTCTTAGCAAGTAATCTATAGTAAATCTAGTTTACTACGATTTTCCTGCAGTGCCCTAACTGCCCATCCCTGCAATCAGACTATGAGATCAGCATGTTTAATACACTGAAATTTTTTCTTTATTTCCCCATGATCTAGCGGTCACTTCCACTGCAGCATGCTCCTCTAGCAGAAGACAGCTACCATGTAATCCCAAAGGTAAACCATGCAAGAATGTAGCAGGAGCCTCCCTTTGGTAAACATTATTTACCTGCAATAGTAGGATGAACTGTGGAAAACGCTGGATAGGTTTCATCATTAAACCATACAGTGTAATGCGATCAGGGCTTGACTCCTGACACTGCTGCAATGCAGGAAAGACACATTTACTACCATGAGCACATTTCCACCAGTTACAGAATGAAAGGAAAACCTTTCCTAAAATTTCTTCTATATTGCTTACATTAATTATAATAGGAAGACTGTAAAGATTCCATTTACTATCAAGATTTAATTTAAAAATATTAAATCTTTTAAAAAAACCCATCACTATTAAAATGATGGCCTGTTACTGAACTGAAATCTCCTCCTTAAATAAATACCGCTGGGCTAAAGCCACACCAGCAATGCAGCATCTATAAATCTAAAAACCTACCTATAGGTTTTTAAGAGGAAATCTAAGAAAAACATCATAATCTCAGTCCTATGCGAACAGAGCTTTTGATCTTCTTTATTAGAAAAAACTAAGGAAAAAGATGTTGATTTATATTCGGAAAGAAAAATGTTAGAATCCCTTATTTCAGTTACTAGGAATGGCAGATAAAACCAGACAACTTTCTTTTGCATGTGCAAAAAAGCCAGAAATGTCCAGAAATAGGAAGGTTAGAGGAAATATTCAATATTAAAAACAAAGCAAATCAAAATTATATTAAACTGGTGTTGTGCTTAAATTGTTATTTATTGCTACAACTATCAGCTTCACAACAATTTATTCCCGTTGCTATCTCCACAAACATCTGTTTTTTTCCAAACAGCAGTAGTGAAAATTCTGATCTTCATTGCTGGTGAGCAAAAAAAAGGAAAGGTAAAGAAGTGTCATCTGTCATTAGAGTTTGGCTGTGGTTCTGCAAGCAGAACCAGTGTGGCACTGACAAGCAGTGATGAGAGGTGTGGATTACGTCTCTATTGGAAAAACACGCTTTTAACAGTAGAAGTACGATGTGACTACACGTTCACTAGAGTCTGATCTTCATGGTGCTTAAGGCTTCCAGAGTATCATCCTGCATAGAGTTGTCCACATTCCAAGAAGTTGTTAGTTAATTTTAGGATCTGAAGACAAACCTCTGCCACCCTTCTCTAGGCAACCTAAGATTTGCACTAGGCACCCAATTTTAGTGCTTTGTGGACCACTGTAGCAGACCTGACAGGGTGACAGCTCTGAGAGCCACAGCTCAATCCAGAATGCTTGGGGAACGAGACAAGATGAGCTTTCAGACTCTCAGCAATGTCACAGACAGCCCAAAAGCCTTGCAATGGAGTCGGTGTACCCTCTTTAAGTTGTCAACCCTAGGGATTTGTAGCACTTCTACTGCATGTGCCAGGATCTCCATACACATCATCACAAGCATCATATGCAACAGGGCAGTATGCATTCTGCAAAAAAATCACCAATTTCAACCCTAAGCCAGAAACATGATCTTCAAGATACAAGGAAATTGTTGTGGAATGGAAATCCAGCTGTACTGCTTCTCACAATACAATAAACAAATTAGAATTAAAATAAATTCCAAATTAAAAAGTGGCTTCATATGGTGAACTACTATTTGAACCTCACCTGATATGGAAGAATCCTAATGTTTAGCCAAATAAAGTAATGCAAACACCAATAAACTGATTTGAACAACAATAAAACTACTGTGCACTTCAAAATACATCCTAGATCTAACAACACATTACTATGCCAAAAATACAGTACTGGAAGGGAATCCTCTGGGGTCTTTTTGTGCCAAACCCACAAAAAAGACCTTAAGTCCACAAAAACAGTGAGACAATCTACAGTATCAGCAGCCCAGTTTCCTCCCAGCTTATAACTCATACTTTCTTATTTATAGCATATGCACAACTGTTTTAAGATTGAATAAACTAACCTTTAAGAAGTCTAAAAAGGCAGGTTTGGTGGCACAAGATTTCTTGAGAATCCCAACTGCTGTACTGAAGTTGTTTACATATTCACTGTATGCATCCAATACCATAGATTTAGAAAACTGAAAAGAAAAAAGGGCAAATCTTAACTGTAAATACAAAAGACCTCTGCCAGCACAGCCATATAGATTTCTGGCTGTTAGGGACTTGCCTCGCTCAGAACTAAGGGCTTTGCTTGGCCTAGTGGTGAATATACAGAAATACTGATAATACCCAAAATAATCTTTCTGCAGAAGACAGGTCAGAAACAGAAAGATATAACAGCTGTGAATTGCAAGAAATGTATTTACAGAAATTGCTTCATCTTGGCTAGAACACTAGGGCAGAACCTGAGGACTATGGGCAATCAAAGGGCATCCACTGCAATTTGAAGTGGCAGATGAGATCCCCTGATCATCTCACTGCCTGTCTTCCAGGTTAAGTGAATCAGCAAAGTCCCACAGCCTTCACATCCTGACTTCAGCTATTAAGGACTTATCAAAAAAGCAGATAGATTGCGTGGCCTGCAAACAGTCATGGGAATGGTAAGATCACTGCCCATTGCCCTCTTGGTAATTTTATCCCTCTCTTTTGCAGAGCTGGTCTCACTGAGACTACCTAACCTTCAGTCACAACAAGAGAGGTTTGCTTTAAACAACAAATCTTTAGTAACTATTTCATTTTGGGTGAACTGTGATCAGATCCCAGTTCTCTTACAGCAGGCATGAAAAGGGGGTGATTTCCAGCATTTGGGTGGCAACAAAAAAAAGCACTTAAGCCAGAAGGCCGGCAGCCTTTTCCAGCCAAACTTTCAAGGCGAACAATGTCTTTCTATCAACCAAGGCCAGTTCTTGTTTTCTCTAATTTAAAGCAGTAGCTAATTCTGTCCTTTACTGAATGGATTTCCATTAATGATGGGATAGTGTTTTACAGATATTCTTTATCAGTGCCCCATCTCAGTTCAAACTCAGGAATTCAGGACATTACCTACTGTGGTTTCCTTCTACTTGCACACTACTAGGTATGACTACACATTTTTTAAGAGATGCTGAGCCTCAGTCTCACCTTCATTTTGGTGGGTTTGTGAATCTCTAATTTCTCATAAACTGTTTACTTAAATGTCTGAAAGATTAATCAAAGCCTGAAAACTTCGCTCACAGTCCTTTCACATCTGCCAACCAAGCGGAAGACACGTGTTGGTGTCAGTTTCCTTATCAGGATAGTACATACATTCTCCTGACAGTTGCCACAGGCATTGGAGAATATGGGAATAAAGGAGCTAAGTTAGAAAGATAGGGAGATGGAAAAACAAGACTAAAAAAAAACCAGATTATCTGTTCTGACACATTTGCTTACTGAAGCAACAAAGACATCACCGATCATTTCAACAGAGTCCCACTCAGATACACGACTCGCCAGTGCAATCTGAAACATTGAATGGCACTGAAGAATTTCCTTAATTCGATAAAAGACCATTTTAAGTTTTCTTTCACTCAGTAATTTTGGTTCCATATCTGAAAGGGGCTTCTCATATTGCTGTGGGGGAAAGAAAAAAGCAAACTGATTTAAACAAACAAAAAAATGGACTTCTACAAGCAGAAAAACCAACTTATGCAGCAGTATCCACACACAAAATCACAGAACATTTGGCATGAAGCATCTGCAGCAAAATCTGTGTCAGTCATATGACAGATTCTTTAATGATCTTTAATGATTCTTTTTCAAATATTCAAAATTTTAAAAGGCAAAAGATATTAAGGTACCTCCAGGATTCTTTTGAGAGCATCCACGTAATTCTTCTCACTATCAACTACAGAGCCCAAAATATACCTTCTCACAACCTGTTGAAACAACAAAGTTTTGTCCAAAGTTCAAATCAAGTAACACATTCATCATAGTTGGAAATGGTGATGATAAAATTCTCACATTAATAAAACAAAAGAAATACAAAGCAACTTCAGTACTGGAACTATAATAAAATACTGTACCTCTTCAAAAGTAATTAAATTAACTATTACTCTAAAACTACTTACTTTAAAGAACACAACAATTTTTGTATCAATATCTGCAATTTTTTTCTGACTGTAGTAATTTCAACCTTTACTTTTGAAACTTGTGTTTTGACTTTGGCTTTTAACAATGCTCTCAGGCACCTAATGCAATTTTAAGGGCTGTCCTGTGCAGGGCCAGGAGCTGGACTTCAATGATCCTATTGATCTTCCAAATCAGGATATTCTATAATCCTATGCACCTTAAATGTATATATGTAGGCATTAATGGAAACAATCACAGGTATAAGATGATGTTGACTACTTCAGTGATTTGCTACAACAAAAATAGGTAACAAGTTTTCAAAAACCACTCCTAAATTTTATTTTTTAATAGGTTTCATAAATTTATTAGAAGCAACATGAAGGGCAAACAAGCAAATACTAATTGCCTTTTAAAGTTAAGGCCATATAAACTGTACCACTGAGAAACTATCCAAGTCAGCATTCTCTTTTGGGCATTACCGTGCATAAGTGAAAACCCCCGTCTCATCTATATTTATGTGTATTGACAGAGTTGTAAGAGATTCAGGAAATGCTACCATATTTCATGTTAATAAACTACAGGCTATTTATCACACCTCCTTCTCCACCTTCTGCTCCTGTAATTCAGCTGAAATGAATGTGCGGGTGGCAGGACAGGAAGGACTGGAGAACTGATCTGGTTTAGAATTCAAGCTTCTTGACATCAATTAGATTTCTTGTTTGTTATAAGGATTTGTTTTCACCCAAATCCATTTCCTAATCCAGCTCATCCCAGAGTTTTCCAAAGGGGAACTATGAGGGAGAAGGCAGCACAGGGGTAGGATCAAACCACTTTCTGTAACTACAAGAGAAGGCAAAACTGCTCATTTTGCTATTTTAAGATAGCCTAAATGACCATGAAGCTCAAATCTCAGGCTTGCTTCTTTCTGCTCCAGAACCCCACAGCCTCCTGCCTCCTTCACCATGACTGCCTTTAAATTCTCCACACTTGTACTTTGCATTATTAAATATAGGTTATGTGAGAATTTTCTTTCAAGTACTGGCATTTCAAAGGAGGACCTCAAAATTAACTGAGGCTTTGCTTGAAGATATATACAGCAAAATTAGTTGTGCCTAATCTGTGTTTAGAATGGATTTAGCAGTGTCTTATTTGGAATAGTGGATCATCTTTTCTGGTGAAGAATACTAATCCTACTTTTAGTCACAGTTCATTCTTCTGAAAAGAATAAATATCTGTAGAAATAAAAATTTCAAGCTATATAATACACAAAACGAATACTTAATAATGGCTTCAGGTTATTGCAATAGATATGAGCCCCAGCCCCAGTACTTGCAGGCACCAGGATTTAAACAGAAGCCATCATGCCACCTGCTGTTTGAAGCCAGCACGTCCCCAGAGCAGTTCTGCTGTGACCGGACAGCTGGGCTGGAAGGGGTCCTGGCCTGGTGCACCCAGGACTGTGACCCCCTCCCATAGCCAGGCCTATGCTGGCCCCCTCCAAGCTGCTCCGCTGCTCCTGTGCACCCCAGCCCACCAGAGCCCTGCTGACCAGCAGCCAACCTCCCACACACAGCTGCTGCACCCCTCCAGTTCAGCATCACCTCCAGATGCACACTGCAGCTGCCATCCAGATTACTCACACAGCCTTTAAATGCCACAGGCCCCTGACTGCTCCTGAGGGACAGCACTACCACTGACCATCCGCTGCACTCTGTACCATGGACTACACTGAGCGTGACGTCCTCATCTGTTTCCCACCCACCATTTTAGTCCACCCATACAGACTGTACCTAACCCGCAAGAGTGCAGGAATACTACAGGAGACAGCTGAAAGCCCTTTTAAAGGCAGAGGTAAGTGACACACTTTGCTCCCCTCTGCCCACAAGCCAGTCTCCTCAAAGGCGCTCAAGGCACAAACGGACTCTGGTCCATCTATACTGATTTTTCCCTCCTGTCCTACTGAACCCAGACATAGCAGCCAAAAGCATGTGCTCCATCACTTTTGTTGGGAGTGAGGTCAGGCCAGACTCATTCCTCCTTCTTGTGGGTAAGAGTGTGACACTTTTTCCCAGTCTTCTGATCACTGTGATTTTAGATGACTGAGAAAGGCCTTACCTGCAGCATCCTTAAATCCATCCCATCTGGTCCCACAGACACCTGTATGCCCAAATGGCCTCAGTTCCCCCAGTTGCAGATCAGGCTTTGCTCCAGCAGAACTGCCTCTGGGCTCATGGGCTGAGTCCTGAGGACAAGCCTCACCAGTAAAACCTGAGGCAAAGGTAGCACAGTCTTTGACTCTTTCTCACTAGGTCTGTGCCCCACCAAGCAGTGTGTCATGTTGTTATCAGCTTCTGTTCGCTGCCAATGTACAGGTAAGAAACTCCTCACGGTTACCCCTCACACCTCACTAGCTCCAGCTGAGCTCTGGCTTTCCTAACTCCATTCCTGCCCACTTGGACAGCTCCTCCTGCGCAGATGAGCAATATATGTCATGACTTACACAACTATTATTAGTTTGTTCCAAACTATAAGCACTCTGGGGTTTTTTTGCAAAAGAGTAAACTTATTTATACAACACTACCCCAGTGAAACTCAAATTCCTATCTGAAAGAAGGAAAGAGCATCCAGACTGATGCTGAAATTTCACATTACAATAAAATCTTACAGTAATGGAAAACAGTTTGGTAGTTACATTGTTACAAGATTAGCACTTCACTGTGTTAAACACCAGAGAAAAGTAAACCTCGCCCAAGTAAAAGGTAAAACAAACAAAAAAACCCCTGAAAATATACAGCCCTCTCCTCAACTGCCCCTTAAGCTTGTTTTTTGCTCATTTTCTGAAGGTACTGACCAACTAACTCATGACTTGACACCACAAGAAGCTAAAAACTCTCAATACAGTAACATGAACCCACAGGATTTATTTTCAGCCAAAATTTCTTAACTGATGGTGATTTCAGTATTTTTTAAGTGATTTCCACAGTCACCATACAGTTTGAGGTGGAGAACAGCAAAATGTATTCTTCTGTAGACTTGATTTTATGGGAGATTATTTTTTTTAACCAAGAAAAACCTTTAGATTCAAAGAGCATACAGGACATTCTCTAGACTTTAAATGGAAATCCCAGAGCACCTGGAGCAACATCTTCTGAGTCAATAAAAATGCTTTAACTCTCTTCTTTTTTTAACTCAAAATCATCACATTTAGCTTAAATGTTCAGATAGTGAAACAATATAGTTCTTATAGATAATTTCATAATGCACGCCAGCATTTCACATCTCTGGGTGAACTCAGGATTGATGAAACTATATGCACACACACCAATTCTCAAAAAACTACTTTCTCAGTTCTGAATTTGATGTTCACTTAAGTAAAATGCCAATATGTTTGAAGACCAAAGGCACCTAAGAGCCACGGGTGTAGAGCAGAAGGGAAGAAAAAAGAGGCAGAAGACCATATTTCCCAAAGCTTACTACCTGCTGCTGTGATAATCCTTCAGGCATAGGAGTCATAATTGCTTCGGTATGCATACAGTCCACATCAATAAATAAATTTAGCTCTTCTTCTTCCAGACATGATGATCTGTGATCTACAAATAAATAACCAAAATGTCAGCTTCTACATGTGGATTGAAAGAAGAAAAAAGAAAAAAAAAAAAAAAAAAAAAAGCAAAGACCCTATCATCCAAGCACAGTGATTATAAATTTTCACTTACCAAACAAAAGAAATTTCCCAGCACTTCTGTATCATCTGTGAAATCACATAAATACCACCACCAATAGGCTCTCTAATACAGAACATCCTTCAAAAGCATCCTAATATCCCACAGCTGGACACAGCCTAAGCATCTTTTGTTTGACCTCTACTCCCTTCTCTCAGCCAGGAGAATGGGGCTGTCCAGAGGGCAGGACATGACAATGAGGATTAAAGCACTGCAGCTCCAGGGCCAGCAGTTTTAAAATAAATGATCTCTGGGAAAAAACTGAAGACACCCATAATATGATCCAGCTAAAAAAATTCCATACACCCTTCCACAACTGAACTAAAGTAGCCAAATTCACCAAAATGTTTGCTTCCATCAGCAAGGAGTGAGGGATGCTGCACTGCTCTGTGGATAATAATTTTACTGAAAAAGCACCACCGAAGTACACTGATAGGTGGCAGCACACAGCCAGCCAAACAAGCAGACACGAGGAAAGGAGACATAGAGAAAGAACAGTATGAGAAACTGTCTTAGAACAAAAAGAGAAATAAGGGAAGCAGATCTAATGGCCGGGAGAAACTCATGAGTTTAGTTATCAAATTTGTCACTAGCTCCCCGCTGATTTGGAAAGAGGTTATGGGATTCAACCATCCACAGACAGATGGTGTCTGCAACCTAACTGCTAGAAATGCAAGAAGGAATGCCAGGCCCGCTGTAACACTGCCCTGCAGATCATTTTCATCTGTGCAACTGCAAGAAGTTGAGGATACATTTTTTGATCACTTCATTTTGTGTAAGTAGCTTTCTATATTCAATCTTTAAATTAAGTAAATTGAGAAACAGTCAGAGGTCATGACAGGGATGTAAGATGTGTCCTGGCCCATAACAGGTAAGATGCAACTTTATGTTACCTCTCTCAATAAAAATATCTTGTCCCACCCTTGTGGTTTTATCTTCCTAAAATTGTAGCTTTATAGGTTCTGAAGTCACTACCATTTAATTAGTTGGGCAGAAACTTGAGCAGAAATACATACTATCTCTCAGACTTATCCTGAAAAACTAGTTTAATTTACTACCACCTGTCTCTTGAAAAAATTGCCTGTGGACAGCTGCTGCCAAGGCTCAGACAAAGAACTGTCACTTGCTCTCAACTACAGAAAGAACACAAATACTTCTGTGGCTTTCTGATTTTACATCACTTTCTATTTTCCCTATCCAAAATCAGCTTTCATAAAAAATCATCAAACTGATTAAGCAGAACAGTCTTTTCCCCTACTTCCACTCTTAAGCACAGAAAGCATTATTCCTTGCCAATTATGAACTTTTTTAAATAGTCAACTACTCCTTCACTGAAAACCAAGTCTTAACAGCACATTCTCCTGACATTCGAGAGTTATTTGATGGAGAGACCTGGACAGACTTAGTAACTGTGCTGATTTTGGCTGGGGTAGAGTTAATTTTCTTCACAGAGGCTAGTATGGAGTTATGTTTTAGATTCATGCTGAACACAGGGTTGACAATATAGAGATGTTTTTGTTATTGCTGAGCAGGGCTTACACAGAGCCAAGGCATTTTCTGCTTTTTGTACTGTCACACTGATGAGGGGGCTGGAGGTGCATGGGAGGTTGGGAGGAGACACAGCCAGGACAGGTGACCCAAATTGACCAAAGGGATATTCCAGACCATATGACATCATGCTCAGTATATAAAGGGGGAGGAAGGAGTAAGGGGAGGGGACGTTCAGAGTGATGGCGTTTGTGTCCCAAGTAACTGCTGTGTGTGATGGGGCCTTGCTCTCCTGAAGATGGATAAGCACCTGCCTGCCCTTGGGAAGCAGTGAACTAGTTCCTTGTCTTTCTTTGATTGTTGTGGCATTTACATTCACTATTAAACTGTCTTTATCTCAACCCACAAGTTCTCACTCTTACCCTTGTAATTCTCTCCCCAGTGCTGGTGGTGGGGGAGTGAGCGAGTGGCTGTGTGGGGCTTGGCTGCTGGCTGCAGTTACACCATGACAGTAACTTATCATTTGCATACTCCAATCTACCAATACCTAGGTTGCACTGTTTGGTGGGATTTTTTGTTGGTTTTAAGTTGACTCTTCTCTGTGGTCCTCAGGTTTTTTTTCTTGCCCCAAACATAAAAAACTGCTGAAGATGCAATGACCATACTGTCATCTGAACTATTATACCAGATATTTTTGATATAGATCTGATTTCTTGCATCTAGCTCTCAGCTCCCAGTACAAAAATTTGCTACACCATCCATCTTCTTTCTCAGAAATTACTAGAGAATGTAACAAAGAGAAACACTGTAAATAGCATATACCTTGAGAAATGAAAGATTTTGTCCGAATGAAGGAACGACCCTTCTTCACAGCTGCTTTTGTCTTTTCAAGTCCATCTTTGGTACCTTCTCTAGCAGCTCTCATAAGCTTTTGCATCTGTAAGATAAAAAATACAGTCTACATGTTCAGTGAATAACAGGAAAACGTTTCAGCCAGCAAACTTTAAGCTATCAATATAGTCCAAAGTCAATGGATATATAGTAAGTAGAAAGAACCATGAAAACTCAGAGCCGAGCTCCTGTATTTCAAAATAAAATAAAAGCTGGAGACAAGGATTTAATTCATGGCAATACTGTATACAAGTGTAAAAGAGCAGAAATGCTTAAGAACCCTTCTGCATCAAACTTGTAAATTTTAAATAGTCTCAAATGTTATCTTATGCAACAAATACCTACTACTCACAGGTCATTAATGGCCAGAGGTCTTACCCATCTTTCAGTGTCCCAATAACTCATCCAAAGTATTTCTGATCTAAAGATAATCCCCTAGACTCAGTTATATATTAACTGTATTCTTAAAGAAACATTATTATGAAGGAAAAAGTTACAACTAATAACTTCATTCATTGAAGAAATGCATTGCTTTAATTAAGAATTCCATAATCCTACAGTATGCTACTACAGCCAAATGAAATTACATGGAACAAAAAAACCAAAAACCAAAAAACAAAGAAGTGCTGTTTTGCTGGAAAATACTTATTAAAAACCCTGCTTTGTACCTCTTCTTTCCCAAAATGTCACCACAACAAAAAATCCCCACTACTGTCAGAACACAAACAAAGCTGTCTTGCTGCAATCAGGGAATTTCTGGGTTTGAGACTGAAGCTTTTAGCAAAAACCCAGTCTTTTCATACAGGCTCCATTTGGAATGGAGAGCAGGGAGATTCCCAATTTGATCCTGTGTGGCTGGAGGGCCAGGGCCAGGGCCAGGCCAGCCCCATGGAGCCAAGGTCTCAGAGAGGCACAAGGGTTGCACACCTGGTTCATGCTCTGGGATAAGGGCACCAGTCAGCAGGGAAAGACAATGCCCTATCTCGTTTTCTGAGACTGTTAACATTAAAAGTAAGCATGAGAAAAGGACCTTGACCAAGTATTTTTAAGACTATAGCAATATGATAGTATTTAAGACTTCATAAAAAAAATTCAGCACATTTGGAATTCATTTCATACAAATGATTGTCTACTTTTTCAAGCTGTTATTAAAAGACAACATTGTCTGTGTTGGAAAAGCAATTATTTAAATGTAGCTAGTTACAAAAATCAACTACACTACCTTCAGCTCATGTTTTTGCTTTAGTTGCTGAAACTCTACTGCTCCCACAGTGTTTGACATCAAATCTTTCATCTTTTTTTCATAATGCTCCTTTAAACGCGTTAGGTCATGAGAAAGCTACAGTGTATAAAAAGACACAATCTTTTCAAAAAGCTGTAATGAAAACTTCATGCTAAAGCACTCACATAAATCATGCACATTGCCCCATCTATCTACTGATACAAAGACAACTGAGGGAAGACTATCACTGAGAGAAGCTCCAGTCTGAGGAAGGGACCATCGCTCCTGGGCACTGCTGAACTCGCCCAGGTGCTTTTCTGTGAAGACAGGGGCAAAGCCACTTAGACTAAGGTAACTACATTGTTATATATATATCTTAATTATACTGTGCCTAACTCTTAAAATCCACATGGAAAAAATACATCAGCTTTAACCATAAGCATTATTCACTGGAGCACAAACCCTAGTCTGTATTTCAGACTATCCTTCAAAACAGTGAATCAGAAGAAAACTCAGAGACTGAAGAACCTGCAGATATTGCTGGCAACTGAGAACAAGGAAATTGACAGGGCAGTGAGTCAGGTAAGAAGACACTAACAGGATTCATGGTCTTTTAATTTCCACATGCATCATAGCCTCATTGTATGAACTTGGGTGTAACCATCTCGTACATGAATATAGTCATTTGCAAGGCAAGGAAACTATCACAGAGAAAGGAATGCTCTGGAATACTAATTACCATTTGTTAAACGTCTTGACAAAGATAGATAAAAGAGGTTAAAATGCTACCAGGAAAGAAAAAAAAAGGAAAATATTTAGTGTGCCCTGAATAGAAGTCCAGTGGAAAACCCCTCAGCTTGATATCAACAGAGTTACTCGGCAAGAGATCAAAGCCTCAGGAAAGAGAAGGCCTACTGAGTTGAAAACAAAGGGACAGGCCCAGCATGTAGCTCCACTAGGCTGGGTCAGGATGCAATTACCTCTAACATGATGATTCTGGCATTACAGCAGTATAATGAAGAATAGCATCTGGTTCACAGATTAGAAATATTTAACAGCACAAAAACCTTCTCTTCTTAAAATAAATTAGTAAATAAATAGAATAACAGAATAATAAGAATCATAATGAAAAAGCGACTTTGAGGGAAGTCATACTAGCACTTAAAATTAAAAATCCCACCTCCAACCTTGCCATACTTTTCAACTAACACTAAAATTAAAAGTAGGGCAAGTCCCTCACAGGCTCTGAAAGGCTACAGGGCAATGTGCTGGGCATATACTGTAATATCCATCACAAGACCTGAGGAGAAGTGAGAGTTAGTGCAAGGAATGGATACACAGAAAACGTATATAAAGAAGAGTAGTGCCTGCCCATGTCAAAGTGCCAGCGCAGGGAGGGCTGGGGTTGGTTTTTTGTGTTGGTTTTTTTTGTTGTTTTCTTGGTTGTTTGTTGTGGGGTTTTTGCAGCAATCCTAAAGTTTGTCTTTCCTCATTCTCTGCCAAAACCCTTCCCTAATTTCCCGATTTCTCCATCTCCCAGCAACCCATCCAGGTGCAGGAGTCTCTCTGACTTTTCCATCCACCAGCTTAAGTGTTCCTCACCTCCTCATTACCATCCTCACAAGGCAATCCCCAAAACCTTTTGTCAAAGGCCTGAAAAAAACATCTGCAGGGCAGTACCCAAGGGCACACACCTCTCCTGTCATCACTCCTCAGTCTCTTGCTCAGACACTCTGTGCCTGATCCTGGTACAATCACATTCAACCACTGCCAACAGTTTTCCATGACAGATCAAAAAAAAAACCCAAACAAACAGCTGCAACAGCTTAAGATTGTTCTAGTCAGAACAAAACCAAGAAAAAACAGAGGAAAAAGTACAGATTTGGGTGGGCTCAAGTCTTGCAGTTAATTGCTTACTCCCTGATTTCCAAAGGACAGGCAACAAGGACGGAGGTGGGGGGAGAGCAGATAACACATAATGCAGGGAAACACAGACAGCAAGGCTTTTATTCTCATCAAGATAAGAAACCTGCAAAATGAAAATAAGGGTCCTATGAAATAACACCCTGTCTGCAACTCCTGCACATTCCAGCCATGGGGTGCTGAGGCAGTTCACAACACACAGCTGCCAAGTGGCTCTTGGGGCCTGTCCCTAGTCAGCACACACTGGGGAGCCTCTCACAAAGAGGGTACACGGTAGCAGAAGGAGAGGAGCCAAGGCAACAAGAATGCAAGGGCCCAGGACTTCTCTCCCTGTGCAATGGGAGAGATGCAGTGAGGACAGGCACCTGTGTCACCTGTGTCTTCCAGCCTCCTGCAGAAGAGATGGAGCCAAAGGTACCAGACCTGAGAAGTGTCACAGATGGATCACTTTAATCACGCCACCTCTCTTCTCTCCTAACAGGTAGAATTCTCTTTGATTACAAAAATTGTTTACTTTCAGAAGTTTTTTAAGCTCAGTCACTTTCAAACGACCAAAATGATGCAGATCTAAGACAAAAAGCGACGGAACACTGGTGAAGAGTTTTGTGACTTTCGAGCACCTAAAGATCCCAAACCTTCAATTCTTGTCAGGCTTGCCCTCATTTATTCTTCACATTATTTTCCACACTTATTTACCACTTATACTAATTCAGCAACTGCAAAAGAAGAGAAGGTGAGGAACTGCCCACAAGCAAAAATAATGTCATTTTTAATTTCATTTTTATCCAATTTGAGTTTTTTCTTTTTTGTAATAAGCTTCCATTTAATATTTTCACCTCTTCTTTTCCCTGTTACATTTAGTTGTGTACTGTCGCTTCCACACTGATTCACATCTCCTTTAAAAAGATGCTGTTGGCATTTGAAACTGAATTGAGGAAAAAAAGAAATATGGGTGAGAAAGGCAAGTGTTGGAAACCAGGATAACCTCAATGACTGAGCAGCACTGCAGGATACATACATGTCTCTTGTGGTTGCCTCGCAAAAAGGAGCTGGGAATTCCATTTTTACACTCAGAATCACTCTGCTCTTCATAGCTTTCAAACTCACTTGAGCTCCACCCATATTCCAGTGAGCTGTTTCCACCATCATCACCATTTTCAACATCATCATAAATCATTTCCTCTGCAAGAATTAAACCAAAATAAATAAAGCTACACTGAAATTTGTGTTTGTTTGAACACCAAAAACTTGCTCAGGATATGCTATAAAGAATTGTACAGACTTTTGTAGGCACATTAAAAATTCTGAATTAAATACAATATTCAAATAGCCAAAGTGGGTTGTCTTTGCTGAAATAGAGCAATAAAAAAGGACAGTGCTATGGGTACACACCACGATCCTTTTAAAAACATGCACTACTCAAATGACACTGTCGTGTTGTCCAAATCCTACAACAAGTTTTAGAACTTCAGAGGAAGTTTGAACTGTAGCTATGAACACATCTGCACTGAGAAGCATCATCCCTCCATTTGTAAGCTTGCCATTTGTCCCTAGGGACATCAGCGCAAATGACAAATGCTAAAACATTGCAAGAATCAACCGAAAATGTCACTACTTCAAGCAGAACAGATCAGACCAAAGTAGCAAGAAAGGTGTTATACAATGGTATTTTATGACTCATCACCACCAGTCACTGGAAGTCTCCCACATTTGGCAGTTACCTTGGTCATAATTTGCTCTAAAAACTTGAAGTTGTTCAAGTGTTGAACTTTTCAAGATCTAACCTTTTCAAGTCTATATTGCAAAGGCTAGCCAAAGTACCTCGTGTTAAAGACACAGGTCTTTCCATTGGCACAGATGTCAAGAACATAAAACTGACTCAAAACAAAATGGAAAATTTAGAGCCAATTGCTTATCAGGAAACAGGAATGCACTCTACCTGCAGCATCATTTGTCATTACAAGTAGAAAAGTGTGGACATTTCTGCCAGGAATCACTATTGTCAGAGGTTAGGATGCAGCATTTACAACTGTCTCCTATTAAATTCAGGAAACAGAAGCTGTGCTTTTAAGATTGAAGTTTCATTTAAACAGAGAAAAAATACGTACTCAAAAGAAAAGCTGACGTGTTACAAATCCATCTAAACCCTGGATTTTAATATTAACATTAATTAAATTTTTTATAATTAACACAGCAGATTCTATACTAATCTGGAAGATTCAGATTTTTTTTAAAAATTTTAAATCCCTATGCATCTCAAGACTGTCCTTAAAATATTGTTATTGAAGAAGACATCTTAGTGGTAATCTAGCACAATGAATAATTTAAAAGAACCATCATAGTAAGTCAAAATAAATCAAGATTCATGCAAGTCTAACTCCTGTGCTGTCAGTATTGGGGCAGGATTTACGCCATGACTGCGTGAAAAAAAATCTTTTTTTGGAATAGTTGTGTCTCCCTAACAAAAATATACAAATAATAAACACCAAGATCATGAATGTAGGAAGATGAAACTTCCCTTACTACCTATCTCCTCATAATTTTTCAATGTCTTTGGGGACAAAATGAAAGTCAAAATTTTAATCAATGTCTTATGGGTTAAGCTAAAGATTCTGACCAATATGCTCAGCAGAGCTCTGCTCCATATCCCACATCCCACCCAGTTCAGCCACCTGGGCCTGGTGTACATGTTTCCTGACTGATCAGCAACAGCACAAAGATGTCCCTGCTCAAAGTAGCACAGTCCACTGAGGGAACTTCCAGTAATATAAGCATTCAAGTCATGAATGTAACACGGTACTTTCCAATAATAACTGAAAAAATCAGTAATAATTTGTAAAACACCTTGCCTGAACACTACTAAGGACAAGAAATGAAACTGTTACAGCTTTAAAGATTAATGTGGTTTCCACAAAAGAAAGCTTAAGTGTTTTCTTGATTCATTAACAATTTCAGTATCAAACACCTACACCCTCTGAGAACCATGACAAGTAAGACGCTGCATTCCCAGTAAGCCAATCCACTCAAAACACAAAATCAGTCAGTAGCAACTGATCTTTAAGCAGACTTCACTATACCCAAAAACTGCAAAACAAATCTGAGCAAGAACTCGATGAAATAAGCTTCTTGAGCCCTAACTCCATCATTCCCAGCAAAGGTAAAATCTTGACTCCAGAAAATACTTTGAGATCTATTCTGCCCCCTCCAAACGTGGTCTCAACCATGAGGAGTGGACTACTTCAAAGCTGAAATAAAACACTTCTGTGGAGTCACAATCAAGATGGCAAACAGCCACCCTGGACCATCTCCTCCATCTACCAAGCACTTACAAATTGAAGGGGACTTTCAAGGAAGGAGCTTCTCTCTACAACCATGACAATGATACATTACCATACATCATCTAACTATTTAAAACACCCTTTTCCTAACTACCTTGCCTTGTTCAGGGCACTACAGCTACAACACCCAACACTATAATTCTCTAATATGCAGAATACACAAGCATTTGGAACAGTATCTATAAAACAAAGCAGAATTCAACTTCTGAGAAGTATAGGAGACCTGCTGAGATAAAGTCTTTTAAGTGTTAGTTTAATTCTGAACTTTCTAAGACCTACCAATTATTGATACAATTCCATTTACATATATTTTAGGTACTTAATGAACATATCTGTTCAATATACATTCAAATAATTCCATTTTACATTGCTTTCAACATTACAAAGACCTCAAACCTGGTTCAGAGTCTGAATCTTCTCTTGGCACATCATCGTAAATTACCTCATCCGGGTCTAAAACCAAGACAGAAAAAAACCAAATTAGAAACTTCCTAAAATTTGAATGGGACCAAGTGTTTGAGAGACACTTGGACAAAGCCCTTAACATGCCTTTAGCTTTTGGTCAGCCCTGAAACGATCAGGCAGTTGAAATGCTGTAGGTCCTCTCCAACTGAAATACTGTATTTTATTTTGAAGAATTTTGGTTATATTGGCATATATGAATACAATGGAGATATGACTCACCCTCCACTAGCATTTTGCTTGCACATCTAATCTTTCTATTAATGCAATAATGCACAAAGCAGTATATGGTATTTGTGAAATTCCAGAGTTTTATCTGCATTGCTTATGATGACCTTTGCTAGCCTGAGAACAAAAATCCACTTCAACAGCCAGCATTTCTCCCTCCTTTTCACAGAAGTATGGAATGTTCTATGCCTGTCGAAGGCTGCTCATTGCCTTACTAAATGCCTGTAGGAAAGCTGCAATTGACTTTTTAAAAAGAACCAAAACTAAATAATGTAATGTTCATCACAGTACATATTAAGAGGCAGAATGAAGATGCAAATTCTTCAGTCACTTCACAAAATATGTAAGATGAACCTCCAGCCCAGTGGAGGACATAACCTGTCCTCAAACCACACAGTCTCTGTTCTGGTTTAAAATGCAGCTGCCAGCCAAGAATCAACAGCACACACCAAGACAAAGTGGCAACTTCTTCCTTTCCATCTCCTCCAAGTACTTATTTAACAACTACTGCACAAGAAGAGCAATTTCAAATACAGTTGCAGATCAGACTCTGAACTGGAGCTTATTTCCACTGCACATGCACTGATGGAGCCAAATGACTTCCAAAAAACAGTTACAAATGATTCCACAGATTCCAAAAGCTGGAAAAGTGAATGTTACCTTTATTCTGAAATACAATTTTATGACACTGTTGAATGTTCTAACTGGTACAGCTTGGTTCTGGAACCTATCTGAAAACACACAGTAAAAGTGAACATGGACATTCCTATAAAATCTGCTTGTGCACATAGATACACACATACTGCTGATCACAACTTAAAACTGACCACCTCCTACAGTTGTACTTCAGGGCCCACTGATACTTACTTTCCATCCATGCTGTATTTGCAGGATCTGCAACCCATTTGGCCAGGGCATCGTCCTCTCTCTTGGTCTGGTTATCTTCACTTGAAAAAAAAGGCCATAAAATAAAAGAAGTAAAAGTTACACCACAATGTTTTTAAACATCCATGAACACTAGACAATATATTTCTTTTCTTCTAGTCTCCACTCCAAGGCTGCTGATTACTCAAAAATGTTGCTTCAGTGCATACTTGGGTGATGAATAACCTATTCTATTTCATAGTTTGAAGATTTTAGTCAGAAAATTGAAAATACTTTCTTTACAATCTTAAAAAAACACTTTGCTTTTGAGTTCATCTACCAGAACACAGGAAATTTTCTCAGAAAACAGTGAACTGAGAGTTTCTTTTTCATGGTAAATACGACTAAAGACATTCTGGGCTGCATCAGGAGCCATCAGGCAAAGCTGTTACCCTCCTCCACTTGGTGCCAGTGAGGCTGAACCTGTAGCAGCATGTCCAGTTTTGGCTTCCCAACACTCCCCTGATAGAGAGCTGTGGAGAAATTGAAGCAATCTCTAGGGAGATGCAGAGAAACTGAAGTCAGGGACTAAAGCACATGGTTCACAAGGAAGGAGATAAAAGACATGGAGATTATTTAGTCTGGTGAAAAGGATATTATGGGGTGATCCAAGAGCAGCTACAACTATCCACAAGAGAACTACAGAGGTGATGGAATCAGGGTTATTTGTTGGTTTGGGTTTGTTTGCGGGGGTGTGGCACCCTTTTTTTTTTTTAATGCCAGACAAAGGGGGAATGGTCAACAGACTGGCCACTGGAAGATTTGGGTAGGAATTTTGGGGGGTGTAGGGAGGGGAAGGGGGGACGGAAGGCAGTACAGCAGGGAAGACTGCCTGCGGAAGCTGCAGCATCTCCATCCTTGGAGGGTTTCAAGGCTCAGCCGCAAGGCCATGGTTGATCTGATGGAGTATTGGCAGCGGTCATGCTGAAAGCAGCAGGCTAGACAAGATCTCCAGCAATCTGTTGCAGCTGACACTGCCATCATTCTATAAAAATTCAACCCAGTGTCTTCAAAAATGTCATGCACAGTTACACACACAAGAACCCCAACTAGTGCTGATTTTAGTACACAACCAGAATTACAGGGCTAAGAAAATGAAAAAAAACAAACCAACAAACATGGAAGCATTACACAAGGAGAATAAAATACTTATTAAATGCAAGCTTTCTTAGGAATTAAGGTTTTACAAATCATTAAAATATGCTGAACCGGAAATCACCTATTTTGAGGGTCCTCCAAGTTTACAGAATTATAATGACATTCTTCGGTTGCTGACTGTGTACCTGCCAAGTAGAAAACAAAAAAGAAAATGCTTGGAATATCATATTAGTTTGGTTCAAATGGCACATTTTAGCATAAGAAACTGATTTTACTAGTTCAGTGCTAAAGAATAATCTCCCTCTTTGCAATAGTTTTATTCTTACACGTGTCTAAAAAAATTTAGAAGTTACTTCACACCATGCATTTTTGAAAATTAAGTAATTCAAAGACACAGCCATTTGTCAGAAGAGCTGTTAAGAGGAAATTACAATGTCTGATGCATTTAATTCTATCTCTCAAACATATATTCCTCTACAGGTAATAAGGACCACACAAATATTTACTTTTTCTTGACAGTATTCCTAATAGTGGTAAAAAGCAAAGGCTGAAATAAAGGCTGGAATTACAGAAGAATTTGTGCCTAGATACAGAAAAGTATACTCAAAATACAAAAAGGAAAAGGCAGGATATGGGGAGCTTTCTTTCCCTACTCTCTTGACATTAAGCTGTCAGCTTTGTAAACTCTGAGTACAAAATGGATCTCCCATTTCTGTAATAATCCATAGTTATTTCCCTTTCTAGCTTCCTTTTCTGCCTTAAAATTGCACTAAAAGACAAAGAATTCATCAAATCATCAAGGGAAAAATCCCACAGCAACTCTAAATCCACAAGAATTGGAAAATAAACAAACAGAAATGCATATAGAAAAGGCAAAAGAGGAACTTTGCCAGGACCTAGAAAAACCAATAAAAGATATGAGAAAAAACCATTTGGCTTGAACACTGAACTCTGGATCTGGAAATTATTTCATTATGTTAAAAAAGGAATTAGCATTAACCATTCCCACACTCATCCAGGGTGAGTGCTATACAGGAAAGGTACCTGAGGTTAAACAAGGATTCCCCTTCAAATAAAGTAAGGTGTGTAAATACAGTACCTTCTTCATCTACAGAAACACTGCGTATGATGACAGGACTGGAGTATGCTGGCAGTATCAAAGGTAAGTTGGATGGCACAGCATATCCACAAGGGACAGGAACAGAATATCCACCAGACAAGTTTGGACTTGCACATTCATCTTGAGGACTTGGTTCTGGTGATGAGGATGGATCCTTGTCTTGGATTGGGGAAATATTTATGACTGAGTAGGGATTTACTTTGGCCAGAGTGGCTTCTGCAGCAGGTTCTGATGTTTGCGGCTTCTCACTGTTTTCTAAATTATCAGCTCCTTTAGTTGAAAAATTAAACAAAAATATACAGTTTTACTTTTCATACCTGTTCAAGCTGCTCTAATAGCTCTTTGCAAGTATGCTAAACACTGACCGGCTCTTTACTATACAAGTTGCTTATAACCTATGACTCAAAATTCTTCTCCTTATGCCTACCCCTAAAATATTTCTTGTGTTTTTGTCTGGGCTCACTGGAGGGACATTCCTCAAAGAGCAGTCCTGAAAATGCTCTGTTAAGAAAAGGGGGAAGAAAATAACTTGACAAGTTTTCCTCTTTGAAAATGTATTGTTTCCTTTCATGCAAAGTTCCCAGTATTTTTTGAGACAAGCTGAGGTACAGCAGAACCACAGGCCCCTCTGAAGTGAACTGCAGAACTGCATCCCAAGTGATCAAATGATTTTGAGCTGTAAGCACAACTCCACAAAAGGGTGAGTGAGCAACAGATGCTCAGGGAAAGATGGTGTTTAAGTTCCAGGCTGTCAAACTGCACAGTACCTGAAGAGTTATCTATCCTTAATTGCCATAAGCACAGTGAGTCTGCTTACCAAAGGAAATTGGATCTAAGTAAGGAAAATCAGCTGTTAGCAACTTGAGCAGAATATAGCAATTTCCAGACTACACCTCACCACTGGGAACATCTGCATATGTCATAAAAAAATATTTCAATATTTAGCAACACTTCTGTTCATGAACAAAATTCATACATTCAAACTCCACTTAGTTTTATGCACATCTCAAGCTCAGTAACTAGCAAGTTTAGGTGTGGAGCAGCTTATCTCAAGCCATCAATGCGCCTTAAGACCAGCAAGGGTATAAAGTTTCCCTGTAGCAAGACACTCAGACTATGTCCAATCCATTGGTTCGGATGTCACACTTGAATGGGCATTTAAAATCACAGGAATTACACACAATGGTCACTTGCCCTGTCAGATCTACCATGACTGTAACTGGCAGGAATATTCAAAACACTCGCATGGTATTTCCATATGTGAGAGACTGAACTATGACTCAAAACAAATTGACCATTTTTGGAGGTTCCTGGGTGCTTTGCTAAGGCCAGGTGTGCAAGCCTGCAAAGGGAAGGCGGTGAGTTTTTGGGTGTGTAATGACAAACCTCTGCATAAGACGGAGGGGGTGAACTTATCACCACCAGAGGCTACAAACTGGGCTCTGAGGCTGGTAAGAGGCAGACCTTGCGGAGACAGGATTGTGCCTTTTATCACACCAAATTGCCCTCCCTTACACACATGCCCTCCTCCCAGGGAAGGTCCCATTCACACACAGGCTTACTGACACGAGAGGCAGCTGCCTTAGAAGAGGTCATAAACTATCAATAACTCCTGAAGTGCCCCCAGACTCATTCCTGAGGCCTTCCACCAGAGAACTGCACATGATCAAAAGACAGTGTAATACTTCCCCCCCACAGAGGACATGCTTGGGCACTCCCACCTGAACCTGAGAACGTATTAACCCACCGGACTTTGTATTTTGTGGGCTTTTTCCCCCCACCTCCGGACAGATCGAGACCTTCAATCATCACTTCAATTAAGTCTCATCGCAGATCTATGGGTGGCAATTATGTATCTCCCTACTCTTACCCTATCTCTCTCTTTCTTTCTTTTTTTTCCCTTTTACGTTTTCTTGAGTGGTATTTTTATGCTTTCATATTGCCTTATTACTATAGATAATAACAGTAACAGCTATGCATCTGCCTTCCATTGCAACCAAACTGCTCCAAAATAAACCCAGCATGTGTGTATTTACAAACACCAATCATTCAGTCACGGAAAACTCTTGTTAAAGTACTTTTATTGCATGGACAAGAAAAGGCATCCTTTGATGAGTCTTGACTATTTAGCCCAGTGCAGGTGCAGACCAACAGGCTGACTTACCTGCAGCACCAGCCTCTTGGTGCTCTATGTTATTTCCAGGAGCGGGAATAGGTGGCACAAGGGCTTGCCTGTCTGCTTCTGGTATCTCATCTCCACTATCAAAGTCAAACTGTTCTCCCTCATCCTCCTCTTCATCATTCAGACCTGTGGCTTTCGGTCCATGCTCTAGAACTGGGTAAAAAGACATACCTTTGGTTGTTTGCTCTTAATAATGATTTCATGGGACCAGCAAATGCTCCACATTACAAATGAAGCTTATACAATGAACCCTTACATTCTGAGGTGACTGGCACAGAACAAAAGTTCATTGATGTGTTGATAACCTCATGCAGTTTTCAATAAATCCTTTAGTGTAAACAAGGACATTACTTGGAAAGAAATTAACAAAGGATAATGCAAATACCCTTGCTTTTGTCATAATGAGCCAAAAGTTTTTAGGAAAACACGTAAAAAGCCAACTTTTAAATGAGAAAACTTCACAGATGAATTTATTTGCACAGGGACTTTGCAAATTTATAACTTCAAGTCATTTTTCCTTTCTATTCTTTCCTAACAGTGTCCAAATATCAGTGACAATAACTTAGTTCACACGCTCCATTAGAGACCAGCAGATTGGTTTTCCTACTCCAATCTGAGACAGTTTTAAACCAAAGACCTCATGCAACATGCCATCAGCCCTATTACCACACACAAGTGAATTCTGATGAAGGTAGGGTGGGGTACCTTTGAGGCAGTAATGGCTGAAATAACAACACCCTAATATGGATAGGAAGGGTGGGTTTGGGGTTTTTTTGTCTTTGCTTGCGAAGATGCTGTAGCACAGATTTGGCACTGTACATGAGGTGGGGGAGAGGGAGCAGGAAAAATACACGCCAGTTTCCCTCCATGCTAGTGGGGAAAACCCATGAAGACTTAAACCCCCTCATGTACATATTGCACAAAACTATATTCTAAAATAGATAAAGATGTAAACACACAAGTATGTTATAAAAATTTACCTGAATGTGATAAGGTCCCCCCCTCCCCCTCCTCAGGTAACACAAAATGAAAAATAAAGTCTTGCAATGACAACTGGATATGCAGCACCATGATGATATTATCAGCTATCCTACCATCCAGGACACATTTTTTATTTTTATGATAAAACCCACAACACCCCGAAGCTCTAGACTGCTTAGATTGTCATGGTAATCAGCATTCCTGCCAAGGCTTCTGTTTCTTCAGGCAGGCTGAGCCAGCATATTTTACCACAGCCACAAATAACAAGATCTTTCATGCAGCCTCTCTGCAGGAGAAAAAGTGAACTAATTGCAAAAATAGTAAGGAACAAAAAAAAACAGGTTATCCTGCATTTATTGTCATGGGTTATGGCTGAGGCAGCAGGACATTTAATTTCATTTTGATTAATTCCTTTTAAAAATTCTTCTGTATGAAGTCGGGCTTCTCATTTTTCCTTTGTCCACTAGCAATTCTTATTTTCCTGAAAGATGCAAGAAATTCTTCAGAGCTCTTCCAAGTGATTAAAGACAAACATGGCATTCTTCCTGATTTAGCATCCATCTGACTAAATTGCAATACTTATTGCTTGACTGTGTAATGGGGAAAAGAAACAAAAGGGGGGGAAGATGTCTTCTCAACTTGAGTGAAAAAAAAATTGGACGTGCCACCTATTTTTTGTTTCTGTTATGGCTGTTAACACTGCCCTGCTTTATTCATTTAAAAACTTTTACTTTGTATCATAAACAAGGAACAGAACCTGATAAATGGGCACTACAGCTTGGAAAGATCCCGTAATCACATCACTGATGGAACAGCAGGTTAAGATTACAAAAAGACACAAAAAAAGAAAGATTACATGTCTGTCAAAAAGGCAGACAGGACACAAACAAATATCCTCAGTTCAGAAAGCTTTAAAACTATATTTCAGCTTTGCATCACTTTTACATTTGTTTCATTCTGCAGGCATAAACTTTAGCCTTTTAAATTTACAGATACCTTCCATCCCATATTTAATAAGAATATTCTCCTTTTAAGCTTTTAATATCAAGGGCATACTATTTCAATTGGAAAAAGTATTTTAACAACAAAAATAAAATAAAAGGAAGATGGGGGCTTTTTGCTCCAACTTAAGAGCTGATCAGAACTGCAGATAAATACAAATTATGTCATACAAAAAAAGAAAAATTCCTGTTTTGAAAATACCTACTTTTTCCACAGTTCTTTGTGTTATGTCACAACAACACACAGACAAAAGCTCTTTTTAAGTGCTACAATTAGGAAGACAGACAGCAGTTAGGCCCAGGGTGAATCTGGCTACTAAATACCACCACAGATCTTGCAAAGTTTCATGCTCATGAAGAAAGCCCGAGTTCCTCCTACCCTCTATCTGCAAATCAAAAGGATCAAGCCAAAAAGTGCATGAGGCAATGGTTCTTGCAGAAAAAAAAAAGGGGGGGAGAGGGGGAGCATGGTGGGTGGGTGGGTGTGTGAGGAGGGGATTTTCAAGGCATCCTCCCTTGCAAAAAACACACAGAGGACAGCTTTTTTTTTTTTTTTTTCCTTAATTTTAAAATGTACTATATTTTTTTTTCTGAAGTAATAATCACACAATGCTTAGCATGACAGAATCTGTCTGGAATTACTTCAAATAATTAAATTAGTTACTAAAAATCCAATTTGCCCTTTCACCACTACTCACATCCTTAGCTTTATGTGTGCCAGCCAGAGGAATGAGAATACAATAATTGATTAAACTTTTTCATCTTAGGGCAATACCACTCTGAAAGCTCTGTAAATGCTTCAGGGAAATTCTCACATTTCTAAAAATTTCTATTTGGAGTTTTCAAGACTGAAAAAAGTCTGATATAATGGAAAAATTGTCTTCAAGTTAAATTAAGTATGAAAGTGCTAATTTAGAATCAGAAAAAGGAATACATGTTCTCATAACTGTGCACAGCACACAGATTTATGACTTTTTTTCTGTGTTTTGTTAGCCAGTGAAATGACATTTCTTAAGTTTACTTCAAAAACAAGCTCACTTAGGCTGTGTTTACAGAGACCTGCTGGGGCACAAGCAAATTTAAAAAATGTTTGGTTGCTCTGCCAATTGCAAAGCATTCTTGGCACCATCTGCTTTCCCATCCATTACCCTCAAATTATTTATAGTTCAGTGTAATACAGCTAAGGAGTTAAAAGAGTGATATTAATTTTAAAGCCCAGATTAGATTAAGTCAGTGAAGCTTCATTAATAGTTTTCTTAAACAGTTTATTTTAGTGGCACAGAAATAAGATAAAATAGCTCTGCACTTCTATTAAGTGTACTTTGAACACACCGGAAATAATAAAAGCACCCCAAAAGTCTGTCCTCCCCCTGCAATCTCATAAATGCATGATGATCCAAAAGAAGTCAACTGAGTTTCTTCTATGAAAAACCATGATAAAGGAAGAGTGAAATAGAAGCCCAAGCACAAACAGTTCAGCAGTCTGGGGCACAGTAACAATAAACTTGGAAGCCCTGGACATAAACAGGCATGCTGCCACCAAGAAATATGAATACTTTGTGTTTTAAGGTTTGAAAAATATTTTTAGAAATGAAAGGCTTCTGTATAATTAGGAATGTCATCTTTGCAATCAGTTGTACTCATTTTTTTTTTAAAGTTCACAGGCTATTATGGAACAAAAAGTGGAAATGCATCCATTATACTTAGAAGATGCAATAAACATTTTTAGTCACTTCTACCATATGACCGATGAAGGAAATAAGTGTACAATGCTTTGAATGACATATATCTAATTATTATTTAGTGAAAAAATATGGGTACAATTGAACCTAAAACAGACTGGCAGGAGTTGCCTGCTCTTAATCCAACATGCAGTTTTAAAACATTTATCTTTTTTACTCATGTATTTTGGATCGCAACAAGACACTTAGGACTGCAAAGACCTACCTTTTTTTCAAATGAATTCCCCAAATGTTTCAACTTTCTACAAATAGTTGAGTGTCTTGAAATACACAAAACCTTTTAGTAAAAAAAAATTTTTAAATGTTACTATCCCAGAATATTTTTAGGTATTATAAAATTTGCTAACTTACACAGGTTACAAGTCAAAACAAACTGCCAGACATAGCAATCTAAATGCTTATTATTTATCCTTGATACATTCCAGAGATTTCTCTGATGAGATACACTTCCCTTTACAGACCTGTACTTCTAGACAATTATAATCTGCCGAGCTCCTTGTGGAAGTGTACTGTAGAAATAAGTATTGAAAGCATGCAGACACTAAGAAATGACTGAATTTTTAAAGTTATCATTATTTTTTGTAAAACTAACCATGTAGGGCCAAACACACCCTGCTGACTGTGCTCCAGGATAAATGGGCTCTCAAGTTGCTCATTTATCATTTCCGATGAAATTTCTGAAATTAGCAGAGGCTTGGTGTTTGTCAGGATGGTGAACCTTGTGCTAGGAAACACTCATGCCTGCAGAAGCTTCCTGATTTGACCAACTTGTAAATCTTTGTAAAATAACAGTTGCCTCATATTCAGCAGGAATTTGCAGACAGGTTTCAAGAAACTCGGTTGCCACTGGACAGCCTCTTGTTTCTCTTAGCTTGAAAGCACTGCTTAGGTTGCATTCCCACAGCTAGAAAGCAACATGGTATTTTCAACCCACTCTCCCACTTGTGACCACTAGTTCTTCAGTTCCAGGAAAGAAAACTGCAGTTAAATATTCTTTCATGCTGGTACTGAGCTGACACATCACTCTTCTGCCCTTCCTCAAAGGACACCCACACCAGCACCTGCGCAGGGGGAGCGCTGAGGGGCAGGGCAGGAGGGACCCTGCAGGAGAAAGGCTGACCTTCACCAGCAAGTGCTTCTGCAAACACTGCCCTTCACTGACACTTCCCAGTCACGCATGACATCCACCAGCATACCACTGGCATCCATAAATCACCTCTTCGCACAGTCACACAGGTGGAAAGCATCTATGTTGCTGGGGGAAAATATACACCTAGGACAAAACTGTGTATGCAAAACCACGAGTGTGCACTCCCTCCCATGGGAAGCGGATCAGAGCCAAGGACTTTCATTCCCATTGCACTCACAGTTGTGCTAAGCTGGCACTGCAGGGAACCCATGTTCCTGTGGTACAAGCACACTGCTAATTACACACAGCTTGCACGCACATCCAAAGCGAGAGCACAATGTCAGCATTACCAGTCTCTGTAGAAAACAGTTACCAAAAAACCCCAACCAAACTAAACAGTATACATTCATGCAAAAAGTGTTTCCAGTGATGGAAACAAAAGCAAAACCAGATGAATTAACAGGCTTTTCCTGCAAATAAATAACAAAGAAAAAAGTACAAATGCCTCTTTAGTATTTTGCAAATACACACATTACATACTAATTATGTTGTTAGGCATGCACAACAGATATTATTCTTCTGGATAAAAAAACAAATTCAAAACCAGAGTCGGAAGAGTAATGAATCTGCCTGCTCAAGTTTCAGAGAGACTGCTAACAACAGCATGCCTAATACAAAAAAAATTGCATTCCTTGAAATAAAGCCCAGGTCTGTGGATGTTAGGAAAGATTTACAAATAGCAAAAAGATTCTGAACTTTAAAAACTACTCACAGCACTAAAATTTAATTCTTATTAAGTAAAATTTAAAAGAACTGAGCTGCAAAAAATCAGAAGTCTAAAATAAAAGCATTAAAACATGAACCAGGCTGTCCAGAGAAAAGCAGGAACAACACCAGCAGACTTGCACTCCTTTTTAATGCCTCGAGGTACTTTTCAGTACTGACTACCCTATAGGCAGAAAGGCAGCTAAGTAAAATCAGTGTTTTGGGGCCATTTAGTTTAATTACTCCTCACACTGGTGGCACTGGTATTGTCTGCCACCACCAGAAACACAGACCAAGCCTGGTCCTGAGGATGTCTCTTTCACCTCAGCACCATATTAGCACATTCTGACATTAGAATTTCACCAAGAAATTCTGCTGGTGCTGTAAGGAAAGCCTAGTCAGATGTTATTTGGAATTCTGCATAAATACATGAGAGATCACTCTCTATGGTGAAAAACATCTATCCATATTAAAGGCTACTAGCTTTCCATCAGTATTTAAGGAATATGAATACACTTGACCCTTAGTACCCCCGAGGTCACCCGTCTGCATTGGTATAAATGCCAGCAGGCACCTGAGCTGAGGTACAACACGTCTGCTGGTGAGCTCAGTGCTGGTGGTGGCTGTGCAGCCAGGCTCGGCCTCAGCTACTGCGCACACGAACCGCTGAACTCACCTACGACATGCTGCCAAATGGACAACCCACACCGGGAATAGGAAAACCAGAGAGCTTTAATAAAACAGAAATCAAACAGCAGAAGACTATGATGTCATTGAGAAAATGAAATATCCAGCTCTGGCAGTGCAAGGACAGAGCATGTTGGCTAACCATAGGTTACAAATGACATACTAAGGAAAAACAGAAAAAAAATCTAGAAAATGTAGTTTTGACCATGTAGTCAACATATTTATGAAAAAATAACAATTTTTAAGGAAATTCCCACCAGTGAGAGCAGTCTGGCTTGTTATTTACTTCTACACTTCTTTTTTCTATCAGTTATCAACTATTAATATCTAGTTTTCCAAATAATTACTTTTACTTTGAAGCAATTGCTGTTTAATGGTTTGAGGTATACGCATTTCTCTAATACAGTCTGTTTAATTCCAATTAGCAATATAAAACTGCTGTATCATCTGGCAATACCTTGGACCAAAAGCTCTTTAAAAGTAATTGGGAACTCTATGAAGCAGAAGGCAGCCAGACACACCCTGGAGACCTAAAACAGGAAGCATGGGATTCCACTTCTACAGAAAGAAAACATACAGCTTGGGTGCATAAACTGACTATCATACTAAAGAAAAGCTGAAAGCTAACCAGAGCAAAAGTTTGGGTTTTTAGGTCTTCGATCATTCTAGCAACATCTTTCTACCAGGCTGACACATTCTGGTTAAGAAGTTAGCAAACGATTTTACTTCATTTTTGGATCATGTTTTTTCCTCCACCTTGCCAGCAATTGTACATACTTCCTAGACTGAACCTTCAAATGACTTGGCAAAGGGATGCCTAAATCCTGGATCACTGTTGTTCTGTCTGTCCAGGCTGAACAACCCTTTGTCTAGCAATGTCAAAACTCAAGCATTGGCTGGCACCCCGCAAAAGCACCACTTAGAACACCTAAAGGCATCTGACTTCCAACAGATGCTGACACAGAGCTGTTCATACACTCAGCCCATCTCCACAGCAACAGCCCAGGCAGGGATCATAAGATGCATGCAGCTCCAGGAATCCAGTTGTCCTTTTGGACACACTGCCAAAGGTTCCTTTTTCCCAACAATTATAACTCCATCTAACACTCCAAGAATGGAGTGCAACCTGTTCACACATTTAAAAATAACTAAGATTTAATTATTTGTTTCTTCCACTTGATGAATTCTGGACAAAGAAACAAATTAGGTATTACATTTTACAGCAATTTACTGTATCTTTTACTAAAAAAGAAAAATGTATAAACTAGAATAGGATGGTTATGTCCCGTAAATCCAGGACAATACTGGAAATATTCTGGATTTCAGCTGGCTTCTCACTTCCTCATTTCTTTGGTTACCCCTTTGCCCAGCCTAAAGAGAACTATTCAGATAGATTGATTTGTGAACTAAGCATAATATATCAAAAATATGACAAATCCATTACCCCAGCAACTAATGAGGAGGGAGTTTTAAAGCATCCCCTTTCTTAGTATTTCTTTTAATTACAGTTTGAACACATCTTGATCCTATTTGCCCTACCACAGTAAGGTCCTGTTTTAGATCAAAAAAAACCCCTGTGGAATTCAAACAAACTCATGAAAACACTAATTCTTACATCACGGAACTCTCAAAAATCCTGTTTTACAGTACCCTTTTAACACACCTTGTACCAGAAATTCTATCACCTTAGTGGATACTGGGCAACAATGGTGTTTCCTTGGGGCCTTTCAGTTCAACAGCCTCAGAGCCCTTTTCACTGCCTCCTTTCATTAGCCATGGAGAGGGAAGGAAGCTCTGCCTTGGCCGCAAGACTGGTCGAAGAAAACCACTGATGCCATGAAGATTTTTGCCTTTTCTTTTATACCCCTGTTATATCTTTTTTTACAACTTCTGTATTCTTAGTGCTTTTTGCCTACATTCTTGGACTTGTTTGTCAAGCTGAGAGACTGAACATTTTAGAAGCTTTGTAGTTAGACATCAGTGTGCCCCAGACCCCAAAATCCTCTCCAGAACACATTCTGTAAACTAAGATAGAACCATCCAGGGGAAGGCTCCTTGGGGAGGGGGGCTCACTCAAGCCTCTCATTGGGGAATTTTTGATAGATATGCTAATTAGTAAAACCTATAATGTTATACCAGATCTTTTGGGTGTGCATTTTGGTGCATTTGACCTGGACGTGTGCACCTAAGGATCCTTAAAATAAATCCCAAGGTAAAATCGCTTTTCCCCTTCTATCTGCGTTTGACTCTTGATTTTAAGACCAGGAAAAGGCATCACCGCCACAAACAAACATCACTATTCAGACCTCCAGCCAGCCCACATGGAAGTCAGGAAGGAATTTCTTCCCATATAAAGCACCTTGTGTCATAGGTTAGCAAGCATAGTCCCGGAAGAGATGTCCTTGCTAAGGGGTGCTTACAGTTTCCTCTGGGACCTGATAGAGCCTATCAGCTGGCCAGTTTGAATATGGACAATTCTTTAAGCCACTTAAAGTTGTGACCGCCCCTATGACCCACATTTAAGAATAGACAAACTCCCCCTCCAAGCTCTCTCTCGTTTCCGTGCTGGCACAGGTGGCTGCGGGGCCCGAGCGGGGGCCAGCGGGCCCGGCCAGGCCCTGCTTGGGCCAGGCTGGGCCAGGCCACGGCCATCCTGGAGCCGATGGACCTGTTCCAGCCGTGGAATCCCCCCCACTGCCTTGCTGTGGGCAGCCGGAGCGGCTCGGCTCCCCCCCTCTCCACTGCGATAAGCAACATTCAACATTCCAGCTGCAAAGCTGCAAGGCCGAGGTGAGATTAACCCTTTTAGTGCTGTGAAGAGCTGAAAACCTGAGGGAAGAGAAAGAGGAGATGCTTAAAGCTGAAATTCTGTTGTGAAGCTATGATATATCAGAGTATCCTGTTGTAATTCCATGAAGATATGGGGGGTGGAGTGTTCAACTCGTAAGCAAAAGCACCTGCGCTGAGATAGGCAGATGCTGACGCAGCTGTAATTTCATGAGGAGTTTGGACAGGGAGAGATGGAAGCGATGAGGACTTTTGCTCCAAATGGGAAAGGAGAAACCTCAGTCCCTAGAGATGGACCAGATGAGGACTTTTGCTCCAAATGGGAAAGGAGAAACCTCAGTCCCTAGAGATGGACCAGATGAGGACTTTTGCTCCAAATGGGAAAGGAGAAAACCTCAGTTCTTAGAGATGCTCCCAGAGATAGTCCTAAAGATGAAGATGAGGAAGACCCTTTGCTCCCAGGGAAGGAGAAGGGCCTCTGTTTTTGTTTCTGAACGGCTCAACCTTAAAATTGTACCCCAAAAAACTTCAAGAGTGGACCCTCAAAAGCAGTTGTGGGAAAAGCTGCAAGTCGGGGGAAGGGACTCACATGCAGCCAGAGAGACTCCTCTTCCCAAATGGACTGAACAATATTTGGAAGTGGGCGGCTGTCTCGTTGTGATAATGTTTTCATAGCATGAGCAAGAAGAGACTTCTCTTTCTAAATGGGCTGAACAAGGTTATTATGGAAGTCATAAACAGACTGAACATCTGAAGGGCTGTCTTTTTACATTGTCAATGGGAGAAGGGAGGAAGGTGGGGGGAGGAGGAGAGTTCTGAAGGTGTGGTATAATTTTTTTTCTTCTTTTAGGTCTGTTAATAAACTTCTTTATATTCTTTCAAGAATGCTTTGCATTTCTCCTAATTCTTATCTCACAGAAGATAAACAGTAATGAGTATTTTGGACCAAACCACTACACCTTGTTAAGAATTTGTTTTGTGTATTTGGTTTCCATGGCCAGGTTTTGGTAGTGCAGGGGCTACAGTGGTGGCTACTGTGAAAAGCTGCCAGAAGCTTCCCCCATGTCCAGCAGAGCCAATGCCAGCCGGATCTGAGAGAGCTGCCGTGGGAAAATGAGCTGCATCTCAGCAAGACCCAATACAGCTGGCAAGTGTTCTTCTCATGCAAATACAAGTGGGTCACCATCTGATATAGATGGGGAAACAGCAATGCCAGCCAAAGTCAATTCTACTTCCCTTTGCGATACAGGAGACTGCTAAGATCCTCTGGACAAACTACACTTAACCAATTCACTGCTCCCAGGGCAGCACCTGCATTTCTCTCTGTCCCTCCCTGCCAACATACAGAATGGGAAAATACAGAGACTGGGTGTAGATACAAAAATGCTGCTAGCAAGGATTTTCTTGCTATTTTCTAAGCCCGTGAGAGACTTTTCGCTCTCACAGAAGAGGTGGCAGAGTTATGTAAACAACCAAACACCTGCAGCCTTGAAATGTCTTGTTTATAGTACAATAGAAAAGTATTTTGACAATGTTTTAGGATTTTAGCCAATCACCCCCAAGGGGTGGCTGATCCTTTGTCCAATTAGACTACGAAGAGAAAAGTCTATAAGAGAGTTTGTAAAATAATTAAATAGATCAAACTTGCTGCACAATTCCTGCCTGCTGGATCTTCTCTCCTCCTCCCTACGGCTGTGGGACATGGTAATATACCCTAGGGTTGCAGTAATAACTGGGAAGTCACCCATCAGTGTTGACATCCCCATGGGCACAGGAGCACAGGCATCTCTCCTTCCAGCCCCTTGAGAAACTTCTACCAACATAAGGTTATCCAGAAACTATCATTCTTTCACCTAAACAAAGTTATTGAACTCAACAACAGACTATTTAACAGTCAGACATATTCTTGCAACAACCCTTCTTTGACCTACTAAATCATCTTCTGTATTCATTTTAATGGAAATATGACAAGGCTGGGAAGATGATTTCAGTGAGGAAGAAAAAAGAAAATCTACACATAAGGTTGGAAGAGTCTTCTCCCAAAAATGTTTAACAAGTATGTTTTCCTCAGATTGCTAGGCATAGTTTCAGTTCCTCCATGTAGGAAAAGCAAGCAGCACCTAACAAATGTGTCATTCAAAAATTCATACACTTTATTTATTACAATGCGGACAAGCTTTTATCTGTGCTCATGCACAAGATAAAAGAATTATAACAATTTATTAAAAAAGTGAATCTTTCTGTAAACTCTAGAGTAGATTCATTACAGAGGTTTTAGGCATGGTTAGTGAATATTTCTTGTGTTCAGTGAAACAGAAGTAAAGAACTCCAAAAATAAAAAAAACCCCTCCATTTTTGCCAGCAATTTATCCCAGCCAGCTAATGATAGATACAAGTCCTAAAAAGGCAAAAGAAGCATAGAAAAAAAATAACTCACCCTCTTCTTACATGTTGGCTCACTGAAATTAAAACTTCAGAGCTTAGTTTCAACTGTTCATTGGAAGAATATCCAAAAATCAGTACAAATTCCTTTACAATTGTTGGGGTTTTTTTAAGCAATCAACACTAGTTACCACCACAACCAATGATCAAGTTTTGCTGCAATCTCCTGAAAGGCCTTTATCTCATCATCATCTACTCTTTCTGATTAAGAAGTCCGGGCCTTGTCCCTGCACAGAGATAGCAAGTAAAGTCAAGTCACCTTAAAGACCAGCTGAGTCAACAGAAAAAAAAACCAACAAAACAACTACATCTTATTATTCAGAAGGAAAACACCAAATACGCGCCAAAGAATGAAGTCACCTACCAAGAAAACAATAACAGTAACATAATTTAACATGTTCTAAACAACTAGCAAAGTTTTTACCATTTTTCTTCAAAATAAAATGAGATATAATTATATCTATGTACATTGTGTTTTCTTTGTGGCTGCTAAAACCAGAAATAAGCTATTTATTCATCTATTTATTTCCTTTCTATTTTTTGTTTTTCCCAACACTTAAATATACTTGGCTAGAAGAAAAAATACATCATTCATAAATGGTTTTTGCAAAGGGAATTTTCTTGTTAGTCTTCATTACACAGCTTGTCTGAATTGTCACATAAAATAATTGATCCTTACCTTAAACAATGCATTTTCCTTCATTTACTGAGAGAAATGTGACCTTCAGAAATAAATAAATTGTTCTGTTACAGATGGGATGTCAGACACCAGCAAGCTATTGCCAGTTTCAAAAACAAGGAGCTATTCATAACTACAATTCATATTCTGTTCTCATTCTTCTGAAATCTTGGCTCCCTTTTTGCAATCATTTGTAACTGTCTGTATGCTGAAAATAGATACCTAACAATATTGTTTAGTCCAAGACCAACTCCTTTCATATCTGCAGTTTAATTTAAACAATGTCTTATTTTCCCAATCACAGTAAATAAATACAATCATAGGGTCTTCTACAGTCTTTATTTTCAGAAACTAAATCATAAAACATGCAAGTGTTTCCCTTGCCGGTATTTAAAAAGCCCAATTTAACCACCTCTTGTCTCAGTCAAAAAATTAGCTTTTTAAAACTGTTAAAACACAAATAAACTATGAAATTTTGCACTAAATAGTGGAAAAGGTAACTAAATAATCTGAAAGAAATACATATAGGACACAGAATAAAAAGCAGCTCCCACAGCAGAGAAATACAGTCATCTCTGCAGCAAAACACAGCAGCAGTCCAGCAGCTCCTTACTAGAGCTAATAAAAATTCTTTTATTTGTTGGTGGGGTTTTTGTTTGGTTTCAGGTTTTTGGGGTTGGTGGGTTTTTTTGTTTGTTGGTGGGGTTTTTTGTTTGGTTAGGGATTTTTTTCTTATAATATGTAAGGTCATCCCAGTGGAAACTTTTACGAGAGCACAGTTGTTTCTACTTCACTCTTACCCAAGGACTCAGGCCAGACTTCCTTCTCAGGGACAGAGGAGCAAGGACTATTTTAGTGTTCTGGCCCTGACAGGGAAACAACAAAAAATAACTGCGGAAAGACACAATCACAGCACTCAATTGCATACAGGATATCCAGATTTAAGTCCTTGGATTCCTTGCTCTACATGTCTCCATATCAGGAACAAAGAAATATCCCACTCATAGCTCTAGAGAGCTGATTTTTTTATATAGAAAGGTGTACAAAATGCTTTTACAATTGGTGTCTAGGAGATATTTTTAGTCTACTTCCAGTTTTAGAAAAAAACAACTTCATTTCATTGAAGAACATCTTAAATCCCAAACTTCGGCATGACAAGGTTTCTCATCTAGCTTTACCCAAGGCACTGGTGACAATGGTGTAGTTGAGTGAACATCCAGCTCTCCACTACACTTGGTCCTTAAGGACACCTCTCATGCTCCTCAAATGAAGAGTTATAATTGATTCTCTCTCAGTAAAGAGAGTATTTGCCAGTAATATGAAGACTATGCATTCAAATAAATTCTCACAAGGTCCTAGTACAAACACTGAAATTTCAGTATTTCACTTTAAAATTTTAACATATCTTTTACATTAATTTTCTAAAATTGGGAAACAAAATAAAAGTATACTCAGTATGATAAAATATACCCAATGCTTTTTAACAGTTTTCACAGAGAAATCATATGAGGCATAGTGCCATGTACCAGAAAGAGTGAGAGACAGACATATTAAGAGATGATGAAAATCCAAAACTAAGCCTCCTTGGCATAGAAAGTACACCCCACTCCCTTCCCCCAAGTCTGCCTTGTGCAAAAAGCTGTTTCTCAGGTATCCATCCTGCCAGGCAAACAAACATGGCTTTCCTTTGGAAACAGGCCCTGATAAACACCTCTCAAGTCCTCACTTAAAGAAAAGGACTTCCACTTTGCAAGATCACCAGATGTTTTCCAAGTAGAGGAATGAAAAACTGCCAGACATGACATCTCCTAATAAAGCAGTAATAGCACAAGTACAGGCCATCACATGTAAACACCATCCTAACATTAACATCCAGTCCCAGCTGTTCAGGGTGAAGGTTAAGTCCTCTACAGGAGAGACTCAGTGTGATTCCAAATTCTCAGAACTACCAGCTTTGTAATTCCTCCCTCCATAGTCTGCAGTCCACAGTATATCCTCTTCTTGTCTAAATGGGTTTGGTTAAGGACGCTCCCTTACAACAACCAATTAAAAGCATGATTATAACTTACAGCCACAATAAAAGTTGCCATTTTCATTTAGCTTTTAAGAAAGGATTTTTTGTTGTTGTTGACAGAACAAGAATCATCCTCTATTTTATTCCACAAGATAGCCATGGAATTCTTTTCTGTAAGAAATCTTAAATGTCTGCACTTCATGCCTAAATTCATAAGTACAGACACACTAAAGCAGGGAACATGAGCTAGTACTATCATCTCAAGTATCCATTTTGGAAGTGCTTCTTTGATTTTGCTCTTAGACAAGGAAGCCTTTGCATCTACCCCACTCCAACTGCTCCCTGGTTGCTAAACCATACATTCCCTCAACATACATAGAGAAAAACACAGGAAATTTTTAATCCTGGCTAATCCATGGCTACAAGAAGCAGCTCTTTTTAAAGCAATCTAGAGGACAGAACACACAGGCAATAATTTTTCCAAGTTACTCACTACTTGAATTTGCTCTGAGGTAGGAAAAGGTAACTAGCACAGACTCGCCACTACCTGATTAGCATGAATGGAATGTCCAAACACCTATGAACAGACAAGTTGCATAAGCATAATAAATTAAAACAAATAAAATATGTTACATTCCATTCTTTTATCACATGTTGTTTTTCCTTATCAAGTAGTGGCAGAAGCAGCTACACTACTGACCTTTACTGTATCTTAACTTAAACAAGGTAGAGATTCAGATGGCTATGGCTAATGAAAACACATTATTTAACCCTGGAGCTTTCATCTATTTTCTTACAACTTCCCCGTGGCAAAGATGAAGGTTTATTGCTATTCTTCCCCTTTGTATGTATTAGGATTGATACATACAAGTTTGGAGAATTTACCTGGCAAAACCATAGAAAACTTACTCGACAAGAGTAAAGCTGAGATTTATAGTGCAAGGTATACACTTGTAGAGAGAAAGGAGCCCACATGACTTTCAGCACTACAGCTATCTTTGTTAGGACAAAAAAATAAGTAAACAAAAAAATTCCCAAAACATCATAAGAACTTTTTTTCTTTTAGAAAAAGCAATTGATTTCATCTGTGGGCCCAGTGTGGGATTTTAGAATCATTATGCAAAAAGTAAAAAAAAAAAAAAAAAAAAAAAAAAAAAAAAAAAAAAAAAATTAATGGTATATCAAAGGTTTCTGGACTCAATAGGAATCGCACCCTCACTCTGAGCTAGGATAACCCACCAAAGTGCCCACTGTCTGAAGGCACTGACAGGTGCTGCTCACCCCTCCTGAACAGACCCATGGATGGCCAGTGTATATGCATGCAAAATAAACCTTCAATTATTAGTTGTTAGGTGTATTTGCTGTCATATTTGGCCCTAAAATCCTCACTTCTTTTCCACCTGCAAAACAGGTCATGAGAATTATCTAGAAAGTGAACTAAAATGTCTTTTAGTGTAATTATTAAAATGTATCTTCACTGATAATCCCTTTAATATGGTTTTAAGAGAGTTAGCAATGGTAAACTAAAAAAATATACAAGTTCCACTAGTTTCAGACAAAGTTTTTTGAGATGAGAGAGAAATCACAGAATATTCTGAGTTGAAAGGGACCCACAAAGCTCATCAAAGTCCCACTCCTGGTTCTGCACATGATCACCCCAGAATCATACAATGTGCCTGAGAGCATTAACCAAGCATCTTGTGAATTTTGTCAGGCTTGGTGCTGGTCTCTGGGGAGCATGTTCCAAATCCCACCCCCAAAAAAAGTAACAATTGACATTGACACAAGATTGGGTAGAGGAGAATCTCAATTTATGTTAAATCTAATGCCAGCCTATTAAGAACTGACATGTCTGAAAATAAGGACATGATACACATAGTTCTACATGTCACAAAAACCTTTGCAGAGAAAGAACTTGAATTCCGGAATCATAGTTAACTGTGTCACCCTGAAATCTTGTCAAGAGTATCCCACGAGCTGAAATGCTGCACAGAGTTGGAGCTGTTGCCGCAATTATTGGCTGTCTTTGAAAAACGGCAACCTCCTCTCAAGTGAAAATATTGATTCCTTAGGGATGACTCTTCCCCTACAGCACTACACTGCTTTGGAGATGGATTATCCAGTAGAGACAGTTTCACAGTAACTGTCACTAAACAAAACTGAACTGAATTCAGGGTCCTGACCACATGGATTAGGACATGGACAGCCAAGGAATTGTTGCCAACAATAACCTCAGTGGTATCTCAGAGCATAAATGAAACTGCCAATAACGTTGGCCAGAAATCTAACCCATTAAAAGGTGATTACACAAGTTCCTCCTTCTTTCACATTCCCAACTCTCTAGATAGTATCTAGTAACAGACCTCTGTGGCAGTACCTAAACAAAAGAGAAAGCAGTCCTGATCTAGAATGACAATTCCCAAATTCCTAAAGAGTTACGGCTACACAAAAATAAGATTAAAAATCCTTTTATATTCAAATGGCTTCATGTAAATTCTGTATAAACAATAAGTGAAATGTCCTATAGGCAATAATGTATATTATTTATTTATATTAATATATACATATATCAATGTACGTAATAAAGTGTAAGTCCATAAGTAATATTGTCCTATATAAGGAATGGAAAATATTTTACAGAAAAATCACTATCTGTACAAACTATAATAGCAACTTAACTGAAATAAGAGCAGCTGTACTGAGTTCAACCACAGGTCTCCATAAATTTATGTTTGGGGATGATCAGATCAAGCACTTCTATGAAGTCTCCCAGCACCCAACTACCAAAAGCCAAATCCTGTTAAGTATTAAAATACGTAGTAGCAAGCACAATGATGTGCTTACAGGAAATCAAACAGCATAAAAAAATCGCCACATGCAATGTTCTCTTAGAGCATAAACCTAAAAGGCAGTGACACAGTGTCTTTGTAGATCCTACCTTTGTGCCTTCAGAAACCTAGGATACACCAGAGGCCATCCAGCTACCAGCATACAGCAGGCAAGGGGCACTGAGTGTAAACTTTACAAAGTGAACCCCTTAGTCCAGCACCCATAATACCCTTCCATAAGTGTCTGTGCTCTGATTACACAGAGTTGCCGTAGAAAACACATTTTCAGATTTGGATTGCAAAGACCAATTGCTTACAGGTTTCTTCCCATCATGCTCTAACTACACCAGCGAGTGAAGTTCAAGAACAAAACAGGGTAGATGACAGGAGCTCATATTTCAACAGAATACCACTGGGACCAAGCCTTACGGTGATAAGGGGAAAGGGAATGCTGCAGAGGTAAAATCACTGCTGGGAAGATAATTAAATTCTTACAGAAAAATTGGCTTTAAACTCCGAACTATTTCAATTACCTTCTGGTGGTGGGGGAGGGAAATCATCTGTGTCCATTGTAGTGTATCCACCGCACCTTTAGCAGACTGGGAAACTCTGCAAAAATGAAGGGAACATGTTTTGTAGATGAACACAATTTCCAAGTATTGAGACACTCCTTTTCAGTTTGGCCAAGCTCATTCCTATTAGCTAATACCATTATGGAAGAGAGGAAATGTGCCTGGCTTCTTGCTTCCATATGAATACAGTCCAAATTTTTATGCACACAGCCCTCAATATTGGAACCAATTCTTTTAATGATCTCAGTAAGCCAGCTGAGGAAAGATGAAGTTTTTAAACTATTTTGTACTCTGCAGTTCCCACTGTGACAATCACAAGGAGATTACTAAAACATGCTACTTCAATATCTGTTTGGAGTATATATTTCACCTCAAAATCTTCATGAAGGGGTGAAGGATAAAAATTCTAGGAAGCTTATCAGTTTTCATGATACTTTTCTCTATTAAGCAATCAGAAATAACAAGTTTTAACTATACACTTTGTACACAGCTTCTTTCCATTGGTTGTTTTGCCAGTCTTAAAAATTCTGCTTGAATCCCTTTACTTCCACCTTTCCTAAGGAGAGTGAAGTACTAGCAACCAGGTTCCTGAGCATCTTTTCTTTCATCCTCTTTTCTCAAATGCCATTGATCTCATGTTTTAAGGAAAAGAGTAACTCTACAAAGCATTCCCATACTTTGGTACTGAATACACAACTAGAGAGAGCAAAGCCCAGAACCCATGAGAGACATCATCTCTCCTTCTGCATAATGCTACTTAATAGTGACATTTCAGTATTATCCAGAAGGAAAATCTATTGTGCTAAGCAATGTACATGCTCTGCCCCCAGCCCATCTTCACTCTAACTCAAGAGAAAGCATGTCAAAAAGACAAATTTCAGAACAAGGCTTAGGAAGAAAAGTAAGTTTCCAAAAGCTACAAAAGACAGTGGAAGAGCCAATGCTGAATTTTCTGCCCTGCACTTGAGTAGCCTATAGATGTTAATCTGAAGAAGTTACCTCGTCTGCTGGCAACAGAACAGCTCAAGACCTTGGAAGTCTCCACAGCCCAAATATGAAAAGATTAAATTGAAGGAGACAGTGAAATTCAAGGTACAGTGGCAAAATATTAAACTAAATGGATCAGAACACAGAGGTCAAATCAACTGCCACTTACAGAAAAAGTGGCAGAGAATGAAAAAAAAAAAAGCTTCGAAAAAGGATCCAACCCTAGGAGGCACCAAGCAATTTACCTCCCTAACACCAGATTTCCAAGGGCAAATTATCAGGACAGATGTGCCAGGAAGGATAACAACTCTGGTAATGCAAGATCCTATTATGATGAGACAATTCATAACAACTTCATTTATTAAGCATACAAAATTCCCTTTTAATTTAATTTAAACTGTCTTAAACTTTGGTAATTCTTAATCCAGTCCTAGTCAAAATCAAGTAACTTCAGAGCCAAGGCTCAGAAAGAATTCACCCAAGTATTCAACATCTGCCTATAACACAAAAAAAATCCATTATGTGCTTTCACTATACAGTGTTCCTTCTAAAGCTTCTCTACAATTTACATCTGCAGAGCTCCAAGGCATGTTCCAGCTTACAGATATCTGGAATGCATCCTGCCACACCAAAACTGTCAGCCAAAACAAGCGATAGTTATGGTTTGAAGAAAAGGCCATTTTTCTTTATTTTTTTAAAGCTGCTCGTGACTGGAGCATAGGTTTTCAAGTGTGAAACATGTAATAGCCAGCAAACCTCTGAAAGTGAGTCTCAGCCCCTTTCCCGAATGCATTTTACGAGAGTAGCTAAAAGGCTTTCAGAATGAATTTTTTTCTTTAAATGCATGATGCAAGCTTTTAAACATCTATCAAAGTTAACTTCAACAATGGTTTTATAAATCAATTCCTTCATCACGAGCAAATACTAACAAGACAGAGCTGAGACATGCAGCTTGATTTCCATTTTGATCTAGCTTACAGTGGCATGCTTCAAATTACACAAGAATTGTGTAAAGGAAGGACACAGACCCAGTGTTAAGAGTCCTACCCACTGACCTGCTTGCTCCCATCTGAACAGTGCAGTTATTCACAAGAAGAAAGATACACTTTCTCACTTAAGAATGCCTTAGGGGTTGATTTATACATTACATTAACTCATCTTGAAGTTCCACATATTTTTCTCCACTTTTTAGATGCTGAGAAAAACCCTGCAGCAGGAAAGAGAGCTTGTGTATTACAGATTCCATTAATACCCTCCACAAAAGAAAATAATTGCCATTTCATGTAGCAGACAGCACATTTACGAAGGATCTCTAATAGCACCATATTTCAAAGAAAAGTTTTTCACTCTTCTTTTGAGAGGCACAGGAACTAACTCAAGTTAAAGATGTTTAAATCAAGATTAAGGCAGATGATTTAATTTGACTAGCAGCATATGGTACATTTGCATTTGTAGCTCAAGTGCCTTTCCCATTGATTCTCCTGCTAACAGAGTTACATAGCACAGCTTATAGGTGCATTTAGACAATTAACAGTAAAAATCAAAGCTCAAATTAAGCTGAAAGGGACCTCAGAATGCTGTGTCATACACTCAATACAGGTGTTTTCAAAATTAAATCAGGTTGCTCATGGCCTTTGTCCCTCCAAGTTATGAAACCCTATGAGGGTGGAGGTTTCACCACACCCCAGAGCATCCTGCTGCTGAGCTTAACCAGAAACCCCAGGAAAGGTTTTTCCCATAAGCCCAACTGGAGTTAGCCCTGCAGCAGCTTGCAGCCATTGCCTCTCATTCTCCTGCTGCACACCCCTGAAAAAAGCCTGGCTCCACCTTCTTTCTAACCCTGCCTTCAGAAGCAGAGGACTACAATTCAATCCCCCTCAGTCCTTTCTTCTCAAAATGACACAAACCCAAAGGTTTCCCTCAGCCTCTCCTGATCTCTCCCCACTCCCAACCATAGCAGTGGCCTTTACTGGACTTGCTCCAGTTTGCCAGTCTCTCTCTTGTACTGAGGCCTCACAATGAACACCGAATTCCAGATGCAACATCGAGACCACTGAGTATATATTACTTGGTTTAATATAAAATTACATTTAAAAAATTAACAGCTTTTAAGACAGAATATTAGGATGTTGTTCCAAATGTATTTTAAAAACTGCAAAGAAAAGAATCCCTATTAAACATGAAACACATATGCTATTATATTCACGTGTGTTCCATCTTAAAATTATAAATATGAATAACTGAACAACTGCCGTGATCTACTCAGCATGACAGAGGTTATAAAAATATGGAGCTTTTCTCCCCCGTATAACATTGTTTTCTCAAACACAGTATAACCTCTGTTTAATGACTTAAACTGCAGCATTCCAGACTGCACAGCAATCACAGGAACACAGAGACAGAAAGAAGTTCTCAGAGTTACCCAGCTAAAAGTTTAACATTTTCCACTGGCATCCAGATGTGAAACAAGCTCACCTGACTCAGTGCTCATCACCTCCTTTGCTTCAGATGTGGGTAAAGATAGCAGTGACTGCTATGGGCCACAGAGGTTGTCTACAGATTGTCTCCTTTCCCTCTCTTTCCCCGTATTTCCCCTGTGCGCCCAACATACAGCAGATGCGGGAGAGGCCAAGGAGCTCCTGGACACCTTTAACAAAGGCAGCTGACCCGCTCTGGTCAAAACATTGGCCCTCACTTCCCATGCCTACTTCCTGATGTTTTCATCTGGTCCTTTCCTGCCAAACTGTTAGGAGGAACAGGTAATTCTTACTCATATTTACAGATTGGAAGAGGAAACATAGTATTCCAGTTTTTTAAGTTCCCAGGTTACCTGCCCACTTATATCTGAACCCATCTATCTAGGCAAACCCCAACTATTCCAAGCCTAAGGAACTACTGTTATTAAAAAAAAAAAACCCTACTTGTAGCACAGTAGCATGCTTTTATTCCAGATGTTTAGCTAGTAACTTCCTAGGTTTGGCACTAAAAATCAGGCATAATCATATTGAATGTATGGATTTTGAAAGAAAAAAAACACAAGTCCCTTACTATACTGCAATATATTCAGTTCCTGACCACGTTTGCAAAGCTTTCTAAGTTTTAAGTTGATATATAAGAAAAAAATTTAAAAAGTAATTAAAATACCACATTAAAACCAGATGTTCATGGGCCATGTTTCTAATGCAGAGAAGTCCCGCATAGTTAAAGCGGTCAGATCTCCAGTGGCACTCACACCAGAAACCAGAATCGTCCAAGTGTGAAACTGTCCCTAAGGACAGCTCCCAACACTTCAAATTTTCCACCAACTACACTCACCTTTTACCATGGAAGCTGGTACTGAAGGAAGTGGGAGTCTATGATGTTCCACAGCAGACCTCACAACCTCAGAGTGCTAATACCTGCAAAATCTTTGAGACTGAAATTCTGATTCCACAACAAAGGGCAGTTTCAGCAAAGGAAAGAAAGGCAAAGGCACTTTTATACTCATCCAAAGACCACGGAATAATGTCAGCATTCCTCTCTGAGACTCAGTTTTCCTTTCTCCTAACCTCTGGTAACTCCTTTTGCCTCTAGGCTAGACTAGGCTTCTCAGCTATGTCTGCGTATCTCATTTTGTTCAATGATTTCCTCTAATTGTGGAACAAACAACAGACCGTCAGTTCTCAGCTAAAGGACTACAAATACTGATCAACATCTGCATTTCCACTTCAACAAAACTATTTTCCAACAGTCACTACTCGTGCAGAAGTCACAATGCAACAAAAATGGGACGGACACAAACTCTGCCAAAACTACAAGGCAGCACAGCATTCAGACCTGGGGGTCTGAATCCACTGAGCTCCCAAAGGGCAGATGCTGCCAAGCTTTTTCAGCTCTATCACCCTAAAAACTGTAAAGGTGACTCACATACCTTCTCTTTAGGGCGTGTGCACTGTAACTGCAGCAACATCAGGATTCTTCATTCTTAACACTGCAGAGAGAATGAACATTTTATAACAGGAAACAGAAGCTGAATCAAGGAGACAGATTTCCAATAAACTGTGACTTGTGGAGAAAGCTTAGTCCAAGCAGAAATGCAATGTCTCTGAGAAAGCCTGAAAGTCTAAAAATCAAACTAAAAAAACATCAAAACAAGAAAAGTTGCAAAGGCAAAGCCCATGAATGTTTAAAATCCCGCTGTGTCCACATCACTTAGTGAATATTGCTGTATAATGCCCAACTGAGTCTTCTTTCACCTAGAACTATAGAACTTCCACTGGGAAGTAGATCTTGCTGAAATTTGATATGAAGACTCTTCCAGCAGTGCAGAGAGATGACAAGACAGAAGAAGGCAGAAGGTAGAAGGTTAATTTCCTATTTTTTTCCTCCTGTAACTCAAGAAGGCTCTCTTAAAGACAGCAAAAATAAAAACTGATTGTACAGTTTGTTCTCCATACAAGTTATTCCTGAGAAACATAGACTTTACATTTTTTTAAGAGGTGTCTACAGCAAGTATGCATGAAGCAGCCGTTCATATTATGACAGCTTCCCATGCCATGCTGTAAGCTATTAAAGAAGTCTGTATCAAAACTGGATCATTATTTCTTTTAACATATATTTGGTTTTATTAATAGCTAAGAGTCCTGCTCTATACAAATTTTATTCTTAAATTTAGCAAAGAAAATTACTGAAATCACATGCAATGGAATAAAAAAGGAAGTACATAGGTTCAGGTAGAAAATTAACAGAAAGCCAAATTCCTGGCTCAGTTAAAGTTGGGGGAAATTCTATTTCTTGCAGCAATTCCAACAAGGCCAGATCTGCAGAGATGCACATTTTTCAGAATGAATGGAGAATCCACTTCGACAAAAGCTACTTTGCTTCTTTTTCTGCTTCCCTTTCTCACACCAAGCAGCATCCTGCTCAAGGCCAGAGAAAACACAGCAGCAGCAAGCCCTGAAAAAGAAGCAATCTATAGAGACATCCCAAAAACATGGCTGAAGATTGGTTTTCTAATCTTTCTTTTTAAAGGGTATTACTTACAACATTTCTTCACTTAGATTCCTGATCAATACATCACCTAAAGGAAGGGAAAAGAGGAAGGAAGCAAAGATTGCATTCGTAGATTTGTCCAAGGGATCCTGACCACGGTGAAATCTGCACTGTTAATTTTTAATATTTATGTTCTTCCCCCCTAGATTATTATTGCCAGGCAAATTACAGAAGCACTGCTTGATAGATTCATTCATGTTGGCAGAAGGTCATGTAGTCCAACCTGCTGCTCCAAGCCAGGTCCACTACCAGGTGAGACCAGGCTGCTTTATCCACTGAGATACTGAACAATCTTTAAAGACAGACTGCATGACCGTGTCAGTTATCCTGCTGCCTCGTTTTGTTGTCCTCCTAGAAAAAAAACATTGTCCTTATATTTAGTTAGAACCAGCCTTACTTCAGTTATGACCATAGCCTGTGGTCCTGCCCCCTTCCTCATAGTCTGCCAGCTGGTGGGAGCACACCGCCAGGGCCCGATGAAACTTCTTCCAGGGCACTGCTGCCACTCCTTGACATTGTAGCAGCCTTGTGCTGAACTTGCTCAGTTTTATCCACATCTCTCTTGTACTGGGGAGAGGTGTGGACACAAAACTGGATGCAATACTGCAGGTGTGGTCTGACAAGTACTGAGTGAGACGAACCCTTCCTCTCCAAGGAGACATTCCTTTCCAGGTGGGCAACCTTACCCTCCTCATTGCTGAATTACACAGAGCTCTCGCCAGCCAGCTCCTCCAACCTGCCCAGGTCCTTCTGAATGACAGCCTGGATCTCAAGCACATCCACTGCCCCCCCTTTCCCACAGTTTGGTGTCACTTGCAAACTCCATGAGCAAGGGCTGGTGGACTTCCACTTCATACACAGTATTAAACTGGACACATCCTGTGATGGACAGCTGGTTACTAGTCTCACGTTACAACCAACCAGCCACCTTCAAAACCAACCATCCCACCAGGCTTCCACCCATCTAGCAGCACACCCACCTAGATCACAATCATATTTTGCAAAAGACCTTGCTGAACCCAACACAAGCATATGGTTTCATTAAGCTCAGTAGCAATATATTTACCATACAAATAGGAAAGCCATGACCTACAAATATTTAAGGAATGAGAAGAATATGGATAAAAAGATATTGAAACCAGGGAAAGGAAGAGGTTCCTAAACATGCACCTAACTGTTTTTGTGAATGAGCCTTGTTCCTTCCTTTTGTCCTGGCAACTGTTTGAATACACAGAGTAAGAAGACAGGCATCACCCCAAGATTCACAGACCATCATGGAGGTCAAGAGTACCATAACAAATTGGAAGCATCTGAAGAATTAAAAGGGAACTCTGGCATCATATGCTTTAAGTCAAGAATTATCTGTTTTGCTCTGTGCCACACAAACTAGAAAACAGCATCACTGGGTCAAGACAAAGATCTTTCATGTCACACATGCAAGCAAAATAAAAATAAATGAATATTAAGAGCATTTTCCTTAATTTGTGCTATAATGTGATAGCAATCAAGTAACTTCATCTGGAAAAGCAATTTTATTTCTGCAATTTCCTTTTTTAAACTTAATTCAGATTAGTCCCTTTCAATGCTGGATATCAAGAACTACCTTAATTGGAAATATCCTCAGCAAGGTTTCTATTTTTTAATTGGAGAAGATCCTCAAATACTGCAGCATACTTCAATTGTGGTGTAAACCTACACAGGATTTAGTTGCATACGTATTATTATAATACTTATGTAATTAGAATTATTATGCAGAGACTTTAGAAATGCTTTTTTATTAGGAATGCACCAAAATATCATTTAGTTTAGCAATTGTGATCACCCTTATGTGGATACAAATATGCTGCTAGCAAGAATTTTTCTTGCTTCTTTCCAGTCCTGTGAGATATTTTTCTCTCTGATAGAAGATATTAGTAGAGTTCTATGAACTATGAACACCTGCGACCTTGCAAACCTTTGTTTATAGTACAGTAGAAAAATATTTTGACAATGGATGTTTTAGGATTTTAGCCAATCACCCCAAGGGGTGGCTGATCCTTTGTCCAATTAGACTATGAAGAAAAAAGTCTATAAAAGAGTTGTAAAATAATTAAATAAATCAATCTTGCTGCACAATTCCTGCCTGCTGGAGCTCTCTTCTCCTCCCTACCACTGCGGGATACCACGACACCCTTACATGCAAAATACAGTAATTTTGTCACAGGGAGTAGATCCCCTCCTGAAACACAGTTTCATTCTCCAGCAAATCAAGGTCTTAATATAAAAAAAAAGCTAGGGAAATGTTATTTATGGATACAGTCAATAAAGCTTTTTTCCCCCTCTAACTGTACATTAGTCAGATATTCACCACAAAAGCAGAAAGTCTTGTTCAAACTTGCACTAAATCCGTTCATCCTAGTTTTACAAGGCATAGGTTGTCTTTCAAGACACTGATGACAACTGACGAAAATTTCCTCTAGAAGCTGTTTCCAATAATACAAGTGAAAGGATACACTGAAATGAATATACAGTTACTACTGCTGCCTGCAAACCAAGTCCTGACAGAGTCACTTTTCCTAAACATTTTCAGCTCTTTAGGTGCTACTGTCCTTGGAAAAATAACCATGCTGTTTCTCATTGAGGACAACTTGTCCTATCTGATCATTAGAAAAGCATCCAGTTGAACAAATTTATTTCACTTGATGAATAAAGTTATTAAGAATATAAATAGAATATTATTCCTGAGTTTAAAAATACATGGAGTAAAATACAGAAATACATTTCTAATAACAAAGTTATGATGCATGCTCTAGAAAAAGAAGACTATTTTCATTGATTTTCTAACACCAAAATTTTATTCAAATAAATCAGAAATCAGGTAATGCAGCTGTTAAATCATTAATTACAGGAAGAAAGGAAAACAGTAATAGCATCTGCAAAGAACAGCCCTTGTCTTCAAAAATTTTATAATGGAAGCTAGTTTCCCACAGAAGTGTAAGTTCTGTATCTAGGCCACACATCAGCAGTCTTCACTCTTTCCTTGATTTGGAAATGATCTAGTAGACATCCTTCTTCTCAACCTTCTACAATTTGAAAGTGAAGTTTTTAAAACTCAAATGAGTCACTCCATTGCTTGCAACAATACTAAACATTAAGTATGAAATTCTAAAAGAACACTGAGGATGAGACTGTGAATGCTATAGAAAAGTGAAAAATATAAAAATGAGACATAAGCCCAAGACTCACTGTGATCCTAGCAGGAAATCTAAATATTGCCACCTACTTCAGTAAGTTATTATCCCATTTTACAGATGATGAAATAATGTTTACCCTCTTTCTTGAAGTTCTTGAGATGTATAGTCTGTATCTCTGAGGAGCAAAAAATTCATGTGAATTCTGAAATTTTTTAAATGCATTTTGAGAAAAAAAGAGATTACAGAAGAGAAACAAGAGTGAATATTTGACCTTGAGCTTGGATCCTAATAGTTCACATTCATGGTTCAGTCCCAAGTAACAAGTATTGTACAGTACAGTAAGTCACTGAAACAGATTTTCCCAAGATAATGCCCCTATTCAGCAGCACGTAAGTAGAACAATTTATTTTGCTCTGCTTAACTGCTTCACCCACGCATTTGACATTAAGCTTCAGGCTTCCTGACTGAGCAGTGAACATGTAGGACATAATCAATGTTGTGCAGTTATGCATCACTTCCCACAGTCTTGCTGATTCAGGCGTTTCAGAATAAACATGAATCGAGTTTTTGATCTAAAAACTCAAGTTTGAAAACATATTTTTCAACTCTCGTTTAGCATTACTTGTCATCACTCCCTTAAAAACAAGTTCTACTTTTACATGTTCCTGGTTTCTAAATAACATACAGTATTTTGGTGCATGTAAAACTCAAGATTCTTTACTATAAGAAAATGACCAACAGATAAAAATGTCAAAAGAGGCTAATAATAATGCAGCAGTTTTCTTTCACAGGTATGTGACAGAACTTGAGTCACAATATTCTGCTCTCTGCAAACCACACACACATACAATGACATTACTGAGAATGATTTGAAAACAGAAAGAATATTAAGACATAGTTGTATCATGAGAATTCTGGTTTACCTTTCTCATGTGCCTCCTACCTCCTTATAATAAAGAGCCTCTTACTCTCATAATATGCCTGCAGTTTCCTCTAAGTAATTCTCAGGCTTCAGTTTATGATCCAATCCTTGAAAATTTCCAAGCATCCAGGCTTACAGCTTTTCTACTTACTAAACTACTTCTGGACTCAGAAATGAATTCACCAATATCAATTTTCTAGTTAAAGATTTAGTAACAAGAATGTATTAAAAGGAATGGGAGTGGGGAAGATGTACCTCTTATAAATGCTGATTTTAACAAAATATGATCTTAGATATGAAAAATGCCTCCTTCACATGTTGTCAAATACATACAAAATGAAAGACTAATTCATACCACTATCAATGAAACCTCATTTATTATTCCATTATAGCATACAAAATGTTCAAAAAGTACAAACAATTGCATTCAGTGTATAACACTGTAACTCCAAAGGAAGTTTCCTTAAGGTACAACTGCTGCAATAGATATTCCACAAGAAGCATCCAAGGATAGTCCAGAAAGGCACTTACAGCTCAAAAAACCATCAGGAAGCTGAACTTACCGAAAGATAGTTTTAAAAATACCTTTAAATTTAGAGATTGTATGACAACTCCACAGGATCCCCTCTAACATTCTAAAGTAAAACTGTAAAATGGAAATAACATAATTAAAGAAAGAAAAAAATGAAATAGAAGTCACTGTACATAAGCGGAAACAAAATTACTGTCCCACATATGTAAAATGAAGAAAATAAGTACTACACATCTCATTTCTCCATCATCTACAAAACTGAGAACAGTGTACTACAGATGCACAAACAAACTGACTGCAGGTTTGCACAATGCATAAAATTCAGTCTGAAAGTCTGAATCAAAACTGGTCCTCTTTCTCCTGGACTGCAGTTTTCGCTTCCTGGCTGCTTCAGAAATAGACTGAAGGTTATAAATTTTCAACATCAGATTCTAAAAATCATTTCTAATTCATATAGAAGCAGTTAATAGACTTCCTGTTTTACAAATAAGTAACGTACTATTCTCAATTGCACTAAATTCCATTAACAATAAGTTTAACAATAGCCCTTCAGGTTTGTTGTCTTCCTCCAAATCTTTATAAACTATGCAAGGATTCCTAAACAGCTCAGAATCAACTGAAGAACTCCTCTGTTGTGGAGATTTCTTCACAGAATCATAGCATGGTTTGGATTTGAAAGGACCTTAAAAATCATCTAGGTTCCAACCCCCTTGCCATGCATGAGGCAGGGACATTTTCCACCAGACCAGGCTGCCCAGAGCCCCTGGGCAGCCCCATCCAGCCTGGCCTGGCAAGATAAAGCTTACTTTACAGTACTCTACTATGGGAAAGGATTTTTGCTGTCTACTCATGAATGAAAACATAGCCTATCTGCTAAGCATTAGCATAGCTCAGGGTCAAAGACAGTGCCTCAGCATGGAGGGAAGGAGGCAACCCCCTTTTGGGCACCTTGGTGTGCTCAGCACTGGCCTGTCAGAGCCAATAGCACGAGACTTGTACATTTGGCTTCTGCATCTCAGAGCTGCAATGCCAGACTGCACACATCCATCACACAGCACTGGGGCTCCTCTCCATATCCTGTGGAGTACCTGCTCCTGAAGCCCAAACCCATAGGATGCTGCCACGTCCCGACACCCAGCAGGAGATGATGGACAGCCCATTACTCAAGCATCTGTCTGCTTCCATGGTCCTTTCTCCTACCACATCCATCTGTGGGTATCAGCCACAGAAGCCCCATGCACTGGAAACCCAGTGCCATCACAAGACATCTGTTGTCACTCACACAGTAAGTCACATCTCATGTACAGTGCCATAAGTAATCTAAGGAATCCATAGAATATATTTTAAAAATCTTGAAATTTCACTGTAAAGCCTTCGGAAATATCAGATTTCAAGGTAGTATCTAAAAAACTACTGTTCATAACCAGATAAACACATGTAACTAGTTCATGGAGTACTGAGCCCGAGGGTGAGAAGGAAAAAAAAAAAAAAGACAAGATGGATTAAACAAAGCAAGTCAGATTATCAAGATCAAACAGATCACCCAAGTGAAACGAATGAAGGGCCCATTGAAGAAAACAGCTGAACAGCCAGAACCTCTGCCTGAATAATGGGCAGTTGAAGTTGTAGGCACCCAACACGTCCCATGTTCAGGCAATAAACCTGTGTCTCCTGAGTGCCAACAGAAAATTTTAAAAATGCTATACTTCATTTCTACTGCAGAACAGTTGCTCGCTGGGGTTCACCAAGCAGAGTGAAGGTTTTAGGAAAAAAATTATTTTGTTTACAATAAAAATAGCCACAAACTAACACAGGTTCGTATAATCTCACTGTATTTATTTAGCATGGAACAGTTTTTAAACAATATTTTTTATTTACTGACTCATGAAAAAATAACCCAACCCTATACCTCTTTATGATAACAGTTAGCAAGACTAAAAAAAAAAAAAAATGCTTTTTACATTGCAATTAAACAACTTAAAACCCGCTAGCTCAAGGTAAAAGCCATGATCTTAGTATCTTTGGGAAAGAAAGTAAAAAAAAAAAACCAAACAAACAAACAAAAAAAGAATTGAAGAAATATGCAAATGAAAGAGGAGAGAATTTATGATGGATAAAATTGTTTTGGTCAAAAATACAAGCATCACCTATAAGTCCTTCAAATAAGCCTTTGCTGTGTACACATTATTAATAGCTGCCTTTCCAAGTACTTGGTACTGCCTACTGACACAGCTTGCTAGCTCACTCGTCCAGTGCATGACTGGGCAATCTTTTAGAGCTCTTCTTACCCTACCCTGTAAGTGCAGGGCATCTTGCAAAAGCAACTACATGGTCTGGGATCACCACAAACAACTATGTAACTAGTCCAATAGTTGCACCGTTAATTACAAAGAAACCAAAGATATTTTTTAAACCTCCTCGGAAAAAAAAAAATACATAAAAAGACAGTGTTACTGTGAAGTAGTGTTTTTCAGCTCTTTAAAGACAACCAATTTAATTGCAGATGCCACATAAAAATCTGGTCGATACCAGCTTTGAAGAACGGGAAAGGAAAGAAACGCCAGCCCCCATGGGAGTTATATTTTCCATAGCCATGTCCATAGCTGATGGAGAGGGGAGGGAAGCTGGAGCCGGCAGCTCCCCATACGGCGGAGTACGAAGCAGCGCACACGCGAGAAATCCCCCGCGAAAACCTCGGGGAAGAAACTTCACTGCAGTTCAACAGCGAGTTTGGCCAAGGCGTTCTAGGGACCCCTCGTACCCTCGCTTCAGTAACCCACCTCGCACGGGCAAAACCGATTTAATGACAATCTCACACCACGAGTCCCCCTCCTCCCCCGCGGCAGCGTCCAGAGGCTGCCGCCCCGGACCCCCGCAGCCCCAGCGAGGCAGCCCCGGCCCCTGAAGGGCGTCTCCGAACCAAACATCGAGCCCACCCTCCGAGGACCAAACTTTCCGTGACAACACCGGAGCAAGACCCCGGCGAGAGGGGAACACCCACCTCCTCCGCCGCGGCTGGAGCCGCCGCCAAATGCTCCGAGGCGGCCGCCGCCCGGCACGGCCCGCTCCGCTCCGCCCCGCCCCGCTCCGCCGGGGCCCCGCGGCCGCCCCGCCGCCCGGACACGTCACTCACCCCGCCGCGGAGCTCGCGCTGGCCGCCGGGCGGAGCTCTTGAGCCCCGGCGGGAGCCGCCCGGCCCGGCCCGGCCCCCGGCCCCCGGCCCCGCCTCGCTGCGGCCGCCGCTGCCGTCAGCGCCTGCCCGTGGCCGCCGCTCCCAGTCCCCGCCCCCGGGAGGTCCCGTTGCATCCCAGCTGGCCCAGGCGGTCGGGTCGAGCCGGGTCGGGTCGGGCCGGGCCGGGCCGGGCCGGGCGAGGCGGGGCGGGCAGCGCGTGTGCCCCGGCCCCCGCCGCATTCCTGCCACCACACGGCACCGCCCCGGGGCGGGAGCACATCCCGCCGCCCGCCCCGCGGCCCTGCTGGCGGGGGGCAGCCCCGCGAGGCGTCGGTGTAATGGGCGGAGAGTGCGGAGCTGCCCGGTTGCAGGGACCGGGAGGCAGCCGGTCCCGGGGTGCACAACTGGGCACACTCAGCCTCATGCTCACGAATAGCCCCTGAAGACGCCAGGGTAAACACTGGGCCACGACTTTATTTTGGATTTTAATCTCACTTATAACTCGAAATCCAGTAATAGTTTTCAAATTAAATGCCATCTAGAGACGCTGGCACCTCATGCCGAACATTTTTGCTTTTTGCATCCTTCTTGCGTGACAGTCCTTACAGCGAGCATCACTGCAGACCAGCACTGACCAAGCCAACCACACAGCCACCCAAAGCTCGTGCCACTCAAGCATGCTTGTCCTGAGAGTAACACCAATCACCAGACCTGGCCATGCCCCTTAGTTAAAATAAAATAGAAAACCTTTACGAGGTGCAATTATTTTTAAAATGTGTACCTTACAATATATCCATGTAAACATCTGTCACACTTCAATAAAAATAAATGCTCTTAAGTACATTATAAGTTCTTAAATAAATTATAAGTAATTACAACTATTTAATGTTGTTAAATATTATCTGAAATCTTTGGACCACTTTTAAGAATGAAATCTTCGAGATAAATACTGTTCAAAGATCCATGCGTCATCCAGCAGTGATCCTTGCCTATTTAAGTAAACTCATTCTACAGTGAGTAATAAAATACTTTCAGTAAATAGTAAATTCATTATCATTACAGGAAAGCATTACTAGAAAATGGTGGCACTTGACATTTGATTAATACGCCTTTTCCCTACATTTTCCCTTTGTCTGTAGTTTAACAACACAGATTCACGATTATCCAAGTCTTTGTGTGGCTTCATACAATCTGAATCACAAAGTAAGTATTTTAAACTATTCCTTTCAAAAAATGTTTCCATTTCCACAAAGTTATTTCTTTTTAATGCAATTCTTCATGGTATTAACTCAAAATAGCTTTCACATAGCTCTATAGGTTCCAGGTAAGAAAGAAAACAAGAAAATTGGGCCATAGGTAAAAGTTAAGGCCAGGAATACCATTATGACATTCAGTTCATATAAGACACCACTCAGTTCCATCAGAGACCATTTTATCCTGTTGTTTCTGTAATTTTTAAAATATGTTACATTTCACTCACACCAAGCTATTATTTCCGGAGCTGAAATTGTGGGGAATCAATCTTTGGCAAACTGTTTAATAAGTGCTTATCATTAGAGGCCACTTTAAAGAACAAACACATACCTAGACAAGTACAACTAGCTCAATTCTGTAATTAAAAATACCATTTACTAGCAATATCCTTCTCCTTTTGGCAGCCAGCTCACAATCTTATGTGCACTAAATTCTCCCTTTCATAATTACCTTTCACAGATTATCTTATCTTTCACAATTATCTTAGACACAATTGAAATCCTTCCTGAAGGCTTTTTGTGAACCCTTTTGATCTTTGACAGCACCTTCTCCTGGTGACCATACATATATTCCAAGAAAAGGTTGCTCTGGAAACCTTGTTGGACAAATCCCATAATAGCAGATCAACTTAAGAAAAAGTAACTTCCAAAATAACTTGCACTTTCCTACTGATTTGTAAGGCAACAGCCTAATAGCAGTAATAATTAGCACCCTAATCATCACAATCACAAATTCATTATTTATCCACCCATAATTAGTTGTTGATAATTAGAGTATAGATAATGGCCATCTCCACTGTTAACATCATGCTTTTTGTAACCAGATTCTAAGAAGTTGATGTTTAAATTGGTTTTACTGGTGATACTTGCGTGAGACCTCACCAAAATTTACTTACTCTCATTTCTGATTACTGGGGCTTCAGCAAAGATACTTCACCTCCAAGCTACTACACACAGGTCACCTACTCCACACATCTTTACCATGCTTCATCCACCTACTCCAGCATGTGTACCGGGCATCCTAAGGACACCATGAACCCTGGGCGGTGTCCTGACCCCCAGTGACACTATGCCATGAAGATGGGATCCCTTTTTTCTCTCTCCATGGAAATTGGCATGGTTGAATGTACACCTAAATTTATGACACCTAAGAGATAAGACATCATTCCAATGGCTTGCTTTCCAAAACACTGCATGAAATCTGAACAAAACAACTAAAACTTAGGTTATCAGGTTCCCCAGCAAACCCCAGTTTTCTCAAATTCTTCCTTCTGTTTAACAGCTGATGTAGCTGGCACGTTTTCCTAGGGAGTATTCATCCACTGGAAATTCTGTTGCTCCCAACTGTGTTCCCCATGAAGACAGTATGTCATCTGTTTACTGTAATCCCTCAGAAAACACTCCAAGCTAGGACATCCAATGGCCTTCCTTAACTTGAGCATCTGCAGAAACACATGCTGGAGCCTTGTAAAGTTACAGATCCCCTCTACTTCCCTTACCAAACCAGAATGAGCAACAATATTTTTTTTTTTTTTAATATATATTTATATCTAATAGATATTTTAAAAAATACAAGCAAACCACACAGTTTTCCTAAATTCAGACTATTACATAAAAAATAACTTTTGCGTTTATAAAAACACTGCTTATTCACATTCTGCTTTGATGCCTACTGCTGACTTGTCTTCCAGGTTTTCCGGGAGCACCAGCACCACTACTGGGAGACAGTTTGTCAGCTCTCAGCACACCAGTACAGGTTAACCTGACAATTGAATTTTACAATATTGTGGTATTTTACCAGCACTAGAACTTCTTTCATGAATGCATTTCATTCCACTTCTTTCCTTCTTTTATGAGTATTTGCAAGTCAAATTCTCAGACTGCCAATTCAGACAGACTAGGTACAAATTTTCCTAAATTTTAATATTGGTCAGGAGCAGAGCCCTTGTGTTACATCATCTCCTTGTTGTCATGGGTCGCACATGAGTGATAGTACAGCCAATGCCATAACTTCTCATGGTGGGTAGACCTTGGCCAGCAACCAGACCCTCACCCAGTTGCTCTCTCACTCCTCCTCGTCAACAGGATTTGGGGAGAAAATAAGATGTAAATCTTATAGGTCAAAATGAAAGCAAAAAGATCCCTTAACAACTACTGTCATGGGCCAAACAGACTCAACCTGGGGAAATTTCATTTATTGCAAATTGAAATTAAAAATGGGATGGTAAGAAACAAAAACAAAAGTAAAAAAAAAAAAAAATCTCCCCCCTCTGTTGTCCCTTCTCCAAACTCAACATCACTCCTTCATTCCCAACTCCATGGCCTTCCACACCCCGAGGGGCACAGTGGGATGGGAACCGGGGTTGTGGTCAGTCAGTAACAGCTCCTCCCGGTACTTCTTCCTCCTCACATTTCTCCTCTGCTTCAGTGTGGGTGCTTCCCACAGGCTGCAGGCCTTCCGGATAAACCTGCTCCTTTAGGGCTCCTCCATGGGCTGCAGGTGAATCTCTGATCTGGTGCCTTGGAACAGCTTCTCCCCCTCCTTCTTCACTGACCTTGGTGCTCGCAGAGCTATTTCTTTCACTTTGTTCTCACTTCTGTGCAGCATTTTTTGCCCTTACATACATTTCCCCCGAGGTGCTCCCGCCCCGGCCGTGGGCTCAGCCGCGCCCTGCGGTGGGCGGTTGGATCCGGCTGGAACCGGCTGGGGCAGCCCAGCCTCCCCTCACAGAGCCCTCGCTGCTCACACGTGGGCACCCACACCCCAGACAATAATATGCACAAGTTGTTTCTGTAACACAAAATTCCTGCTTTCAGTTATTTCGCTGATCTCTGATGGCTCTTCTTCATCCTGAAGCTGATAAAGGGAAAAACTTGAGTGAATTTCTTCTCAGGAGCACCACTAAGCGCTGAGGCCGTGCAGCCCTGAAAGACAAATGCAGCCTTTGGCTGAAGCAGAACTGTTCCCAGGGGAGGAAAGGACGTACTAGTGTAATACAAGATACTGAGAAGACTTTATATCAAATACTGTGTACAACTCTAAGCTGCCAACATGTAATAAAAAGAAATTCAAGTGGGAAAAGTGACAAAGAAAGAGTATTAGGATGGCTAGGAAAACAAAAGAGCAGATTGATTTGTACTCATGAATATGCAAAAGAGTCTCCAGGGGTAAAAATAATTATGTAAGCTAAAAAGGCAATGATGATACAAGAATAAATTACTTTAAATTAGAAGAGACATTAGGCTCTTTCAGCCTTGGGCAATATATTGCTTAGTAATTTTGATGTCCTGAAAGAAGTTTCTCAAACTTAGCTTCAACCAGTGTCACAGTAATACTCAATATGATGCTGAGAAAAAACAAACAGCTAAAGCATCAGAAAAACTACTATTCAATATCCAAACACAACCTGTTCAACAGTATACAATGTAACAACCAGTTCCATCTACCTCATCCCAAAGCCTCCTAGTTTTTTCATATTTAATTCTTAATGACTCCTTAGGAAAGCTACTGGTGCTTTCCAGGATACACTTTCTTCCTGTAAATACGACCCACAAAACAAGATGAACAAGCTCATTAGAGATGCTCTATGCCTACTCTATGCAAACCTCCATGTAAAAGTACTCTATACACTGTCTGCATGGCTTTGTTTTTCAAGGTATCATAGCTATCACCTTGATTTACACTTAAAAGATCCTGACAACAGAACTGCAAGGTCCAGAAACATAGGAAAGTCAACTCTCTACCTTCTACAAAGTTAGTCCTTTCTCAGGTTATTTTGTCCCCTGCTTGGTGCAAGCCCCATGCTTAAACTTGACTGAGCACAACTTCAGTAACAAAATGCAGTGTTCACCCGGTAAACTGCTTTTAGCAGCAGCAGAAGCAGCAAGGCAAGAGAAGGAAGTTTCAGATCTATATAACAATGTATAAATCCGAGCAAGTACCTGGAGCTGCCAGAACCAATTACCAGTACTAAAACCTCACAGTTGTTTACAGAGGACATAGTGGGGAAAACACTGTCAGCTTATACAGCACACTAACGTGAGCCAAGCAAAGGAGTAGAGGCAGCTACCATCATAAAAGGAAATAAAAACTTCAGACCAGAAGTAGTGCATCTGACAAAGCTAGTATTAAATTTCCACTCTCTCTGCTCAGGTCATATTCCTAATGACTTAGAAGTGACCCTAGCTGGCTCTCAGAACATACACACAGTAGCAGCAAGCAATGGCATAGCCAATTTCCTTGTTTTCTTATTTGTGGACAGATGAGCAGGCCCCACTCCTTTCAAGCTTGGCCTGTCTGCCACCTTGAACTATGAACAAGGACTGCTCGTCTTGCAGGTTTGCTGTATCATCATCATTCCATCCCACTCACCAGCGTTCAATTTACAGAAAACAGGAAGGCACAATGTGCTGCAAAATACTTGTTCCTGCTCTGTGACACCACCACTAGCAGAACATGCTAATTAGTTAATCATATCCAGAGCATGAAATGTCTCTTCCAACACTGGAAACCCATCTAGGGGCTGACAACTAAAGCAACAGGCATAATTTAATTCATTAATGACCACTGCTTGCATTTTTTTGTTCCAATTTAAGTACCAGTGCAATGACACAAGACCAAAAGATTGTAATTACTGTATAACATTGTTGGCACAAGTGTGCGACAATATTTTTCTGAGAATTTTTTAAAACTATAGTAAATATATTTACTTATTCATTGAAAACACCTGAATAGGAAAAAATAACATTTAATAACATTTATTTTACAGATCATTTACAAAAAAAAAAAAAAAATAAAGAATTTACTCATACAAACACTATTAGACATTGTTCTTCTCACATTTCAGTGAGTACACATAAATGTCTTGCTTCTGCTTCAATTAATCTTGGGGACTTCACTGCAGAGGAAGCCAACCACTTGCTTGCACTGTGCATTTTTTAAGAATAATTAAAATGCCAGTAATGATGCTGTATTCCTTTAACTCACTAACCTAAAAAGCATCAGGAATTAATTCCTACAGAGCATCATGAAAGAAATGCTTAGACCTGTATTTTACTATTTTGCAATGGGACAAGTTTTTGTTGTTTATTTAAGGCAGCTCATACTAAACCATGAAGTGTCATGTGGTACCAAATGAAGTGTCTTCACAGTTAGAGCCTAATGCAAAAATGGACAACACACTTCAAATACACAAGCCAGAAGGGTCATTCCCAAGAGATGTTTTTTAAACTGTTTTTAATACATACTTACATATAGCACAGCTTCTAGTGTTCTAAACATGCTTGTGGGAATAATACATTAAATGCTGGTGAAGGGACATTGGTTTACAAGATTTTTACAGCTATGTCCATGAATATGACATTATCTTTGTCAAGTTTAACATTTCAAAATAAATCATTTTTAGTGCATACACTGCAAAAACTGTTTAAGCTACAAATAGCAAGTAAAAAACAATAGACATTATTTTCATCAGTAAATGAAACACAATAGACAGCTATTCGATAAAATACTTTTATTTATGTACAGTGTAAAGATGCTTTTCAACAAACGTTATATTGTAGAAGAGCAGACTTGAGTTTGCTTAACACTCTTAAATTCACTTTAAGGGGGAGTCTCCCTGAGGTTAAAGAAGGTTTCTTATAACTGTACATCACATCAATATTTAATCCACGTTATCAGGAAAACGCAAAAAAACTCTGAAAGATTTGGACATGGGTATTTAGTGCAAGATGGGCCTGACAGGATGTACTGAAAACTACTAGACAAAAATACTGCAGTGGTAATGTAACTCCTCCAAGATCATGACCAGTGTTGCAAGTAAGAAAAAATATTAATAGAAAAATTGGTGGGTTTGGGGGGAAAACGATGACAAATTTTGGGAAAAAAACACAGGACAGAAATGGAGGAAAACACAAGCTGTGATTTAGGAATGTAGTATAAAGACAGTAAGAACCAGATGACTGGACAAGGTGTCTCAGAACAGACATTTTTCTTTAAAAAAAACAAAACAAAACTGAACACCATCACTCCCATCACAGTTTGCTGGTTTGTAGTTTTGTTGGTTTTTTTAAAAAAGAAAAGCTTCAGCCAGAAAGGTGACACAAACACCATTCCTTCAAATAAGCTTGTTCAACAAGAAAGCAGAGCCAAGTCCCTAGGAGCCACCTTGGCAAAACAAGTAATTCACTCAATATCACGTTATGCAAGAGTTTTCCAAATCCACAGCAGCACACCCTGTGATCCAATCCAGCCACTACTGAAGCTGACTGAATTTTTCTAAATGGGATTGTGGATGAGGTTGTATATATATAAGAAGGCCCAACAGGACTGGAATTAGTTTCACTTCAACAAAATTTACAAACAAGCTATGGCTACTCTACCTTTGGGCTGAAAAGCAGCACTTAGTTATAAGACTAAATACACACCAAAACCCTCAGTTCAAGAACTTTTTCAGACTCGTTTCAGAGCAATGTGACAGTCATCCACAATAATAAACCAGAAAATCCTCCTAAAGGGAGCAGTCAATAGACAGTGAAGAATCAATCACAGAAGTTTTTGGATTGGAAGAGACCTTACAGATCATCTAGTTCCAACCCTCCTGCTGTAGGCAGGGACACCTTCCACTACACCAGGTTGTTCAAAGCCCCATCCAACCTTGCCTTGAACACTTCCAGGGATGGGGCATCCACAACTTCTCTGGGCAACCTGTTCCAATGACTCAGCATCCTCATATGGAACAATTTCTTCCTAATATCATCTAACTCTCCTCTCTTTTAGTTTAAAGCCTAAACTAAAGCCCTTGTCCTATCACTACACGCCCTTATAAAAGGTTCTTTCATACTCAAGTATAAAAAAAAGAGGCTCTGTGTAACAGAACTGGTAACTCCAATGATAAGCCATCAAAATGAAGAATGGTTGTCTGTATTTTTGTTATATTTCTAGCTGGACTGTAAAGTACTCTCAAACCAACAGAAATAAAATAAGTGCTGTTATTTGCTTTATTGCATAGCTTTCTTGTTCTACCAGTGTTTTGGTTAACAGAGGCTCTAAAGTATTATTCATTATGTAGTTAAGATATGTAAAGCCCAACAGTCTTTTTGTGAAAAAACTCACACTAGGATGCAAACTAAGAAGACTGCATTATGATGCTAAAACATAATTTTAATGCAAGATTTAAAATTCACTTAATAAAATTATACAAATTAAGAGTATAAAATATTAAACTTTAGACATCTGGTGCTATGACATAAATTTCCACCTGTCTTTTTTCAGTCTTAATTCACTACTAACCCCCACCCTCCATATTCTTTTATTTTAGCACACAGGAAATTCACATTCTTTAGCCAGCCACTATAAGAATTACACACTCATCCCAAACTTTTTGTGATGCTTCCATTTTCTGTTAGGATTCTTCAGAATTCTGTAGCTAAGATTTTAACAATTATGACCTTGTTTTATTGAATCCAAACCTTCAAGTTTTAAGCTTCATAGAGTACACCATCATTCTGATAACCTGATGACTTATTCTCTTTCTCCCTGCAACTCCTGCAAGTGAGGTTTGGATTCTGCAAGATATGCATTCAGATCATATTTTTTGGTTCCACTGCAAAGGAATTCAACCCTCTGGTTTCTTCCGAAGTACTTTTAACATTACTCTCCCACACACAACTCCTCAGGACAGGTACATCATTTCAAGCTTTTGAGAACCCTTTTTATTATAGGATGGTGCCCAGACAAGCAACACTGCAACTTCATTCTGCCCAGCTTAGAAATAAGAAGGTAAGATTTAGATTTTATCTATTAAATATCAGCACAATAACAGACAGGGTTGCTGTGTATAATAACTGTGAATAACCTCTCACCCTGGTTTTGAATAGGCAGTTTCAGATATTCACCACTTCATCATTATCAACAAGATCTGGCTATATATTTGTGACCTGAAGTAAGAAGCTTCCTCTCCCTCATCGAACAGCAATTCAACTCTGTGCTCACACAGAGTAAATTAGGGAACACAGCAACCTGACCACTCCCTTCACTCAGAACAAATCAAAGACATTCCCACCAAAAATTAATAAAATGGGGCTGTTTACACCAAAGAGTGCTTCCCTCACACATTTAAAACAATATGCTCCACCACAGATCAGTCCACAAAGTCTCTAATTCATGGCTTGACCATGAATTCTTCACAACTTGGGCTCACCCAGTCTTAATGCTTTGGGAAATAAATCTGTGTAGCAGTCATGTCACACAGAGTTCCACTTAACCATTTTTTTTAATCTCATTAGTTCCATGCACCAAAATTAATACCTGTCATTCTGTCATTCTCCTGCCACTAGGCGTCACCCTCTTCTATCGTGATCTGTATCCCTCCATCCACTTCCCAACATTTCGCCCAGGAGCCATCAACCAGTAAGTCCCTATCTAAAGAGCAACCCAGTTTCTCAGGTCAAGGAAAGATTTTTGTGATGTGGCAGATAAAGTGCAAAGGATTGTTAGTGTCTCTTGGTATGTTCTTTAAAGTTAAATAAAAATATTAACCAAACTCCTACAGGAGGTGATACAGGCTTTCCTCCACAGAGGAGTCACCTCAGATTCTGAAACCATCTAAAACTAAGTGTAAGTGCATTCCAAAAAATAAGAGGAACCATAACAGAAGCACTAGTGGAACCAACTGCATGACCCCTCATGTGGGACCTACAAACAAAATAATTTTACTAATCAAGCAGCATTTTTTTCAAGGACAATACAGAGTCACCTTCTGGTGTTGCCCCTTGTATTTCATAGATTTCAAGTCCAAAAGGGGCCACTATGATTACCTACTAGACCACTCATTTCGCAAATGCATGGATCTCCACAGGTATGGTTTTGATGGATATGAACTCCTCCCATACTGAGGGCAACCTGAAAACTACAACTTTGACAGCAAACACTCAAACAGTTATTTTCCTGTTCCTTAAGTGCACTTAAAAGAAAAAAAGAACAAAAACAAATACCCATAAACCCCAAACCCACAAACCAAACAACAACAAAACCCAAACCCGGGCCATGATGGCATTCTACCACTGACCGGTTCTGCCACTTGGAATGATTCACTGGCACACAGGAATTAGGTACCCATGCATACCTAACTTGGATCATTATTGATCTTAACAAACAATTTAACATAATTTTCAGTATCAGCATCTCTACCATATGTGGAATAGGATTCCAGCTAAACTTGATTCAAGCTGAGCTTAATAGATGACTTAACTGTAAAGCCACTTTGAAGCATTAGGAAAAAAGATGGCATTAGGGAGCACATCACTACTAAATTAGGAAATATTGTCCAACCTGACAAACTGTTGGCGTAATTTGTAACAGGGGTTGAAGTTCTTATATGTATGCACGTAAGAAACACAAACAATGCTTTTCAACACTTGTGATGCATACAGAATGCTACCAGCAAGGAGTCACTGTGTCAATGAGCATCTTGCAAAATCTTCTAGTTCATGTGCAAAGAACGACTTCGCATTGTATTCTTCTGTTACCTTGCTGGGACATTGCTGTTTCAGTGCTATATCCCCTTCTTTTGATGTGTCTCACCATTTAATTTTCCATTTTCCATTGCTTTATTTTCAAAGTTCCAGTCAGTTGGGCTGAGGAGTTGCTGAGTTTTTTTGTATGTCCAGTATGGGTTAAGTATTAGTGTAACAGCAAATAATCCCGAGAATAAAACAATAAAGTGAAGAAGTCCCAGATTTTCTATGATGGAATTCCAATTGAAAATACACACCCACCACATGTGGTAGGTAAGAATCATGCGGCAGTGAAACAGATGGATCATCACCCACTGGTTTGCCTTCCAGAAAAAGGTGTTAGCATGGCCAGCCTAGAAAAACAAGAACACAAAGTATGCAGAAGTGAGATTGTTACTTCAAGATAAGGAACTGAGGAATCTGTAGAACTAATGCAAATATCCAACTTTCATATACACACACTCTCAGGCATTTTTTTCCTCATAGTGCAGTATTATTCCACATGTATATGGCACCCCAAACTTGGTACGGATCTGTACCATTCCACTGTGGACATGCACACAGCACCACACAGAAACCTACATGGAGGCCTGCAGAAGTGCCATCATGACAAAAGCAGGTATGACAGTAACATAGATATCAGTTGGATAAATGCAGTTTTGATGAAAAACTATTCAAACAAACCATACAGATTATTTACAAACAAGTGAAATGCATGAAAACTGTTATAAGCATAATCTGAAAACTGTCATATTCTTACCTTCAGAAGCATCCAGGAAATGCACGTTGAGGGAGTACTCATCTCCAGCAACATTCCCATCAAAGGCAGATAATGTCCAGATTTCACATTGATAACTAAACCAGCCAAGCCACCAAAAGCAAGCAAATGATGAACTACCAAGAAAACATCAAATGTTCTAAAAATAATGTTCGACACATGAACTGCTACATTTTCAAGCAAGAAAAATCCAGCTGCTATTAAACAGTTAAACCAACTCCACTTTTGCTGTGAATAGACTTTGTCAGCATGAAAAACAGGATCTATGAGCAAAGCCCATAACCCAGCAACACAACTCTGAAGTCCAAACACACCACGTGTGACTGCCATATTCCAAAACACCTTCTCCTTTGCATATAAGGCACGGTAAGTGGTACTTCTCCAAGAAGACAACCAGTGAGACAGAAGAAATACTCCCAAGTAGATTAAAAAACCAGCAGCTAAAAATGTCAAACGAACTTCCCATAAGAGATAGTCCCAGTCAAAAATGGTCCCAAACACTGGATCATCATTTATAGGATTCATTTCTTCTCTTTTGACACTTCTCATCCCCACTATAGCCTCCTTCACGCCTATTTAGCCTCAGCTATTCAGCAAACCAGTAAGCATGAACTCTTCTTTTCCATCTGGAACAAGGAGAAAAAAAAATAGTGAATTTTTAAGTACATCCATATATATAGATTCTAAACCACAGAGTGCTCACATCCACTGCAGTTAGGACTTTGGTCCTGTTGCCATTAGGCAGTCATCCCAAAGACAGGTAGACAGACAAGAAAAACTTAAGCAACACGTTTAAGATTAACAACTGGCCTGCAAAGTCCCTACTAATACAAAGTAATGCACTGAAGCAAAGGCAGAAGAGGGTCAAGTAGGAAGGCAAGAAAGAGGAATAGAAAATATAAGAAGCAAATCCTGTTTTGTTACTTATGAAACTTTTATTTCAACAGTATCACGCAGTTATTGTCCTAGTCCCCTGCTTTTCCCACACTGATTTTCCACCATTTGCTACAGCTTTGGGTGCAATTCAGAATCTCAAATACAGATCCAGGAAATAAAACTACAGAAAACTAATGCAGTAAGGGGGACCACTTACACCAAAACAGGGCTGTAATGATCATGGCTCAAAACAAGATTCTGCAATCAGTTTCTGAACATTAAACTACTTTCCAACAAAAAACATATTAAAAATGGAAAAAGAGTATGGAATGCAAACAAGCAACATTATTACATATTATTAGCAACATCAGTGTAATTAGCTGAACAGCCCAGCATTAAGTGTCTCAAGTTGTCTGAAACTTCCTGAACATACTGTAGTTCAAAAACAAAGTCTTGTGGGGAGGGAAAAGCCAAATAATACTGAAACATTTGAACTACAGCTCGTTTTATGAACCATACAGGTGATATAAGCATAACCACCACACCCGCCGCAGCCTGTAAGTGCTTAACACCACTGTGCGTTTGGGAGTCTGGTGACTGCAAGTGAAAAAACCACGAAGACCACCGAGGGCTGAGCGCCCGCTCTCGCCTTGTTCTAGCGGGCAGCAAATGCCACCACCGCTCCCCGTGGTGCATCCTGTGGAGCACCTACTCGCCCTGCCCTTTGCTCGCAGGTGCCCCGCTCCGAGGAGGGGGATGGGCTGGGAGCCCTGAAGGCCCTTCGCCCACCCCACGGCCTCACACTTGGCAAAACCGACTCCAAGTCCCAGCAGCCCCCCGCCCTCATCTCCCCGGGGAAAACCAGGGCAAAACACACCGATCGCACGGCACGACCAGGCCCTGAACAGCGCGACCCACTACCGCAAACCCTGGCTCCAGCAGGGCCGCGACAGCTCCTCCGCCCCCGGACAGACACGGCACCGACACCCCCCCGTAACCCTCCTCCGCCCCCGGGGCCGCCGAGCCCTCACGCAGACCGGGGAACCGGCTCCGACGCACAAACCCCGCTCCTCACCCACAGCGCTGCCCGCAATGCCGGGACGGCCCTGCCTGGTCCCCCGGGAGCGCCCGGCCCGGCCCGCCTAGGGAGGCCCCGACCCGGCTCGACCCGCCGGTCCCACAGCACCGTCCGCAGCCGCGGGCCGCCCTCCGCGCATGCGCCACCGTCGGTACCAACCACCGGGTGCTGCGGGACGGGGGGAGGGAAGTGCGGCTGTACCACTCGGGCAGGGGGAGCCTTGTTTACAAAGTGCCTTTCTCTGCCTGAGAGAACCGCTGAACATCACCACCACTGAGAGGTTAACACCTGATAGACGCCTTCTCAGCAAGAATGATAGTGAGAAAGAAATATCAGTGGTGCCACAGCCCATACATTTACCTACAATTGTCCAGTTTCATTAAAGACGGCAAATTATTAAATGGATGTCACGGTGTTCTGCTACATGTTTCTCTTCATACTTGTGACAATTGATGCTGTCATCCCAGTGACTCAGGCTGAATTTCTCAAGGTCGCTGAAACTACCCCGGGAGGCTTCCTCGGCTGTGTGACAGTCCCGCGGTGTACTTTGTCTTCAACAGGAGTGACTGGCAGAGACTCCGAATTTTGCCAGGGAAAAGCTCAGTCCCATAACAGACCAGGTGATTCCTCAAAAAAGCGACCAGAAAAGAAAAATAAAATAAAGCCACAACTTCTCTCACGTGGAAGATCGGCCTAGAACAGCTGAAATGCTAAACTTAGTCTCCTTATGATGAGAGACCAGAGCTGGAAAATCTGTATCGGCAGTCTGACACGTTCTTGGTTTCCAGATGGGGGGGATGGAAGTGCTGCCATTCCCTGTGGAAAACTCGGTCCTGACACCACAGCAGTATAACTGGGCAGCAGGGGTTTTGTGCCTTTTTTTTTAATTGCTAATGCCATACCAGTGTCTGCAGCAGACCCGTGAGTTCTGTGAAAAGTAAGATCTGTTCGTATGCCACCCCGGTAGTTTGCATACAGGCAGCCAGCGACACCTGTTTGTTGGGGAAGTCTGGAGACAAAACCTACCACTTGTGCCTTCTTTTAATGTACTGGGTGTGAGGCACCTTCGCTCTGAGCTCCTCTGCAGACAGCCCAAAGGAACAGCAGGGCTCGGTGCCTACAGAGCCAAATAAAGAAGTGAGGGCTCTCATCATTATAGAGTGGATCTTTCTGTCGCATCAGTCCCCCAAAAGCATCCAAAAGCAATAGTCTGAGGGCTAGGGGGCAGAGGCAAGGTTGAATGGCATAACAGGGGCCAATGGGAAAAGGAATGGGAGGGGGAGAGGGCCAGTGACCAGCAGAATCTAGACAAAGGGAGAACCTTCTAGCACAGTGTTTTAAGGAGAGACCACTTTTAAGGCAACTTGAGGGGTATAAAGTGGACTTAGCCACTGCAACACCCAAACACTACCCGCGTGCCACTGAGGTGAGGCACAGGCGGAGCACATCTGCCTCTTCCCTACCAGCAACCTCAGGAGGACCAGGAGGACCAGGCTCAGCAGTAAATGGAGGGCAAGATATTTCAGCCAAAATACTGATTTCATACAGCAAGCACAATCGAGTGACAGAGGTCCTAATGACATGCTCTGGCAAATTGGTCTTGTAGACAGGGGTTCATTTTTGCACAAAAGGGAGAGTAAATTTGTTGCAAAGCTTTGGGTTATAGCCATTTACTAATACTGAAGAGGGAAAAAGGACCACAGGGCCTGAAAGATGTGAAGTAAAAAATCTGGAGGACTTCTCACTTGGAAAGTACTTCCTAGCTGATGGTGGATAGTCGTTTATCAAACCCTGTTCCCTAGTGGGTGCTGGAGCTCTCCTGGGAAACCTGTAAAGGATGATAAAGCTGATCAAGCAAAAGCTGGGAAGAAGATGGAAGAAGCTGCTCTCTCAAGCAACATGATGGGGCTTATGTACCAAGGGCATGTATTTTAGCTTTCCCCAAATTTATTCTTTCCCATAACTGTCTTTAAATAATTCCTTTAGGTTGTCACATCTCGAGGAAGGAGATTTTTTTACTTATGAAGAACTGTGACAGTAATGTCAAAAGCAAGATCACAGGCAGTTGTCTTTCTTGTCTTTGCTGCCTTTCTTGCCTTCTCAAAGCAATATCGCATTTTTCAGGTACTGGCAGTCATATCCATGTTGAAATAGTTCAGTGTTACTTTCTGAATCTACTACTGATACTACAACCATACTTAGTAACAACTTTTTTATAGGCGCTTCATTATGATCACTTCAGGTATTTCAAAGTAGTTCTTCCTGCAGTGAGGCTCATCTTCCACATTATGTCATATTGAGTTCTTCCCTGTCTGGGTGCTACAGCATGCCCTGTCCAAAGCTAAATTTCCTATCTACACTGTCTCAATTTTGGAAGACTTTCTCAGCATCTTCAGAATGTCATGGCTGGAAGAGCAAAGAGCACGTCCTGGCAGGTATCCCTGCCTGCAGTGTGGATGATCCACTTGCTCCTTGTAGCTAAAAGCCTCTCCATACTGATTTGATAGTATTTGCCTGAAGTCAAGAACTGAACCTTTTTTCACTTTACAATCTCAGTGGTTTTTTGCCTCCATGTCTACATTTATACATCCACGACCATGTGGGGGCTGCTTTTTATTTTGAAAAAAGTGGTTGCATCCCTGCTGCGAATTGATAATTATTTTGGTGCACACTACTCCCAAAACATGTGTATAAATGTTGGTTTCAGAAGGTGATTTTGACCATACTCCTGCTTCAAATGCACCCATGCCCAAATCCCAGGAACCCTTTAGACATGTACTAGTTAGTTCAGGTGAAACTTCTCCCAGGTATCATAGTAATAATTAAATGTGGTAACAAATCAGTAGCTCCTCTGTTTTATTTACAAATACACAGATACCTGATGATAGTTAAAAATGTCTTTAGTTTTAACACTTTTGTTTTCATTATTTCCCAAATCAAAGTGCCATGATCCCAAATCCTTTTCCTGCTCCCTGTGCTTCCAGAGGCTGACTAGCCCCCTCTCAGTGGTGTAAGAGCACACAAAAGGTAGGCTTAGGAGATGAGTATGAAGGACACAAGGCCAACCAGTGACACCTTCAGTGAGAGGGGAGCCTGCTGGTTGTGCAGAGACTGCAGGACGACTACAGTAAACAGGATTTTATGTGTATGTGGGGTAAATACAGAATATGGCCAACCTGTGCTTCCACTGCCATTGACAGTGAGTTGAGTAATGTGTTTGAGGACCAAGCTGAGAAAAGAGTTTCATACCTATTATCAAATTCATCCATCCATTGCAGACAACTGTTTGTCCTGTAAACATTTGCCTTGGACATGTAGTGGTAGAAAAGTCCACAATAAGCCACCCTGAATCCTGCCTTTTGCAGTGGTAACAGAGGGGATTTTTCTCTCTGCAGGAGACATGGCATCATGAGGCCAGAAGTTATCTGTGGCATAAGAAAAGGGATGGAGATTGGAAGAAATCCTGACTGATGAGGCTATCCTCTGATCATTTTATAGCTATTTGTCATCCTCTAAGTAGGATATGAAGGAACTCAAGTTACTGCCTAAGGTTATTTTAATTCATTTTTTAATTCCAGAGTACCAAACACTTGTAGTCAGTGTATGTTGCACTAAGTCATATGATCATAAATAAAACCTGAACTGGTAATCTTCCTAATAGAGGATAAAAAATCTACTGCTAATTTAAAAGCCAAGACCTCACTGACTTCTCAAAAAGTTTTAGCCCTCTGCTCCCAAAGTTTTAGAAAAGCTTGCACATTTACAGACATTGATTCATACATGTATGCACAATTTGTGTTGACACACATATCTGTCATGTAATCCTGTATTTTCAGTGACATGCTTCTTGAATTCTCTTTTCAAACTGAAATTTACACCTTCTTCACCTACTAATCTACAATCTGTGTTCAAATCTATGGGAGCTTTACTATTAATTGTGAGAGCTTTGGTTCAAGTCTGTGGGAGGCTTACTACATGCCCGCCTCAAGGAACGCTGTGGCAATACCAAATGTGTAATCTTGATTTTTTTTCAATGCTTTACACATACTCTCAAAGTTCTTCTGATTCTTGTCCAACAAGTACTTACGCAGTATTCCTAGATGCAAACCACAATTGTTAAAATGAGCACTTTGAACATGCTTGTTTAAGGCCTTTTTGCTCTCAGGTAGTAGGAAGTATACTTGACTTCTTTTAGATAACCTGTATTACAAGGCTTTCATGTGTGCCATGGATTCAGAATGTCTTTACATTGCATAACATATTCATCTACCCAGATAGCTATGCTTTCCTCATTACTGGGAGATCAGCAGTAGTTTCTACAAACTCTTTTTGTATTTCACTTACAGTCAGTTTTAAATCAATTAATCAACTCCTTATGCCTCAGAACACATAGTGAAAATAGTTGCCTTGAAACACTTGATATTCTCAAAATTTTAAGCAATTCAGTTTTGCTGAGCATCCACACTTTGTGCTACCAGTTGTGGGGGAGATCACAGCAATGAAACTGTCTTTCTGTCTGCTTGAATCTTTCCAGATAATGGAAGTAATATAGGAAAACTGGAGATTCTTTACTTGGTCCCTCTCAAGGTTATCCCTCATTTCTGTTTGTGAACATTCCGTAAAAATGCTGGAGGCATACAACCACTCTTGAGTAATAACACTGAGTAGTGTTGGATATCTCAGTTTCACTCAAAAAGCGCTGTTACATGTCAGCATAGTTCAGGATATTACTCATTCCTATGCTGACCCTGTGACATCTGGCCATTCCTTGTCCACTGCTTAATTGGACCTCACCAAGTACAGCCTTTGGGCAATTATTCCTTAACTATTTCTTCTCTTCTCATTCTTTTAATTTCATTTAAGGCAAGATACCCTATCATTTTTTTTCTAATCCTAATTTATTTCTATTTTGATACATGACACTCTCAAGGTCCCCCCCTGCTTGGTCCAAACATTTGTCTCATGAATTTTTCTAAATCTCAAATTCTCTCTTCTGCTGGCTTTACAATTAATCTGCAATTAATAAGTCATTGCAGCTTCACCTATTCTTTGTCTCCTTAAATTCACACCTCACTCCACAGACTTCTTAGTCTCCTTCTGTTTTGCAAGCTTCTCTTTATATTCTGTGCACCATAAATATGTCTGTAGAGTCGTTGCTTAAATATATTCAATCTTGTTTTTCTCTCTCTCTTTTCATTACCTCTGTCTAGTCAATGCCTCTTTATGGTCCTCTCTGAGGATCTTTACCTTCTACTGCCCAGTATTACTGGTGGCACTAACACCTTCTTTTACCCTATAGGAATAATAAGTAAGAATAATACCAACTGTATCCAATCCTGGACATAAGTTCCTCAGTTGCCTCTGGCTGGCTTCAGGTAAGTAGCATGAGGTGATAAGATCTTGGGTTTCCAGTTGAACCTCTTTATTTCTCCTTCACCAAACAACATGTCTTAACAATGTTTGCTGGAACAAGTTATTCTGCCTTAGTATTTAGCCTCTTGCCTCACAGCTGTAGTCATGAAGGTTAGTATTAACTGGTGTTTCAGGTTGACCCAGAAAGTCTAGTCCTTCTTTCCCATTTCTCACACAGTTACCTCCAGTGCCTCTTCAGGAATCAAAGGAAAATACTGTGTCTGTCTCCTGGAATACATGCTTATCATTCTGCAGTTTTATTTAGCTTCAGGTAGTCTCACCTGAATAGAAACTAGGAGCTTTACCAGCAAGTAAAATTACGATTGTCAAATTAAAGTAGCCAGTGGCTGGCTTACCAATGGGTCTCTAGCAAGGGTTTGATCCCAGGTATCACTTCAGACCATCTTTCAGCTGTATCTGTAGATAGCTACAAACAGTTACTGCAAAAATTATCCAAGATGAAGTTAAGGACCATACAATTACTGTGTGGAGGTGGCTGTAGTCGAGGCAGACATAAAAGCCACACTAGTCATAATCCATAGTCGAGAAAGGTAGAAAGATTTTTTATTTTCTCTACTTCTATTCTTATACCTCTTCACAATAGCTGTGGCCTAATTTAAGATTGGCTGCTTAGCAAACAATGACAAGCTGCCTAACAAACAATGACCATTCAGGCAATAAACAATCAGCTATACAAGCAAAAGTATAGTTGCTACATATTATCCACAAGTTCTTCCCTGTACACTCTCAATGTCCCATAACAAGAACATCCTCCCCTCATGTCCAGAACATCTTCTCTTATTAATTATCTTCTTGGCCTTCCTTGTGGGTTTTACTAAAGCTGCAGAATTTCACTGTAATATTCTCATGAGTAAATTCTGACTGGTTTCAGGTCTGATTCTGGGAGATTTCCAGTCCAGCTGTCAATCTCCTCATGTGGCAACAGTGGGCAGAAATGAGGAACATTTCTGTGGCCTCAGTCAGTAATCTGACAAGTTTACTTTTGGGGATTTCAGCAAAATGACAGCAAATGCATCATAGTAAGAAGATTCTCAACAGCTTAAATGGCTTCTTGGAATAAGCAGCCCATAAGAAGTAAAGAAGATGGAAGGTGACAAATTATTTTCTTGTTTTCAGCCTGATCCAAGTGGAACCATTCAGTTATTTCACAAATTGCAGTACTGTGCAACAATTACAAGAGTATTAAGCAACAATTAATATTAGAAATGAGAAGGAAAATTATTTTTGCTACAACATTTTGCTGGAAAGTTGGAAGAAATGGATGTTTGACTCAACAGCTGTGAACAAGCTGCTCTTATGGCAGGTTACTCTAGACCTGCAAAAGATGGATTTTTTTTTTTTTTAATTTAGTCTATTTAAATTTTTTTTAAAATAAGAAGATTCTTACCATTTACTTCATGAATTTGTAAAAATAAATTCCACACATATTAATGTTAGCAAGCAGGAGTTCTATTGTCTCTTTTAATCCTTAATACAGATTTTCCTTTGACTTAGTCTGTGGTGCTGCAAAATCTTCCTAATACCTCCTTTCTCCTCAAAGCTAGCTTTATATGCAGTGATCAGGAGTCAAGTATGTGATGTCTGCCACAAATCTGTCAGTGTTTAATGAGCCTAGAGCTTTAATCAGACTGCTATTTACTGCATTGGTGGAGTGTGCTGAAACAGAAGGCATCATCCAGCACATGACCACTGAATTGATTTATACCAGTCTGTGGTCAGGCCCTGTGTGGGGTTTTCCCATTTCTTTGTATTCCATTCTTCCTGAATTTTCACTTTTAGTAAAAAGTAAACTGGCCTTTTCACTATTTTGCTAGACTCTTGCATACTACAGTAGGTTCATCACATAGTTTAATGTGAAAGTTAAGGCCTTTCATTCACAAGCCATATCCATAAAGGGAAAAGAATATATTTCAAGGATGAGAAGGCAATTGTGACAGAGAATTCTCTGCCAAGTTATTCTCTCCTATTTCTTGCAAGCTTAATCAAAACCCCACTGAAATAAACCATAGCAGGTTATGGATATAACCCATTATAGTAGCCTTTAGAGTACTTTAAAGAGATTTAAAGGAAAACACACAATGAAAAAATCATAGAATCTTAAAGAAGTAAGGTTTTACGTAATCCTTAAATCCTTAAACCCTTTGCACATCAGCTCACAGATTTTTATAGTATGTTTTGAACCAATTGGCTGGTTTAATCCAAAGTAAATATGATCTGAAAAGTTTCATAGAAATCAGTGGAAAGGAACTCTCAGTTATACCTCATGAAAAGAAAGGCTGCACCAAAAAACAAGAGTTCTCTGTCCTGTTTGGCTGCAGGTCCATCAATTACCAGAGATAGCCCAAACTCAACATCACATCACCAGATTCATGCACAGGGAAAGCTCATTCTGCAAATTGCTAAGGATGGCAGAAGACCAGTGGGAATAACATGTTATAAGAGAAATTTCTGATGGAAAAACCACAGGAAACAAGTTCCTTCTGCCTTGCTTCTCTCAAAACAGTTTGATTCTGCGATTCGTAACGGCCACTCAGGAGCATGAACAAGCTTTTCAATCTTTTTTCTCAGAAAAGTTGACACCCAACTTTATCAATATTTCAGTAGGATTCCTCACAGTGAAAAGCACAAGTAAATCTTTGTGGACAGAGGTTGTAATCTATTAAATCTATGTGTAAATATTTCATCAAGTTCAAAGGATAATGCAGCGGCATGGCCCTGCTGGTGACCAGTGGGCTATGGAAGGGGCCAGCTTTTAGTGGTCTGAAGGCTAAGCTGGGCTCCAGTTATATACCCACCCTCCTTCCTTTGGAAATGATGATGCTACAGCACAATGCTTTATCTGTTCACTGCATGTGTACAGTGTGTTGGAGATGAGTGTTCGTTACTGTTCCATCCTTTCATTTCAGAAGGCTTAGGCATTTGAAAATACAGCACAAGGAAAATTAGAATATATTCTACGTAAGTTTACAGCTTCACACTGATAGATTCCTATAAAGCAGCCCTCGGTGTAATGATTAACTTCTTACTAGATACTATCTTCTTCCACAGTCACTTCCACAGAACTTGACAACTTCCCCAAGTGTGAAGTCAGCTGGTTTTCTTGTTCTTGAAAAAAGAATCCTCATTCTATGAATATTTAACTTATTCTTAGCCTTCTTATGTCTTCTAATACATCATTTTACAATCAATTATGTTAATAAAGGAAAAGCCCCATTGAGAGTTATAGTAAAGGTCTTCACTGTAATCAGAGTACATTTTTTTTCTATAAAGGTGATTGTCTGGACTGAACTTCGTACCGCAGTTGCTGTATTTGTGAGTCGACAGAAAAGTGACACCTGCTTACACAAGCTATAGAAAACAATGGCCTTAGTTTTTTGCCAGTTATTTGGAAGAGAAGACCAAAACTCCCATGCATCAGGTACATCTTAAACATAAGCATTCCAAATGAATTTAATGAAAAAAAGAGAACAAACTGAAGGCAAAAGAAGCCAGTTAATGAGTCAACACCTTTGTCAAAAGGAGACAGTTTTTACAGTGTCAAAGGTGCAGGATCTCTGCTGTTCCAGCACCTCCAAGGGATAGACTATTAACAGAAACTAGATTTAAGCTGCCAAGTAATTCTGTTTCTGATTTGGTCTTAAGGTAATTAAAGGTTTCCTTATTAGCTCAGTTGGCTAGAACATGGTGCTAATAACACCAAGGTCATGGCTTCAATCCCTGTATGAGCCATTCACTCGAGAGTTGGACTCGATGATCCTTGTGAGGTCTTGTCCAACTCAGAATATTCTGTGAAATAAAATTTCCCTCGGGAAATGTTTTTCACAGAAAGGGGTGAAATAGCTGCACAGAATGAAACCTCCCTTAAGGTCTTTTAGCAGGAGTAGCTCACTTTTCTTTATAAAATTAATTCTAAATTAACCTACACTACGAGAAATCAAACTGACAACCAAGCAGAGAGCAGGTGTACTCATGAAATCATTGTAGGAGAGTTTACTGAACGTTTAGCCCTTCAGCGCATAGAAAAGAACGCTACACTGACAAGGCAATAGATTTCCATTTGCTAAGGTTAAAGTTTCATTCTGCTGAAGTGACTGGATTTAAAACGGCATGCCAAAAGAATCAGATTAATCATTACCACTGCTGAAGAGGATAAACAAAAAAAAAATACTGATGTAGGAACCCAGAGTGCCGAGAATATTTCTCTGCCTGTTTTTAAGGGTTCTTAACACTTAGCACTGTTTTAACCTCCGACCTTGGAAAAAATTACCAACAATCAGACAAGAACTAGAAAATACAGTGGTGTGAATTAGGTGATAGACTACTATGTAAGATTGTCACAGGGTGAAAAATTTAGAGGTGTTGGGCTTCTCTTTGTAGTAAATAGATAAGAGTAAAAAATATCAAAATGGAGGATTGTTGTTGTTTTCTAAACCTTCTTCTCCTTCTTCTACTACTCCATGTTCTACAGTGAAAATAGTTTGCAGTGATCGGATAGAGAATTCCGCAGTTCCTGCCCGTGTTACTGAATAATTGGTAGGAAAGTGAAAATAATATATGTTTTTAGTAACTGTTGGTTAAATTATCTTTAAAAGGCCATGTAAGTCCTGATAATTAGACTTCTCTCCTGCTTTCTGTGCTCTGTGCTGTACCTGGGTCACGCTAGTGGTTCTGTTCCTGTGATAAGACTTAATAAACAACTATCTGGAAGCATTGAAACTCAAGGAAAAGTCTCGGTTTATCTTTGAAACTCCTTGCAAGGACTTTTAGAAAATTCTCTCCCATCAGGAAGGATTTGATTTATGGCACGGTTCAGTGTCATAATGAGTACTTCAGAATGACAGGTTTCTGAGGAAATCTGATCATCAAAACCATAAGTAATAAATTACCAACTTTGCCTGAAACCCAAACATAAGGATCCAGATACACATTTACTTTACCCCATTTGATTAGTTATGTATTCCCTAGTCTCCATTTTGTATTCAATACAGAGCTGGAACTGGTAGTTGGAAGCAGTATGAAAGAAGTGAATACACTGGCAATAGCAACAAATTGCATAAATTCAATCCGTTAAATTAAATTTTTGTGACTTGAGTTTTTGTGACTTACAAACCCGTTATCTACTGCAGAAGGTAACTTTTTTCAAGAAGTGACCTGAAGAATGAAAATGAGAAAATACCTCCAACTTCTTCCAAAGAAGCAGTCAGGAATAAGTTCAAGTACTAATTGGTACTGCTGCATAACAGAATTCACAATATGATCGCAGCCACCATCTTTAGAAGTGAGTGGGAAGTTAGTAAGAACAAAGAAGGGAGCTTTTAGAGGGCTCAGTGAGCAAATTAAAATCCAGCATTAAGGAGGAGGTATGCATATGAGACTGGGATAAATAGAAACTACCAGAGGTGTAGCAGGACAGGTGGCTACAGCTGCTCTTTCTCCTGAGCAGAACTCAAAGAAGCAGCTGTGGTGGTTAGCAACCCAAGCTCAGCATGTAACTTCCAGTCATGGTGAGAACCCATGATTCCCTTGTTTTGTCTTTTGCATGTTTTCCCCTGATTGGTTACTATTTTGTCTCCTTGTGTTATGTATGAAGTTATGTATATTCATTTTCCTTCTTTAATATGTATTAGTTCTAGAAAGTTCCTTGTTCCTCGACGCCCCATTGGATCCTTCCCTGAGTCCCTCCTATTTTTTGTTCCCATTGTTTCCCTTCCTGTCAATCCCACCCGCTTGTCTCTATCCCATGGGCTGAGATCTCTTTCCCCACCTATTCTGTACCCAGTATAAGATCCCTGGACCCTCCCACCAATTGGCCTCTTCGTCCCTGTGATTTCTCGGGAATAAACCTGCGTGGAAAACATATGGAGAGGCCCCTCTCTTTACTTTGCCTTCGCCTGCGTGCCTGCTGAACAGCGACAGAAGGATCCAGCCCCTTTTGGGTGAGGAGCTCTACCCCTTTTTCATTGTGTGATGGGCACTGAGTGCCGCCTTCCAGAAGGGTTTCAGCGTTGACCTCCGGGCTTCTTTGTGTCAGCACGCGAGGGGTAAAACCCCTTCTGCCAGCTCCCAGTGCCTGAAAACCCCTCCACAGAGGAAAATCCTAATTTCTGTTGTGCTCCGTATTTTAGACAGATGAGAAATCAGGCAAAACTAAGGCTGCTTCACATGTTCACTGCTGTGCTAGCAGAAGCTGTTGTCTTCAGCTGACCATCTCTCCCTCACCCTTCATGTTGCAGCTTACTGTCCCTTCTAATCTGCTCCTGAGCTGCTTATACTCCTGTCAAGGCAAGCTGGGTTACCTTGAACAGTAACCCTTTTCTGACCTGTCGCAGTAAGCTCCACATAGGTAAGCAACAATTCTGCAAATAGCTAACAGCTGGGATGGAACAAGAGTGTCTGGCAGACCTGTAGTGTCCTTTTATCTGGCACAGCCTAGAGCTGGAGAAGGAGTGTCCATTGTCTCGTTCTTCAAAGCTGGTGGTGACTTCCATGACTGCCATTTGGCACAATTTCATATGCAAAAGATTCATAAAGCACCAACCCTTAATGGTAGAAAAAGTGATGTAAGGGCTTTACAAAAGAGAAATCCGTGACCAAATCTGTATACCACAGACCTTAGGTTAGGCCAAAGTGTTAAATGGCTATAACTGGCAAAAGAAATAAAAAGTTAACATTGCACCAAATTCAAAATAGTATATAATTTGGCTAAAACTAGCAGCAAGTTTTAACAGCCTTCTCCCTGAATACACAGCTCTTATTGCCTATATGTGTCAGATGCAAGGCCAGTAGGTGTTTGCAAATATCTAATGAAAGAGAAATGGCAAACGATAATAAAAGGGTTAGGTGAAATCATAGAATCAAATCATATTGGAAGCAACCTTAAAGATCATCTAGTTCCAACCCCCTACCACGGGAAAGGACACCCTTTGCTAAACCAAGCTGTTTAGAATCGCTTCCAACCTGGCCTTGGAACACTTTCAGCGATAGGACATCCACAGCTCCTCAGAACAACCTGTTCCAGTGCCTCACCACCCTCTCAATAAAGAATTTCTCCCTAGTATCTAATCTAAACATACCCTCCTTCAGCTTAAGCCCATTCCCCCTTGTCCTATCACTCCATGCCCTTGTAAAAAGTCCCTGTCCTGCTTTCTTGCGAGCTCCCTTTAGGTACTGGAAGGCTGCAATTAGGTCACAACCCTCTTCCCCCATCTTCTCCAGCTTTTATGCTGCTTGTTCCACATCATCAATCCAGGTGAAAGACCAGTCACTGTGCTGCTCTGGGTGACATGCTGAAATGCGCCTTCAAGTTACAGCACACTACATGACAGTATCTAGTGCTTGCAAGGCCCCAGAGAGCAGATTATTGTCATTTGATACATTGTCCCAGGGAGGTAAATGAGTCACTGCCAGCCAAATAAAAAGGCAGAGGAATGATCAGGCTTTGGAATTGCCTGACTGGTAGCTTAATGAGAAGCACACTTAGATGTCTATTTCCTTGAAAAATGACCACATTTGTCTACCAAATAAAGAAACCAATTGTTCCCAGACTGCACTGCAATGCATTTTAAAAGATGCAGCTGTCATGGGACATCTCTCAGCAGGGTATAGTTACAACCTCAAATAATGTCACCTTCTCTGTAATCTCTTTGGACAACAGTGCTGGTGAAAATGTCCCTATGTGATCCAGTGTGGCCTCTGTGAAGGCTTGCTGGCAAAGGTGGCAACATGACCTAGAGGCCAGGATGTGCCCCACTGGTCTGTTTTAGAGCTGTTGCTGGCTGTGGGAGGAAGGAAGCATCTCCTGCAAAGGATATTCTAATACTGTGATTAGAAGAAACGAATCAAGACATAAGGATTAACCCACCTAACCAAGCTATGACATTGTAATTTTCATTGGATAAATTAAAGAACTCGGTGATTAATATAGGCTTTAAAATTATTTACTTCAGTCCTCTGAGTAACACAGGTCACTGGATAGCCATTATTTAATTTGCTTCAAGTCCAATAGATGTTGCTGAATTAAAGCATGTCTACCAAATAAAAAAAACAATGTTGATTTAATTCTTTTTAGTGATGGACAATCCTTGATAGATTATTTCAAGAGTTAATATGTACACAGAAAACTAATGAGAGCATTATTTTTGATCTGAATTAGTTTAGCTTCATCTTCCAGCCACTGAATCTCATTATACCTTCAACAGCTAGATTCAGCATTTATAAATTGTGATCAAGGGGCCTTTAATCTTTAATCATTTAAATAGAACAAGCTGGGATGATTAAGCAATCTATAAAAAGTTTTGTTGTTTTAATCTATAACTTTTTTTCAATCTTTATCTGTTTGGATGCAGTATTCTAGTAGTTGTTTTACCAGCAACCTATAGGAAAATACTATGAAAATATTGCCTCTCTTTTCTAACCCTGTGTTTGTACACAAAGATTACCAGAATGATGTCCAAATTTCTTTCTACATTTCTTTTTCCTGAACACTGTTTTGGAGGTGATGCCTGAGGCCTAGCCTTGCTTATGACTAGGGTAGGTGTGTACCCTTTCCTGTGATCAAACTGTTGATCTCCCACTAGCTCACTGTGTGACTGCTCCTGTATCCAGCTGGCATTTCCATTGGACTCATAGGTAGGTATTAAGCCTCTTCACAGAAACACAGGTTTTAACTGAGATGCTGTAGCTGAGAAGTAATAGATTTTTAAACAATTCTTCAACTGTAATTTGCTTTGTTAGTTCTGCTCAGTCTCTTTCTGAAGGAGAAGACAGTGAACTTAAAACTTTATTGAAGGACCTTTGGTCTTACTTATCTACATGCATATAGGCTGTAGAATGTAAGCATTTTTTAAAAAAGAGTTTTTATACATGCACATATTTTTAAATAAAGTTATTCAACTACAGTTGTTAATACTTTTGTGCTGTCAACACTTTCGGCCAAGAAAACATGGCATAGCTATTCTATCGAAAATGAGATTTGTTTTTAAAAACTTTCTCTTGTAACATATTAATTGAAAATGTTTGGGGTTTTTTTCAGAAAAACCGCTCATAGAAAGATGTTAGATTAATGAAGCTGAAGGAACAATAAAAATAAGTGTGATGTGATGTTGCCAGATCCATATAAAAACATCTGAGCAGGGATGATATATGAACAGCAGAGGAGGGCTGAAAAAATATGAAGCGAACTACTGGTCCAAGTTCAGTATGAATCTTGTTCAGAAGGCTCTAGGCAGGAATGGAGGGACATTTAGACAGAAATCACAACTAAATTGACAGTAAGACAATCAGGTGGGTCATGAGGGTCTTCAGCTGACCAGCATCAGGCTTCCATAGACTCACATGGATGTCAGCCTTCTACAGTGCAGCAGCCACTCCACAGAAAACATTAATCCTGGAATAAACCAGTTTTAGCTGTGGCTGAAAAGCGATTTCTCAACAGAAAGGACAACTAATCTGCTACTGCAAACACACCTTAATGTGCCCCCTTGCACTGTCAGCAGCTGTTTGCCCTGGAAGAAGGCATTGGGAGTGTGCTTGTGTGTGCATGGGGAGGGCACTGACAACGATCAGTGTCATCAGGCTTGTCTAATAAATACTCCTGTCATGTCTACTCCCGTCTTCCATTTTGCAATACCCTCAGGCTCAATTCTCAAATCCCTCTCACCTCACTTCAGCGCCCTTCTCCCCTCTCTCCTACTATCGCAAAGTAAGACATCCTCAACCTCTTTTCTTTTCCCTACCAAGACGATCCTCCAGTCTGTACCTCCTTTGCTTGCCCATTCCCAAACCTCTCTTCTGCCAAACTACCAAACTTTTCTCTTACAAGGCCAAGTTCATGGGATCCATCTCTCAGCATCTTCATGCCTCAGTATTTTAAACCTTCCAGCTGATATTCCTTTCCTATGATTTGGCTTGTTCACACTTGACAGGTCATGTTTCTGTAAGACTTCGTTAAAAGATGGAGAGAGAGTGACTTAGAGATTGACTTCTCAGAGACCATGACAGCTCAGTTAGTAGCATGTTTGTTCTCCTGCTGACAGGAAAGCAGCTTGAGATGGTTTGAAAGGAATCCTTTTCAGTTAAATCTTGTGTGTTCTAAAATTAATGCATAAAAGATCTCTTTCTTCACACAAAGAACAAAATTTAAGCAAGACAACAAGGGAGGTCTTACTTATTTCTTTCTTAGTGTTCTCAACAGTTAAGTGATACTTCTCCAGCGACTAGCAACCCTGAAGAAACAAATGGCTTGATGCCTTAGCCGCTTTTAGCCCAGACCTCTTACCAGGTGCACAGTAGAATGGCAAAAAACAATCAAAAGCTAATTCAGCAGAAATGCCTAAATTCAGGAAGGTGCATGGAATTGAGCCCATGCAAGTCCATAATAATAAAAACATTTATGTGCCCAGTTTTATGAGCTACTCCGCAATGGTGTCATTAAGCACCATCTGAGTACTGTGAAGGCTGTGCCACAGATGCTCTAAATCACTGTCTAAATCACACTTTTCACAACTGCCTGACATACAGGACAGAAAATACACTCTCTAAAATCCAAGGACATTTTGGATTGGAGAGTATTTACAATACAAGTATTTCTGTGTAGGAAAATCAGTGTCAATATTTGAGGAGAGTATTTTGAGAGGACAGAGGTAGTGAGCAGAGCCCAGAGAATGTGGCAGAGTTATCAGACTGTCAGGCAAACATCTCTGTTCAGTGCATTACAAGACACTGCAGAGGAAAAACATGGGGAAGGAAAGAGAGTGTCGACAAAAGTGATGCTGAAAAAAAAAAAGTCCTGATATGTATTTTGGGTGTAATAAATATCAATTTAAAATATGTGAACAATATTTATTGGGGACAGCCTCATTGCAGAGATTTGTGGTATTTAATGTTTCTGTTTCTAATGGAGAAGAAATTCTAGAAAAGTATCAGAAAGAACAAAAGGGAAGAGCAGAGGTCTTCCTGTTGAGTTTAGGAACAGTTTCTATATAGAAAACTTGTTTGGCCCTATTAAACCTGCCAGTTGGGAGAAAACAAGTGCAAAATTATTTTGGAACAGAAATATCACACCCTTGTCAGTGTTGTACTTTGATGCCTTCTTACTTAATCGTCCTTTCGTATTCTAGTTAAAAACAGATTATGTTCATTGATATGTCTTAAAGGAGCCTTGATTTTCAATTTCTTTGTTGTGACTCAGTAATTGCGCAAAATAAGATAATATTACAAAATATTTACATGTGAAGGTTGGAGGTCTGCTTAGGCTCTGTGAAAGCACTATTTGCCAGCCTCTTGTTCTTCTACCATAGGTTTTCCTAACACTTCTTAGCTGCTTTCTTTAGCCTATGTTAGTCAATTTTAATAAGTATATTTTAATTTAGGCATCAGCTATGTGTTAGAGGGTTGCTTTGATACAAAGGCATGGTTTATCCCACATAAATGAAAAATGCTTTCAGTTCTTTTCAACACTGCAGAATTTTTGTTGCACGTATGTATGCATTTATCAATTGACATTGTAGAGTTTTCCTTCAGCTGAGCTGTGGGTGTACACCTAGTATGTGGAAGAACAAGTAGACATGTGCTTGTGATTTCTCCATTTGAATACATCCTTCAGGCAACTTCTGTATAAAATGGATTTGAATTTTTACCATATTTAGGAAGGTTCTCTTGGAGAAAAAGGTCACAAATATTTAGAGGTTGGCTCTGCCTTTCGGCAGCTGGTAAGCGGAGGAGACAAGGAGAAAAGAAATCCTAGAGGTCTTCAGAAAGGGTGTTCATGGTGCCTAGCTCAGCCTCATACTGTATATCCCCAGTTTCTCTCTAGTCAATGGAAAATAAACATGTTTTTTAAGGATTATTTCTTGACAGCTGAGCTCTGTGTGATCTGGGACCCAAAGGACATCAATGACTTTGTCACCATCTTCTAGGACTGTATCTGTCCTGATGGCTTGGCTGTTGGGAACGGGGGCTCAGCAGTAAGAAGACACTGCTGCAGGCAGCATAGGTCAGCTTCACGCAGGGGAGGGAGCAATGCTGGCTGTAGGTCATGCAGCCCTGAAAAGGACAAGCATGCTTCTAGAAGCAATTTGGCTCCTTGGCAATTGCACAGTTTGCTGCACAAGATCTGAGGCAAGGCAGTACCAGTGAGGCTTTGATGACAGGCCCAAGAATCCACGTGTGCCTGCCAAAGCCTGGGAGCCAGCCAGCTAGGGTTGTTTCTGTCTGGGTTATCAGCCCCATGCATCCCCATGTATCTCAGAAGCAGCTCAAGAAGGGTTGCTAGCACAGAGTAAATGTGATACTGGCTGGAAGGTTCAACACAAGTCACAGTATAGCAGGCACATCAGTTTGCACTGAAAACATGCTGGCTACTACTTCAGTGAGCTCTGTCAGCCAGGCCATTACAGAAGGAGAATGATAGCATTTGCAGAGAGGAGAAACCTCTACATAGACTCCCATCTACCATGGCACATGTGATCTCTGCTTTTCCCTCAGGTGTTTTTGTGATCTCCGAGAGCCACACCCAACAATGATTCACTACATCTACCATTGCACCCTGTCAACCCATCTGCATGAATGACCACTTTAGGTCTGAGGGTGCATTTCTGACCCCAAGTGCAGAATATTATGCATTTCTTTTTTTTTTTTTTTTCCTCTGTTCTCCACAAATAATCTGGCATCACATTAGGGGGAAAAAAAATGACACTTCACATGGGTGTTGTAGGGGACAGAGCAACCTCTGTGTAAAGATGAAAACATCAGAAGGATATTCAAAGCAGCACAGGAGCAGAACATCTGAACAAGTTTGAGGAATAGAAGGAGAGGTCCCTCTTACCACCCTCTCTCAGGACTTCGGGATTTCAGTCCTTTTCTGAAACAGTTCATTGATCATCTGCTTTACTAAGACCAACTGAGAGACAAAGACAAATATCTCCTGCATCCAGCACTTCAGATAGCTGTTGACCCATGGTGATAGCCCATGGCCACTGAGCAACCCTGGCAGCCCACCATATTTGCTCAGACTGGCTGGGAGTATATGAAAACACATCAGCTGCAGAGCTAATGGAGTTGGCACTTCATCAGCTGCCTAGAATTCTCCATGCTCTTGTCAAAGACAGCTTGAAGCAGCAGCTGGTTCTTAATCTACTCAGATCGGACCATTAGAGACAGAACAAGGAAGCAGCATAGCATTATCCCTCTGATCTAGGAAGTAAAAATTAGCTCATTCTCTCTCACTTTCTCTATCCACACTCCTTTCTGCCTTCAGTAAAGAGTACTTCCATGGAGAAGGGAGCAATGGAAATGGATACCCACCACGGCTCCATCCTGCTGGGCTTCAGCCTTGTGGCCATCAGGGCCCCAAGACACCTTAACCCTGCTTAGCTTCATGGGAGGTGCAAGCGGTCGCAGCGCACACAGATGCCTTCATAGTGCTCAGCATTTGTGCCCCGCTGGGCAACAGGGTCCAATATCAGTAATGTCTGCCTAAACCACAGGCTTCTGATCAGCCTTTTGTAATGTCAGGGGCTTTTATTGTCCCATAGCCCCTGTCCACATGCACCACGGCAATGTATGGAGGCACACTCACTGCTAAAGCTTTGGAATTCAATCTTGACTGGGAAGGAAACAGATCCAGTTAATATTTCTTTTTCCACATATCTGTTTACTTTTCTTTAATTATACTAGGAGGTTACTCACAAAAACTATTGCAGCAGCCCCAAATCAAATTAAACTCTTTCAGAAATTAAGGCCTGCAGAAAGGCAACAGTCTAATTCATTGCACATTCACAGCCTGAACTCATACATAGATATATCTTACAACTCCTCCAAGGGCTTGTCTAACAAAGCAAAGTGGGGGTTAGCACCCAGCTCCTAGAAGTAATGTTCCTGGGGAATACACGAGCTGTACTTCCCGGGGGAGGTATGACTAGGCTGGGTCCCTGGGCGCGGTTTTAATTACACAGTTCGTTCTCCACCCTGTGGCTGTATTTGGCTTTACAGACTCTTCCTGAGCAGCCAGGGACCTGTGGCAGGGTATTCACATGCCTTTTCCAGGGGAGTAGCGATAACTGTATTGTATGGCTGTAACTGCCCCTCCATCTGGGGCAGGAGGTGGGCACAGGGATAGGTCAGGGAATGCGTTTGGGGTGTCATCCTCACCTTCAAAGTCCGAGTCCGTGTCTGGTTTGAGATAGGTGCGAGAGATGCAGTTTTACCTGGTGGCTGGTTGTGAGACACAACTCCAGTCAGTGGCAGAGGGTCTGTCGTGCCATGGATGGCTCTGGGGACAAGCAGCCTTATGCCGCTTAAAGCTTGATGTAATGTTACCCGGGAAAGGCTGGCCTGGAAAAAGGATTTTACAATTTCTTTCTTTAGTTCCTAGTCTTCAAATTTACAACTTTATATAGTCTAAGAGCAGCCTATAAGAAATACTACAACAAATCCGCAAAGTTATAGTCACCCTACTATTCTTATCCACTGACAGGTTAAATGTCTGATTTATAATTATTACAAATAAGGTCAAAGCACAGGGTAGGACTGACCTCTGTAATAGAAGCTTCATGATAAAAAATTTCAGTAGCTTCATAGTAGAAGTCTAATGTCAACCCTGTAAAAGTCAGTAATTAAGATTGAAACTCTCCTGAGGACTGAATTACTGAGGAAACTCACTTGAATTTCAGTGCTCAGAAATTTACTCCTCAGAAAGGGTTTGGGTGCCAGTTCCAACAGTAATTTTTACTAAAAAGACATGTCTTGCTGTGTCTCACTTGCTAACGATTAAAACATCAGAGTGGCATTACAATACATCACAGAAAGGGGATTATGAATGAAATTTTGTCTTCTGGACGGGAACTTGGCCACAACATTCTGTGCATAAAGATCCGACACATTTTGAACAACCCTTCACCGTATTTGCCACTCTTTGACAAATTCTCCTTGCCCTAAATTCTCATTGCAGAAACAGCGTATGGCTGTAACTCCACAGCCGTAGGTCCGCATCCGAGAGAGCCTGCGAAGAGCTTGTGGTGCATCTACCAGCCCTGGCACCGCGGAGCCCACGTCACTTTCTGAAGGACTCACCTGCTCTTCCAGCTTTCCCTGTTTTCCTTTTTATTATTGATTTGAAACCACGCAAATAAATATAATCCACACACACACATTTTCTGCGTTAAAAAAAGCCCAAATCCTGCCACTTTCCCGTGCCTCTCTCGGGCGGGGCGCAGCGCTGGCTCCGAGCCCCCTGCCCGCCCCCCGCCCGTCGCTGCGGCTCTGCTGCCACCTGGCGCGGAGACCGGGACAGGGACCGGGAGAGTCTGGCTTGTGCCGGGGAGCACGGGCACGCAGTGCTGGAACCGGGCAGGATCCGTCTCGCTCGGTCTCCTTCCTGTCTCAGCGCCTTTTCCAATCCGGCAGCAGGTCACGGCGGTGTTTCCAGACGGCCGGAAACCGCTCGGTTTGAAGCTCAGGTGCCCTGAAGCCTCCGCCGGTTTTCCGCAGCGAGGCTGCTGCGTGTGCGGAAGGTTGCGGCTCGGTGAGTGTGGAGGTGACGCTCCCCCTGCGGGTCCGAGTGTTAATCCTGGTTACAGTGGCGGAGAATGGAGCACTCGGCCCCGGAGCAGGAACAAACGGTTGGTTACCTCTTCCAAAATGACGACAACCCCAGATGGGGAAGCAGGGACATTATTCCTTATTGGTACACAGGCTCCTAACGAGGCTCACTATCACCTCTCACGGCCCTGCTGGCTCACAGTTGGATGTCCAAGTCAAAGCTCCAGACCACGGTATTCCCAGCTCCGGCTCGTCCTGCCCGTCTCTCCTCCCGTGTCACCCATCTCCTCCCAGCAAGCTCCCTCCCGGAGCCATGAGCCCCGCTGGGGACAGGCCTCTGCTGCCCGTGTCCTGCACTTTGCCAGCGCCCTAAACAGCTGTGCCTGCTCTCTTCCACCGGGTCAGCAAGAACCCGATGCTGGGAAGGATGCATAGATGTTAATTCCAAGGAAATAGACAGCAGTGCTGCTGTCATGAAATCAGAACTTATTCGGAAAGCACGGTGTCAGGCACATAAAGATCGTGTCAAAAAGGGGTACAGCTCCTCACCTGCAAAATGACTCCTCAGAGCAAATGGTAGCAGTGGCGCTGCTTCTTTGCATCACTTCCACACTTTTCAAGAACATTGCTATTAACAAATCTTTTTTTTCTCATTTAAACTTAACCCAGTGTGAGAAATCATTCAGTGATGGAAGATGCAGTGGGAGCTTCCCTTGCAGAGAGATAAAGATACAGCAGCCAGAAGGGTGGTATGGGACAGGCATGACACAAATCTTCAGAACTGAAATTACTGTTTTAATGAAATAAATAACCTTTTAAAGCAAATAGTTACTTAAATATCTTTAGCATTTATTTGTTCATAGAACTGAAATGAGATCTGAAGCTCCCAAGGAGTCCCTAAAATCTTGCTATTTATCCCATATGCCTGAGGCTACAGCATGACCGGTGAGTGCCTGTAATTTTGTGGATTTAGCAGCGATAAATATAATAGCCCCAGCTCTCATTTATATTAATGCCGTATTAGTGTGAAGGGGGTCATAAAGTGAATTCTGCTTCTTTTCAAGGTTTAGGAGCATAAAAAATAGCAAAGCAGACATAGAGAAAAACATGGCGATTGTCTCCCTGATTTCTGAAAAGAAACATAAAATTGAGGAGAAGAAAAAGGTGGAATTACTGAATCCTGATCATTATGCTTGAAGCAAGTACAATGCTGTATTTACTCAGAGCGTTTAAGGAGAGATGGTATCACCAGAGCATGTAATCCAGCCTCCTGCACATCACAAGCCATTAACATTCACACAGTCATTCCTTTATCAGGCTTCATCACTTGAGTTTGACTAATGCTTATTTTCAGAAATCCAGTTACTGTGCTTTTGAAGGCCAAAGAAATGAATTTGCTGCTTTTATTAGCAGCTTGTTCCAGTGACTAATCTCAGTCTTAAAATGCAGGCCTTCTCAGTCTAGCTTCCCCTTATGTGCTGCCTGTACTTTTCCTTGCTAGACTAAGAAGCCTATTAATTCCCAGTACTTCCTCCCTGGAAAATACTGATATATTGAAATCAGATGACATTTTAGATTTCTGAGCTTGGAGTAGGGTGGGTTGAGTGGGGATTTTTTTATGAATTTAACAGATTATTTTTGTGCTAACCTGTCAGACATTTTCTGAAGTTTAATATAACTTTCACAACTCTACATTTGGGGGTGTCTTTGAAAGACTATATATGGACTATAAGTTCAATGTAAAAAAAATCAAATAAAGGGGGTTTAAGCCTAATTAGAGCTGAACTTACTTTCTTAGCTGTTTTACATGTAAATGTAACAACATTGAAATTGCTTTTCCTGTTCATAATTTCTTTCATTCCATCAGAATGTTCTGATTTGTTGGTATGACTTGCAAAACTGGACTATTTTAGGTAGAAATTACTAAGGGATTGGACAATTCACTGTGGAATGTCTTTTTTTAAAAAAAATTTTTCATTGCTCAATTTTTTCATTCTTTCTTGTGCAGACAGCATTTATCCAGAAAAAGCAGTATTAATATTAATAGCAGCAGAGCAACATTAATTCAACATGGTGCAAGAGAAGTCTGCTAGAAGGAAACTGCCATCAAAATGTTATGGAAGATAACATCTACAGGTGGAGAGGAATATACTTTGTCCTCTCTGCTCTCAACTAGGATGTGTCTAGTACCCTGGCTACTCCATTTTGACTCTGAGTAGCTATGCCCCCAACCAGTTAGCATCAGACTCTGGTAAATGATCCTGTATTAGTGCTTTGAAAATCCATTTGAAGTTCATCAAAGTAAATTTTGAACTGACCTCTGTATTTTGTCTAGGTGGATAACCACAAGAGATACTTAATATTTCGAGAATAGAAACAGCAGTTTTTTCCATTCCCAAATATACTAAACGGTATTTTTTTTCTCATTAGAGAAAAGTTGCTGAGCACAGACCGAGCCCAGCCAGGTGCAAAGTTGCCTTCAATGAGTTTTCTTCTTGGCCATTGCCTGTGGTGGTGGACCAGAGCAGGGAAGAGGGGAAATCAGAGTCTTGGAAAAGGTATTTTCTCATGTCAGTTTTCATGTTGTGACTGTTCATCCTGATTTTTATGACAAACTTTCATTTTCAAATTGTACTTTTCTCCTTCCATCTGAAAATAATAGGGTTCCTCCCTGCCTCCGATATATAGAAATATGTTCCAAATTCTTATGCCACAGGTCCTCATGCAGTCCTTGCAAATAAATGATAATTTGTTCACTACAGCAAAGCAAGGGATTTCTATCCCATGACCTCTCATTAACTCAGCTTTTTTTACCAATGGTATCAGACAGTACTGGGGTGTAGATTGCTCCAGCTATTAAAAGTTCCCTTAATTGCTGAATTTCAGGGTAATTTAAAGGTAAACCCATATGGGCTGGATGGAACTGTCACTTAGACAACTCCCTTTAAAATCACTACTTGAAAAAATGCTCAGTCAGGCAAGAACTGTCTTTCAAAGCATTTTTAATTTAGAAGAAACAATTATTTATTACTTTCACATAACACTATAGTAATTTTATTATCTTTGAAATAAAAAAAATTGTGTATCTTAAAATAGCAACATCAGCCTTATGAACCAAGTCATACATTGTTGTTTTGAAACTGAAGAAACTAGGTGGTATCTAACTTAGCTTGCACTTAAGCTATGCCTTAAATTATTTTACTTAGATGTATAAAAGGAGGTATTCTATTTGCTTGGTTCAATGGTGTAAATATAGGCTGTCAGAGGACAAACAGAAAATTCAAATTGTAAATTTAAAATCCTATTCATGAATTCACAGGGATAAGCCCAGGCCACTAAAGTGAAGGGCAAGGTTACTCAAGCATGAGTACAGAGAGCCCACAGCAAGTACTTTTATAAGGTCTGATATACCTGTCTTAATGTTCAGTGAATGTACTGCTGATCCTCTCTGGAATACTGTGGCTGATTATGAATTATTGAAATGAAATTGCATCTGCAATATTTTGTAGTGAGTTTGATTTGTTGATTTATTTTTAAAGCATTAACAAGAATATTACCTACAACTCCAGATAGTTTTTTGGTTTTGGTTTTTTTTGGTAATTTGAATGAAAAAAACAACAAATAAAATGAGCAAAATGTATTCTGTGATTCAGCATTCTTGATGTTTTTATTTATTCATTTATGCCTCATTACTTGTCTTGTATCTTGTAATGTGCCTCCTGGCCATTAATTAGAATTATTGAAGTTCTTTTATGTTCAGATAGGAACCTTGTTTAATTTCATTATGTAGTTTTCTCCTTGCTGTGTCATAAATCCCTGTGTTTACTTGTAATTTCTCACACTTGCGAATTATGTGGCAGCACTGTCAGTGGCAAAATGGAGAGAGGGTGCTGAGAAACCCTCCATGCTCTGTCTGGGAGCTTGCTCATCCTGCTTCCCAACAGCTCTTTTGGCCTAATACAAGCTGTATTCAATCTATTCTTTATAGGATGAGGGACAGCTTGGGGTTTTCTTGAACTCTTGCACTCTTCAAGGGGCTTTTAAAATCTGCCAACCCCTCAACCCCAAACTAAAATCCAGTTTGGTATTTGAAAGGACTAGACCCTTCCATCATCTTTACTGACCTCCGTGTGAACTGGTCTCTTCAGAGGGCTGAGACATAGCTGAGTAATGAGCTATCATTTTTTCAGAGGCATTGACTGGGAGCAGCTGAACATTTACTGTTGAGTAGCCCTGAATTCAGTCTGGGCATTGAGGATAAGGTCCTACTCCATCCCAGCAGCCAGCCTTGGCCTCCATGAGTACCTTTTTCACATGTATTTCTTCTGTTTCCTGAAGCATAGCCTTCCTAACCCCTGGCTCTTCTCCTGTTCCTCCTCTCCAAGCTTGCTGCCCTCTGTCTCAGTATGAGCTAGATTTCTTCCTTAATAACCTTTTGCTTCCTGAGCACTAGACAGAAAAAGCAAACATCCCTGGAGATACTCCCTAGCTTCCAGTTAGCAAAATCTTCTCAATTCCTTCCCAATCTCTTTAAAGCTGGAAGAAACAAGTACAGGGAAAACCCTTCTCTCCTATCCTGTCCCTTACTCGGCTCTGCATGATTGCTGTGCCCCGAAGCTCCCAAAATCCCTCCACCTTGAGCTGCCATGCACACATGGCTTCTGTTTTGTTTTCCACATGACTCAGGCAGAGCTGAACTTTACTCTAGACATACCATGGAGTTTCTCAGTGCTATGATGCTGGTGAAATGATTTCTTAAATACAAACAAAATTCATTTTCTTCCTAGTCCCACTTAGAGAAATGCATTCTTATGCCTACAAATGTCCTGCCAGATAATTCCATGAGATGCTGACCAATGGTATGGAAAATTTGAGATTGAATTTCATCAATGACAAGTACTGGTTTAAAGAAATTTATCGTCTGTACACATGTATGCATAGCTGGATGTGTGTAGTTAGAGCAAATGAAGCCAAAGGGAAGAAATGCAATTAAAATTAGAGTTCTTTCAATAGTACAAGTATGGTGCAGGGAAACATTTGTAGAACCATATGACAACATGAAATCCCCCAAACTCTCTGAAAAAGAGTGAATCAATACCATTGAAGAAAGTTCTTGAATTTGGTGTTACTCCAACTGCTGGTATATTGGTTTAATGCCTTTTTTTTTGGTAAGCTCTTTCTACAGAAAAACATAGATTCCATTATTTCAGCAGCATACACTGATGGTCTAGATGTACCAGCACAGTCCCAAAAGTAGTTTCTTTCTCATCTCATTTTATTGGAGCCATAGTTCCCATTGCACCTGTCCTGCAGGTGCAGTTGCTTCCAATCATGTGGTGTAATGTATCTTGTCCGGCAGTGGATGCTCAGCCTCAGAGGTTATGAAGACCTGAATTTTTTCCCCTGCATCACTGCAACATGCTGACAACATCTGGAACAGAACCCCTGGGGCAGAGGAAAAAAGCTGGGGCCAAAGTATTCTTGGCTGAGAAGAAGCAGGTACTGAAAATAGATCCAATGACTCCACAGTCTGATCACGCTTTGCCTTTGAGAAAGCATTTCCACTCTAACCTACGCAGACACACTTCAGAAACCATTATTCCCAAATATATCTGTTTGCTGTGATGGAGAGCTGTGATTCCAGAAAGAGAAATGTGGTATTGCAAATGAAATCTGTTCAGGAGTTTGCTATCACTTTCGGGGAAAATGTGCTCAGATACAGCAATGGGTGGCAGTATAAACTTCTGAAACACAGAGAGCTGTGCTCAGAAGTGCTGGCTGAGCCTGCTGGACATGGCAGCTGCGCTGTGCTTGTGCCAGCAGCCCCCAGTCCAGCTGCACGGCAGGATGCCATGAGAGGGTGCGGCAATTCTGCCACACGCTGCCTGCCTTTGGAAAGACATCAGGAGGGCAGGCCGGGAAGGAGATGTGATGTGTGCCTCTCATTCTTCACACTTTCCAGACTAGGAAAATGGGACTGCAAAAACCTTCTTTTGTCCTGTTTGACACAACCAAAAGGAACTGAATAATTTAGTGCCTCCCCAGACTGTCCCTCCAGACAGTATTCAAAGGCAGCCTCTAATCTATTTGTTTCTTTGTTCCCTTCTTGATGAAGAAGTGTGAGAGAACTACATTTATACCAATTTATTATACAGGTTTTACTGGTTTATTTAGTTAGATGTAAGAAACAGTGAGGTTCCTTCCAGAGTAAGGTATAATGAAGCAAGAAGGTTCAAAGGGGGTTTGCCTTTAACCAGCAGGGTACAGGGAGGGAACTCCCAGGACCCTGGCAAGTGTCTGTTTGTTTAGAGCAAAAGCAAATAACATTGTAACTTTGGAGATATTCAGAAAGGCGGGCACATCAGCAGAGAGAGCACGGTGATGTGATGGGGGTTGAAAGGGCCGTCAGCTCCTCGTATGCTGAAATCCGGATCTCCCTTGGGTAATGTAAGTTAATGCAACGAGAATTACAGCAAGTTAGATACTATTTTGATCATAATAATCTTCCATTTTTTAGCTAATGGAAATGAACGTGTGACTAAAAAGCATTTATTGTTCATTCCTACCCGGCTCTGACATCTCTCACCCACTTCCCCCGGAACAATTTCCCTCATATATTTTACCTCGAAAACTACCCTCGTTCATGAATTGACTGAGAGTTACCACTCATCTTGTTCCTGAACTCACCTAACCTTTTTCTTCACAGGTGAAAATACAATATTAGCTTCACTGGAAGCCATTAATCTTTGTCCAAAAAAGTCAGTAGTACCCGTACAGCATCTGACACCAGATAACACAACAGATCATCACAGAAGATATTTACGGTTATTTCATTTGTGACAATAAAGATAAATACTTAGCAGCTCATAGACCAGCAATTCTCTCTGTTTTCCAGAAAAGAAAAGTTGATCTCAGAAAGAAGCCAAGGAAGGGTCACAATCTGTTACGTCTCACAAGGTAAATGCCATCAAAGTGAAACATCACAGATGGTAAATGTGCCCCAGGGCTTCCTACAAGTCTTTCACATGGCCATGAAATGCTGCTGTCTGCTCCTCAGGTCCTCTTATGCACAAAACCCCTCCTCTCCTTGTATCACCTCGTTCTCCTGTGGCACAGTAAATTCCAGGGAAAACTTTGTAGCCTCTGACTTACAACAGCATTTTTATTACACTTACCTTACTTTGATATTTGGAGACAAGCAAGGTGGGAAATGACACGCAGAGGGAACCTCCCCTCCACAGCAGCTATCACAGTTGGTTCACATGTGGTCTTAAGTGACCCTTCTTACTGAATAGGTAGAAATTCACATTTATCTCCAGGTATTAGGTTTTTTTCCTTCTTTGGTTACTAATTAAGAATGTAAAATCTGATGGAGAGTTACAGCTTCTTACTTATTATTTCAAATGAGGATGTTCTTGCAAAATTCGTTTATTCCATGTCTCATTAAATAAGTCAACAGTAAAATGTATTTTGGAAAGATTTGGGAGAATGGAGTGAATCTGAGTGGAGGAATAAAAGATCTTCAATTTGTTATAGACCAATTTGTCTCAAAACAATACAACCACCTCCTAATTGAGGCTGAAAAGTGATAAAATTAATTAGCTCATCTCATGCAGAATCCGTTTACTTTCCGGCACAATATGCATATAGGTATTTGATTTGAGATCTGGCTGTAGAAACTGATATGTAGTGTGAATTAGCCCAAAAATGCTTTTTCACTGCAAGCAGAATTATGGTAAAGTCCTATTTCAAATTAGCTAAAGCAATCATGTATTTCTAATACGCAAAGAATAAAGAATATAGCACTGACATTAGTTTTGCTCTATAGGTTTTCTCTTTCCTCAGCCCTATTCTCCTCATATTTCTTTTCAGCTTCCTTTCTGTGATTCAGACAAGTAAATGGTTTTATCCTGCGATATAGACATGCACAAAACGAACAGAACATGAATTCTGGCCATTTAAAATAAGTAAATAGATATAAAATTTACACTTGCTCCTCTTTTATTTCTGTATGGATAAATATATACATATGTATTATATATATGCATATGCATATACATATGTGTATATATATACATACACACATATAAAGCCACGTAAGCTCATACAAATATATAAATATAAACATTCGTAAAATTCTAAATACGAGATTTTTTTAAGATGTTGTCAATGCTTCATAAATTTATAAATATTTTACAAAATTCACTTTGACATATTCAAACCCCAAAGCATAACATTCATCTGTTTCTCTTACTTTTCAGTCATGATTTATTTCCTATCTGGCAAAACTGATTTATCACCTCTATTATGATTAGGATTATGTCACTTTTTAATACACTAAAACCTTGATTTTTACCAAAGCTAATTTCCTTTTAAGATTTGTCTGAAGCAGTCTATTATAATATACTCCTCCAGGATCTGCATTTAAATTGATTTGTCATTATTTTATATTCCATTGACCTAAGCCCTGTCCTCCTCAAATCTTTTAGTGCCAAGCTCTGCAGCGGGTTTGATGATGTTCAGTTGCAAGGAGGAAGCCAAGTGTGGCAATGACAGGTGCAGAGCCCTTCTGACAAGCAGACCCCTCTGTGTTTCTGATAGCTCTCACCTATGCAGGTGAGTTAGTGTGGGTCACAAAGGATATGTGAACCACACAACAACCACAAAGAATCTCAAAGAGATTCTGGCTGAGCAAGTTAATACTTGTAATACAAGTTGTCTTCTCCTGGTCAGGATCTGGGCTCCCGTTCAGGGGTAAAGGCTGAGGTGATGTTACTCCTCATGTAGAGCAGAAATTTTCTTTAGATTTTTCTGTTAATTGCAACACTGCAAGGAGCCTAGTGCCTGCTACTAATAAAAAGGGATATGAACCTCATACTGAGAAAACAACACTGCTGACTCAGCTGCTATCACGAATTTTCTGTAATTTCCTTATTGACCATTCAGACGTTTTATTCAAGAACAGCCCATCTTTGTGAGCTGATAACCCCGTAAGACACAGGAGAAGAAGCAGAGACCCAGCCACAGCCCTGAGAACTCATCTTCCCAAGTGCTGTGGCCAGCAGAGGCACTAGCCTCTCGTATCCACCTGCCTGGTCAGCTTCTCCTTCTGGGAAGAGCTGGGGAACAGCTCACTGAGCAGCACTGGCAGCTTTGGCAGGCAAATGCCTCTTTTACACTTGCAAATGGTCAGTTGCTTATAAACAGGATCATCTGTCAAGTGAGATGAGGGTACCAGTAGCCTAGGCACATCCCTTTCAGAGCATGTGTGCAGCCAGGGTGCTGGTTCCTGTGGCTCTGTAGTCAGTTCTGACGTGGATCACAGCTGCAAAGCTGCATAGGGTATGTTTGTTACCTTGTCCTTGAGTTAAATGGTAAAGCAGGGATTCACTACCCTTATCCAAAGAAACAAAAGCTACACTTTTCTGCTAATGATGCTAATAACCTCCTCCCAGGGAATGGGGAAGCAATTTCATTAACAGCTCGTAACAACTCCTTTGTATTGAAACATATCAGTCTTTTTTAGATCCATCTTCTGAACTGTGTCCACTTATGTCATGCGTAGTAAATATTTTGTAATCCCTGTTATTTTCTTTCAAATTTTCTCCAGTTCTTCTCAATTCCTCCAAAACAGGATTTAATACTCTAACCAAAACTCAACAGCATTGAACCAAGTGAAACAAGAACCTCAGTAGCATACAGGACATGTCCCTGCATCCCCAGCATCTGACTTGCCACTTTCCCAGTGACATCACTGAGTACTCAGCCAGTCAGTGTCACTTTAAGGCATTATGAAACCTTTCTGCTTAGCTCACTTGCTAACATTTAGTGTTTGATTGTTTGCCTGAGATTCAGAGGGTAATTTCTGCTGTCTCAGACAGAATGTGGGTGGAAGTGGCTAAGTTGAAGATAGCAAGATTCAGGGAGTCTGTATCCCACCATTGCCCAAACATGACAGTCTGTTTCCTAACACAGGCAGACAAGCACACAAAAAGCATCCTGCCCTGTGCCCCAGACCTGCTGGGGTTCATACCTAGGACAGAGACAAACACCATCTGCACCCAAGTCTGTTAGAAGTCCTTAAGCACTTGACACAGAGCAAAACGCAGTGCCCATGGAGATTTCTACTGAGCAGCCTGGATGGGGGAGGATGAGCCATGTCTCAGATACACGACTTTGATTTTTATTGATCTGAAGACTTCTCCCTTCTATGGGTAATTTGTTTTAGCTTGGCTTGCCATGTCATGTCCAATAATGTGTGCGTGCCACAATTTAAGATTGTGTATACATGGATGATTACACAGCACAATAATTTGTTAAGCCACACTAATTTAATGATATGCTAATACATTCACTATTAGATTTCCTCTTTCCTTAAGAGCATGTGATTTAGCATGTGTTGATTTAGCATCAGGTTGACTCTCCTTTAGCTTGCGATCACATTTTCTTTGCTCTACTTTTTCTCAAAAGAATATTCTGTCGCATCTGAGTACAGCATTTGGTATAGAATTCAGTATAGAATTTTTCATTTTCTCTTCACTGAATTACATCACACTGAATTTAGAAAGCACTCCTGTTTTCTTGGTTTCACTGTGAATTTTGATCATATCCTCTACAGAACCTGTAACCATTCCCAGGTCAATGAATGTAATACTCTCAGGTCAATGATGATTTTTTTAGTAAATCATCAAAGTTTTCAATGAAATTGCTGAATAGTACTGAGAGCAGGTTAGATTTTTCTCCCTCTCACACTTCAAAAGGCCTTCAGATTTCACAAAAGGTCAAACATATATGTATATTTAAAATAATATTTTTAGCTGCATCAGTTTAAATTTTACAAAAAATTCATTTAGACAATATTTTCCTAGTTTTATATGAAAATGATACACTGGAACTGAATCAAAAGCCCAATGAAGTGAAGATCTATCACAGCCTACTGTTTTTACCTAATCCCTTAGCCATTCATCCTGTTAAAGAGGAAAATTAAATTGGCTGACATGATAGGGTGGTGGCAAACCAGTGTTGCCTAGTTTTTATCACTGTATTATCCTCTAGCTACTTATAAATTGCATGTTTAGGAGGTCATGGCAGAATCTGTGCAGGGATTGCGTTAGGGCTGCAATAGGTTATGTAAGGTACTTGTCTACATTTCAAAATTTTCACACTTCAGCTGTGCTGCTACAGTTAAAACAATAACAGCCTTCAACAAACCCACTATCAGTGTCAGTGCAGTTCAGCTGGAATAAATATGTTAATTCCAGAGCACGTACTCTACACCTGATTATTTGGTTCAGTAATTGAAATAAAATATGTCACATCTATGCCCCAGCTTTACTTGACCTTACTAGTTCATCAGTGATGCCTGTCCTTATCTATACGGCTATGCCTATAATACGAAGGCTGACAGTCAACCATCTGTGAAGCTGTTGTACAAGAAACAGCTCGCTTGTTAGTCCTGAGATCCTTTCCAGATTGCATGAAGGATCAGCCTATTTTAGGGAACTCATGAAGGCTAAGAGAGTTAAGAGGTTACTGGAATTTTGGCTAGAATTAATCAAGGCCTTAGTTCTGGTATAGCGGTACAGAACTGCTGTGAGTGATGCTCCATGTCATAACATCCGGTGTTAGGAGATAGACAAAAACAACCACTAAGCTGCTCTAACAACCTCTCCCTAAATTTCATTCTCATTAAAACTGCTGACATATAGCTGGAAAATTTTGAGCCTTCCACAACAGGTATTAAAGATGAAAATTCCTTCATAGAAGCAATGAACCATCAGAGTATCAATGTTGAATTTTATTGGTCTTCCTGTCAAGACCTTTCACAGCCTCTTTGTACACCACCTGTCCATGCTGTTCCTAGCACCAGTCATTATATCAGGAGATGTCATCTTCCACCTTCATCTGGCTCAGGACATCAAAATTCATCATCTCTGTGTTAAATTTTCAAACAAACATCTTTCTTGAGCTCAATCTCTTTTTGGGAAGACATCCCTGAGGGTATCTTCCACTTCATTATCCCCTCTTTTTCTGATGGCTGCAAAACAAATGGCAACTGATGGGATGCTGGGATGCTGCTCTTCATTTTAATTAATAGCATCTCACTTTTCCCATCAGTTTCTCTCCTGTGTCTGCCTATCTGTTGTTTCTTATCTATTGGTTGGGCTATAAACTTTTCATGGTAAGGGAAAATTTTCAGTTTGTAAATGTACACTGTTCAAATGTACAAGTGGTCTGTAGTTAGAGCTCCTAAGTGTTACAATAGTATATATAATAAATGAACAATAAAAATCTAATGATTCAAGCAATTAGGCACTTTTCTATGCCAAATAAATTCATATTTTCATATTATTTCTGATACCTCCTTTGTTTAGACTCATCTTTGTTTCGTGCCTATCATGGCTTTTGTCTAATCAAGAAACGTGGCAAAGTATTCATCAAATTTTCTGCTGAGTTGCTAAAGCCATTCCCAGAAGGAGACTTGTCTGCCCTGCAAGGAGCTGAAAACTGTGAAGTACGCTAGAAGCTCCTTTTGGTTATTCTGTTGCAAACAGTAAAAACACACAGAGAGATGCTTCAGGATTCACCTTGTCAAAACAAATCCATTCAGTTACTTCTGCCCCCTAATGACTGCTTACAAGTAACTCAGTTTGGGGTTTTTTACAAGCAAAAGAGACTAGTATTCTTTCTGTTAGTGATACACAATGTTCTCACTCAAAATCAGTAGATGATGCATACCTATAGTATTAATGACTCTAAATCAAAACACGTTGATGGAATGGCATAGCTTATTCCCTTATTTGCTATTTTCCATCAGATTTTACATGCGTCTTCCTTTGATTTCAGCTAAAATCCTATCAAAATTGTTTTTATAATTGATCTCCTAACACTCCAAAGGCTAAAAGTCTAAAGTAATAATTTAGTGTTGTCTACAAACTGTCTAGTTGGAAATGTCAGATTTAACTAATGCAAAATTTAAAATGTAATAAAGAGTGTACTCTATTTTTTCTCAAAAAATTTAATTGCAGAATTATTTACAGGAGATGAACATAAACAATACATAAACCAATTGAAAGAGGCAGCTTCATAAAAGAGCCATGGGGCAAAATAGTGAAGCACATTTTCTTACAATCAGCTGGAGGTGAGTAGAGAACCATGAAAAAAGAATAACTCAATAATAAAACAATTTTCAAATATGTCTTCAAAGTAACAAATAACATTCTGGTAAAGAAGATATTACTGAGAAGCAAGAAATTATTGTAGCAATGAAACAACATACTGTACATTCAATTTAGGTATCCTGCATGCTACTAAATAGAATTTATCAAAAGAACCATAAAAGCATGAGAAAGAGAATTACATAAAATAGTTTAATTCTAATGAAGTGTAGCTTTATACAGATGGTGAATATTTGGCACTCAGTTCATCCTCATTGTTGATATGATTTCTTATGTATATATATATTTATATATATTTATATATACTTTTAATGATAACTAAACAGCTAGTTTCCTGGTTCTAACATTCCTTGAAGTTCTATAGGAGGCATTTAATTTAGTCCTTAGGCCACACTTGATTATTTTGGCATGTCCATGGTAAATGAAAGTATGAGTTTTGTCTCTGTACAGAAAATCCTGCACAGTCATAGTGGCTTTTCTTCAGGAAAGAACAGTTCTAGAGCATATAAGCCAGGCTACTTGAAAGGGAATTTTATTTCAGTCAGGAAATTAATATATAAATTGAACTAAATAATACATACATGCTGAGCCCTTTTAAAATGAGATGGCCATACTATTAAACCTCCAAAGGGTAAATCAAAGCATGGATATGAGCATGTGGATTCCATGGGTAATTATAAACAAAGCTGGCATTTCTTTGTGAGGACTCTCTTCAGAGACTCGAACCTACTACCGAGCCCTCTGCATGACTATGACCTACCTGAAAGGAAAAATGAGCTCCTACAAAGTAGTGGCACTCTTGCTACCTTGAACAGAGAGTCCTTCCTACCTCAGACTTGCTGAGTCAGATATTGATCTGAATTATATTGATTCAGATTTGATATTTCTCTCTGGTTTCGGTTTCTGAGCATTGATTCTAATACAACCGGGATAAGAACTTTGCCTGGAGCTCTGCAATAATCCATCTCACAAATAAGAAACTTGTATGACAGTGAAGCTTTAGGAAGGGGAAATAGTGTGTTGAATGAAAGAGTGGCAAGATAAGGAGAAGAAAATTCCTCACTAATGGGCTGTGTTTCTGAATAATGACTATATATTCAAATAAGCCTCCCCCTCATTTATGCTTAGGTGAAAATATTCATGGTTTTGTACCTAGAGAAGTAAAAAATCCTGTCCAACAAAACCAATTTAGAAAAATAACATTTTGGCCTTAATAAAATATAGAATTAAATTGCCAGCTGATGAAAACTGTTCGGTGTTTCCTCAGTTAAAGAGCAAGCCATGTAGACAGACTAATTTACCTTAACTACAATCTGACTTCAAAAACCTGGTTCTCTTCTGGCAATGAAGGGTAATGGGAGAAAAGCTGGGTGTGGAAAGGTAGAGCAGTGAACTTGCAGTCTTCTTCTGCGATCATCTTTTATGAAATGCAATATGCATATGAGAAAAGATCTGGAATACTGTTTTTAGATACAGAATCATAGAATTGTTTATGTTGGAAAAGATATTCAGTAATGAATGCCATGGCCTCTTTCAGCTATTGGAATTTTATTTCATTAAGAGGAGCTGAATCAGCCTACATTTGCTTGCCAAATTTTCTTTTGGGCAATGTTCCATTTCAATTTTGGTTTTATATTTGCTGTTCCGAACAGCCTATTATGTAGTTAAATAGCTACAGCATAATGCCATAGAGGTATCTGCATCTCAGAGATAAATTAAGCAATTTCTGTGGATACAGAGGGCTTAATTCCTGACAGGACTGTGTATGCATATGAGTATGCCATAAAACATCTGTTCCTGAAAGATGGTCCCTGGAGGTGAACATGGTGAATAGCTGCTGATGGGCCATGGGGCTGCAGTAGGCAGTGAACCTGCCACAGCTGTCAGTGATGAGGATGAGCTGCAAGAAAGTGGCACAACCTACAGGAATGTGAGTGTTGCCTGTGGTTCCTGGGTCCAGTTGTCCGGAACCATGACAGTGAAAAATCATTATGTGTATATATAGATATATGTATATATCCTCTTTCTGTTCTGTGCAGTATGAAATGGTGGCCTCTCATCTGCTGATCCTGTCCATGCAGAGAGAGGCGTCCCCATTGCTCTGCCATAAAAGAACCCTTACGGTTAGGGCTGAGTCTCACTAAAGAGCAGCTGCCCAAACCAAAGCACAATCATCATGCCTAAGTCCTGTGCCCCATGTCATCCCTCATGTTAGTTGGGCTGGAGGGCAGACTAGGGGAGAGAACAGGGCGCTTGGGAAGGCTGCTCGTGCAGCAAGTACCCCGGATGGATCTCTCCCGCTAAGAAAGCGGGGGAAAATGCACTTGCAAAGGGGAGACTTGCCAAGATTCCTGACCAAGAGGGCTCAGCTGTAGGTGCCATCAGTTCCCATGCCTGGCACCAGCCAGGAGTCTCCTCTGGCACCCTCCCAGGGAGCTCTTCCACTGCAGGGACCTCACTGCCATCGTCAGGAGCAGAAAAGGCAGAGATTGTTCTGAAAGGTTAATTTGATGCTCATCACTCCCTGCCTACTCCCTGGAGGGATGGTGTGAGCACTGATTGCCCTCATCTCTGCTTTGCTCTGGTCTTCCTCCTGGTTCAGCAAGTCTTTGCATCTCCTTCAGCACAGGCTCAGACTGTGAGGTCCCAGATGCTGGAAGGGTGCTGTGGAAGGAAACTCCCCAGCAGCATGGGCACAGGTGGGAGAACCGCCCACATCCTGCCATGCTGGGTTACCTGTCCCAGCTGCAGCCCAGCCTGGAGTTTGTGTGTTGGCTAATAAAGTGCTTGGAGATCCTTCTGGATGAAAGGCACTGTATAAGTGTGGGTGTCAACCTGTCATACACCAGGAAGCACCTCTCTAGACATTAAGGAGTCTGTTGATATTCCTCACCTCGAGCGCAGTGGGCGGGTGGTATCCCTGCATCATAAGATGCTCTAGGAACAGTAATGGGAGTAAGGTTGCTTCATGATTCTTTTAAGCTCTCTTACACTGAGGCTCTGGTTTCACAGGTTTTCAGTGCACACAGTTTGACACCTGGAGCTACCAAACCAGCTTCAGACCTCAAATCAGCATGCACAAACCAGCACTTGATGGGTCAGCCTCTGGTGTGCCCCTGCCACTGGTGCCAACACTGAAATGCTGAGGAGTACATCAAACCCACCAACTGGGCAGGGCAGGCTCAAGGCTTTGAGTGCAGAAGGCTGAGCTGGGCTGATGTGGAGGCCTGCTGCTCTGGGCAAGGGGCCGGGGGGGACCTGCATGGAGAGGGCCTGGGACAGAATGGTGGCACTGCCTGAGGTGCCATGGGGCCAGGAACTCTCAAGGGCACTGCTTCTGCAGGCCACGAGGAGGCTGCGAGCCCCGTGTGACACACCGGGCCACGTGTGACACTCCATCACGTAGCAGTTACTTGCAATATCACCCAATGACCAAACATACCTTGACTATATACTAGATGCAGTGCTGAGGAAGTAGAGTACTAATTTACTGATACAGCAGGACATGGGCTTATTTTAAAACAAATAATTTCCATTATATGAATTATATGTTCTATCTATCTATATATATGAAATTCACACACTTTCCTATGCACGCTTTAATTCCTTCCTGATTGATCTCAAATCTAATATAGTGTCAAGGTTTAAGCATGAATTAAAATATCGTTTTTTGGTATTAAACTGTACAATGTTGTTCATGTTTGCATTCTGCCAAAGGCCATTCTAATCAGGTGGACATGAAATAATAAAACACTTCATAATGTACTTCACCAAATTACAAAGAATTTCGAATCTAAAAAGACATACAAAGCAAAAATAAGTATGGCAAATATCAACAATTTCACCATTCAGGCCTTTTTCCTTATTTAAATTTTCTGAATTCTGTTTATTATACTTGTGTTTTACAGGCAATGACTAAATGAACAGAGACTTTCTATAATTTTAATGTGTTAAAATACATATTAGTCCAGTTAATATTTAATTAAACACTAGACCATTTTGCTATATTCAGCTGTTCTGAGTGGGTCTATACCATGAACTCTCAAAGGAGAAAGCATTCTAGTTCCTATCTTTATGTTTATTTATGTTCCTCCTATGTTGGTTTTTTAACTGACTTTTATTTTTGTGATGTGGGGTCAGATTACAATTGATCTGGTTTTATGTTTATTAAGATACAGGGTTTCTCATGTCAGAGACTGAGGCAATCTGAATTTGATTTATTTGCGACACAAATATGGTAAGCATAATGTTATCTTTCTAAACTAACCAGATGTACAATATGTAAATTTAAATGGCTTACTTGCCTTAAAAGATATCATGTTACCGGTACAATAATTTAATATATTGCACTTCAAAATATAATGTGCACCGATGATAATATATTGTCAGATTTGTTGGTAGGCATCTAGTTTACTTTTGATTTTTTATGATTTTTTTTAGTAGGGTTTTTTTTTGGCTTTTTTGTTTGTTTGAACAAGATGGAATGAGCAGAAATAATAGATTTATAAATCTTCTATTGAGCATTTTCTTATAATGGCATAGGAAATGTAGAACACAGACTCCTCCAAGTCAGCATTATTAGGCCAGCTGGGATCTCAGTTTATCTGTAATCTGTTGGGTTTATAATTTCTCTTCATGAAGTCTGATTCCTGGCAGGATCAGGTACAACTTGTCTTAATCGCATGACCTGTTGCTGCAGGCAGGAGGGTTCAAGCGAGTAAGGCAAGTGTGATTCCTCCTGGAAGTGTACAGGAAATCAGATAAAATGTATCAGCTGCCATATGTATATATGTGTACAGGTGTGTGTGTCTCTATTTCAAATTTCTTCAATCTAGCAAAAATACTGGCTTTGGTTTTGTGTGGATATTCTAATTAGCAGCTTCACTTTAAGATATCAGTTTTCAAGACTAAAGATGCCAATGTTTGCATGTACTTTTGTATTTAAAATAGTACAACAAATATAGGAAGTAGCATCAATATTGTACACTACCTAGGATTAACTCTTTTCTTAATAGAAAATGCCTTGAAAACACAAGGGATGGGAAATATGTTTTCATCTATAGAAGAATATTTCAGGGATTTATTCTTTTTTATTCCTTTTTTTTTCTTTTTTTTTTTTTTTTTTTTTGCATTCTTCAAGGATATACATTCGTCTTGGTTTTTGCTTCAAATATAGTTTAAGGCTATTTGGTAAAGTATATACCAGATACCAGGCTCAATTTACAGGGGTGTCTTCTCACAGAAACTTCTCAAAACTTCATCTCTAAAGATATGTACCTTGAAGCCAAGCATGCTTTATCAGCTGTCCAAAGACAGAACTCATGCTTAATACCACACGCTGTAGGAAAAAGAGAAGGAAACAAACAAACAAACAAAAGAAAACAGATTTGAAGCAATGTCAGATCTGCATAACCTACGGTACTTCATGTTTTCAGTCATCCATCAGGCCGCAGGGTGTGTGGGGTTTGGATTTAAAGTGCTCAACAGGTGAAGAACCAAAGTGCTCGAGTATAATTAAATAGTTGTTCTGCCTATGGCTAAATACATTGCATTTGTTAAAGCAGGTAAACAGGGAATGCGATAACTGGGGCTGTCTTTCTCACGTGATTCTCACTGTTTTGACCTAAACTTGTGTTCAGTAGGATTCAAACCTTGGAATTGGGGGCTGCAGGTTACTCATTTTATTGCGTCTTCACCTGAAGACTTCTAAGGGCTGGATTGCTTGGTTGGCCCTGGAAGGTAGGTGAAGTGGAATAATTCTGTGTTAATTTGTTTTAAGTGAAAGCCTCTTAACTGTGGTAGCTACCACTTCTCTCTTCTGACAATGTGAGGCTTGAAAATATATTATTTTCCTTATATTCCATGGCTGGAAACCACTTATCTCTTGAGTCATGGTTTTTTCTGTCTGAAGCAAGCAAGAACCTTATTCTTGCCATAAATGATACTGCATAGAAAAATAGTTCTAAAAAAAAAAAATACAACTGTAAACCACAGTTCACCTTTACCTTAACATAACCATTTAAACTTATATATACTTACCACTCACATTCATATTTCTTAAACTGTTTACAACATCACAACTGGCATTTTAAACAAGCAAGATTTTTTTGTTCTCAAGGATACCCTGGAAACTCAATTGTTCTAACAATTTGAGAGTTTGAAATAGTACATGTAGCGCAGCTCTTGAAATGAAAGAGAGAAGGTTTATAAAATAAATGTTAACATGTAAAAGAAGTGTTAAAAATGCAATGAGTGGTCCAAAGGAGCAAGTATAACTTTTTCTTTACTCGTCTTACTACAGAAGATCTAACTTTTTAAGGCTTCCGTTTTCCTTTCACCCATCACTCAAGTCCTCTTGCATTACAATTTTGCTTAGGTTTCAGAGTGTCATTATACTGCTAACAGCAAACGTTTCTTAGTGGACATTCCCACCATCACCAGACTTGTATGCTTCTTGGTTTCTGATGAACTTTGGAGTTCTAGTGGCTGGATATCCCTGTTCATCTCCAGAAACTCGAATGAGATGAGAGGCCTAGTGTTATTTTGCAGTAGCAAAGATGAGAAGAGTGGCAGAGCGCATGGGTAAATATGTTAGCTGGATTCTAGGAAAAGAAACTGGAGGTCAAGGAGATAAATGGGTTCTTTCTTTCCTGCTCTTTACATTTGTAGCACCTTCTACTTGGATTAGCTAATGCCTCTAGTGAATGGTGAGATGCACCCATTTATAGTTTGTTATTCTTATCCCTAATTATCACACTTTTTATAAAAATATAAATAACAAAAAGTAAGCTGGGTTCCATCTCAAGAGGTGTTTCTTGTTGTCCTCTGAGAATATATTGGATAAGTCAGGTCTTGACAAGCCCTATCCATTGTAGCTGATTGTAAGTCAGACAATAAATACAAAAAGAAGTCATTCTTGCGGTGAGCTCAGCAAATTCTGAGGAAATCAAAAGCATTCCACTGTGCTTATGGCACAAAGAACACAACAGCAAGGGCATATTCAGTGGAGAGAATGAGACAAAAATTACCAGGTAAGTGACAAACTGTACAAGCATTTTGTTTAAAAAAGGAACTCTGCAGCATTCTGTCTTTAAAGCCGGGTTTGAGCCTCTGGGATATAGATCTCAATGCTGTCTGCACGCTCTGTGGCTGAATTCTGCCGGAAGGAGGCTGCTCGCTTGGCAGCCATCAGCCGTCTTCTAGCCTCTTGTCGTTGTCTGTCAGGTAGGTCCAGAGATTTTTCTCTTGTGATAGGGAATTTTCCTTTTGGGGGCTTCTTTGGTACAGGAGGAGGAATCTTTCTTTCTTCCTGCAAAAGGGCATTAAAACTAAGTGTGACCTGCATGCAAAAGGTACTTGTCAGCAGAGCATGCACATCAAAGACATGAAATGCAAAATACTGATTACATACATCAAGCATGCTCAATTTGTGCTTGCCCATCAGCTGACTAATGGATTACATGAACAGCTATCCACACTAGGAACACTGACAAAACCCTTTTATTTGACAACCATTATGCATTCTGCGGTCCTGTGCCTAAAAAAAGACTGGGCTTCCTTCCACTGTCCTCGCAGGTATCGGCACATGCAATCTGCACACCTCACTTTCATATGGATTTGTTTAATTTTAGCTGACACATTATTACACTCATTATAAACAGAAACACACACTGTCTCTCCAATAGGAATTCAGCGCATCTGTGTGGTCTGATCAAGTGAAAAGACTCTCTAAGATTACCAGGACAGGATTTTTGATTAAATTAATCATACTGAGTTGAGCCTCAGCTGGATATGAGATAGCAGCTGTGTATACATGTCTATTAGTTTAGTCTCCTCCAGGAATTCCTATATGGAAACATTCAAGCGCCAACCAGAGAGAGAACATAGGGCTAATTGTTCTGCTTGCAAGCCTGGGCCATTTTAAAGAAAATTATTCTGAAGAATTATCAAATTATAAAGTGAAAGTCAGTAGATTTTGTTACCAAAGTAGCTGTAAATTTCTCTGCAGGTGTTAAATCAAGAATTGTTTTGAAGTATGAAATGGATATTTTACTCCATTTAGAGACCGTGAAGTATCATATGAGGGCCTATAATCAAGGCATTGTACACCACTTTAGCTTAGAAGAGATGGACCTCTGGAGGTGATTTCATACAATCCCCATTCAAAGTGCTCTTGAGATTAGATGCAACTTTGAAGCTAAATCAGATTTTTAAAATTTCATGTTTAATACTGGACTGCATAGCCCTGAAGATGAAGACTCCACAGCTTCATTTGTATACGTATGGTTATTATGATAGATCTGGTTATTATGCTAGATCTTTTTGCCATACGATTTCTTAAGGTAATGGTAATAGTGCAGAGTATGGGCTGTTCCTTATGGAGAACACAGTTAATTTGATGCACAGCAGGATTCAAATAATACAAAAATTGAACTGATACACCTATGGTTTACAGATTCTTCTTTTTTTTTGTTTTTTGTTTTTTGGGGTTTTTTAAGCTAATTCTGAGTCTACTACCAAAATGCAGTAGCCAAGACTAAATAACTATGGTTATTTAAAAACATAGTTCTACATTAAACAGGAACAGTGCACCAGCCCAAGATGCTATTCCCTGTGATAACCAGTTCTGCCTGTCTTTATTTTCTCTATTTCCTGTTTTCAAACACGAACATAAAGGCTCCATTCCTATCATCCGATTTTATTTTTTTTTTCCACTTTTAGTTTTTTCCCTCTTAGGAATATCACTGTTGCTGTCACTATAATAATTTCTTACTTCCAGTTGTCACTAGTAAGCAAGAGTTGCAAACTCACCATCCACCAACCCGTTGGCTGAAAATTAAAATCCAAGAGGAGCATGAAGAAATGAAAAAGTTGTCAAAATGCCTCCTAATTCCTCCCAAACCAAACAAGTATTCACCTGAGGCCAACAGTACTGACTCAAACCAAATGCTGTTTTCATCTGACTGATACAATAATCAGCAAGGATAGTGGGATAATCAAGGTAAGGGATGAAGTTCTAGAGAGGGGAAAGGCAGTTTCAGAATTACACTGCTTTTATGGGCAATTTGCCACCTTTGGTTTGTAAGCATATTGTGGGGCATCTCCCAAATGGTGGAGTTGCAGGGCAGAGGTGCGGGCAGCTTGCCAGTAGCACTTTGTCCCCCAAAAGTTTGTGGGCTGAGCTTTAGTATGACCTGCACTATGTTTTGTCACATGCTTTTACCTCATTCCTGGTCTATTATCATTTGTGTCATGCAGGCACGGTTAAACACTGCAGTGTTCAGGTTTGAGCTGCCCCAAATTTAGCAGAGATCTGAATTTACCTTGTTTAAATTCTTGGGCTATTGTCTTCAGTCTGAATTAATAAGAACATATTTCTGTTCTAGCCTGTAGAATGTGAGTCAAATAATTTGAACAAAAGCGTCATGGAGTAAACTAGCTTAGCAAAATCCATTTTATTTATTATATAATTCAGCTCAACATAGTTAAAAAAGAAAAACCTCCTCATATCTGATGAACGTTTCCATGTAAAAATTGGGCCATGCCAATTAAATACTTTGCAGAGTTAGAAACCTATCGTGTTTCACTATTGTATTTAACACAAGGAGACTGCAGAACTACAAATGGGGAGTAAATGGTATTGTCCACGGTCTTCTTACCTTCCTTTCAGGTGATTCTATTATTTTCCATTCATTGAGTTTCAACTGGTGCAGTTCATCAAACTTCATGCTGACATCTTCAATTGAGAGCTGCAATAAGTCCCAGAAACCTGCAAGGTCCTGGGAAGTTGGTCTCGGCATGGCACTCGGGTCCTGTAGTGCACAAAGGAGAGAATGTGAGTACTCCAGGAGGCTTTCAGTGGTGTGCACTGAAGCAGGAAGGGCATCGAGCCAGATTTCATTGCTGCAGCACTGCTCAGTGCTGAGGCTCTGTGTGCTCTGCAGCTGGGAGCTGTGACTGGAAAGCTGTGCCTCCTACACAACCCAAACATGAATGAGTTGGATGCCACACGCGAGCTTTCTTGAATTTGCGGCATGGGAAGTTCCTTAGCACCATATGCTGTGCTGACCTGCATTTCTAAAAAGGAACAAGCTGACAGCCTCTGTCTGCTGATTATTAAAGGCAAGGGGAACGTGGTTTGTATTGCAGCCAGCCTAAAGTCTTTCTAGTTAAAAATTACGATAGCTGATTAAGACAAAACAATGCCACAAAGACATTGTCAGCTTATGCTGAATTTGATGTTTACATTGTCTTGCATTTTCAAATGTATACATGAAGTATGAAATTTTGATGGGACGCTTGGATTTTGTTCTCCAGAGAGTTGAATCACACTCAGGAGCTGGGAAGGCACTACCACCAGGTGCTGCAATTAAGGGGCTCTATGTTCATAAGACTTAATGGAGCAAACATTGGTGGTAACAATTAGCAAGATGACCCTCTATCTGATAATTAACCTGATGCCAGTGCTGGATAAAAATTGTATTATAAGTAGGTATGCAGACTCTTAACCTTATGCTCTCTGAGCACTGGTACTAGTTCAAGAAGAGAGCTTTGTCACTTTATTGAAATAGGGCTTAATTGGTAAACATGTCTGTGAAGGTAATGAAGAAATGCCTTTTCCTTCCAGGACAGGAGGAAGCCATTATGATGGTCTAAAGAATGGAGCTGGGAGAGAGGAAGTCAAAACCATGTCAAACAGACTCTGGATCTCTACCTTCCTGGGCAAAAGCTAGTTTGCTATGTTAGTAACACTGCTGTTATGACAGGCTCTGTTCCCCACCCTTTACAAATCTAGTGGTTGAAGGCATTTTATATTTAAACACAACCCCTCAGTTGTCTAGAAACTGGGAGATAAGTCAGCATTGCTATTGAATTCCTCCCTTGAATCACACATTTCTAAGGCTTTTAAACTAGTAATTGCTTCTCAAACTTGGGTTTACAGATGCCACTGTGGGAGATGAGTGCCTGGAACTGGGCATGACAACATGTAGTGTCACCCATACCTAGACCCTTGTTGGAATCTGGGCCAAGAACAATTTAGAAGTCTTCTTCACTTGAAGAAAGTCTCCTTTTAATAGGGAGCTTCAGGGATTTAAGATAATTGGCCATATAGACTATGAGAGACTTCTGGGAAACATTACAACTCCAGATTAGTGTTTACTGAAAACTACTTCATTGGGTGGATCCCAATTTTTAACAAAACAATTTAAAATTTATGTCAGTTGTGTTACTTACTCTGCAGAGGTCAACATTTCAGGCTTTAGGAACTGAGTCCCTGTGTGAAATTCATGAGGACAGTCCCACAGCAGTCTGTCTTATCTTGTAATTTGTTGTCTCCTGCCTGATCTCCTCAGTCACTCTCCCCAGTTACCTCTAACCAGCCAGAAAATGATGCCACTCATTGCAAGGCCATTGCATTCTGAATCACGGCTAATTGCTGTTCTGTACTTTTGTGTGCCCCACTCTGCTCATGGTGTTTGTGAAGACCATGGCCTCCAGCACAACTCTTGCAGAGGGCTGTGCCGTGTGTGGTATGGACACAAGAGGGCTGCCTGCTGCTTCTTACACATCCACAGTTCATGAATAAATTCTGGCACAAGTGAGAACTATTACAGCTAACTAAGTTTTGAAAAGACTGGCTTAAACCTGCTTCTTCTTGGAAACGGCTCATGTATTTGTATCTTACTTGGAATTTGCAGCCTTCCTTCTGACGGAGGCCTAAAGCAAGCAAAAAGTTCCTAGCTGGTGCTCAAGCTGCTCTGTTTTAGCCTGCAACCATGACACACAAGCTGAGCAGGATCTCTACTGACTAGAGAGCATGGAGGAGGACACTTCAAAGACAAAAAAAGGGTGTTACAAAACCAAATGTGAATAATGCAGAAGGGACTAGTTATTAATCAGTAATGTTTTTTCTAAGTAGTCAGTGGGAACAGTATACTTGTAAGAGATAGCCAGCCAGATTAATAAAAAAAAACTTCATTGAAGCTTACATTTCTGTGAATTTACCCTAAGTGAGAGTCTTTGATAAGACCTCCTAACACAGAGCGTAATCAAATGTGCTGTTTGAAGTTCCCATGACCCTTTAGAAAAGCCCATAGGCGAGCTTCCTGGTTAAATTTCAGTTTGACTAAGTATATTCCTCTTAAACCCTTGTTGCATTTTGAACTGGCAAAAGTAGATGCTGTTTTCCTGTGTCCTACATTTATGCTTACAGATGCTGAGCACTGTCAGAGAAACTGCCATGTGGCAGCCCTTTTACATGCTGGATGTTTTTGAGAGAGGGAATGCACAGCTAGGAGCACTCCTGTGGGGCACTGAGATGCTGCCTTAGGAGCCTATGGAAAGCCTGCTGTAGGTATGCACTAAGTGACTATTCAGCAACAAATTCTATCATTATGTATAGGAAGAAAAGCCTCCAAACATGAATGACCTAAAGACAGTTTTGCGGTTGCTGCTTTCTTCAGAGCCCATTACTGATTTAATGGAAGGATATTCAGAGCCTAAATCTTGAGAGTGGGATAAAGCTGCTGTTATGGAGTTGAGAGGTTTATTTTCCAAAAGGGAAAAAGAGAAGTAAAATCTTGCCAGCTTTTTGGTTGTGTTGTCTAAAAGCTGTAGATTTCTCCTTGTGCTCCTATTGCTTTTGCAGTAATGAATTGTTCTCACTCTCAAACAGCTGATGGCTGTGCTGAGCAGGAGCTGCACTTGCTATTACAGTAATGCTCTCAAGCGCAAGTGCTAGGCCCACTTGAAGATAAATGAAGTGGAGTGGAGGTTATGCTCTCCAAATCTTAGTTTGCATAGCTTAATCAATCAGGTAGTGGAGGGCATTTTTAAATTTGCAGTGAGAAACTTTCAGACAATGACGAAAATTTTCTCCTTTTGATATGAAACAAATTACTAGATAGGAAGCACACATGATGTAATTGATAATACAGATGTGGTCAATTCTTGCTTGTCTTACTTTGTATGTTTCCTCTGTTATTCTGTAACAGCTATTAAAATTCTTGTTCTGACAGGACTTTTGAAGTGGATAATCAGATTCTTTCCTAATGAGGACCATATATCTTATTATTGTCTATCAGAAGGTATGACATTTTCAGCATTATTTTCTCAGTATTGTTTCATTGCAATTTCAGGTATTCTGAATGTTTAACTTTATGGATGGAAAGTAGCAAGTGGGTCTTTGCAGAATGGATGCTCTGCCTTGGAAGTTATGTGACAAATGCCAGCGAGCAAAGAAAAGTATCTAAGCAGATGTATAGGTTACGTCTGCTGTCATGCACACAACAGAATTCAGTACTTTCAATATATGAGGTGTAGGGACAGTCAGAAGGAAAAGGTACACTTGATATTTGAGAGAGACAAAGAAAGGTGTACCACCAGCTGTAGCTAGAAGAATTACGTTCTCCTATTGATTAGTATCATCTTGCCACAACGTTTGTATCACTGATGGCTGCTGTCATATTAATGAAGATAACATTTAGAATTGAATTAGCCTCTAATAACTTCCAGAACAATAGCAGTAACTCTCATAAGTAATATAATGTATCTGTTCCTTTAGCCCCAGGACATCTTATATATAATTGGCAGTGCAAATTATCCAACCCAATTTTATGAACATTATAGATGTCTCATTTCCATGATCAGTCCTATTTTCAGGTAGGTAGAAAGCTGGATCATGTATTCTCCACTATTCTATTTTACTATTTTCCACTGATTGTAATGTGAAAATTTTCCCCTTTCTTACCTGAAATATAGTTACTATATTAGGGTATTGCAAAAATAAGCCATAATATTATGCCTCCGAAAACTCTCATTTGTTCCCTTCTAATTTTCTTTTCTTTAATAAGGACAGCAAAAAGAGAAAAGCAAAACATAATCAGACTGAGATTACTGAAATTAGATATTTGCTTAAAAAAAAATCCACTAACATCATACTTAAGGACTAAGTTAAAAAAAAGGGAGAAGTAAATATGGGACATGAAAATAACATTTCAGAATGCTACTGCCTGGGTACACTACACTTGTTTTTGTTGTTTTTGAATTAAAATATTAAATTCTAGAATTTAAAGTGACAATTTGTGGACTATTATGGATGACTAACCTTAAGCTCTTCAAGAACAGCCAGGCAAAGTGACTTACCAGATTTTGTTGACAAAGCCAATAAAATTGCTGGAATTTCTGAGACATGAGGAGCTGAGCACTTCCAACAGCACTTCGGATCTTACCTAGGACTAAACATACAGACAGATTATTACCAATAAATGTTTTTTGGCAGTAAATACAATATCCAGCTCAAAAACATGCAGCTGAAAATCCTGTTTATTTTAAAAGGGAGGTAAATATTTGGTTTTGTTGCTTGTGATTATACACATAAAATATTTTTTAAAAAGACTGAGGTATAGGAAAGCTCAGTGGCGCCTTATCATTTGGCAATAATGAGTGAATAATAAATGGTGTATTAATAAGTCAAAACAGCTTAGACTCTACTTGCTTAAGGAAGTAGCAAAAACTATGGGACTATATTCAGCTTCCTGAAGTGGGCATCAATCCATTCATGTTTTTCAAAACACTCTTAAATTTCAAAGTAAATGACACCTCTCCCGTTCACATTTGCTCATGTAAATTGATAGCTGTTGAAATTGTCTTGCCTCCAGAACCAGCTGGATGCCTGTTCCTTCTGATGCCAAAGGCACATGTACCTTAGATTATATCCTCTGGTTCTGCAATTGCAAATTACTTCCCTCACTATTTTGTGGAGGATCCCTGGGTGAGCTCTCTTTATCTGCTCTGAGGGTGAAGTTATTACATTCAACTGTAATATAACATATTCCTACCATAAGGATTAGATCGTCACAGGAATTACATCTCTGAGACCTAGGAATTACAGGTTATCTGCCCAGGAAAATATCCAAAGTCCTCAGTACAGGACAAAGTGGGACACAAGCAGGTGCTCCAGGACTTTGCAGGATCAGCCCCATGGATGTGTTGGTATGTACATGCCCTTACAGGATGCACTGGGGGAAGGGACCAAACTCATTTTACTTGACTTTGTTTCCAAGAGTCATCTGTCAAAATTAAAATTTTTGAATGCTTTATAATCAGTGATCTGATCTCAGCAGCTCAGCCACATTAGGCACTTATTTTTAGGTGAACTGAATTTCCTCCTGGAGACGCCTCTGTCTTTCTATTGACAGTAGTGCCTAAGGGGATTGGCTTATCCCTAGGAAACTAACTAATCCTGACTCCCACATTTGCTGGGATAAATACCACACTTTGCTAGGTAGCACCATGCTTTTCTATACCTTCCTACATATCTTTTCCTACACTTCCTTTCCTCCACATCCATCTCTATGATGAAAAAGCAACATTTTAAAAAGCATTATAAGCTGTGGTCTCAATAAAAGCTTTATTTTACCTGGAGAATTTTCAGATCTTTAAATAATGTTAAAGATATATAGAGGTGGGGTAAAGGTAGACAGGAATTACTCTGATATATTTTACTTCAGTTTGGAGAAACCAAGTTTGATAATTCAAGCAGGATGGTGAGTGTGGAATAAAGCTACAGTAGTACAGCACAACTGATCTGCAGCCTATGATATAGGAAACATTAAACTATAGCAGGGCTAAACATCTTGTTAGTTAGAATAAGTACAGGAGGTCATGTGAAAACAGTACTTTGGTAGCAGTTTTTACATTTTAATTCTGCTTTCTCTAGACCAGTGAAACATCTGTTCACCTACAAGTAGCAGCAAGAGATAATTTGAAAGTTTTGGGCTCCAGTTAAAATCTCAGTAACTTTCAAGGCATGTGTTAATATATAGAGCTGTGGTTCTCAAACTCCATTCCTTTTTCTGTTGGAAAAACAGTACAGCTGTGCCACAAAACTAAATTAAACAGCAATATACATAATTCATCAGTCCTGTGCAACATCCATTGTGAAGGGGTTAAGTGGTTCAGGGCTGCATGAGTAATTCACTGCGGTTTGTTTTTGTTCTGTTGGCCAAATGAAATAAAGCATTTTAATTGGTTTGGGGTTTTTGATCACCAAACACCTCACTTTCCTCTACAGTGTTACTGGCACGCAGAAAGGAATATTTTGAGTGTTAAAACCTGAACAAACATACCAAAACATAAATAAAAAAGAAATGTTTCATTTGATCTGACACAAATTGCTTTAATTTGGTTTCAGCATTTTTAATAAAGGCAATGACTTTAGTGACAAACAGCCTTGTATCCTCCTTTTTTCTCTCAGTGATCTGTAGCACAGGACATTAGACAGTCTCCCAGTGTGGGGTCAGAGGTCCTCCTCTTCTAGGATGAGGAATTGTGCTGTAGCAGGTCCCTCACATCACCTATTCCATGCTATGTTCAACGATTCATTGGGCAAAAAAAGAGTGAGGATGGTTCCATGGGCTGGTGGTTGTATTGCTTGTCTCTAGTGAGTAAAGTTCAGTTTTAGTTTCCTCTGCTAAATTTTACAGTTCATAACTCAAATACATAGTCTGAGTAAGGGACATTGGTTTTAGCTCTTCTGCAGAAATGTAGATCCAGACAGAATCTATAAATGTCTGACATTTTCTAGTGAATCTCAGTTACCCAAACCCACATATTAAATAAACATTAATTTAATCTTCATTATCACAAAGCATCATGTCAACAAGCATTAGTGATTTAAAGCCCAGTCAGACTGGTCAAGACTTAGGCATTGGCAACGTAGCATTTTGGTGGGATACACATTTGTCAGGGATATAAGACTGTGATGGTTGGATGTGCCACTGAGTCACAGTGCTGAATACACATGTATAATTACAGCCCTAGCATTTACTAAAGATCTAACTCTATTTCCATTTTAATAAGTAAATCAGACGTAATAAAACACAGAGGTTAGAATCCCTCATATTCATGCTATTCTGCCTTGCTGTAATTAAATTAAAGTATTAAAACACTTCAACTCATAATCTTTAGCACAATATTAATAGACATCCAAAGCCTTGTTATTAATTTCATGCATTGGGGAATTATTCTGATGAGTGCAGATTGATTATCTCCATGAAAGAATGATGAATGTTAGAGACTGGAGAGATTGAGATGTTTGGTGATGACTAGAAGATTTTTCTTGTAAATAAATGATGATAAAATCTACCAATACACATAAATAGACATAATCTTCATATAATCCATATACCTCCTTTCATTAAGATAATGTTGTATTTGCCCAAATGTCAGGAAAGGGTCACACAACATTAATTCTGCTCCCTGAAGCATATGAAGCACTCCATTTTTGTTTTGTGGTCCTGTATGACTTCAGCTGTGAAGATATATAAAACCCTGACCTTGACTTCAGTAAAAGCAGACTAAGGATTTACACCCTGGTTAGAGATTGTGTAAATTGCACAATTAACACAATGGTATCTTTTCCCCTGTATGCATGGAATGGCTTGAGAAATTCTACAAAACCTTGTAATCAAAAATTATTTCATATCACAAAGGTAGAGAGGGAAAAGTTAGGTCTATATTGATTAAATTGATTATAATCTGGTGCTGTAATTCTGATCTTGACAGGTTAAAAGCTTTGCTCAATTGTGCTACTGCTGCACCAGCAGTGAGAAACTACTAACAATCAATCTGCTTCTGGCATTCATTACTGTTTATTTAAATGACATGTTTTAATTTAAATTTTCACTCCATTTGATCATTCCATTTTCCCCTTATACTTGTAAATAAATTACTCCGCAAACAATCTGAGAAAATATGCCTGGAAAAAATATTGAAACTGGCATTTAGTTCACCCTCCTAACTCAAAGTAGGGCATCATATTTGTCTCATCTCTATACCTAAATTACTACTCTTTAGAAATATCTTTTTCACTATCAACAGAGCATGTTGACATGATGACACAAAAATAAATATATAATGTTCAGATGGCATTTTAGGACAACACGACCCCCAGCTGAAAGTGCTCTGGAGGGTAATGGGACCCTTGGTCACCAACTGGGACTTGCTGCAAATTTGCTTTTTACCTCAACAAAGCTAAGTTCAAAAAGGAGAAAATTTCAGCAGAACAATACAAATGCTAGGAGAAATTCTTGGATGCCACACTGTAGGACTTTACAGACTGTTTCACTACAGTTATGACATTCTTTAGTCATTCGCAACACTCCAACTGGAAATTTCAATAGTTCCTGAAGGATGGGTTTGTGAAAAGCATTAGAAAATTATGTCAGTAATTTCTCTTTGGTTAAAGGATAACCTGTATTTGGCCAAACACCTAAGAAAGCTTTTATGGACAATTAATTCATGAATATACTAAAATCAATTGGTTGTGAGGGTTTTGTGTTGATTTTTATTCCCCTAAAATTATGGGAGATTTTACTCTGTGTTTTCTATTGATATTCAGCCCTATTAGTAAAACCTTTGCTTTACTAAGAACTGTGAAAATATCAGCTAGAGGATTAGCAAGGAATGGTCCAGTATCCATGGAATTAAAGGGAATGGAAGAGAAAGGTGACCTCCTACTCTAAAACCTTTATTTTTATCTCCCACTAGAGATCACTTTACTGCTATGCCAGCAGAGCTCCTAACCACAATGCAGAAGATACCAGCAGAACAACGTTTCTGCTGGCATAGTTTATCCTATAGTTAATTTTTGCACCTATCTAAAGATTTTTATGTGAGAGTAAACTCTGTGGAGCTGTTCTCCATAATGAAGTATGCTAGTGGCCAAGCATGTGGCACTCAGAAGCCCAGGGTATTGTCGTCTTTCCTCTGCCAGACCCTGCCTGCAAGCTGTGGGCAGGGACTGCAGCTCCCTCTCCCTGCTCCACTCTCCCTGCTCCCTTCACCGCGCTCATGGGAGGCAGAGTCCTGACCCTCTTGGTCTTCAACAGCTTTGTGACACTTGAAATTGTTTTTCTTGTCATCACCTACACACCAGTAATAGTCAAACACATTTTCAGCGTGTAAAACTGAAACTCCAGTCAGCACCCATGAGAAACACATATCTTTGCCTGGCGACAGCCTGTGAGTGCAAGTGATCAGATGTCTAACCCTGGGAACTGTTGCAGCCACATATCTATATTTTTTACATATATATGAACACACATATACACACACACACACATATATAGATAATAAACAGTTAGAACACAAATAACTGCCCACACAAACAGTATAAGAACTTTGCAGAGACTTCAAAATAAAATTCATGACAACTGACCAAATAAACAAATTCTTTGAAAAGGAGAGGTTATTTTTGCTGCAATGATTATCTTCTCTTTTTCTAAGACCTGATGAGTGAAGTTCTTAAAATAACATTATGAGAGAAAAGCTACAGTGGAAGAAAAAATCAATATAGCAATCAGACAGCTTTTGGTGGATCTCAGGGCTGTTGTGTTAATGCCAAAAATGAAATTGTTTTCTAAAATGCAGTTCTATTTTAACTGTTCCCATGTTTAAAACAAAATAGAAGTTGTATCATAAGGACAGCCTTCTCCTATGAGATGAAAAACTATATTTGGTCTTCAGGTACAATTAATATACCCAGCCCAAAAAGAAATGATTCAGCATTAAGGATGACAGTTTGAATGTGCAAACTTTGCTCTGAAGTGTTTTGGGAATAGTAGTCTTGCTGAAGGTGGAAAACCATATTTATTTGCTTTTGGCTCTGCCATTTATGTGTATTTTCTTCAAGGAACTGCCAAATGCTTAAACACATCAAGATACATTTCATGCCGGGATATCATTAAACTTAAGTTCTCGAGGATTCACACCTTACAACCTCCGTAGCTCAGACTGGGGATACAAAATGTTCTAAAGACTCAACAGGAAAAAAATATTCACACAGAATTTTTAGAATGCTGTGAAGCTCATTCCCCTGGTGAAATTAATTCTTTGAGAACTTCCTTTTACTTGATGTGTTATTAGATGAAGGGATACCATTTAAAAAATAATGCAATTTGGAAATTATTTCAGGAAGATGTCTTGAAATGAGTCACATACAATGGAAGATTGGAACTTTGGGGTTCACTTTTGACAGTCAGCTGAACACAAGCTTCTGACTTTGGAAATACTATGTAGACCTATTCTATAACTTCTTTAACCTATTAGGGAGGTCAAAATGTTCCCCCAAGCACAAATAATTAACCCCTTTTTGTTAGTTTAAAAAAAGATATTTCAAGGGTTTCAGTTGTATTTTATCAATTCTCTTATCAGGGAATTGTTCTTTCTTTTTCTCTTCCAAATTAGACTCCCTCTACAAACAGGGAAGCAAAATCCCAATACTCTGTTTTGTTTTTTGATTGAAATATTCCAATTTGAAAGTGATGCCTTTTCCTGGTCTTAAAATCAAGAGTCAAACACGGATAGAAGGGGAAAAGGGATTTTACCTTGGTATTTATTTTAAGGATCCTTAGGTGCACATGTCTAGGTCAAATGCACCAAAATGCACACCACAATGCACACACCCAAAAGATCTGGTATAACATTATAGGTTTTACTAATTAGCATATCTATCAAAGATTCCCCAATGAGAGGCTCAAGTGAGCCCCCCTCCCCAAGGAGCCTTCCCCTGGATGGTTCTATCTTAGTTTACAGAATGTGTTCTGGAGAGGACCTTGGGGTCTGGGGCACACTGATGTCTAACTACAAAGCTTCTAAAATGTTTAGTCTCTCAGCTTGACAAACAAGTCCAAGAATGTAGGCAAAAAGCACTAAGAATACAGAAGTTGTAAAAAAGGTATAACAGGGGTATAGTATAAAAGAAAAGGCAAAAAATCTTCATGGCATCAGAAGGGTGTCACTAACTTCAAATATTAATAACAATTACTGAAGTCCATATTGTCTTCATGTCCTGTGTACACTTTACAGAAAACTACCTTCTTGATTGCCATTTCACCATGCAGCAAGGTGTTCCAGAGTATTTCTGGAGTGCAAGAGTATAGGTTCACATGATGGGAATGAGAATGGTTCTGCACCTGGGAACAGGTAGCCAGCTAAAGTCAGGTCATCAAAGTTTTCCTCATGTAGTACCCAGTTTCATATTCCAAATAACAGCTCTAAGTGCCTCTCCGTGTCTCCGAGTGAGGAAGTGCTGATGCGAGCATGTTTCCATTGCTCATTCCCCATGGCTGCAGATTTGACTAGGGCTGTGCAAAAGGAAGAGCTTGCAGAGAGAGGAGGTAGGAGAAGTCCAGCCCTTGCCCGCAGACTCCTCGCTAGGAAAGAGAGGGACTAACGGCCTGTGTGTTTCTCCCCTTTGCTCCCTAGTAGTCTTACTCTTTCAAGGGAGATCAAAGTCTTGCTCTTTGAACTTCTGCTTCAGACTGAAAAAACTGATGTTCCTACATCAGTAACAGGTAATCTGGGAAGCAGGTGCTTTGGGAATCTTAATGATGGCATTGAAACGTCAGTATTCAGCAGTGCAAAGATGTGAAGAATTGAAAAGTAAGACATATGTGATAAAAAGAAGTACTGAGGAATAACCATTATGAAAGAAGGCTTGGAAATTCTTCCACAGGCTAATCAAAGCAAAATGTGCTATTATTTTACAGTTCCTAGGAGGGTATTAAAGTCTTCACAGACTTTATTGGAAGGGGAAAATTCTGAAGTCTGCTCTGCCATGATGAAAATAAGGACAAAACCTATGGTCCAAAAACCACCAGAGGCTGAAGGAAGGAAACCCAGCCTTACACACCGCCCCACCTCAAATCTGCTGTTGTTATTTGGCAGACTTGTGCACAATACAGCAGAGAAATATGACTGTAAAATAAAAAAAATGATGACGTAAAAACAGACATTCTTTGTTTTGAAAAGGTCAGTGCAAGAAATAGAAATTGGCCTTTTAGTCACCATGCTGGCCTGACTCAAGACCTGAGGGTACAGCATAGCAAGAACTCATTGAGGGGGAAAGAAAATGATCAGGAAACAGCACTCAGAGGTGATGGTGAAATTTGTAAAAGAGCAGGGAAAGATGCTAGTAAGAAAACTTAATATGAATTCATTTGTGATCTGAGAAAATCTCAGCTGAGACAATAATTCAGATTGTCAGGGATTGAAATATTTATAAAACTGAGCCTGAAGAACAAGGATAATTGACCTCAAAGGGAATCACAGGGAGCTGGCTACTGAGTCCTAGGACCACTTTGATATATTACTATCATTAGCGCTGTCTTGGATCTTGTTCCAAAATAGTCTACATTATTTTTCACTTTATCCCATCACTCCTTTCAAGGTGTCCACAGGACATGAGAGAATAATAATGATTCTTGACAAAATTGTAATAAGAAAATGCAGCTGAATTTTCTAATAATGCATATGCCTGTCTAACTGCAGAAGTGCTTTAACTATTGTTCTTGCCTACTACTGCTTTCTGTTCTTTCAACAGGCTGAAGTGCTTGTAAAGGAATGGAAGCATTTTTAAAATGGCTGCTCACAAATAAGAGGCAAAATCAGAGGTCAGGAAAAGGGCAAAAGAGTGTTCATGTAGGACCACCCTGTGTGCCCTGGCAAAGGGCCAAGCATTGGAGCCATACAAGTGAGTGGGAAGGATGTGTCAGAGTTGGAGCTGTGGATGGAGCTATTGCATCATCTGAGCTCTGTGTAATACCAGACTTTGATCCTGGACTGGACTCTAGAGTTGGGTTTTTAACTACTTCCACAGAACCTTACTCTGGGAAACACCATCTTGTGCAGTCAGTTGCAGGACAGTGTTCTTATATCTTATGGTTCTTTGCTCCTACAGAATGAGTGAGGAGAAACCACAGCTCACAGCTATATCCTAACAGATTTCTTATTTTAGCAATTGTCTATAGGAAAAGATACTGAAATGTTCTTACTTTCTTCGGAAAGATCATTTTCTTCTGCTTCTCTTTCCATTTCTTTGCACCATCCTTCCATTCTCTTAGTTTCAGTGTGTAGTAACTTCATAAACCAAGATCCATCCCGTCGACAAGGAGACATTCGACCAGTCTCTACTGTCTCAATGGCTGGCTCTAGCCAGGGTTCTGGTGGTGGAAGGTTTGAGGTGTCAACTGGGGTCCTATAATCTTCTCTGTAGCTGAACAGTCCCTGTGTCCGTACAGTTCTCACTGCACTATACTGGGTGGGTGTGCTGGGCTCTGAGTGCTGCTGGAATGATGAGCCAAATTGAAGTCCCTTATCCTCCATGGTGATGTGTCCTGGAAAACCCTCCAGTTCCAGGTCAGCCTGGACGGCTGCTGTTACGCTGTTTGAACGCTTGAATCGTCCATGCCTTGGTGAAGAGGGAAGAAAGAAAAGATACTAAGACATAAAAATAACATGTGATTGTACAGAGACACAGAATAATGTTTCAGTGAGTGGATTCTGTTCTTCTCGTTGGACTGTATGTTACACATTTTTTCTTTGTGTATATCTCACTAAAATTAGATGATGAGTAACAACAGAGAGAAAAAACAAAATGCATAGTGGAATCATTGATCTAAGCAAGGGCACGAAAGAAAATAATTTAAATTATCTCTGGAAGCAAATATTGATTTTTTCTCGTATTACAAAATAACATGTATCGTTACTAAATCAACTGGAAATAACTAGCAGAACTAGAACTTCCTGATAGAAGTCTATAAAGTACCTATATATAAATTTTTCAAATGTTCAGAATTGTAAGCAGAAAAATCTGAAAATCTACTGAGTTAGGACTTTTGGGAATCCTGCAATAAAAGAAAGATAGTATCAGCAGGTTTAAGATTCTGGGTTGAAGGTCTTTTTTGTCTTACAGGATGCCCATTAAAGGTTGATTTTCCCCTGTTATATGAAACCAAATAATGACATTTTAGAAAAGCTTTGTGTTAAAATGTTAGATAGAGAAGAAAAGATTATTTGTGAAATCTTTTCCCATTGGTGCCTATTGTCTCAAATTACTTCTAGTCAATGATGGCAAAAGGCACTTAGCAGCCAGATACTCTCAGACAGCTGCTGTGAAATGATATAATGGTCCTGGTCCAGTATGTGACAAACAGTACCTGGCAGGGATAACCTGTGGGTCAGTACATGGGCCAGCAGATTTACAAAAGTAGAGAAGGACTGAACAAATCAAAAAGCTGATTCTACTTTAGAATAAAGGTACCATCCTAAGATTGTGTCTCCTTGTGGGGACAGGAAAAGCCTGGATCAGCATGAGGAGTCCTATCAAAGGAAGACTGTTCCAATACACAGCTCTTAGTATTTGTTCTGTCAGTAATGAAATTTTATTAAGCCACTACTTCAATTTAACACTTTCACTTCCTTCCCTCCAATTAAAAACTGGAAAGTTAAGTAAATGTGAAGCAACTGCTAAGTAATTTCTACAAATTTTACCAAATGACAGGCATGCATATAGTAAATCTGGCTTTGTGAATTATTTAGTGGCAGCACTTGCCAGGTGTTTGTTATTAACTCTGTTTACAAATGTGTGTTGTGTTATGAAAGACTACAGATTTTTGAACATGCTTAAATTACCGTTTTTCATCTTCCACTTGTATTCCAACAGAGTGGTATTCCCGTAGGCCTCTGCTTTCAGTGTCTGAATCAGTTGCTGTTTCCACCTAATTCAACACAAAAGATACATCTGCAGAGTGAGCATTGACAACTCAGCACTATTTCTACACACCCTCATTCAAAATTAATTATATATTTTATCTCTTACTTGCTAAGAAACACTTAGCACAGTAAAATAAATACAACAGGTATTCACCCTAGTATCACTATTTTGGTGCTGTGTCTTACTAAAGTTTTGCACAATTACTTCTGCTATGTAATTCCCTATCTCAAGCCCAGAAGTAATTACTCAGTTTGGTGGAAACAGGGAGTAATCTTGGTCTGGAAGGGCTGTTCTTAGAATGAGCAATCCACAGGGTAACCCCTTTTTATACTATTATAAACCAGTCTCATTATAGTCCTTGATTTACAAAATAAAATAAAATCTCAAGTAGCCCCATAAGCTTGTGAGTGATAAAAAAAAATGGAGCAATGAAATTTTATCGACAACTGTGTTGACAAATATAAAACCATTAAATGATGTAAGGGATACAGCAGAATGCCCTATCTCACCTTTTTTAATAACAGTCCTGAAAATGCTATCTCAAGCAGGCAATTTATGTGCTTTTCATAGTATTCCCATCTGAAATACACTTACCAAAATATATTCACAGTAGATTCCTTCATGACTGAGACTTGTGTTTGCAAGTTTCTGTGGGATTTTATATAGCACTCCCCACCACCACACCGCCCCCAAGTCTCTGACACAGAGAGAGCAAGTGCTGCAGTATGCAAATTATACTGAATCAAGGGAGAGGCAGGAAAAAAAGAAAAAGAGAACTGACTTTTCCTTCTGAATGATATTTTAACTGTTCAATGAAAAAAAAATATTAGCAACCAGTTTTTCAATATGCACACTCCATTTGTGAATTCAAAGAATATATCTGATCATAAAGACAAGAAAAGTTTTACACTTGCAGCAGTCACAGGCATCTCTGGAAAGAGCCTGATGGTCTTTGCAGCTGTGTCTCAGCTGCACAGTCCCAACCCCACCTGGTTTCTGAAAGGACGCAGAGACAAGGTGGGAGGAGGGTGGAAAATGACTGCATATTTGGACTACACTTCTTGAAGAAGGAAGTTGGTGGTAACTTCTCCTCCCATCTTTAAGCAATAGCTCAGTGTACATTCACATGGAAGGGAATTCCAGCTAGCAATTAGCACATGTTCATATTTACCTGTGTGTGAGTCTTGGAGATGTTCACGAGAACAGCTAGTGCAGAAACCCTTTAGTAAATGTTAATAGCATGCTTGAACTGTACAGTGTAGCACCAGGCACAGGTGTGCTAAAACCTGTGTCTATGAGTGTGACAACAGTCTGGGAAAGACACATTTCTCAGCAATTCCCTTTATTCTGCATAAGGGCTAGGGGACAGTGCTTGCTGCCATCTGTCTCCACCCTGGCAGCTGCATAGAAGCTGGCTATATTCACCCATATGGGCAGTGCACTGAGAGAACTGAAGTATCAGACTCGGTAACAGTCTCCAGAATGTGGCGTTGTCAGTATAAAAAGAAAGATTCCTCTTGACGTTAGTAGTAAAAAAAAGCCTCAACCACAGAGGTAGCAGCTTGGAGGAAAAAAAGCCGGAACAACCAACTGAAATGACAGGCAAATTGGTTTCCTAGTTAAGGTGGGTCTTGGCTGCAACATGAGTGAGAAGATTCAGCTGCTTGGGGGGCCACAGTCTCTGAAAGAACATTGCTCTAAGCAAAGCAGCTATGAGGTCCAGTTTTTAACACAAAGAGATATCTATCAGGAAAGACGGAGTCCAAAAGAGCCTTAAATAATAAATTCTAGTCTAAGTGACAGACTAGGAATTCACCTAGTCCTTTCAGCGATTTGAGGAAAGTTGCATATAAAACATATTCATTTCCTGAATTAACTGGGCAAAGAATGAGATATGTAGGCTGTTGGGGGGGGGGAGCAGAGAGGAGTTACACTTGCAACTTTGACTACTGCAATGAGACCTCAGTCAAATATGCATGGACATGTTTTGAAGAGTGAACTCAACTTATTCTCTGAGGTAGAGAAGATGACTGAGAGGAGACCTTATGGAGCTTATAAATGTCTACAAGCATCTGAAGGGATATCAAGAGGATATTTTCAGGCTCTTTTCAGTGGTGCCAAGCAATAAGACAAGAGGCAACAGGCAGAAATTGAATACAAAGAAGAGCTCCTTTACTGAATGAGTGCCTAAGCACTGGGACAATTTGCCCAGAGAGGTTGTGGAGTCTCCCTCACTGGAGGTATTCAAGAACCGCCTGGATGCAGTCCTGTGCAATGTGTTCTGGAATGACCCTGCTTTACCAGGAAGGCTGGACCAGATGACCCACTGTGGTCTCTTCCAACCTGACCCATTCTGTGACTGTGTAGGGAGTAAGAGCAGATAACACAAAATGCTTAGACTGTGGCTCCTGGTGTCACCTGTAGGAATGCTAGCAGAAAGATGATATCTGAGGTGGGTAAACATTTCCTGGATGAGGTTGTTTGATGAACATCTGGAGTAATCAGGAAGTCTAAACTGTTGCAAAGAGCTATGGTACTGGGGTTCATCCCAAAGCAACCAGTCAGTCTAAGTTAAGTCACATAACTTAGAAACAAATTGCCCAGAGAAGCTGTGGATACCTCATCCCTGGAAGTGTTTTTGAGGCCAAATTGGATGGGGCCCTGACCTAGTGAAAGGTGTTCTTGCCCATGGAAGGGGATTGTAACTAGATGATCTTTAAAGTCCCTTCCAACCGAAACTATTCGATAAATCTAATGTATTTTATTATTCTATTGGACGGGGTCCAAAGGAAAAGACCAACATAATTTCTTATTACTTCCACTTGTTGATCAAGTTTCTTGAACTTGTTCAACTGAACTGCAACTCCAGATGATGGTGTCAGTGACATAGGCACAGGCTCCACAGGATTACAAACCTTAAGGTTTGACAAGGGAAAAGAGGTTTGTGGGTGGCCATACGGAAGAAGTTGAACAGATGGGAACAAAGGATTTATCAGGGCCTTCTGCTCACTCATAAGGCTCAGTATGGAAGGACAGGACATTGTGTGCCAGTTCAGACCTGAGACAAAGCCAGAGAGATGAAGCCACGTTGACATCTCCACACATGTCAGTTTTTGCTTCAGCCCTTTCCAAAGCACTGCACTTCCTTAATAGAGTGATATCCTTAGGATAACCATTTTTATGTAATGTGCTCCTTGGTACCTAGGGAGTGAGTCCCGGGGTATGAGGTATAGGCCAGGTTCCTGAACACAGAAATAGGGTAAGGAGGGTCAATGATATTATGCTCATGGGGTAACATGGCTAGTAACACCCTGGAGGTGAGCAGTGGCCAATGGACAGAGAATAGACTTTTGCTTTCCACAAAGATGTCTCAGCAGCTCAGACATAGTGTTGTTGGAAACATGGTGGTCCAATAAACAAGGAAAGGCCCCTACGGAGAACATCAATTGGTCCATCAATTTTTTCTGGAACAAAGCAGGCAGACTTGCAATACTTCTTCCTTATTGCATATCAAAAACATACCTGTTTTTGCCAGCAACATTGTTTGGTTTAGTGAGAAATAGCAGGTCTTCTTTTGAACTCTGCTTCTGATGTGTGGAGGCAGATTTACCTTTTATATTTGGAATGGGTCGGTATCTTTCTGTTGATGCAACACATCGAGAAAAAGTCTTTTTCATCTATCTGTTTTCAAGTGTTTTCTTACTGGCATTTCACCTGGAGATATAATCCTGAGTAATTTACCCAGTATGCAACTGACACCTAGAATTCACAGGCACAAATGAAGTAATATGCTCTAAAATTTTATTCAAAAAAAATTATCAGAAAAATGATGATCAGGGTATCAAAATAAAATGATATTACTTATCTCTAAATATAAGATCCTGCCAAATTATCCTTCCTCCAGCTTGCCAAGAATGACACTAACTAAATGACCTGATGATTGCCTTGATATTTTAATGCTTTCATTTTCTCACTATGCCTTGTAACAGCAGGAGAATGCCAATTTTGTGTGTCTGTGTGTGCAGGCAAAATCTAGGATTGCAAATATTGTATCAACCAACAAAATGTAAAATGGAGGCAAATAACAACACAAGTAAAAGTGGAAAATAAGACAATAATTTGCAATCATAAAGAAAAAAATGAACAAATAAATTACATTGTTCTATGACAGATATTATAAAGACTCCTGCTAAAAACAGCAGGAAACTCTTTAATCAGATTGCCCAGGCTAAACTCAAATGAGCAGAGGATAAAAAGTAATACATTTTGTTTGATTGTGTGACTCTTGAAACTCAAATAAGTCTTACTAAATCTGTTGTTATTCTCCTTGATTCATTATTGTTTTAATATTTACATGTGTTCTAAAAGCCTTAATATTTTCAAATTGGCCTACAGTCTCAGTAAAGCAAAATAATGCAAAAAATTTTATCTTTATATATTTAGGATGGAGTGTCACACAAAAGAGGAAAGAAAAAATAGCCAGTCATGCCAAAAGCAGAAGAGAGGAGTGGATCTAATATAGTACACCATCATCCTCTCTCATTGAAAAAAAAGAGCTAAAAGTTCCTTAAAAATTGGCATTTTATGCCATGAAAAATGTCTTATGTGCTTATGTCCACTAGGCTTCTAACATTTATAGCAAATGTAATGGAGCACTTTGAGATTATTTCTATCATATCAAGGATCCTTGTGAGTCCCTTCCAACTCAGGATATTCTATGATTCTATGATTCTATGTCTTACCTTTCACAAAGACATAACCATCCCCTTCACATTCCTTTAATGAAGTTACTCATCCCTTCACATTCTTTGCTGTCTATACAGGGAGCAGACAATACTATTAATCCCCAGAGATCAGTCACTGCTGACTGAGATCAGCCATTGCTGATTGATACAGCTCTAAATTTGAAATCTAATTATCAGATACTAACACTGCCTTGGTAATAAAGGATCCACAAGTAAATTATACGAGCAAAAAATTATTTGAATAAATGCAAATCACTACTGCAAGTAACTCGCTTGTTATAATCAATCTTAGTATGCTTATAGGCACTCATTCTAGCAAAGACTGTATGAACTAAATTATTCCTTCAAAGTATTTACTATACTTTTTTAGATAATAATTTAAACTACTTAAAACCAATTTTTATTTCTGTATTAAAGCCCTATTCTGCAGTTAAACATGAGCACTGCAACATAACATTGCAGCATCCTAAAAATTCCAGTCTAAGCTTCTATACATACCGTCTCAAAGGTAGACTTGAAGTTAATATATTCAATGCATAAGAAAACAGATTTTAACCTGTTGGCTTTCGCTTCTCTCTCATAAACATTAGTAGTAAGAGTCCTTCAGGCCGCATTATGTCTCCCCATGTGACTTCACTGCCCTCAATGGGTTTTCACTGCTGTAACCAATTCATTCTATAATTAGAATTTCATAAACAATCTCTCTGATGATGTACAGGAAGGAGAATAATTCACCCTTCCTCTCTTGCATAGGCTTCTCAGTGATAACAAGACTAAAAGAGAGTAGAAAACACTACTTTTGACACTAGATCAAGTACATGTAATTGTGAATTCAGATAACCATTCTTAGGTATGGGGAGATCTTATTTGTATGAAGTGACTTCAAAGTAGGAAAAACACTTCAAATAAAACTACAGCACTAGCTACTATTGCTTTCCTTAACTGATGGAATAGTTTAACCAGCCAAAAACATACATTCTTTCAAAATAATTTTTAGAAACACAGCAAAATAAACCTATACTTTCCCGTTTGTGCGATTTTTTGTGTCTCACCACTGAGCTCCATTTTGCCACTCTGCTACTTCCCAGCCGAACATCTGGACTACTCAAATACGTGGCATGGTACAGTAAGTGCTAATTACTAAAAGGAGCAGCTTGAAAACTTCCTCTGATCTTTTAAGAAAGGACTTCTTACTAAAAAGACAAGCCAGAGTTTAGAAATAGGATTTATGTCAAGTTAGTATGAGATTGTAGCAAGAAAATAATGTACACAGTTGAGGGTACTGGTAACTTTTTTGGTGCATTTAATGCTAAGTGGCAAATTGCTCTGAATATTCACTGACTTTTCCAGGCAAAGGACTTCATACACTCCTCTCACAAAAGCACAGTCTAACAGTCATTTTAAGGAGGAGAATAAACAATACTTACTTCTATAACTTTGGATCATTTATGATCCAAAGACCAGTGTAATCAATGCAAATATTTCTTTTGATTGCTGTGTATAAACTGAAGTAGAGCACTGACAAAGGTGGTATAACCTAAACTTTACAAAGAAAATGTAGGTGCCTATCTGAGCACTTTTGCAATATGGGTACAAAATGCTTTGTGTTAAAGGGGAATTCTAATTTGAGAGCACAGAATATCATGAACAACGTTTTTACCGTGTGAGATGAATAATGTCATTTAAAAAATTATATAAATATATAATGAAGTTATGCAGCAGATCCCCTTTTGTCACAAAAAAATTAGGCAGGTCAGCTATTGCACTAATCTCCCTGGATACAACCTTTAATTTATAAGCAGGATTTGTTTAATGTAGATTCTGGAGATTATAAAAAACCCACTAGGTATTTTGAAGCGTGATCTGCTGATGATAAATGAAGATGACTGAGTCCATTCTCTACGCTACAATTAGTGCTTGTCTCCAAAAATACCACCATGAATCAGCCTTCACACTTAAACATTTGTTTCCATCTCATTCATTTCCGGGGTTTCTGTTCATTTTGAAAGCCTCAATGCCTTTTAAATGGAGAAGAAACAAAGGACTGCATGATTTGAAGTACTTGAGATTAATAAGGAGGAATTTCTTGACATGTTTTCTCATATATTTCACATTCCCAATGCTTTACTATGAAATGGTTTATAACTAGAGCAGATTTTGAATGTTAATTATTAGCATATATACCAGGGTGTGCAAAAGAGTGAGGAAAATCCCAGAAAATATCTTAGCAACAACCTTGTTCTGATTTAGTGCTTATTTTACTCTTGACAATCTCTACTCTCCATTTTAATTCAAATACTTTGATTAGTCTTTTGCTGTCATGATAGAAGACAGAGATGAAGTTTATAGCTACTAGTATTACAAGAGTTTTGTTCTTTTTATATTCATATATTGTTACAATTGCTGACTAAATTTTTAATCTCAAAATCAGTATTTTGAAATTCATTTGAATTTATAAATCAACATGTTTTTTCCCAGTGCCTGTTGACTACGCCTGATGGTATTTGTCTTGATTTAAGTATGTCAGTGGAAAAAATAAAACCAAAAAAATCCCAAAGGCCCCCAGATATTTTCTGGAAAAGCTTCATTTCCAAAGCTTTTATTTTTTTTTTTTTGTTCAAAATTCCCATCTGGGATAGGACTAACACACCATGAGATGTTAGTGTATCTGTGCTGTTCTCTGTCTCTGCAGATGGGTGCTACTGATGTTCATAGTAACTCCAGTGCTTCCCTAGGAGTTTGGCTTCTCTGTGAATGGGAATACCAACCCTATGGGCACATGGCTAGCATGCCAGGGCTTTTTAAAAGGACTTCTATTCACTTCATATACACTACACAAATCATATGTCTGAAAGACAAGGGAGCTCTGGAGTGGGTCCATTGCATTTCCACTTGCAGTGGCACCCTCTGCACCTTTGTTCCTCTCTGCTCCTGTATGAAGCTCTCTTGGCAAGCATTCTCCCATCAATGTGTTAAAGGAGTGGAACATTAAAAAATGCACAAATTAACCATCCTGATAGCAAATTAACTAATGCAAATAAATGCAAATCCAATGCATTAGCCAGGCATGGAATGCTAATGAGAAAACAAGTCATTTAGTCAATCAAGGAAATATGCAAATAAAAAACATCCTTTTCCAAAGTGTACTTTGACACAGAAGTCTAAAAGAAATTAAATACTGCAACTGTACTTTGTGTGCATAAATTACTATTTGTGTAGTTTGCAATAAGAACATTCTACCTTGTGTTTTTATTCTGTACAGCTTGGCAACAGCAACATAACAAAATGCATTTTCTATTTAAAATACTGCAGAAATGTATTTTTCTCATTAATGTGACGTTTGAAGCTTAGTGCTGAAAAAATCCCAAACAACTAAATGTGCTCAGGATACTGTTGAAAATTCAACCTTCTCTAATGCGAAATAGTACAAACAAGCAGTTTGTATTTCTTGAAAGATGACAAACAGCTCATCCTTCTAAGACCTGCTGTTGCAAACAACATTTGCCTTTCTCCATGTGTGCATCTGAGGACCAATGCTGCAGGCCAAGTGTCAGATGACAAGTTGCTATGGAAGATCCGCTGCCTCCATGGAAATAATTGCACAGGTGTTTTTTTGGATTATAAGCACATATTATTAAACACAGCACACATACAGAAGGGTCAGAGCCCAGTGAAAAGTACTGGTCATCACCTGTAGTAATAAACAGGATCAAGCAATGTAATCAAAGTTCCAGAATTAATTGCTGGAATATCAGGACTGACCAAATCAAGACACCAACATTGATAAATACGACTGTGCAGAGTTGCTGTAAAGGAGAGATAAGAACAACACTAGATACTATTCCTTCCTGAAGAGTAAGTTTCAGGTTAGGGGCTAAAAGGTACCAAAGATTTCTTTGCTGCTCCTTTGAACTTTTCAGTGTTATCTGCCAAGCCCGTTCTCTGAACAATTTAGAATGCACTAATTACTTTGTAAAACATTTGAAAAGTAGCCATCTTAATATCTTGCCATGGTTATCAAATTTAATTCTACTCTTCTGCATCTGAAGAATCAGAAGCAAATACTTTTATGACAAGAAATGGACAAACAGCTTTCTGGCAAAGCTGATTCCTTCCCATTAGTCTAATGCATTATGGAACAGCAAAATTACAGTACACTAAAATGTTAACCTGTTAAGTTCAATCGGCAGCTGTGACATGCTTAACCCAAACACTTTTCTATGACTATATTATGAAATAAATGGAAATGGAATTACTACTTTTTAAAGAAAATAATATACTTTCTTTTATATTCTTGTATATTTCTAATATACAGTCACTCACTGGGCTTTTTACATGGACAATTACCTTCTCAAGATCTTTGTTGATCTATGTTCCTTCTCAAGATCTATGAGACTGTGCTGTCTCCACAACACCTATGTCAAAATAAATGTCAGTTTCTCTATAGCTGATCTAGCAAAAGTAAGCATAGAAGTGGAGCCAGTGATGTAAAAGGGAATATTCAGCAGAACAGAAGCCTAAATTTTCCTCTGCTTCTGTCTCAAAGGACTTCACATTCTTTTTAAGTTCAACTTTCCTATTTTTATTATTACTTGGTATTTCCTAAAGATTTGAACAAATGACCATTTCTAGCTATCTAGTGCTTTCCATTTAGTAGAAGGAATAGCAATCAAAATTTGTGTTTGGAACTGTCTTATCTCATTTGCCTGAAACAACAGAACTTGAGTGAGCTTTCCACAGTTTGACACAGATTTTTTCAGGTGAAATAAATATTGTGGGTTTTGATGGACAAATGGAAGAATGCTCAAAGGCTGCGTTCATTAATGTTATTTCATTACTTGCCATCTCTAATTATGCTGTATCTACACCAGAACATTTCTTTCTCTTTTTTGGTACCTTCTTTCCAGCACAACTAAAAGGGGAAGGGTCTCTTTTAGGTAGAATTCTTGAAGATTGAGTGGCTTTGCACATTTTTCAAGGTCAAAAGAGAAATATAATGGAAAAAATACGGTAAAGCATTTTAAAGCTGGTGAAATTCTATAAACAGGACTGTGAATTCATGGAGGGAAGGAGATGAACATGCTGTTCACCTGTAGCTCTGCAGTATAATTTTCATATCAAGTGTTAATGACAGGTAACCTCCCTAGAGATTTATTCATTCATTTTCTCCCATGTACAGTGTATTAGCCAAAGAATTTTCTGCACAGCCATGATGTGAATTGCAATTAACGCTAAGCAGCCAGGGGTTGTTTGTTAGATTATTAGAGCAAGTGAAGCTGAATGACTCATTCTATGCTATTTACAGAAAGAAGGCAAGCAATTCTTCACAGACAGATGTTAATGATAGACTACCTGGATCCCTATAGAGGAACGTCGACTCTTCAGAAACTCCTCTGCTTTTGTCACCAGAATGGCCTTGTCACTGGTGCGTATGGAGGTGCTCTGGCTCTCGGCCGCGTGGCGCTGGGCAGCCGCCGTCTCCAGGGCGAGGTTCATGGCCTTGTTACTGTCCAAGCTGTCGGTGGAGTTGTACATCCCTCGCCCATCCTGTGGCCATGGGGATATCCTCTGAGTCCGGCTGTCATGATAGGCATCCTGGGTGGATTCTGTGCTGCTCTGTGCCGTGACGGAGATCAGTGGCTTGGAAGTGGTACGAGGGGGTACTGGTGGTGGTGTTTTTTTGTAACTTGTATAAGTTACAGCTATGGAAAGAATTAAAAGAAAAAAAAACAAACAAGCAAAAACAAAAAAGAAAAGAGAAAGAGAGGAATTAAGATTAATCTGATGGAAACTTGACAACAGAAATCACCTTAAGATTGTGCTTCTTAAAAATTACCGTGGGGTAACGTTGTGTTCTTCATGAACCTCACTATTATTTGAAAGTGCCTCTCAGAGTCAGATGGGTATCCACAGAATCATTTTATTTCAACAAGGAAACAGGAAGGGGTGGAAGTGGGAGTCCCAAATTACAGTGAAGATGAAAAAGAGTTAGTGAGGCTATGAATGTTAAGACTTGTGCTGGGTAGGTACACATTGGGACTTCTGAGATTACTGGATAAAGCTCATAAGAAAAATAAAGGAAGATTTATTTTTCCCTGTTCTTATCATCTGAACTGTGAGTTTTGTATGGATACAGTATATTAAGAAAATAGCATCAATATACTGGAACAAAATATTATTCAGCAACTTCTACTTTATGGTACGCCACACTTTAACCTTTTAAAATCCTTCCAGGTGCACTGGTTGGAATTAGGGAAGGTAGGCTACTTACTTGTGTAGGAAGCATATATTTAAAAAATATCCACAATACAGTTAACAGGAGGAAATTCAAGGCATGTTAAAAATATTATAATATATGCAAAGCTATTAAGACTTTGATGAACAGAGCAGTTCTGAGGCTGGTTTAACATAGATTCTGTCTGCCAGCATATGGCTCAATAAAACATCCAAGAAAACTCTACAGATGCAGAACTGTGCCAATACTGCTTCCTTATAAAATTTTAAAAATTTCATAGAGATTAATATTTAGTCATTAATATCACACAGCTGAATTTTCTACTTGTCTAAGCCCACTATACACTTTTTTTTTGATACTAATGAGTATTTCTGTTGTGGAAGGGTATTTTCCCTAAAGCACATATAATCATAATTAAAAAAATTATCAGCTGATCCAAAAAATGCATTGTGATTTCTATTTCTTTATTCCTGTATGGGGAAACTGGTTCCAAATCACTTTTTGTATAGTTACAGGAGTAAGTTTGCCTTTGTCTAGTGTTACTAAATGGATTGACATTGCAACAGTGACTCAGGTAACCGTGGAATTGGGGTTACTTGCGTCCAAAAAGGATTCTACAAGAGCTCCTCTTCCCATTACACCCATATGGGCTGATGAGCAATGAAGACAGCCTCCCCAGCTGTGTTTTTTGATATGAGGCTACGTTGCAGCTGTCTGGAGTGAAGAGATCAGCTTAGGAATTAACACCTTGGACTGCTGAGTCTGTATCACCAGGCTAGCCTGTGTGAACAGTGAGTCTAGAGAAAATGACTCTTAAATGTTCACTCTTGATAATCATAAATAAAAGTGTTATTATACATGAAAGAGAGCAAGGCAGATCTAGGAAGTTAAAACCTTCATTTAAAGAACATTTAAAGCCTTGCTCTGAGCTAAATTGCTCTAACAGAGTGAAACACGTAAAACACGTGAAACACGTGAAGCATGCTCTTCAGAATCTGAGACTGTGCTTTTTTTGAAGTGCCGTTTTGTTGTCCTATCACCAATATTATCTCCTGTCCGTTTTGTAACCAGCAGTTAAGAAGAAAGAAAAACTCAGTATTTTTCAGATGCTTTAGGGAGTACAGAAAGTTCACAGAAGGGGGAGGCTATAAAGCTTGGAAATTAAGACAGTGTCTAATGAACTCAAGCAGTGGGTCTGAGGATGTTTCCACTAAGAGAGTTGCCATAATACTGCTCCCCACCTTCCCCCTGCAAATGTAGATGCAAGTGATCAAAGTGCTGGGAAACATTAGAAATAGAGACAATGGGGTGAAATAGGGTGAATGATATCCAGCACAGGAAGCCAATTTTACCTGTAACATTAGACAGGTTATCACTGTGATAACTACTTTACTGTTTTTTACATCTGTCTTCATGTAAAAGAATAGCAGTGAATGATGAAACATATGGTTAATGTGATAATGAGACATCACAAGCAGGTATATCCCTACTACTTGAGCAGCAGATCGCTTCTCTGTCTAATGAATATAAATGTTAAATTGCTGTTGCAACCCTTCATAGCTGACTTAATCTTCATTTACATTTCTGAAAAATTCTCCCTGTGGCAAAACCAAAACAATTTCTTGCCTTTTTTTCTTTCCCTCCCCCCTTTTTCTCCCCCTAGGATTGAATATTTTATTCTAAAAAGTCTGATTATTTCAGTGAAGTGACATGTTTTAAAGCCACCAAGTATTAGAGTAACTGCAGTATTCTGGCAAGCGTTTGATCGTGAACACTAAACAGGAATTAAAAATCCCACAGATGTTCAACAAGTAGAAGAAACGCGAAGAAAGACTGGAAGTTTGTGAGAAACTGGCTACATATTTACAGTGAAATATGGCAGGAAGAAATCCAATTAATTCCTATGCAGCCACAGAGATCAAATATTGAGCAGGGAAAAAAAAAAAACCATCTCTACACTGTTAATGAGTTAATATCTGGAATAACAGTTTCAGAGACAGAAATCTAGGACTGATTGGAGACTAACAAAATCAAAAAGAGGATAGGGACATGCATTTGAGAGTCAAATCTTGCTACCAAATTCTATTTGCTTTAATCACTCAAGAGGTTCTAGTGAAGTAAATGGGACAACTTGACACGTGTTGCTGGCTTAAGAGATGACTATATAACAGATTAGGGTCTTGTTAAATGAGAAAGTAACACAGTAATCCATAGTTTACTGTTCATGCTTGGGGTTTGATCTCTAATAAATAAGTATTGCCTTAAGGTCTGAAGCATGAAATTTTATGTCACTTGCAAATAGTTTCCATTAATAATGGCATCTGTAAATATTCCTGTTATCAACAATAACACGTTTTTCTATCACGTCCAATTCTTGGTCCTGGCAGTCATAAATACAACACATTATATATGGGAAGAAACATTTCTTTCTCCTAATATAAAATGAACTTTTTATTTATCATCCCCTTATGCTGATGGACAGGGGCTCCTGTCAGCTTTGCATCATTCTCTACCCTGTAAATTTTATTTGCCTTAGTAGTTATTAGTCCAAAGCAAGCATATAAAACCTCCTCAGCACTGCTTTATGTCTTCTCCACTTTTTAATCCATCATTCTGCAAACTGCAGAGCTGTGGAGGATTTTGCTGGCCCCACAGAGAGGGCTGGTGCTGGGTAATGCAGTCCCGGGGTGCTGTGCACTGGCTGAGGACAGTGCCCCATAGCTCCACAGGGCACTTGCGATGAAAATTAAACTGGGAACGAGAAGACTGGGATGGAGAATTCTTGTCTTCAGTGAGGACAAGCTGTGTGTCAGCGGCAGCACAGCAGCAGGGGATGAGACCCAACATGAAGCTGGGGTGTGAAAGAGCACAGCACCAGGAGGGCAGAGCTGTCGCAGGATGGCTTCTGACTGATTTAAACTGTGGACTTGAGCAGATGCCAGAGATCTGCTCCATGTTTGGGCACATAAAACTTCAATCCAGGATAACCTCCTGTTGTTTCTGGTGCTGACCAAAGATTTCTGATTTCTTTCTTTAGTTTTTTAGTGGTTTTAGTGTGCATATCCTGAACATTCCTGATATTTCTCTCACCAGTCCTGCTGCTGAGCAATGAAGCTCAAGCAAAGTAAAAGCAACAGCCCTCTGCCATGGTGTTAACCAGTTTGTAATATCTAAAGCTGCTCTGAAATGCAAAGAAAAAGAAAGTAGATGGCACAAGACGTGAATGTGTCTTTTACATGGATAAACTAGAAAAAGAAACTAAAATTTTCTTTCCAGTTGTATTCAAAGGCTATCTTGATATAGAAAGCAGAACTTATTTTTTGCCTAATTAAATAAAGGGGGAAAAATAATTTTTAAAGTTCCTAACATACATTCTGTCTCCATCTATTAGCTTATAATAATCAATCAAAAATTATAAAAATTGTAAAAAACTGTTCTAATTCTAAACCATATGGGTATTTCAGACTTCATTTGAATCAAAGTATTAATTGCTTAGGTGCTTGCCCCACTTAAATATAAACATGTGCAATTAGCTCCACTGGATTTTCCTTTAAGGAAGGACATTGTTAGAGAAATGGAGAGAAAACAAAATTGTTCTGTGCTGGTTCATAGTGGGCCAGATTAAACAATGATGCAAGCCAGGTATAAATCATTCAGAAGAAATGAGCAGGCAGCAATGCAGCATAACATGCACTAATTTGTCACCCAGTCAGGAAAAAGTGAAAATGTCAAATTAGTTTTGTAAGGATTGATACCTTAACTGCCAGACCCTCACATACACAAGATTGCCTATCAGTGCCGAATTTGGCACAGAGGTGGCTACAAATGACCTGTTATGTAAAACACATTAATTTTTTTTATGTGCTGTGTGATGCCAGCCACACAGCACTGGTAACAACCAGGATATCAGGCACTATGGCAATACTGTAGAGTGGCCAGGAAGACAATTCCAGCACCGGGGAACTGGAAATTTGGTGGTTTGGGTACACACAGTAGAAACACAAGGAAGATTTCCTTATAATTCATAAGCAACAGGATACTTGAAAATTTAACTGATATAGCTGGAAGCAGAATATCCCCCTTAGCGACACTGCATTTGTCTAAACTTGCTAAAAGTTACTGTAGATACAGCCATAGAAGTCAGTTATTCTGCCCATACTTCAGTGCCAACAGTTTATACTAGAAATAAAATTACTAAAACAAGTCAATTGAGATATAACTTCAGGTTATCCATAGACCTTCACAGACACAAGGCAGAAGGAGAGACGTGATCTATTTGATGAAATAGCGATGGCCAGGGGGATATTCAGAAAACCGTTCAAAAGGCAGCCTTTTAATAAATCACCACTTTTTGTCCATTTGGAAAACAGAATCACCTGAGAGGTTCTTACAAATCAATATAACCATTAAGCACTTAGTCAAAATAACATTATTTAGGCTGAGATCACGAAGTTAGCTGGATGATGAATTTACATGAAAGCACCATCAATTAAAGGAAATGGTTGTCCCTTATGACACACGGCAGGAGTAAACTGGATTTTCTGTTTTGTAAGGAGGTTTATTCAGAAGGAGGATAATTACTCTGCAGGGAGCTTGGAGCTGCCCTGGAGGCAGAGGTCCCAGGGGCATGTTGCTGAAGGCACACAGGGCTCTGAGGAACCACAGCACCAGGAGAAACACAATGCAGATGCCCAGGCTGGTGTCAGGTCTTCTGCTTTGCACAGGGAAGGTGTACATCAACCTTGAAATTACTTTAGAAGAGGAAAAAAGAGACCTTCTCATAATGGAAGGCCCAGATCAAATCTAATCCTGTATCAGAGTACTCAGTTTTTAGAATAATCTTTTGACCATGGTGTATACTGTTCTAGCCAAAGGCTTTGAAAGTCCCAGCTAACATGACTGTCCCTGAAATGCCCTGAAATCTCTTCTCTGTTCTCCATCATGGTCATTAGAACTCCTAAAATAAAAATGTACATATGGATGCCTAACCAGTTACTTCTCAAAACACAGAATGATGATCATTAAAAGAACATTAAGAAATCAAAGGGGACTTTTGAGAAAAAAAATCTCAGATGCTAAAAGAATTTATTTCTCACAAAAAGAATTAACTCGTTGATTTTCCTAACAAGCCATGGATGTCAAAGATAAGAATACAAGTCCCTGTTTAAAAGAGAGGTTGTTGGGACACATCTTTTTATATAAGCCTCTTTTCAACTTCCATCTACACTGGTCTCTGATGCCAAACATCATTAAAAAGAGACTGCAGTCTCAAACAGGCCAGTTTAATTGTACAAAATAATCTGCTGTTCTTAGTCAAATTCTGAAATGTTAGTAAGGGGTTTCCTTCTTGAATCAGTAACACCTTTAAAGTTCAGTCATTACAAAAAGATTTAAAAATGCTTAATTTTGACATGTGTAGCCTCTGGTATTTAATTAAGAAAAATGGATCTGTTAGAATGAAGAGGAAAAGGTTAAATCAGTCTGTTTAGATCCAAGCCTGCCATTTTCCATGTGTGCCCTCAGTGGCTACCTCAAAACCTCACTAATGATTGGGGTCTCTACTTTCTCCTTTCAATGCGGGGGCAGCATGTGCTCAGGCTGCACAGAAAAAAGAGTGGTTTGCTCCATTAGAACAAATTAGTGCCTAGACAGCTACCCGAATGTAAATGCAAGTCCTTCAGAGTGCTTCTCTAGCACACCCACTAGCACTTAAATAGAAACATTGTCTGTATGTGAGTGTAGGGCAGGTGAGGGAAGCAAGCCACATACAGTCTAGGGTTCTCCAGCCCGTTCCTTTGCTGCTCCTTGGAAAAGTCCACACCTTTGTTTGCTGCTCTGGTAGTGAAAGATCCTGTAATTTCTGAGGGCTTTCCACGTTCTAGAGTTTCTCCATTTTTAAGGTAGTTGAGAGTGGTTTTTTTTAAATGTAAGGATATTCAAACCTTGCAAAAGTAGTCATTAAAACTTATCAATGTCATACTGTAATTGAAATTCAAGAGATAATTTCGGTTTTAATTAGGTTAATTCTTTTAATTAAATCTTGAATAAATTTCTCTCCAACATAATCAGAGAGAAGCTTTGGTTATGAACTTATCTTCCTGCTTCTTCCCTTTTCTCATTCTGCCCTCCATGATGAATCCTAGCCAGTAAAGGGACCAGAAGGTTTTTCAGTAGAGAGAGAGTCTTGAGTTTGGATATCTGTGAAAAGACCCTGTGTCTTCCTTTTGAGATTAAACAGTAAGAAACGGTGATATATACATATGATATAAAAACATCACAGTGATATTTTAATGAGTGTTTTTTTGAAAGACTGCTTACATCCAGATGATTTTTATCAGCACAGTTTATATGATGGGTTGCATTTTATTTAAACTGCATAACCGAAAGCATTGTCTGGCTAGTATGCATCTATAACTTTGTAACCTTTTTCCTGTTGGACCATTTTACATGTCTTATGATTAAGTAAACCTGGATATTTGTTATACCCTAAAGTCAGATGTTAACTGGTAGTCTCATGTCAACACAGTCCGTGGGGGCAAAATGTTGCATTTATCCTGTGCCAATGTTTTAAGTAGGGTCTTTTAGTAATAGTGAATTACATCATACCTTCAAGACAGTTTTTGAGAACTATACATGGGAATCCATCTCATCTCACATCAGTCACTGCAAAAAACCCAATCATCCAGGTCTGAGCTGGTTGTCCAATCTCTTTTAGAATTACTGTGAGAAAAAGAAGCAATTCTGGGGGCAATTCACACCCATTGTAGATGCTTATTATACCAGGAAATGAATCATCCTGTGCTTTTCTCTGTCAACCATAAAGACAATCAAGGACAACCAGCTCAAATCAGGACACCTAATTTTGACAGTTAACATCACTGGAAGTGTTCAAGAAACAAGTGGGCCTTGCACTTGATTTAGTTGACATGGTGGTGCTCAGTCAAAGGTTAGACTCGATGACCTTGGAGGTTTTATCCAGCCTTAGTGATTCTATGGTGCTATGAAATTCCTAAAGGGATGAGATAAAGTCCAGCCAAAAGCTTTGTCCCTATGACACACTGGTTTGCACTGGGACATAACCTCTCCTGTCTTTTGTTACCAGTGTTCATGGGAAAGGTGGGAGCTTCATCTCCCCCGCTCCACATCCCCTGTGAGCTGGATGGCAAAGCAAATCTGAATGGAATTTGCCTGCAGTAATGACTGAAACCTAATTTCCTGCACCTTGATCTCTTCTGCTAAAGCTACTACCATAGCTTTAGTACCAGTTTTGCCCAAGGTATCTTTGTAACTCCAGACAGGTATGAAAAGCAGACCTTCTGTATTTCTGTAATTTTTTAAATTTAATGCACAATTGGAGGCACCACACCATGCTATTAATCCCATTGAAAATGTTGATATTGAAGTCAGTGGAATCTGACCAATTCATACCAGCTCAGGATCTGGACTATTGTATTAACATATTATTGACATAGACAAGAATTGCCCTTCCTATAAACAACTTTTTAAGAGTTTTTCAAAATAGCACATCACTGAGACACACAGTTTCCAAACAAATTACATATAAAAACCCTGGTTTTTTAAGCAGCATCTGTCTTTGACATCTCTCTGCAAAGCAGAATCTATATAGCACTTTTAAAACCTACTGAAATCATTAGTATGACACATAACCTCAAATAAAATTTGCTGGGGTAAGGCAAAATTACTGGATGACGAGGTTTTTTTTTAAAAAAAAAAAAGAATTTGTGTGTGCAACAGGTTAGTCTCAATATTCAGAGTAGATCCTTTTAGCCTTCAGTTATGTACATCTATCTGATTTTGCACAGGAAATTAACAATTAAGTGGAAATGTGACCACTAAATTTGGAAAAAGCTGGAGCCACTACAGTCTCCCTGGAGAAGAAAACTATAAAAGGAATTACTATAATCTATTCACTGTGCAAGATGTTACCTCCATATTGAGCAAACTTAGGTCTGTAGGCGGCTCCATGTTACATAAACGATAAAATCTGTTTTGACAGTGTAATTAATATTAGTCTCAAAACAGAAATGCAAATCAAACAAGACATCAAGATCAGAAACTCTAGGCCTTTGCTAAAATTAAAAGAGATGTGGGCAACACAAACCTCTTAGATTGCTGATGGACTGGTTACAAAGGGTTCTATTTTAGATCAGTTAATGAGCAAGAAATTATAGCCTAACCAGTATCCTATAGATGGCACAGCAAAGTGCTGACAGCTGTACTGCTCTTCTAAAGAGTTCCTATGTGCCTCTAAAATACTGAAACTGCATTAAAAAACACCATCTCAGTTTTTCAGTTACAGGAAGGAAAAATGTTCCTTTAACTATATTTCATTTTCAAAATGTATGTGCGGCTTTTCAGGAATACAGATTGTATTTGTCACATCATCAACACAGTAAGAGACAAAGAGAAAAAAAGAGTTCCAAACACTAAGAATTGCTCTTCTTGTGCTACTCTTCTCACATTGAAAGAAAACAAAAAATTGAAAATGTTTTTCAGTAGAATTACTTCTTGAACTCCCACATACCCTTCTCTTTCAGTTAAATTAATTTCCATCAGCCTCCTAAACCCCTACATGAATATATTATGTAGGCTTATAATGGTTTTGTTTTTCGATTTTCTATTCTGTTTCTTACAGTAACTATATGTAGCTTGTAATTTTATTTGACTTACAGTAAGGAATTCTAAGATGAATAGGATGAGAAAAACAATTTGCTTACTTACCCTTAAGAAAATGTTGCATAATTTTATCACTACATTATGATAATAATCTGACATTAAAGAAATTAAGTGATTATTAAATATAATTTAATACCTTTAAACAAATAATTTAATCCACAGAGAGCTACAAGTCTGGACACAGAGTGCTCTTTTTTGTCAAATCAAATAATCATTTTACCTGAGAAGCAGATGGAGTCAGTATGAGTGTCAAAACCAGTGCTAAGAAAGCTACTTGCAGGCTGCCAGCCCTGTATTTAGGTGTAGAAAGTGATGCTACTGTGTTTTGATATCTCAGCTTTGTAAGCTGGAGCATGGCTATCTCAGTTATCCTTGTTTTCAGTGGGACCAGAATTTAAGCTTTGTTTTAATCCTGTCATGCAATTTGAATAGGTTTAACTCTTGCCCTAGATTTATGAAAGTTAGCTAGCTATGCAATGCTGTCATTGTAGACTATTTTAATAGACAACAGAGAGAAACAGGGATGTCCAGGGGACCACTTTAATAATGGGTACAAGTCAAAAAGGACATATATATCTATAGTCTATAATTGCATATTAATGTGATTGCCTTTGACACCTACTTTTTAGATATATGTATCATGTGAGATGAACTTTTATGACTGAAATTTGTATAATTTCTTTGACTGGGGGAAGGAGACAGAGAATGGAAAGATATGTATTGTTCTGGACACAGGAGAGTCCCAAAAGGTAAAGAAATGTACATAAAAATCATGACTTGTTGATGTGTCATTGATATGCTGTTTTCATTCTCAGAAGGCCAAGTGATAGGTTACTCCCTTCAAACTCAGTATCTCCCCAAACCCTGGATGTCCTCTAGTTGCCCTTGAGGAGGAGTAATGTGCTGCTGGCATTGCTCTGGTGTTGTGGTTTCCAGTGGGTATATTTTAATGGACTGTATACTGAGACTGAACCTTGACCTTACAGCAAGTAAGACTTTGTTGGGAACTATCAAAGTGCTATTAGGTGACAATAAACACCTCAGTGTAGGTTGAGGTTTGTCGACCTCTATTGGTGCACAACAGGATCCATACATCATATTCAGTCTAAGACTGCCTAGACAACAGTTTCTTGTCCAGAATGAAGCGATTCTCTTCTAGGTCCTGTGTAGACATCTCAAATGTCTCAAATGGTACCAACCAATTGTCTTTGAACTAATCAGAGTTTATTGTCATGGGACCTTAGACTACTAGATTGCACAAAAGCATCTGTTTAGTTGACTTGACCTGGAGGCTAACCCAACACGGTTCAACTAACCTGTCTAGTCATAGGCTAATTCTGTCAGGTTATGCCCTAAGAATGTCACCAATTTTAGTATCTTTATTTTCTCTGATGCTCTGGAAAAAATCTTTCAAGTACATTTTAAGTACCAGGTTTATCAGTTGTCTTTCTAGGGTAGATGTGAGTCTGAATAAGTTTCCTGAAGCAGAAATGAATCAAATGATGTTTGTATACCTAGCACAGCAAGGAATGTAGTTCTAGTGCACATATCACCATTATGGCTCTGACATATATACCTCCAACAAAAACCTGAATACATGCAGAGCTTCTGAGAAGACTCTTAGAGGTTATTTTCTTTCACAGAGGAACCCAGAAGGAGAAGCACGGGCAGGGTCCTTCCTTCTTGTTCACTGCAAAGAAGCATGATATACAGGTGTTTCCATGATCACCCACCCTGTGTACTTCCCCTAGCTGCACAGACCCACCAGAGGACAAAGCTCTCTGGCAACCTCAGGGTAAATATCTGGGCTGAGATTTACATCTGCCACTGTCAGTTTCTACCATGTCAGGAAGGGTTCAAACACTTAGCAGTGAATCTCCTTCTCTGCATGCTATATTTTTCTGATAAATTCTTATCTTTTTTTTTTTACCATATAATACCATAAAGAAAACATAGCTGAGAAAACTCTGTGAACAGACTAGCTTTGAAACCAAATTCTGCCAGGGGAGGGAGCATAGGTATCCTTTTTAATAAAAAAAGGACCAGCTGTCTGGCAAATCCAGTGGATTACAGAGGAATTTTGTCAAGCACAGAACAGCAGGAGCAAGAGAGAAACACGCATTATACATTTTTTAAACTAACCATAGATGGAAGACGGTGACTTCATTTTTATCTTTGACTCTGAAGATAATCTGTACCAGGGAGAATGAAAATTATAAAAAGCTCCTGGCTACTGCTCCAACTGCTTTCATGCCTCATCAGCCTGAAGAGGCCAGGCAGCCCTGATTAGCACAGCCTTACTCCATCTCCAGGAATCCCAGAGTTGTGAACAGTTGTGACAGCCCCTTGGCCATCCTCTGTCAAACTCCTTGAACCAAAGTGTTTGTGTCACCTTCATCCCAGTGACTCCCTGGGCCATTTCCACCATGTAGAGCTGCTAGTGAACAGCAGTGTCAGCCTAGCAGCAGAACTTCAATATGTTTAAAAAAATTAAAGACTAATTATGCCCTCCAGATACGCCCAGAGCAATGAAAATTATGTGTGCATATCCAAGTGTAGAACTGGGCTCATCATTTGTTAGGATAAGATTTATTCTCACAGCACAGGAACACAAGTTGGCACAGCATCAAAGGATTAACTTAGGATGCCCAAGTGCTCCCACAGATAGCTAGTGTGTTTCCTGCAGAGAGCTGGAGTGTCAGATAATTCCATGGAGCCCCAACAGTAATTAAGGAAAGTCAACATAATAAATTATGATTGAGAACACAGCCTTCTATATCTTATTTGGGCTCAATGTTTTGTGTTTTTAAACGTACCTGTTGTGGATTCCACTGCTAGCTATTACTTAGCAATGGATACCAATAAAATCCTCTCAGACTGAGCATTTACTTCTATAGACAGAACAGAAATTGTGGAGATGTAACTTCATGCATATGTTTTCCCCCATTTGGCTGGGCTTTCCTAGCCATAGTGCATCAGATTAAGATCCAAACAGCCACCTGGATGAAGTATCTCATACTTGAAGAAATAAAAGAAAATCACACATCTGTTGCTCATAAACCATTATTCTTTTAAGAACTGAGAGCATTATCTTCTCAATTTTTATATTTATACACATTTATAAAATTCCCTCTGAGCTTTCTCCTCCCCACTCTGAGCAGTCCTGACTCTCTTATGTTTTTCTCATGGGAGGGGTGTCATATGTAGTAGCACCATGGCTTTTGCCCACCTTTGGTATCCTCATATATTGAAAAAACCCAACAAATCAGCAAAACCTAAAAACAATAACTAATGTTATTAGTGTTCAGATAGCAACCAGTAAATCAGTCCTTTCAGGGGCTGAATGGGTAGCTATGCTATGGAACAGTACAATTTCTCTGTGAAACATCATATTATCATCCATTTATTTTTGTAAGTATATGACTGTGCAACCAGTTCACTGACCATGAGATTTTTTTGTAGCTAAATATCAAACATGGGCTGTAAAAATTCACCCTACTAGGCCTTTCCTTGAAAATGAAAAGCTGAAAATAGCTTGAAGTCAGGACAAGGGAAACCTGCAGTTCCTCAGGCATCCTGAGTAATTGTAGGAGCTCTAATTGAAACCTCCCACATCCAATGTGACCTTGTTTGAATTAATTGGTTTGGAATTAGTGCTCAATAGTTCAGTAAATGCGGAATTATCTGAATTTACTCATTGCCAAGCAGAATCCAGCTGACTGAGAAAACTAATATGGCCAAAAGACAGTTCTCTACTTTTCATCTTCTTCAGTGAAGTCTTTAGCAAGCATGAGCTTAGTTGACCTACCTACTATGAATCAGATAAAAGGAGGTGCATGTACAACTGAGAGAATCATTGAGGTTGGAAAAATCTGACAGATTTGCATTATGCTACATTTTCTAGAAGAATTTTAAAAAATTATGCAGTATACTGGCAACTTAAGGCTAGTAACTACAATCCCTAAATTCAGCAATGCTTCCATGCTAAGTTTCTCTCAAGATTAGCAGGCAATCCCTGAAGTGGAAGAAATTACTTTAGACTGACATTTAACATAGGACAGAAATCCAGGATGCCTCTATGTACCCTGCCCAAGTCTCCATTGTGCTGAGGTCCGTAGCTAGGTGGATTTTTTTTATCATTAATCGAGTCAAAAAATACTGTTGTAACCAAAAACTTGGGTTAGAGGAAAACATGAAATAGTTTTAAGAAACTGAAAATGATCCTCTCTTTTATTCATCAGACTAAAAACCAAAGAACTTAACCGAGGCCACTTAGTCTGTGCTTGTTGGTAGAGAAGGATTTCATACAACTGATTGAGTCACACATTTAGTATTTCTGGCTTAGCTGTTTCAATTTGACTATAAAAGCAATATACACCGAGAAGATATTTCACCTGATGGGTGAACATCCTGAGCAGTGGCCCAGAGAGGCAGTGTTTCTCTCAATAAAAATGGAAGTGTTTTATACAACGTATAATAATGTCATCAGAAGAAAATACGTGTGCCTGCACATCTGAACAGATGATAAGCTGGCGTTCAAGTTGGCCAGAAGTACAAATAGGAAGGTACTCTCTCTCTCTCTCAGGGAAGGGATTTTAGCTTGTTCATCTGCTTCACAAGAGACCATCCTAACTGCTACCTCCATTACCATTGCAATTCAGTATTTCTGCATTCACAACAAAACCAAACTAAAAAACCTGTGAGGAAACACCCTGAAATAGTCTCTAACATACAGAGTGAGTAATATAAAGGACTCTTTCTACATACAGAACTTGTAACAAAAATAAGTTGACCTCAGACAAAGAGGAAACAAGGGAGGGAATGATTAATATCTTCCAGATGTCCTTGTTGGTTATGTTTTCATAGTACAGTCAAGTGTTGTACCACGATATCTGAACTACTTTTCAGTAAGAGAAGCCAGGTGTTGCAGGTGGGATAACGTGTTACTGCCGCACTGCTCCCGACCTTGCACTCCATCTCCCAGCAGGACTCCACAGTCAGGGCTCCCTGCGGCCTCAGCTGGTGGTGACACAGCCCCAACACCTCCGGCAGCCTTTGCTTCCCGCAGCACTGTGCCACACTCCCCAGGCGTCACTGGGAAGGAGCCTGCTGAGCTGACAGCATGATGATTGCTTAGACAACAGGGAAGCGGGCTGGTACTGCCTGGGAAAGTAACCCAGTTTTTATGAACTCTTCCTGAAAAGTGAAGCATTGCTTGCAGGAGTAGCAGAGCTGTAAGTCAGTAGCATTTAGGATGACTACTGCACTCAGTGACTTCCCATTCAGGAAATTACATGTTGTCTGTGATGGAGGAACGAGGTGGGAGGCAGCAGCAGCTGGAGCTGTATTTTCTCAGCTGTGCATCTGACAGCTGTGACTGGATACGGTTCAGAGACAGAAAGCATATGCTGTCATTCAGGGCTTTTAACATCAAGTGTCTTTTACTGAGTTCATTATCTCTTCAAAAAATGAAACATGATGGCTAGAAGTGCCCTAACCTCAATGAAATGAGTCTCAGCAGGGGTCACACAGAGCCCAGGTCTAGCTTACTGTGGGCCAGCAATGCTGGCTGCCTCCTTCGCACTGTCACTTGTCTCATTCATTTACACCTGGGCTAACAGGGAGTGCCCTATGCCTTGTCACAGTCTCCTTCAGAGGCGGAGAAGACTGGTTCCACAAATAATTAAACTACATGGATCTGTGCAGAAGTTGTGTTCTTTAGCACCAATGTTTCATTGGGCTTTCTCTGTAAAGTTGTATCCAGTTAAGAAGAGCCCAACACCGGTAGTTCTTTTTCCATCTATTAGAAAGCCCCATTAGCAGAGTCCATTAATAATGTCCCTCATAATATTTGTTATAGGTGCAACCTTTCTACCTTCTGAAAGCTGTTAATGCATCTTGGAATAGTTTAGCAAACTGCATGCTCTAAATATATATTCTATACCTTTGTAATTGAATTCATAGATCAAATACTACTACTTTATTTTAGGTTTACATTTTTAGTTACAAGAATTAATTTTTAGCTAAGCCTATGTGTTATGAATTAATTGCCTTACAATAATGGTAAGAGGTAATCATGACCTATATCACTAAAATTGAATGGGATAATTAAATTGAAATTAGTGTTAATTTTCTAAAGAATTCCTTTAGTTTCTTTGCCAAGAAGAATTTGTTACATCAGAACCAAAAAAGAAATTAATGTAATTTTCATAAGAATTCAAAAGACTGAATTGGAACTAAAAGCTGATGTGAAACACTGGCCTTTTTGACATTTATTAGAATGAACACCGTATAAATGTCAAATATCTTCCAACACCATTTTCACATTTCAGGCAACTGCTTCTTTTACAATTTTCAGAGAGGGATGGAAAAGTAAGATTTTTTTTTGAATTATACTAATGATAAGAAATGAAGCATCTCCCTTCAAAGTGACAGAGGCTGAAGAGAGAAAAATGGAAGAGTCACCCCTAGGGTTTTAAAAACAAGAACTTATTTGGCAACTGAAATTTCCCATTAAAAGTGAATCACATAATCCTTACTCTTCTCGTATATCAGATAATTATTTCTGATTTGTATATTTACCTTATGTAGAAGCTGAGGACAAACTTGCTCGGGGGCACAGAGATGATATTTTAAATATAAGACCACACTCAGAACTGTATACAGTCCATAGGCTTGGAAATTTTGGATCAGGAAAACACCTCAAATAATCTTATTTCTTCAGATTGTCAATATCACTTGCCCACAAAGAAGAAGAATTACATTTGTGGGCAAGAAAATCTGTCTGATAAGTAATTTCTGAGATGAGGAAGAAATTATGTGTGAAATGAAGGTTAAAGTTTTCAGAACCACAGTATTTAACCAGCAGGCTACTAATCAATGCAAAACATTTTTCGTAAGTATGAAAACACTGTGATGCAAACATATTTGATACCTAATCTTTTATTTTCCCAAAAATATTCTATTATTCAGCTTTGTCACTCTAGGGAAAATAAATTCTTTTCAGTGAGAATTTTGGGCTTATCTAGCATATAAACTCAAGACAGCTTAAGTTAAAATCAGTCCACTTGGTAACCAAGGTAATCCTGAAAATATTCCAATACAGTACTTGGAGTCAGACTCCAAAATAAGTATCTATTTTTGTCTTTTGCCATGGAAGGTGTCTTCATAATGACCACACAGTAATATATGATAAAGACGAAAATTAGTCTTTGGGGTAGCAATAAGATCTGATTTTATATCATGATAGCATCTCTATTAATCAAAGGACAGAAACATTCCTAGAGGGGGCACTGTGAGCAACAATTTCTAGTTTTACACAAAATTTTATATAACAATTAAAATACTATGCTTAAGATAAAATAACATTTTATGCTACTTCTGGAATGCAAATGTATATTATTCAACTGCAGCTTCCTTTCTAAGCTCCCACTGTTCTGTTATACAACACGTATGTCAAGCAAATAATTTAAAAAGTATTTCTATACTATATGCTTTGAGCTCACTTTTACCTTTTGCAGATGGGTAGCCTGCGTTACAACTTAATAGTATCTGGCAAGGACAATATTATAATTAGGAACTGACATTAACATAACTGGAAACATAGAAGTGAATTGGAATCAGTTTACAAAGAATACATATTTCCTATAGATTTCATTTTAATTATTTAACTGCTCTCTGTGTAATCTTTTCTCTACAAATACATGCTAATATTCTAAAATGAATAAAGCTATCATCTTTGCTAAGCAACTAATAAGAGAAAAGAAAGTTGCCAGAAGAATGTTAAAAGACCTTAACAGTGAGTGTTATAACAATGAATGCTAATGGCTACTGATGAGAAATATCAGATGTGTGAAACTTGCCAAAACGTTTACAATTCAGTGCATTGATACAATTGGTTACACCTGCCCTAAAAGTAATTAATTACCTTTTAACTTAACTGCCTTCGAGTATTTAGACCAAATATTTTTAATCTTGCTTCTCTTTTTTTTTTTGGTGCTTTAACAACCTAAATTAAAATTAGCACAAGTAATCTCATTTAGAAGATCAATTACTTGATAGATAAACCTCATTCATGTCTAATAATATTGAAATTATACCATTTGCACTTGCATTTTTATATTTGCACCTAGATAACTCTATGTATGTGAAATGGAGGTCAAAAATCCAGGTACCTTATATTATGCATGCACGATTCTTCTCAGAAGGAGCTTATTCCAAGATGCAGCCACAATGGTACAGTATTACAGACTTAAGAATATTGGTATCAAACATTATCTCTACACAGGGAAAATGTTTCCAGTGTCAAACATCCTTTCAGAAAACAAGCTGGTATATTTTTACATGCAGCGCAGCGGAAGGGTCAGTGGACCTTTGCTTACCTGTGGTTGACCTGATGGTTGAGGTGATGTTGGAAGATGTCAGCGCAGGTATACATTCATCATCTTGGGAATAGCCTGCCTGAATGGCACGCAAGTAACTGTGGCTTCTTGTTCGGAAGCATCCCGGGAGGTCAAGGGCATCCATTGCCTGAGCTTCAACTTCACTAAACACTGATTCACACACCGATTCAAATTGCCCATTAACCTCTGCTTCACTCATCTGAATAAACAACAACAATGCATTTGATTTTTGACTTGCTTTTTTGTGATCATCACGGCCTCAACATCTCAAATGGACACCTGTACATTGATGAAGAACTGTTTTAGCAAATAGTTAAAATGTAGTAATCCCTTCTGATCACATTCACATTGTTTAACTGACATCAACTGTTTACATGTATATATTAAGTGCATCACACATGCCATACATTAATGTTACATTTAATATCTTTTGGCGTAGCTGAGAAGGGACCCAAGCCAACCTCACTCCCTGGTTATCTGGCTTAGCCATTCACTACCATGGAAGAACCTTTTCTTCAGCAGCACTATATAAAATCTGATACTTCTCCCAGCCTGTAGAACTCTGTCTGGCAGAGCTGTGCCTCCTGTACCCTCTACCAGGGTGTCCCCTTGGGGTATTTCAGCAGCATCCTGCAGCTCCCTGCAGGGCTTGGGCAGTACCCAGCATTTACCTGCTAACCCTTTGCAGGCTGGGCATGATACAACACTGTGCCTTTTTCAGAGGCAATTTCCATGATAAACAGGGCTTAGGCAGAGTGGCCAGGCTTGGGCAATCTCTCGGTAGGTAGCCCTATGTTGCTGTCTTGAAGATTAGTGCCTTAATTCTACCTACAGCATTTTTTAATCCTTCACTGAAGTCAGCCTTAACAACCTGTATTTAACCTGAATAATTTAATATTGTGTTTATCCAAAATCAGATAGGAAATTAACTCTGAACAGATAATTGCACGTCTTTCTGAAAATAATTTTTTTCTAAAAAATGAGTGCTAGAAGTCAGAATCAGTATGAATAATTTTACAGATTAAATTTATAGCATCACTAAATGTCACATCCAGTTGATATTAATTTTCCTCTACAGCTGCTAAGTGCTCTTAGTGCTTTATTCTTATGGAAAGAGAGTCCCTGCAAATATTTCAAATGTTTTAGGATTTTGGTTAAGTAAATGGAAATTTTATACAGAAGTTCTGATGATTATGAATAACTGGCATTTTAATTTTGTGTTAAGACATTTCGACTACTAAAACTCTTCTGAAAGGAATTACATTACCCTTCATAAAATTTGCTTTTAATAAAGTTAAGTAGGCTAATGCAATCTCAAAGAGATTAAAAAAATCTTACTCTGAACTATTTTGCAATATTGTTGATCAGGAAATATATGGTAATTTAGTCCATAAACTCTGTAAGTCTTAACCACTTCGTTCAAACTAAGGTTATTGACAATAGAAAATTAAAAGTTTTTAAACTTAAATTAAAAATATAAACCATGGAAGTCAGCATTCTTCTTGAGCCTACCCTTCATCAGGTGTGAAAAAGGAAGGATCTCACAACAAAAAGGCACAAAAAATGCCACAAATTATACAAACTTCTATTATGTAGATGGTACAAGAAGAGGATGGTGTCATGGCAAAAGAGCAGGAAACAGCAAATGTTCAGAACTTGATATTTTTATACATTTGCTTTGGGTAATATCTATTAAATGCATTTATTAATGGTCTGGAAACAGGTGGACTGTGAGGCAGGAAGTGTGTGGCTAACACAAAGTTCCATAGGTTAGTGAACACTGAAAAAGTAAGGAACTATATTCAGCAGGTTTAGTTAATCTGGCCAATTGAGCAATCTACCTGCAAATGAAATCTATTGTGGAAGCCTTCCAGGTAATGCACACTGGAATGAAGAATTTTAACCACTACTGAAACCAATTAGTCCTTATGGACAGCTCAGTGAACATCTCTGTGCACGGACATGGTCATAGAGGCAGAAGACATTGGAATAGTTCTATGCGATAACACTGTTAGGTGGTGGCCAACAGCATTTGCTTTGAATGCAGGATCTAATCCATGTGAAACTTTCTCAAAAGCAGAATATAATAAAAACAGAAAATAACCAAACCAGCATAATAAAAACCAAGGCATGAGAATGATGGGAACAGTTTTCACAAGGGAGCTGTGAAAAAAAAAAAATAGTGAAAGGTTTGGAAAATGACTGACTGTTTCTAATGCCAATGCGTGTTACATAAGATTATATTTAGGATTACTTCACGGAAATTAAGGAATTTGACTGAAGGGCATTAGTCAATGACTTGCTCCTGCCAGCTCTCTTCAGTCAGTGGAGACTGACAAGCATTTCTGGAGGGCTCTTAGCCCACTAGGGATGTGCACTGTCCTGGAAGAAACTCGCTCCATTAACTACAGAGGGAGCTTTAGTTGTTGCCTCAGTTAAAAGCCTCAAATTAGATGAGTTGAATCCAGGCCTGAATAGCCATGCAGTACAAATCTAATATGAATGAATATAAAATTGCTTTAAAAAGATTTCCCTTTTAACATAACCATTGTGTAAGTATACCCTTAGGTGGCTCACTAAATGGTCAAAGAAATATTAAGTAACATGTCTGAGGCGAGGGCAGGGCTCATCTGTCATTAAACAACACCGGAAAGAAAACTCAGGACCTATAAACATCAGAAACATTGGGAATTTTATGTAAAGTCCTCTGCTAAACAGAACATGAACATACTTCTTATGGCTGCTTGCACTTCAGGTCTGATTCAAACCTCACTTTACCACAAGTTAGCACTAACTAATAGACATAAAACCAGTAGGAAGGAAACCTGTACCTTTTCAGAAGACGCCACACATAGAATTTTTTATGGGACTTATTCTTTCACCCAAGAAGAGTGAGTGATTTGGTTTAGGATGAATCACTGCTCCTTTGGAGCATAATTTTTTTCAATCTCTATCTTAATCTGCCAATCCACATTTACTGAAATCAGAGCAGGTATTTTCAGAGGATGAGTATTGTAGGAGTGTACTCCTCATGTTCAGTCTGAATCTTCTTAACATTTAAATATTTAATACGGACTGAAAAGAAAAACACTTGTATTTATATTTTTAATGAAAATAAATGGAAAATATTATGTGTAGTAATATCTCTTCACCTCTAGCATTCAGTATTTTTCTTGAAGTTCTGAGTAATATTCCTTAGAACTGAATTACTTCGACAATTCACATACTCAGTTTGATATTAATTTTAAAAAACCCCAAAAACTAAAACCATCCACTAGTAACAACTCTCATATCTGCAGTTAACCTATAAGAAAAGTTATAACAAGAATTTCCCACCTGACTAACACAGCTGGCCTGACTGAGCGTGCTCACTGCTCTCATATAGCTCTGATTCCTTGAGCGAAACTTTGGGGAATTGTAGTTTGCAGAGGGATCCAGGTTGTGACCCCCAGGCACGTCACTTGCAGTTTGAAGGTAGCTCTGACTACAAAGGAAAGAGGAAGAAAAAAGGAAAGGGTGTAAAACTACAGATGGAATCAATTAGGACACTGAAGACAGTAATTTGTATGAGACTCACAAACCCACTCACCCGGGTCCAAATCTTACTCCATATAAAGCATCATAGATCTGTTGTAATCAAATGTCTTAGCACAAGCAGAGAATCTGTGGCTCTGCTACCTAGATGGTATGAAATTTTAAATCTTTACTGTATTTAAACATCATCAATCCTCCTGGCTATTAACATTGAACTTTACTAAAAGACAGTGTCTAGGTCAACAGGAACAAAAACCAGAGCTAAAGCACAAACCAAAGTAACTAAAAATCTTTCTTCATAGATAAAATCTGCTACTTGTAATCTGGTTTTCATCAGGGTGTTAGGCATCAAGAGACCTTTTATCTTCAAAGGATTGATATAGTTTTACAAAAGATTGAAATATCCCATGTTCAGCTAAAGAAAAATAAATTAATAAGGTGCTCAGAGCAACTACATGAAGCTCTAAAAATTGTTTTATTACAACACATTTCCCATTTTGGAGGACTGGGACTGTAACACCACACTGAGCCCTCTTCAGTATGCTTTCACACCAAGGGCATGCTAGTCTTCATGTTTTGTTTTAAATGTATTGATTAACATTACAGGAAAATAAATACACCTAAGAAAAGCTCAGTACTTTGCCTTGAATACAAAAAATTAAAATCTCAAACATGGTACACCAGAGTTCTCAGAACCTCTGTAAATCATATTTTAGAACTTTCCCTTGCAGATCAGTGCAGAAATTAATTAATACCCCAGACAATATTTGGTTTCATGTGGTAAATATGTAGTTTTTATATTTATTCCTTAAAGGTAGCTTTAACAAAAACTGTTTATGGGAAAGTAGATTTGTGCCAGTTGAATACCTAATATTGGCTATACGGTTACTTCATGCTGAGCTGGCAGAGCTGGTCAGTCCAGCAGTGTCTGTGACATGTGCCTGGGCTGTTGGACATTTCCCTGTGAATGGTGAAGTTTCCTCTCTGGAAGAACCAGACCACTCAGTGAGTGAGAAAGCCACAGGTTCAACTCCTGCTGCAAGATGAAGCATAAACCAGGATCTTGTTTCTCAGACCATATTTATCAAACACTGAGCATGACCATAGGCTGGTGCTTGAGGGAACTCAGCCTTCCTCACGGAGTGGACACAACCTGAGTTTGGATGCAGTCCCTGAGGAGCATTCAGGGAGGAATCTCCAACATTTTATCATGGCTTTACCTAGAAAAGCAAAGAGTACTGAGATCCATCTCCCTGTGTGGCCATGTCCTTTGATGTCTGACGTGATGATCTAGTATTCCCTCACACCACCAGTTGCAAGAGCAGATGGGATTTAGAGACCCTTATACTTGGGAGATCTGTTCTCAAGCATTTCCATGTGTTCTCGCATCTCAGGGTCAACACAGACATAGCCTTGCTTCCTTGATGCATCTGCCTTAGATTCACAGAATCATCTACTTTGGAAAAGGCCTCTGAGATCATTGAATCCAATTGGTAACCAGATGCTGCCAAGTCCACTGCTAAACCATGTCCCTAAGTACCACATCTACATGTCCTTTAAATACCCCAAGGATGGTGAGTCAGCCATTTCCCTGGGCAGCCTGCTCCAATGTCTGATAATTCTTTCAGTGAAGAAATTTTTCCTAATAAATTTGCTGGAGCATGTCCAAAGAAGAGCAACAGAGCTGGTGAAGCAAAAAAAAAAAAGGATGGGTTTTGTTTTCATCTTTGTTCAAGGCAGGCATTCTTTCAAAATCCTAAGAAATTTCCCTGGAGAAGAAAACAATTAATTTCTTCCTGTCTATTCAGTTCCTTCTATGGAATGTCTCTGTAACCTCATGCCAGAGGTAAAATATGTAGAAACTATGCTATAACTGCTAAAACCAAAATGAAAATGTATGAGATTATTGCAGGTATGTGCTCAGAGGTTAATTAAGTCATTACAATCAAAGTGATTCTATGATTAAGATAACAGTCTGATAGTGGGTCTAATTTGGTTCTAGATGATAAAAACAAGAGCTGTAGCAGCATTTTTTTGTTCCCGTAGGTATGAAGACAAATATAATAGATTAGGTGAAGTGGTGTAAAGCCTCTCTATCTACATTTAGTTGCTGGATGTAACTAAACTTCCTTTCCTCTATAGGAAGGCTGATGACTGACACCTGCTCTGTGTTATTCTGATTTTTGCATATGCTTTACTTCATCATGGAATCAGAGAATGGCTTGTGTTGGAAGGGACCTTAAAGATCATGTAGTTCCAACGCCCTGCCAACGGCAAGGACATCTCCCACTAGACCAGGTTGCTCAAAGCCCCATCCAACCTGGCCCTGAACACATCCAGGGATGGGGCATCCGCAGCTTCTCTGGGCAACCTGTGCCAGTGCCTCACCACTCTCACAGTCAAGAATTTCTTCCTAAGATTTAACCTAAATCTCTAAGTTGAAAACTGATCACCCCTTGTCCTATCACTACCTGTCCAGGTAAAAAGTCACTCTCCCTCTTCTTTAAAAGCCCACTTTAGGTATGGAAAGGTTGCAAGGGTGCCTTCTCTTCTCCAGGCTGAACAACCCCAGGTCTCTCAGCCTGTCTTCACAGGAGACGAGCTCCAGCCCTCTGATCACCTTGTGGCCTCCTGCAGTCCTGATCTAAGGGGTCCACATCTTGTGCTGACGACTTCTGACCTGGACATACTACTCCAGGTGGGGTCTCACGAGGACAGAGAGACTTTAATCTGCCTGGTATTGTCAATAATCTCTTTGATGTTGTTATGTTAGTATTTTTCAAAACAAGTAAGTCCCTGCTGGACCTTCTGCTTGTCATCATCAGGTGGCAAAATCTAGATTCTGAGTTCATAAACAGTTTGTGAATGAGATGTTTGAGGTTTCATTAAAACATGGGCCACATTAAGAAAAGATAGAAGGAAAAGAATTAAATTATAAATTACTGTATGAACTACTTAAAATTAATTAATTTAAACTTGATCCTCATAACTGTCCCCTTTGCTAAGTAATGCTTAACAATCTACTATTTAACTAATCACATTCTGGTTCCTTGTTAGGTATTGCTATCATTAAATGCCATCAACAATTTTTACAGCAATAATTTCTTATGGAAAGAAGCCTAGAATTCCATAGCACTTCTAAGCAGCTGAGTTTTGATGAATGAGTTTGGATATTACCTGATAGTTAAATAATTTTTCATTTATCAGAGGAGATTAATTGATTCATGGAACTGTAGCAAAGTAAAAGAAATGTTGCATATATTAGGCTATAAAAGCAATTTTACACTCATTTGATTAACCCTTTGTAATCTTCCTGATAGAAATTATTAGTTTTCATTTCTAAGATATAATCTCAAGGTTATCCTCTAGGATAAACGTGTCGATGCATGGTGAAAATTATGACCTTGCTATAAATATGATCCAGAAGCGAAATACCAGAGTTACATGGGGAATTTGCTCTCAAATGTCATGATCTGTTGCTCAAGGAAGTCTCATGCTTGTCAACAATACTAGAAAACACAATCAACATCTGGCCTTGGTAAATTCTGACTTTTTAATGACATCCACTCTATCTATAAGCTTAGGAACAAAATTCTTGACCTTCATTTCCAAAACATCAAGGTTCTTTCACTTTGAAAAGAGAAAATAATTTTCTTTTATATTCTCTAGCAGCATAGATGATCTTATATCTCAGCTGATCACTGCGGAAGGGCAAGACAAGTATGCGCAAACGAGATGTTTTAACAGATCATCTCCAGGACTACTAAACAAATATACATAGTAACATCAAAGAGGTGGCTCTAAAAATCAGTGCTATGGAAAAGGAAGAATAGAGTGAGACTAATAGGAGAAACTAAATTAGTCTGCTCTCTTCCCACTTGCTTTTCTGAATAGACAAGATTCTAGGAACAGATGTCCTTTAAAAGCATTTCTGCCCCCAAGGGTTGCTTTCCATTTTCCATTGGCTTCAGAGGAAGTTCATGGCAGCCAGGCAGAGGTCTTAAATTTAATGAGAAATATTTTAGCTGAAAGAAAGCCTCAAAGCCTAAAGAAATTTTTGGGAAAAAAGAACTTCCATGTAACGATCTTGCCACTGTTGAGAATCTCTACTTTAAAAGTGAAGGACTCCCAGTGAAGGTAGCTAAATTTGCAACAGCACTTTCAGCACTCAGCAGATTGCCTGAGTGTGTTCAGGGAGGACAAAATACTGTGTTATAACCACATAAAGTGAGCTATAGCATGACGTGTTTCTCTGGGATAGTATAACTGATAGCGTGTCTGTTAGCATAGCTGGGATATCCTGGTACAGAGTGAACGGCAGTGAGGTTAGGTTGCATATTCCCACAAAAAATAGATCAAGAACAAGGGAAGAGACAGTAGTCCAAAAGCAGTCCTGAGCATTACAGTCTCCTTTTTCTTGCATTTCTCTAAACTGCAAAAACTCAGGCTTCTGTATCCAAATCTCACATGTCCTGATGCTCCTACGTGAAAGCTACCACTTCCTCCAGCTCCAGAACTCATATTTACCGGACTCCCCAAGGACAGCTCTTTCTCATTCTTGACCCACCCAGATCCTTACTGCCCTTTCTTTAAGTACCAGCTCACAGCTTCCTGTTCATGATCTAAAACACCCACCAGAAGTCAGCATTTGGCCACTTATGCTTCTGTCCTCTCCAGATTTCAAAAGTACCCCTAACACCTGTATTTGTCATCACAGCCCTGCTCAACCAGCAACAGACACCTAATCCTACCCCCTCATTTGGGAGGCTACCACAAACCCAAAACCTCTTCAACTTCTCATGCAAACTAGCTGTTCTTGCCCACACCTCATCCAGAGTAAAATTTAAGAGCAGAATGGGGGAAAATAATTGCAGGAAAACTCTGCTATTTTAACTCTACAACATGCAATGAAATGTGCTAAAAAAACCCCAAACACAAAGAAAAAAAAGGATGATTTTTTACAATTCTTTTGACTCCAAACCCCCAATTAAAATTTCTGTTATTCCTTATCTTTTAGTCATACTTAATAGGATTCTATACATCAAAACTATAGGAAGAAACTTAAGTTTCCTTGTATTGCAATCAAAAAGCACTACATAAGGTTTGTGAAGAGGTTTCAGGAGATGGAAAAAGATGTCTACATCTCCTTTTCTTTTCCCAACTTAGGCCAGAAGACTTGGAAAAGCAGAGAGCTATTTAGAACACATTTTAATGAAAGGAACAAAAATGCAAGCTAATTCAATGGCTGCAATAACACATTAACTAATGATAAAGGAAGGCCATTACCTAATGATAACGGAAAGACCCTTATTTCCTCATCCTCAGCAATATAATATTTAACCATCTATTTCCTTTTATATTAATGGTATATTTGTAAAAGGAGTAAGATGCTCTGTAAATAAAAGATAGATAACATTGATTGGGGTTTTTTTGCTGCATTCCATTGTTTTATATAACTTTTGGATAGTTTATGGCACCATGGATAGCATCTGAAGTAGCTTGGTGACTTCACATATGGTGCTGCGGGATTTGAGGCATCCCCACTGCGATGTGTACCACAGCACCTTGCACCACTCAGTCAAAATCTATCACTTTGTGTAGCACTGAGCCCACCCTTTGTTGTCACCAAGATCAGACGCTGATGAACACCCAGTATGGTTTGTGGCATGTTTCCTGAAGTCTCTTGTCATTGCTGCATGACGAGTATTGCTGTGAGCTAGATTTACAACACACAGTACTGCACCAGGACTTATGCAAGCATTGCATGTTTTGCAGAAGGCAAATCTTTTAGTTATTTGGTGAAAAGGTATGTATGGTAAACAATATTGTTTCACTTTTAGGACAGCTTGAAATGCAAGAATTAGAAAATGGCATGGTTTTACATCTTATAGCTAATCCAGGGTCAAAACAACAACAAAAAAATCACAAAATCACAGAATCAAATTGGTTGGAAAAGACCTCTGAGATCATCAAGTTAAACCTATGACCTAAGTAGACCTTGTCAACTAGACCATGGCACTGAGTGCCATGTCCAGTCTTTCGTTAAACATCTCCAGGGACAGTGACTCCATCACCTCTCTGGGTAGCTCATTCCAATGCCCAATCACCCTTTCTGTGAAGAACTTCTTCCTAATGCCCAGCCTAAACCTCCCCTGGTGCAGATTAAGACTGTGTCCTCTTGTCCTTTCACTGTTTGCATAGGAGAAGACACTGACCCCCCCCTGGCTACAACCTCCTTTCAGGCAGCTGTAGAGAATGCAAAGGTCTCCCCTGAGCCTCCTCTTCTCCAGGCTGAACAACCCCAGCTCTCCCAGCTACTCATCACAGGACTTGTGTTCCAGATTCTTCACCAGCTTTGCTGCCCTTGTCTGGACACACTCCAGCATCTCAGTTTCCTTCTTGAAGTGAGGGTGTTGGGGTTTTAGGAGTTCTCCTTTTGTTTTTTTTCTCTTAAAAGAATTTTCCCCATACATGTTGCCAGGGGGACCAATTACTGCATACTTAAGAGAGACAAAAAGACCTGGCCATAGTGGGAGGGGTCCAGCTGGCTACTCTCTCTCACCTGGGGTCCTCTTGTGTAGGTCAGAGATGCCGCGAGATTTGAACTGGGAAAAAGGGGTCGGGTACAGCCCCTAGGGCTCTTGCTCTCTCGGCATTCGGAGGCAGAGAAAGGCTGGAGGGGAAGCTCAGAACAGGCAGCAACACTGCTGTGGTTGTGGAGAGAATTCATCGCCACTGTGGGTTTCTGCTCTCTGCTGCCTTTCTCCTACTGTGAGTGGAGCTTGCTCGCTGGAGCAGCTGTTGCACAGGGACCCTAACACCCCACCTTACTAAAAGAGGGACCTTGCCACCATCTGCTGGGGTGCCTCAGGGAAAACCCCGGGATCCCAAGCCTACCTTTCCCTGCCTCGCTGGGAGCTGGGCCACGGCTGCCCTCGCCCCGCTATTCCTTTGCCACAGCTCTTAGTTTCGCTGTAGCCCCGCACCCCTTGACTGCCAAGAAGTCCCAGGGTTTCCGCTGCAGCTCCGGAGTTTGGTACATCTCATCTATCACCTGGGACTTTGTGTTCATCCCTGCTGTTCCCGAGGGTCCTGCTTGGGGCACCGGGATCAGCTGCCCCAGGGGGTTTGTGAAGAAGCTTTATTGCCGCGTGCTCCCCGAGCTCGCTCCGGAGCGCCCCCTGCAGCCGCGGGGGAACCATCGCACCTGCCCTGCTCACCGGGAGCCGCCAGCGCCCCTGCCGGCTGCGAGCGGAACTGCAGCCGAGGGGAAAGGGCCCGACAGCCGAGAAGGCTGGGACTGGGTTTGTGATTGTTTGCTGTTACTGCCAGAGTTACTGTTGTTTGTTTGCCTTGTTTTACATATATATATATATATATATATGTATGTGTATATGTGTATATAAGTAAACAATTGTTATTCCTATTCCTCATATCTTTGCCTGAAAGCCCCTTAATTTCAAAATTATAATAATTTGGAAGGAAGGGGGTTGCATTTTCCATTCCAAGGGAGGCTCCTGCCTTCCTTAGCAGACACCTGTCTTTCAAACCAAGACAGTACGCCCAAAACTGGACACAGGAATTGAAGTGTGGCATCACTAGTGCCGAGTACAAGGTAGAAGCTAGAAGCACCCTAACTTCTTCCCACAAATTTTAATTCCTGGGCAGCAATACTTGACATCCAAGACAATTCCAGGGGAAGCATGGAATATATAACTCCTGAGAAGGGATCTCTCAATCACACTGGTTTTGGGTTGGTTTTTTCTTTATGGTCTGCATTTTATTTTCTAATAAGTGATTGACATCACAGACTTTGTCATAAACCTAATACCATTGCTTAAAAAAGTGTGATTGTGATGCCAAAAATGCTGCAAATGTCATACACATCCCAAGGTCATTCCTTGATCTACTCACATTCAAAATAGTGATCACTCCCCAGAGCACCTCTTCTCTGTCAAATGTTCAGCCACCAGTGCACCCTGGGTCAAGAAGGTACTGAAAGTGAATTAACATCTTCTCAGGCCTCTAAAAGTTGCAGCAAGGTCACCTTCTGACTCTGAAAGGGTTTATCAGGTTTATTCAGGGAGCATCCAATATAAAGTAAGTCCATGTTCCATCAAATTAATTTTCAGAATTGCCATATTCTAAAATCATGCCTTTTTATTTTCATGATCATGCCTGCATTTGTGCAAAAATCTGAGAATGAATGGGAACATTAAAGAAAGTACAATCACTCCCGTTCAAATCAGTATATGTAATTCAGAAGTTTCTTTCTGGGACAAAAAAATATAATTTGTAAAATAATTCATCTTGGGTGCCTAAAAGGGAGGTGCATTAGGATTATCAAAGTATCTGTGGTTATCAAAACCTATTTTATTGAGAGATTTGCATTTCAATGGATATTCATTTCTCCATCTGGATCTATCTTAACTATGTCTTTTTAGGTACGTGAAATAACTCATCGACCAGAATCTAATGATTAACCTTAGCTAGTGCCATTGTATAGCAGCTGCGAGTCACACTGTATCTCCATGGAGCCCTGCTGCAGTCAATAGAGCTCTGCAAAGGGGTCCAGATGTGCCTGCACGCAGCCCATTGGAGAACTCAGAGTGTAGACATTAAGTCTGATTCTCCCTTTCAAATAGCACATTTATTCTGGCTCTTTGGAAAACTGAAAGTGCACATAAATCTCATAAATTTATCTGTAGTAAAGAATTTCTTTTCTAATATTTGCCAGTCTGAAGCTTCTCTTTGATCACTAGGCAAATATGAGAATTTGGGCCAAATGAAATTATTTAGATGCCTAGATACTTCATCACTGACCCATACCTTTTTAAAAAATATGCATGAAAGATATTGAACATTTGATTTATTACAGGAGTATGCTAGGAAAGAGGTGGAGACTTCTCTTTTCAACCTTATGAAATGCCTACTAATCACTGGTAGGAGAGAACTCTTACCATCAGTAAGTGTTTAGGGATTTGGTACAACATGAACCAGAAGAGGATGAGAGGAAATCATCAGAATCGTTAAACAGTCTGGTGGTTTGATCACTCCTTGCAAAGATAGAGAGGATGTAGGCTAAACCAAGCCTGTATTGCTAGTCATTCAAAATGCGAATGTAATAACAAAAGTTGGATATGAGAAATCTAAACTAAACTTTCCAGAAGGTGACAGATTTACACATACAGCTAATCTGTAGCTAATCCTAAAAGTCTTGTTCCAATATCACTTTTTGAGCTTGTTCTTGCAAGCAGGCAACAAGCTGGTCAGCATCAACAAAATTCAGGTGGATGCTATGGCCAAAACTTAAAGGGTATTTAAAGAATCATGTAGCAGTTCAGCAAATGGGTCTGAGGATCTAAGCAGAACTCAAATATGGGATGCATGCTCCTAAATCCATTTATGGAATTGAAATATTCATTAATTTCTTCAGGAAGCTATCTCACTTTTTTTTTTTCCCCCCTTTTTGTGCATAGACATGTGCCATGCAAAAAGTCCTAATTGGGTAGAACAAGTGTACACTACAGACTATCAGGGCTCATTAAAGCATCTGAGCATAAGCTTAATTTAAACACACATGTAAGTCCATTAAAACCAGTAGATCTAAAGAAAATAAGTGACCTTCATGCTGAAGTTGAAGGTATTAATGAGACTATGTAATTTCTTGTAATTTCTTGAGAAGCAATTGAGTAGAATTGGAAAAAGTGAATATATATATATATATATATATGTATGTATGTAAAATTTCTCCCTTTTTAACCAAAAGCATCTTAATTTTAAAATCCTTGCCTGAAGAAGTTTCTGTACACATCTTTTATAGTCTTATTTAGTTTTTGCTAAAAACTAAAGAAATGAGAAAATCGGCTTTTGATCCTTTTCAAATGAAAAGTAAAACTAACATATTTGTTGGAAGCAGAAACAAATAGGCACCAAAAACTAGAAGCATATCTGTATCCCTTGGATGTCACAATTTGTGCTTGTGATATTGACCTGAGTCTTACTGCATTTTCACCACAATCCATCATGTAATTGCATTTTTCTGACAAAAGCCTGCTTTATTCCTGAAAAGACTCTGGACTTTGTTTAGAGCCTTAGGATCCCCCCTTCCTTCCCTAATCCAGGGTAATACATTTCATCCCTACAACAAAAAGCTGGTATTTACCAAAATGAGGCAGGAGATCTGGGCTCAATGACTCCCTGTGTTTAACACCGTGCTACTTCTCAGAGAACAAGATGCCTAACACTGCTTAAGAGCATTTGCTATTATTCTGCAAAGGAAGATGGGGATGTCTTCTGACCCCACAAAAGATGTTTCCTAGGTAGCCAGATGACTGTCTGCCCTTCATCAGCATTCTCTCTTAACCCTGCAGACTAATCTAACCCAGATCTTACTGACTGCAGCAGAGAACACTACCACCATGCCTGTGGCCCTCTGATTGCGTTATTAGTTGATAAGGCTTTGTAATTAGCCCTCAAACTCTCCTCAGTAAATCTCCAATTTCACCCCTCAGAGACTCTGAGTAGATGCTACTACACTACAGGGCCTCAGAAAGCTACTAATGAAGTGTGTAATGAGGCTTTTTAGAGTCAGAAGATTGAGGGCAAAAAAACCCAAAGATAAATAAAAAGCATACAAAAGATGAGGGTTCCTTTTCTAGTGATTTCCCTCATCTCTTCTATTAAAAAATATTTCTCAGGAGTGGCTTCAAAACCATTCCTAATTTAAAATGTAGAAGCGTTAATGGAAAATTGAAGTTTACCTTAAAAATTAAAAAAGGCTTGCATCACTGGTGCACAGCAATGAATAATGTTGGAAGAGGACATTAATTTCTCTAGCAAGGAAGGTGTGCTTTAACTCTCAATATGTGACATTTTTGCAGCACACCCAGTCCCCCACATGTGCACAGTTACCCACAGCCTTTTCTGTGTGCACTTGCCAAGGGGTGTGCCTTAGGAGAAATACCCACAAATTTGTTTGGCACTAAACAAAAATGGAGTCTGCACTGTCATGGGCAAAAATGGATGAAAACCCACAGGGCTGGTCTCATGCCTTGCTTCCAAACTTCCCTCTTTGCTTTCACTGTCTCATGTTCAAGCATGTTATGGTTAGCACAAATGGCTGCAAATGGAAAAAAAAAAAATTAATGGAGATTACCCATATGGCTTAGAGGAGCCTGTGCTGTTCCATGATTCCTGCTGAGCCAAGGGGTCTGTCAGATCTGGTTGTGGTTTAATCCCCTTGCTGTGTGCTTTGGCAACATTTTTGTTGCCATAATAAATTCTGCAGAACAGAACAGAACATGTGGGCATGCCTTGGATAAGAGTCCAGATAAGCATTAAGTTAGCATGGCAATGGATAGATGCAATCTCTCACTCTGAAAAGAGGGAGAGCAGTGAAAAGGTCATTCTTTTGCTCTGGTTTACTATAAACCCAGAAAACATGTCAACCATTTCAGGTTTTAGATATATTAGCTTAAAATACTTAATAAAGTGTTTTGTGTTGAGATACCAGACCGTGAATAAGAGTGGCTGAAATATGGACATGCATCATGCTCTTCAGGTGTGCTATGGGTGTAAACAACCTACAACACAAAGATGCTCTCTCTGTGAGTGTGATTCATAACTTAAGATACTCATTCCATACAGTGGCAAAAATCTGGTAGAGGATTAAGTGAAAAACTTAATCTTGGGTTGTCAAGACAACTCAAAGTATCACTGGTACTGTGTCAGTCCACCAAATAATTTGTACTGTGGCAGATTTCCTTCCTCATTAAAACACTACATTTTTGTACTGCCTCTGTGCTCACACATCTTTCTGTCTGCCCGCCCATCAGCTTAAGGTGTTCTGGACTACCAGAAACAGAAAAGTCTGCTATTAGAGGTTCACAAAACAAAAGTACACATTGCTGTCACTGAATTTATTTTATTGTAGCTTAACCTATTTCATCTTCATAGCTTCCTGTGAGTCACTTCAGAGCATAATGGAAAACTTCAGCACAGCACGACTATTCATTTGAGTGAGTGATACCAGTATGATTTTCAAATAGAGTGTATTTACTTTGGACTAAATGCTATTGTTATTCCTTTTGACTCAAAGGTGAGATGGTTTTCAGAGTCTTTCACAACACTTCAAAAAGGAGATACTGAAAATGGAATTTGCTACTTCTACAGTGTTTTTCTGTTCATTTACATAATCAGTATATTAAGTACTTTTCCCCTGAAAATGAAATGCATCAAATAACCATATTATCTTTAGTTTTTCAGAATTGCTTTCCTATTCCAGAGTACCAAGTTCTTATTTTATTTTCAGCTTTGCTTTCTGGATCCCAGTGTCTCTGATGCTTCCATCTCAGCTTTGCTTGGTTTTGTCATAAATACAGAAAAATGACATTTAGTAGGTTGGACGGATACCCTTACAAATCATGTGGGTCAGTCTCTCTTCCAGGATTGCACAAAGCTTATTTAGGATAGGGACAGACACTCCCTTTGTTTCAGCTATCCATTCTATAAACTGTTTGGCTGTTTTGACCTTTACTGTAAATGAAAATTCCTAGCAGTATACGGCATACCTTCTACAAACTACTGCCTTCCAACACAGTTTAACTTCATCTTCAGTGGCATCACAGCACAGCAGAAAACAATGGACTGAATAGAAGGGCTTGCATTTCACTTCTAGTATACCAAAACTGACATCTGAACAGTTTTGTATAATCAATAGTGCAAAATAAAGAAAAAAATTTTAAAAAGTGACATTTTTTTCTTCCGGGGTTACTGAGAGTCAACATAATTTTCACATTAAATAGGACTTCTGGCACCATTCCAAGAAAACAAAAAGTTGAAAGGAAGCAGATTCAGGTATGTGTCCTGTCTGAACAACAGCAAGTCTGATTGCATTATATTTTGCTCAAATGCAATTTCCTAATAATACTAATAAATTACACTGGCCTTCAACTTGATGTTGTAGGACTAAGTAGTGCAACCTACTATGTAGTTTTTTGAAACAGCATTCATAAAGAAAGAATTGAAATTCATTTTTCTTCAGTGAGTAATCTCAATATTTAGGTGCATTTCATTTTTGAAAAGTCCGAAAAAATTGAGCTATACAGCTATACACACAAATAAGCCAGGTCCATTACCTGACCCTTTGGCCAAGATTTCTTATCCTACAGTGAGAGTGGCTACATCTAACAGAGCTGGTGTCTGAACCATGTCTTGGCACTATCCAGAGGTGACAGGTGGCCTAGGCTACAGGTGTGCTGGGGATGCTGCTGGCTGTGCTATCTCTGTGACAGAGGTGGTGATCAGACGGCTGTGGTTTGGTGTACGACCTGCTTCTGACAGCTGCATAAACCAGCAGTGGCAGACTATGCACTTCCTTTTATTTTTTTTTCCAGCTCGGAGTAAAATATACTCCTTTCCAAAAGCAACTTAAAAGAGATTATTTCAGAATTTTGATGCTTCTATTATATCATTTACATTTACCTATTTGTATTTATTTATTCAGCTGCAAATATGCATTTTTATTGTTTAGAAACTTTTAATGTTCAGTTTGCTGAATCTTTGATCAACACAAACCAGTAAAATAGGGATTACTTTTGTCAAAGCATAAATGGAGTTTAAATGGGAAAAAAAATCCTTGCAAAGACGCCTAATAGTACTCAGAGGAGAAACATGCACACATGTCAAACATCTGTTGAAGGTTAAGTGAAGGCTGTTCTAATTTTCATTTTAACATATTCAGGATAGTGATAGAAAACTAGGCTTTTTCTTATGAAATCCATCTACCTTTGTTTTACAGCCAATAAATGTTTTTATACTGCCAAAACTATCAATATTCAGCTTTTATTACAAGTCTACTGGTGCTCTGCAGACCTCAGTTCTGAACTATGCTGTCACCCAAGCAGAGGACTAAGAGAATTAAACCCCCATTTTATTTCTGTGCACTAGCTCCCTCCATCTGGGTAAACAAGCTAAAAAGCCAGCTAATGCAGCTGACATCTTGAATTATGTAATTTCTCATGACATGTGCCAGAAATGCTATTCAGCCCTGCTATACATGCAGGAATGCTGTTCAAAGCCCTGGCTTCTGGCTCAGCAGCATGATCAGTGGTACAAATGGTGCTCGGCATGCAGTAAGGATTACTGAGCCATGCTGGAGGAGGCAGGAAGACTCCATAACCATTATCCATTGCTATATCCTTCAAAGAAAGCCTCCAGACAGAAAAGGCAACCACAGTGACCAGGAGACAGATATATTGGGAGGAGGTGGTTTGTGGTGAAAATCCAAGTTTAGGATCAGCACCTTGTATTTCTGTGCAACAAGAAATTTTCTGTGTGCTTTAGGATTGCTGTAATCTGTAGATTTTTGCAAGAAAGACTTACAAGAACCAGAATAGTTGTCACGTTTCTGCTTGAAGTTCCCTGGGAAAACCTATGTATGTTAGGCTGGCAGATTCAAAGTGTTGCCCTTCAGTTTAAGGAAAAGCTGAGGACTTAAAAGATATCTGTCATCAGCAGCCTGGCTGCTTAGTTATTCCTAGTCCAGTGTTAGTGACAAATTCTCAACAGACCCCCTAATAATATCTTACAGTCTTACAAAAAGCTTCCTCCTTTTCTGACTGGTTAGTGGTAACTATGCCATGAAATCCTCTGGGGCCATGAACAAGCACAGCTGTCAACCCCAGTACCTGCATCAGCCGTGCACCCGTGCTTTAATCAATTACATTTTGAGTGGTGTATTTGCAATACATGGAGAAATTAAAGAAGATACAACATTTGGTATTGACCTACTAATAAGCACCTTCCTTCAGGATTTAACAAATCAGGAGTACTTTCTGTCTTGAAATATATTCCTTATTTGAATATGTATGTTTAGTTGCTGTCTGAATCTGTTTATAAGTTGTAGTGGTCTAGGGCAGGCACCAAGACCTGCCACCCACTGGAAAATTTGTGCTGCTACTCAGATTCCCTTTTGGGAGGCCCAGTCTTAGCTGGAAACAAAGAACAACATAGAATATATTTTATTTGGTGTAAGTGGTTGGAAAGTTAGAACAGTGTCTAAGAAAAGATTTTAGTTTGTGGTACGAATAAGATTAGACATACCCTCCAAAACTGGGATTACTGCAACCAAACTGTCTCTGAGAATGATCCCTGGCATACAACAGTGCCCCGAACACAGCCAGACAGTGGCTGGGACAGTACAATATGAAACAGTAAAGCTGGAAACTCTTCTCTTTGATAATAGCCAAAGTTGATGGTTTTCTTGCAGATTGCAAGGTAAATAATTCAATTTAATTAAGCCAAAAGGATTTTTGCCTAAGGTTTTTGTTTTATTTTCTGAAAAGGCGAGTTACTATGGTAAACCATATGGTATTACCTACAGAACAATAAACAACACTTGGTCAAAGGTTTCACTCTCAATTTCTTTAGTTTATGTCCCAGGTGAAAAGATGAATTTGCTAAGCCATGAGAAACACCCAGTCACATTAACAGAACCTGCAGATTTTAAATCAGGCTATCACTTTGAAACTCTCCTCACAGGTATATTTACAGTTATAAAACGATATATTGAAAACATAAAAAGGAAGGTAAATAAAGATCTATTGGAAAAGATATATAGCTACATATTTCCCTATAGTTTTAAGATTTGCTTTAGTTATTTAATAGGCCATATTGTAGGTAGTTTGAATGAAAAATAACCCAGTCAAACAAAATCTTCCAAAACGTGTTTAAATGTGTATGATAGAGTATAGCAGATAAGATACAGAAAGCATTATACTGATAAAAAAGGTGTAAAATGCCCAATATATGGTACGATGATATATTTACTATTATATCTAGTGTAGAATAGATTATATTTTCTATTTCAGAGAAAGCAATGAAATAACAAAAAAAGATAATATAAACCAGTCCTTCTAGAGAAAAAAAACAGAACTTTGAACTCTTGAAAAAAAAAAAACCCATATATTTCCTTTAGTAAACATAACAAACTCATTCAGAAGTAGAAGGTTTATTGCAGGGATGGAAGATGATGTCAGGTTTTCATCCACTAATCACAAGAAACTGTACCTAATTTAAAATGAAGCCACAAAATTGCCTTTTAAACACAGATAATTTTTTTTCCTATGGATGCTGACCGTTGTCCATAAGACACAAAGAAAAGTTATCCAAGTCACAACAACTTCCAGAAAGGTGTATAACATAGTGCAGTGAAGCTTACTTTTGATGATCTCCGAGTGGTCTTTGCCCAATGGATTTTAATAATGACTCTGGTCGAACTGTTAATTTTGGCGATGTCTTGGGGCTAGTATCAGAATCTCCACTTTCTTCATCTCCCATGGCCTTAATATAGCTCCCACTTCTCATTCTTCTGCACGGGATCTCTTCATCTTTCCCACCAGCTGGGTATCCTCCCCACTCATCCTGAGGTACCTAACAGAGACCATAAAACACACACACAGAATGTGCTTTATTCTTTTCATATATTTAAATACTTCCTTACCTTTTTCCTTTTACGAAGACAAAAAATGAATTAATTTTTCTTCAGAAACAGATAGTTTATGAAAAGATTTCTAAGAACCCTAAATGATTTGGCCATTTAACTTCAACTACAGAGCTGGAAATTTTCAGTTTATAAATGTTAGAACCCAAGGAACGATGAAGTCATGGATTGTGAGCTGAGCTGCAATATCTATTTGTAGACATGCTCTAAATTGCAGGAAGTGTCTTAAAGTTTGCACATAGATTTTACTGGTAACAGTAGGTTAATCAGGTATCTCAGACCTAAAACTCAATGAAAGCTGAGGACTTCAGGGTTTATTACCAGTGATGTATGAATGACATATTTAAGATAAACAAAGCCATGATCTTCGCATAAATGGATAGGATTATGATTTAGGGCAAATTTCTGTGGGGAAAAAAGAAAAAGTGGTAATTTGTCTTTTTTCTATTTAGAAACTGCAAAATAGTTGATAGAGACTGTAATATATCAGGAATGCAACCACTTAAATAATATGTGTGGTTGCAGGGTTGCAGTTGCTTTTATGAAGTTGAGGTGGTTTTCCAAATAGTAAGATCATTAGTCAGATAATCAACAGCTGGTGGATGGACATCTCTCACCATTACAAACTGCCAAAGAATTGAGCAGGAGTGGATTCTTCAATCCAAAGTGAAATCAGCCTTGTTTTAAGGCCTATGATTAAAATCAGCAAGCTTGTCTCTGCCAGTATTGCTTTTTCTTTTTTTTTTTTCTTTTATTTAATCTTACAAGGTGCTGAGTCCTCTGGCTCTAATCCAGAATCACACTTATGTATTTACTTAGTTTAAAGGATATAGGCAACTCTCTGAAATGCATTATAAGGACTCATGGTTAAAAAGAAGGATGCGACAGAGTTCATCAGTGGACCAAGGCTGATGCCCTGGGCAGCATCAAACCCTTTATCAACATAATGATTCCATCTATATTAAGCAGTTTAATGCCTTTATTTACTAATATACTATAAGTCTGAAATTGCAGTTAAACATGTATTGTAGTTTCTGCAAAGCAGGATGTCTAATAAAGATTTTCAAGTCGAACTTATTTGAGACCTTCTATAGACAGAGTTAGTTCACTGTGGAGCTGAAGCAAATGCTCCCACTGGTTTCAGCAGCCTTGGAGATTGGGTTTAAATAACTAACATGATCTGCTTGCCATCTTTATGGCCCTTTCAAGACAGATGAATTAGCCACCATTAGGTGAACAGACCTGGTGCTTTGAGTCCTAAAAGAGGATTAAGGGAGAAATGAAGTTTTAAAAGGGGGTGAACAAGTGAAAATAGAGATATTAAACTAAAAAACCCAAGCTTAAGACAGAAAAAAAAAAGACTGAAAAATGAAGTCAGATAAGAAGAGATGAAATAGATTGCACATATCAGAAAAATGTTAGAAATAACTATCAGAGAATAAAAAAGAGTAATATTCTTATACAAAGTAATAGGACAGAGCATGAATCTGAGTGAAATATGGGTACGATCATACAAAGAAACAAACTTTTCACATTATTCACCTTTGGATAGTGATTGGAAAGGAAGCATTGAAAATCTTCCCAAATTTGAAGCCTGTAAATGTGATGCTCGTTTCTTTTCTAAGACATAGTATGTATAAGATTAATGTTGCAGGAATGTTTTTTATGATTCTATGTGACCTAAAAGGTATTTATATGCAGTCATAGTAGTCATAGCCAGTCTCCTAAAATACTAAAAATGAATATATTTAATTAAGCATTTTTTAATCTACAGCTGACAACAGTAACAGCTGCAAAAATCTGAATTAGAGAGTCATTTTATTAGTTGATATCATACAAACATACTCTTACTTTTAAATATCCTTTATGAAATGTATGTCTGCATGGCTAAAACCAAAATCCAAATGCTGAAAAAGAAGTTACTGGCATCTACATAGGCCCACTAAAAGAGATACCATTCAATTCTCAGTACTAAAGCAGAATTATCATGTCTTAATATTATTTTCTTAAAATAAACCTCATAACTTTTTCATAGAATAATTATTTTGGCTTGAAACATCTTTCCTTCATTTTAGTTCAAAGATAATTCAATAGAAAGTTTAAAAAGACATTGATCACTAACCTTTTACTTGCTCAAATGCAGAAAATTATTACTTTCTCAACTTTATTTTGTCTGAAATTCCATGTTCAAATAGCTAGATGAGGACTGGATTTAAATGGGTATGCACAGGCTTATTTGTTGATTGAAGTTGCAATCTTATTTTAAAAGACAGGAATGACTGATTTTGTACATTAAAATATCTAAAAAATTAAGCTTCTTCACTGTGATAAGGACAAATCTCACAGTTATGTGCTTTACTTTTTCTGTTGATTGCATTTCTTTTGCTTTCTGTATTCATAAGCTATATGAATTCACATAACAGCTAAAGACCAAAGCTAAAAACCAAAGAAGCGCTGCTCCATTTGTGCTTGTGATGTGCTCATGGTACACACCAAGGCAACAAGAATCCCTTTCTAATCAGACCAACTCACTGGCTATCACAGAAGCATTTATGGTTGTTACAACATTATTCACAATTAAAATATCAGGGTTTGGTTGGGTTATTTTTTCCCTTAAGCCATTCAAAGGAGCACAATGCAATGAACACAGTGAAAATTCTTCTGGAACCTGGTGAAGAAGTTTGACCACGTGTTCTCTCAGAAGGTTTCATCCAGAACTTTGGAGAACTGCTGGAGTCTTTTTGCCACCTTCAAAATTAAAAAAAAAAGTGCCCTTGACATTGTTTGTCCTCATGGACTGAGAATAGAAGCAAAATTTGAGTCCCAGTTCAGCTTGGTTCTTCATTTACTTGAGCTGATAGGTTAAATACTTGGAAAAATCGTTCCAAATCCAGGCCATCTCAGACCCCAACACAGCTTTAAAGAAAAGCAAAAGCATTATACGAGTGCAGGAAGGATTTTTATTTTTAGATATTAACAAAAATATTTAACATCATATATGAGGGTCATTAAATATACATCTTCCAAAATATGGAAAGCATTTTACAACTTGCAGAAATTCTATCTTACAATAGCTTCCAGCTCCTGAAATTCCCATCTGCAGGTCTTGCAGCTGCTAATTTGGAATAATTACCCTAATTATCTACTTGCATATAGTGATGAGTGCTGATATTTATAATGTCTAAAAAGGCCTTCCTTCTGTTCTAGATGTTAACATGAATCCCTAGTAGTTTCTATCCACAGAGGAGTTAGACTGCATATTACTGTATGAATTTCCTTCTGCAAGAACAACTGGCTGACAAGGTCTGGCTGCTGATATGGTTACAGCTATTACAGAAGAGGATGAGTGTCCTTCATAAGCATCATTCAGTGTTTCTGTAAGGAGCACCAGGATCAGAAAATTTGACATCTCTCAATTGTCCAGCCACAGATTCATTTTGATATCTTACATTAATCACCTACGGTCAATTATAATAAAACACTTGGTACCTAACACTTACTACATGTTACGAAGCTGAAGTGATAGTGAACCCCAGAACCTTAGGAGCAATGCTAAATTCCCCATAAAGGCATTTCAGAGAGTTAGTTCCTTCAAAGTAGTATCCAAAAAGTCCATCTAGTTAGCAATCAAAATGTAAAGTGTGAAAAAAAATCTCAAATAGTTCTCCTTTCTTGGACTTACTGTATCTGATTACATGCAGCAGAAAGGCTTTCTGTTATTTTCCAGTCAGATCCTAAAATCATCTTCTGAAGAAAAATGTTCTTATTTCCTTTCCTTTTCTTTTTTTTTTTCTTTTTTTTTTTTTTTTCAAAAGAACAGTAGCCTTATTCTTTCCTTCTGTTATGAAATAGCTGTGGAAGTTGAAGACTTTCTTGCTCATCTTCTAATCCATAATGTTTGGAGAGCTCAGGAAGAAGATGACCTAGGGCTCATAAATAAGCTGTTATGTTCTCCTCCTCTTTTTGTCACTCACAGCCTTTTCATGAAGCACTCACAGATTGCTGGGGGAGGGCTGGTTAGGAGAGAGGGACTCCATGTACATAAAAAGGTGTGATGCAGCTTTGTGATCAGGCATTTACCTGAAAGGAGGGAGCTTAGTTATAGCCCCTAGGCCAAGCACTCACATGAATTTTATGTAAAAGAGCGTTTGGATAAAACTTGTGGAGCCTCTAAGCAAAGAAAGAAGTACCTTTGATCCAAACTGATGTACACCCTGCTGCTCAGAATGCAATTCAGGGAACTTAGAAGATGAAGTTTGACCTTCTGTAGGCTAAGGGAGAAACTGAACTGTCATCTTCACAGTGGGTATTCTAGAAACTTTGTTACTATAAAAACAAATTTCCTTGCTTTAGATTAAATGTCACTATTCTTGGTCTTTGTTAGAAGTTCATATCTTAAAATACCCCTTGCTACTAATTTTTTGGCTAAATACCTAGAGTGTCACATGACCAGTAAATGGTCACGAAGGTGATTATTTCTGAATTTTAATCGAAATCTTATTTCTATCTCCCTCTTATAGAAACAGTACATATTTGTGTGACTATAGTTCTTAATTTTCTTCTTTTAATATATCATACATTTTACACTGTGTTTTAATTTTATTAAAATGGGCCAGACCGCCCAGGTAAGTGGTTGAATCACCATCCCTGGAGGTATTTAAAAGATGTGGCGCTTAGAGACATGGTTTAGTGGTAGACTTGGCAGTGCTGGGTTAACAGTTGTACTCAATGACCTTAAAGGTAATTTCCAATCCAAATGATTCTGTTTCTATTTTTCCTGTTGGTGTACTGACTGTGCTCAGACCAGACCTGACAGAAGAAGGATTTTGGATCCCTAACTGGACTGCAGCAGCAAGTCTGCCCCCTGATTCTCAAAAAAGAAAATTTAATTCATAGATTCTGTGTGTAAACAACAGCATGTTGTCAGGGAAAACAGAGATAGATTTAACAAAACTACAGAACAAACTAGAAATCATGGAATTCCTGTGGTTGGAAGGGACTCTGGAGGTCTCTAGTCCAGCCTTCTGCTCATAGTATGGTCAGGTACAGCAGATTGCCCAGGACTGCTACAAAGATGGTGAAGGGCCTTGAGGGGAAGCTGTGTGAGGAGTGGCTGAGGTCACTTGGGCTGTTCAGCCTGGAGGAGACTGAGGGGAGACCCCATTGCAGTTACAACTTCCTTGTGAGGGAGAAGGAGGGGCAGACACTGATCTCTTCTCTGCAGTGACCAGTGACAGGACCTGAGGGAATGGCCTGAAGTTGTGCCAGGGGAGGTTTAGGTCGGATATCAGGAAAAGGTTTTTCACCCAGAGGGTGGTTGGGCACTGGAATGGGCTCCCCAGGGAAGTGGTCACAGCACCAAGTCTGACAGAGCTCAAGAAGAGTTTGGACAATGCTCTCAGGCACATGGTGTGACTCTTGGGGATGGTCCTGTGCAGGGCCAGGAGTTGGACTTGGTGATCCCTGTGGGTCCTTTCCAGCTCAGGATATTCAGTGATAATTTGACTGTGTCCAACTGGCTTCCAAAGATGAAGATGCCACGACCTCTCTAGGCAACCTGTTCCAATGTTTGACTACACTCAGGGGGAAAAAGATTTTCCTTATATCTGATGAGAATTAGGTAACCTAGGCTCCCTAAAGCTAATTCTAGGAGTGTGAATATCTAATCTTGTATCTAAGCAATTGTCATGGGTTAGCAAAGCATAGTCCTGGAAGTGATGTTCTTTCAAAGGGGTGCTTACAGCTTCCTCTGTGACCTGACAGAACCTATCAGCTGGCCAGTTTGAAAACGGACAATTCTTTGAGCCACTTAAAATTGTGACCTCCTCTGTGATCCACACTTAAGAATAGACAACCCCCCCCTCCACAGCTCTCTCTCGTTTCCAGTGCTGGCACAGGTGGCTGCAGGCCCCGTGTGAGGGCCAGCGGGCCTGGCCCAGGTCCTGCTCGGGCCGGGCCAGGCCAGGCCAGGCCACGGCCATCCTGGAGCCGACGGGCCCTGTTCCACCCGCAGAACCACCCCACCGCTCTGCTGTGGGCAGCCGGAGCGGCTCGGCTCCCCCTCTCCACTGCGGCCAAGATTCAGCTGAAGCTGCCCTGCTGTCTGGCAAAAGATCATGTGACCAACAGCGATAAGCCACATTCCAGCTGCGAGGCCTGGGTGAGATTAACCCTTTTAGTGCTGTGAAGAGCTGAAAACCTGAGGGAAGAGAAAGAGGAGATGCTTAAAGCTGAAATTCTGTTGTAAAGCTATGATACCTCAGAGTACCCATTGTAATTTCATGAAGGCATGGGGGGTGGAGTGTTCAACTTGTACTTGTGAGCAAAAGCACCTGTGCTGAGATAGGCAGATGCTGACGCAGCTGTAATTTCATGAGAAATTTGAACAGGGAGAGATGGAAGCAATGAGGACTTTTGCTCCAAATGGGAAAGGAGAAAACCTCAGTTCCTAGAGATGCTCCCAGAGATAGTCCTAAAGATGAAGATGAGGAAGACCCTTTGCTCCCAGGGAAGGAGAAGGGCCTCTGTTCTTAGTGATGAAATGCTCCCAGAGATGGGTGAAGAGAACTTTTGTTTCTGAACGGCTCAACCTTAAAATTGTACCCCAAAAAACTTCAAGAGTGGACCCTTGAAAGCAGTTGTGGGAAAAGCTGCAAGTTCGGGAAGGGACTCACATGCGAGCAGAGAACCAACCCGGGTGGCTGTCTCGTTGTGATAATGCTTTCATAGCATGGACAAGAGAGACTCCTCTTCCTAAATAGACTGAACAAGGTTATTATGGAAGTGGTAAACAGGCTGAACATCTCAAGGGTTGTCTTTTTACATTGTCAATGGGAGAAGGGAGAAAGGTGGGGGGAGGAGAAGTGTTCTGAAGGTGTGGTATAATTTTTTTTCTTCTTTTAGGTCTGTTAATAAACTTATTTATATTCTTTCAAGTTTGGTGCCTGCTTTGCATTTCTCCTAATTCTTATCTCACAGAAGGTAAACAGTAATGAGTATTTTGGACCAAACCACTACAGCAATACTGACAACAAAACTGGAATAAACAATGAAATATTCATTTTTCTGGACTTTGACCACTGTTAATTTGATTTTTTTAATTTCAGTTTAAGATTTAGCTAAAACAGTCAAAATGGCAACAGCCATCAACATTTCAAAAGAGATCTGTTCTTGTTGTTCCACCCACTTCTATGGCATTGGCTCACAGGTCCCAGAATTTTAGAGATGTTCCATGACTAAACTGCTGATCTGCTTAAAACCTGCATATCAGTTTACTATCTAAAATGAAACTCTTCTAAATAAATGGCTTCAGTTGAGGGAGATGGCTATCACGTCTTCATATTTCTTATTCTCAAAGGTTAAAGGGAGGATTACCTACCTCATAGGAGTTCTGTGAAATCTAATTAGCATGCAGATATAAAATGCACTGAAATATTAATTTTGACCTAAATCTTATTTTAGTAATAAAAATTTCACATTTTACTAGAAGCAGAAGCTATCTGCGCATGGAACTAGACTATAGATGATGTGAAGAAGGATAAGATACGAAACAGTGTGTTGGAGACACATAATTTTTGTAAGTTTATGCTTTCTCAGCCTGCTCAAGAAGATGCCACAATCTGAAATGCAGGTAAGAGGTTTTCTCTTAAATCATGTTTTCTTCAAGGAGCCTCAGAAAAACAGCCTTTGTGCACAGCTGCAAGTAGATGAAAGTAAATGACAATCTTGGAACGCAGGCAGGGAGATGTTTTTTTGCAATGGTAGAAAGTTTCCTTGAAACTACAGTGGGAGATGGGAGCTGGACCTCCTGTGTTTTCAAAAATTTCACTGAAGAAGGAACACCAAGCAATTACAATATTATATTTCTGAAGTTAATGGCACTAAGACATTCCCCTGCTTACTGGCTGTGGACTCAACCCTGTTGCTCAGGATTTTTGCGGGAGGGAAGAGTGCAGTATATGAAAATAGAAGTTTGTTTCCTCTGTAGCTAATCTTGTGTCTACAACTCACCACAATTCTTGGTGCACATTTTTGACTAGTTTCTTCTGCATGGCTTTTTACTTTTTTTTTTTTTAATGTGCTGATTCATTGTGTAAAGAACATGAATTATGCAATGAAGTCATTGAAAAATCTCTACAAAACATGCCAGGGACTCCTCCTCACCACTAACAATGTCATTCTTCATAATTAGCTTTAATTTTCACATGCCACCCTCTACTCCTTGAACTCCTTGGCAGCTCAGAAGCACAGAGAGTTCTTACAGCATTCCTGAAGGTGTGTTGTCATTGTCCATCAAGGCAGGAGCTAATTTGAGAAAACAAGAGTCATCTTTACCTTGCCAGCCATTCTCTCCAGGCTTTGCTATGAACAGCCATAGTATTACAGAAAGAGGAAGGAAATCACAGAGATCCCAAACAATATATACTTTACATTAGGTTGAAAACAACTTCAGCAATTTGGGATTTGGTAATTATCTGGACACCCATGCAGATGATAGAATACAAGCCTACTATTCCAGCTGGGAGATGTTCAAATAGGCAGATCATTGCCAGCATTATTTATTGTCTGATTCTATTCTCTCACGTGGAGTTCCAAGCAAACTGCACTAAGCAGCCCTTGAAGGAAAGAAGACTTCTGTCCAATGTACTAAAATTGCTTAGTCAACTCCTGTTTTCTAAAGAACTGTGCTCTTTTCATTTAAATAATGTTTTATAACTCATATCTCACAAATGATGAATTTAAAAGAAAAAAAGAGAAAGAACCAACACTATGTTTCCTAACTGGTTCTCCAGCAACAATGTGAATTATAATTCAAGTATGGCTAAATACTGTAATTGGTGTTGTGAGGACTTTGTGGCTTTGTTTATGCTGTTTGGATGAAAGTGGGCCAAATTCCCGCCCCATTACCATCTGTGCTCATACTGATGGCACAGATCCTTGCAGTTCAGCCACCTGCAAATTCTCTGCTGTGTTGTTGGATCTCTCTGGGACCCTCAGGACTCTGTGCTGTTTGTACATGGTGGAGCAAGGTGCAGTCAGACAGCAGTCATGGGCTTGTCCACACTGTAGGTGATTTTAGCCTGCTAAGCCTGGCTTACTGAGATCTTGTGTCAGAGCTTTTATAGTTTCTCAACCTAAGACACAAAATCAGCAGGAAAAAAGACCACAAACCCAAGAAACCTGTGTTTCATTTGGCTGCATATTTCCTTTGGTATATGGTCAAGGACACTGCTTTGTGGTCAGCTCAAGCCACTTTGAAATTATATTACCATTAATTTCAGTGGGGCAGGTTTTCCTTAAGCAATACTCAGCTTTTCAAGCAACGCTAGTAATGGTCAAGTGACCTAGAGTGCTACCTGAAAAATTACCCTAACGGCAGTAAGGATAAGTAAAGATAAGTGTTCAGCTGAGCTGGTGAGTTGCTCCAACTCACTGTGCTACTGCACAGCCATAAGAACTCGGGAGAGAGAAGGATGCAAATGCTGTGGTGACTACCTTAGGGCTGGGCAAACACAGGTCAGTAAAGAGCCACTGCCTTGCCTGGAGATTGCTGCCCTGCAGCACTTCACTCTCATGCTGTGGAGCAACCTTTACCTCTGAAACAGTGTGGCTACCAGGAACGCTCCCTGGCCTGTGCTAAGTACAGAACCAACAGTGTGCCAGAAGGAGTTTAGGAAAATATTGGCTAGCTTGGATGAAAACAATGCCTGAGACCGGCTGAACCACATAACAGTACTGAGGATCATGATGCAGTGCCAGGGAAACCATCCTGACACTATGCAGTTTGATAGAATAGATGATAAGGTAGCAATTATTTTACTAGTGGAAGTTTACAGAAACATCAAAGATCAAAACTTGGAACTCTGCATGCATGCCACAACAAGCAGCTTTTCTGCCAAGAAAGAAAGTTTGCACCCAGAGTTTGTTTTCTTATGTCTTTGCCTTTTTGGGCCAGCTCATAGATGCATTTTCCTTTAAACCTTTCTCCATAAATTGAATTAAATGCAAATTCTGCTGAAACCAAGCATCAAAAGGCTAAAGACCTAAACAGGACTGCAGCCTGTCTCTTACTACAAGTGAAGGGGAGCCAGGAGTACACCTGCCAGCTGGGCTGCCTGATGGATGGGCAGCTGACAAGGCCCAGGGGACCACAGCATCAGCAACTGAAGCTGACCACAGGTTTTTCTGAGTCAGAAAACACTCCACAGACCATTCAAGGTTACAGAACTATAAAGTAAGAGAAAAAAATGTCCATAAATGGAAGAAAAGGAGAGGTCCTCCCAACATACTTACAATGCACAGCACCTCTGAAACCACAGAGACTAAGGAACAAGGACTCCAGTGTTGCAGAGCTATTATAAGGCTAGAGAGGGATGAACCTAAAAGGTAGCATATGCAGGGCTGACCCAGAAAGTGGCCTGTAGAAAACAGCATCTTATTCAATTGAAGCAGGAAATTATATCATGTTTTTTGCTTTTTTCCAGTTTGTTGTAGGTCTACTACTGAAAAAACAGTATGTCTTTAAAACACAAATGATTTTAAAGGCTATTTAATAGATATATTTGCCTCTCATCAATTTTTTCTGATTTTAACTAATGATTGATACAATGTTTTGAGCAGTTAAGTCCAGATGACTGCAATTAATTAGCTTCCAGGGCAAAATGAGTATTATTTTTCCTGTCTATCTACTATGTAATGCTTAACTATCTGCATACTTTTCAAAAAGTGTTTCCCTACCGAAGTACCAGGAAACTTGTCCATATGGACAATGAGCTATTTAAACACATTTGCAATGCCACTTTAAAAAACAACCTTTAAGCACAGAATTGTAAGATGGCCAAACCCAGAAAAAACAAAAACAAAACCAAAGCAACATTTGTGAATACTTCACCATTTTTACAGTCACCCCTTTGCAGGAAAAATGGCATGGACTACTCAAGAGAGGAGCTGGGTCTGCCTTAGACAGCACGCCTGTGGCCTAGAAGAGTGTGTAGGCACTACAGCCCCAAGTCCATGTCCCTGGCAGTCTCCTTCAGCAGGTGGCCTGAGAATATATAATAGTAAGCTACTCCTGTATGAAAACTTCTTCAGAACCAGTGACACCTTTGAGTAACAACTGCAAAGGTCAGCCTTCGGCTTCAGTGAAGTGAACATTGAAAAAAAATTTGGAAACACACTTCTAACATTATAAAGGAGGACAATTCCCCCTGATTAAAAGGCAGTGGGATCACAGCCTCCCTTTTCTACTCATAGCTTTGAAATTTCCACTGTAATAGGGACATGTTCTGGCAGCTTTCAGAAAATGCTAGCTCTGAAATCTTTCTACTCTTGTTTGGAAAAAAGTTTCAGCAATTCATTTCATCCAATGTGAGGATTCTAGTATATGGGCATGGAAGCTTTCTTTTTTCTTTTTCTTTTCCTTTAGAAGGGGATTTAAGTATTCTGGGATTTGTGATACACAAAACCATCAGCATTCTGTAAATACAGGGAAGAGTAAGCATTATTACTCCTTTTTATGTAATGCTCCACAAGATGTTGCAGGCTGACTTTAACACTGTGAATGGACCATGGGGCAAAAACTGTCCCATCATTTCCCTGATTGTCTGGGCACTACCTGTCTGTTCTGCACATCTCCACTGCTGACTGGGAGGGCATAGGGGTAGCTGAGACATCCTTGTGGGACTGTAATGAGCTGTAGAAAACCGAATGGTATAGCATTTGTCCATGTTGATTTAGGATGCAGACTGCCCTGCTACCCTACTGTCTATACCAGCTTTTCCTGCTGTGGAAACAACCCAGTTAATTCTTGAGTGGTGGCTGATCATAAATCATTGTGAAGGGAGTGTGGATGATAGTAATTTGTATGTGAGTATCAAAAGTCTGCTAGCTATGGCTAGCTCTGGCTAACTCCACAGTGTGTACTCACTGGGAGAGGACTGGATGTAGTTTCTGTAGTTCATGCAAGGGTTTTATGTCAAGCAAACAGACACAATCTAGTTTCACAAAGATGAAGTGCTGAGAAAAGTGTATTGAGTTCAAATCCACCCATCCTTGCAAACCAGAGGGAGAGTGCAAAGCAGTTGTGTGCCTCACATGGGCAGTGGTTTCATTTGTGGGAATTTGTCCTATCCCCGGTAGAGTTCCTGGGAAAATGCAGCTGAGGGCTTAAGGCCTATTTATCCATGAGCTTGTCCTCAAAGATTTTCTCCACGTAGGCTTTACTTAAACCAGCAAAGAGCCTTGTTGAAACTGCTGCTTTTTTCTTTTTCTCTTTTAAAGAGACGAACTCTGTGCTCTTCTTTCATTCTGCAGAGTACAGAGCTAACAATACTACCCACATGCTTTGCAGTGCCTCTGCTGTAACTGATGACGCTCGTACTTAAATGCACTAGGAAGACAGGAGTGGGTTGAAGCCATTTTTAGAACAACATGCTATTTCCTTTTTTAGTGCTGACTCATTCACTGTACCTTGTGGTATGTTTACCCCAATTGCTTGCTGCTTTGGAGGCTGTTGAATGGATGAGGAAGGAATATTAATCAGTGACACATTGCACTGTGCTCCGGAACTACAGTCATGGTGAATGTGATGCTCTTGCCTATCTTTTGGCTTAATTGTGGAAATTATTTTTCTTTAACTAGCATTAAAAGTTATTCCAGTTCTGGAAACTGTAAGCAACTCTTCTGTGCACATCCTTTCAGCACAGTTATCTAGTTCATATCCTTTTTTTTTTCTGTTAAAAATCTTTGCTCCTTGCTAGTACTCATATCAAAGTGGAATGAATCAAAGTCATTGCACTGTAGACATGTGAAACCTAATTAGCCAAAACAGCTGATGAAGATAGAGGAGATCTCACAGCTCATTTATCTTTTTCTTTACATATTTTATCTTAAAATGAAAATGACTTGGAAAACAGTAGCAGCCACTATGGCTAAAACTATACAAAAGTGTGCATTATTGCATGTGTGATCTACTTCGGCTGTTTTGCCTGCTGAGTGAGGTGGCAAAGTGTTTGTTGCCCAGAAATGTACTGAAATACTCAATTTGTCTTCATTCGAAATAGAAATTAAAGTCCTATACATAATAATGGCAGCCAATCATTCACAATATATAGTGATATAGATATATGATATATAGATAGATAAATGCTGTTAGTATATGGGTATAAATGGTTGCCCTCTGCTCTTGAGATGATAGTTGACCATCTGGTTGACATTACAGCCCTCTCAAATGGGCTTCTCACTCTTCCCCTCTCCCTAGTCTCTGGACATTCCCACCACCTCCAATGTAGAAGGAGTGATGCAAATCTAATCTGGGTTTTAAATGAGAAGAATAATCACTATTTTATACAGCCTTATTTCAACTAATTTAGTTCTCTTAAACCATCCACTTTAGGACTAGATGACCACCCATGCTTGAAAAAGGCATGTTGACTGAATCACCTCTGACTTACACCACGACACTCCCAGTCCAAGGAGAGGCCCCAGCTGCAAGGACTCTGTGAAGGGAATGTAAAACCTTAAAAGAGGAGCCAGAGATTAAGCTTGGAGATTTACCAGGTTAAAGAAATACTTGATTTCAACTCTAGGACATGACTGAAGAATATAATGAGCAGAAACCTTCAAAATCTCATCTCATCTCCTGTTTCCAGGAATTAGTTAATTTGCTAACAGCTTCCTTCCTAGAAAGGAAAATCCTATATTCACGCTTCAGAGTTTCAGTTTGAAGGAAAAGAACCTCATTAATTATGGTGGAAGACAAAGTGGAAGCCTAGAAACATAATACAGAAAACAAAGTCTCAAGCACAGGCCTAAGACACTGCCATGGTCTTTCAGTTTGAGATTCTGCATATCTAAAGTCTCAGTGGAAAACAGAAGCAGAAATATTTCATGCAGATACTGAAAAAAACAGTAAGAAGAAGACCAGTAGATAGAAAAGTGAGTTGGCTACTGAGAATCCTCATATAGCTAGGTAGCAGAACAAAAGCCATATATAAAAATTGATAATATTAATGCATAAACAGAAAATTAATTTTTATTATTCTGAGGTATGCTTATGTATTAGTGTATTCATTGAAGGACTATAATTTCACAGCTTTATTTTAAAAATAATTAAAAATATATAGCTGACATCAGTCAGGACCAATGTATTTAATATCACTTTAAATACAGAGACCCTGTGAAGGGCCTTGGGATTTTAAACTGATCTGTTCACTTGTGCACCTCAGGGAAGTCTGCTGCTGCACATCAGTGTCATAGTCCCTTGAATTCTCATTGCCATCTACTCTTGAGCAAGGCAGTAAACTCTCCTGGGTAGGGATTCCCACATGTTTCTCTACCTTTTTAGTTTCTGAACCTAATGATTATTTTTATCCAATTATTAGTCAGTGATGCTGCTTACACTGCCATAAGAAAAGTTAAATATCCCTCCTCAGTTTTGCAGATAGAGCAGTTGAAGTGTGCAGTGATTAATAAATTAGATTTCCTGGGTCAGAGAGAAAGTTCCTGGCAGAGCTACTAATGGGACATATCTCTGATCTTTATGATTACTTTGTGACAGCCCAACATCCCTCAAAGCAAAAGTTTCAAAACCAGGCATTTAGTTATGACATTGACAGAATGGGGTGCCTTCAATTTGTTTGCTGACCTTGGGCTAGTGAATAAGCCAGCCACTCAGTCTGAAGGATATCTATGCTCTGAATGGCATGTTCTGATATGATGAAACATATGCTTTATTTTAATATTTCATAATGAGAATATTTCTGTTATAGAATTCCTTGTATTATTGCTTTGGACACAAGTATAGATTCCTTGTAACTGAGTACTTGAGTCTTAACAGATTTCCATCATAGGATCTCTGTGAATAGGGAATGGCTACTATGCCATTTTTAAAGGGTCTTAAAAACAAAGATTTTGTGCAGCAAAAATTTGAATTCACATCTCCTAGATTTTAAGCTGGATAAACCTACTAGTGGATGAACCTTCCTAACTGCTGAATGAAAATTCCTTTCTGTAGAAATTTCCTATTCCTTTCCCAATTCACAAAAAAGCATAAAAAAATGACATAAAGGAGTGTGCTTTTCTGACCCCTAGGCTTGTCACTTGGGCTTGATCTAAAGTTTGGTGATAGCCAGGTTAGTTTGTGAACTCAGTCTTTCACATTCACTTGAAGATGCTGATATAAATTGGGAGTAAGGAGAAGGCCAATGAGAAGTAAAAATTGATGGCTTCTGCAAAGACAAATGAGATGTAGTGGTGGGGAAGAAGAAACAATGAAACATGATTGAGAAGGAAAGCACTAAACCCAAAAGAGATGTAGAGGAACCAGAAGTGTGTAACAGGAAGGAAAAAACTAGTCATATCTAAACTTCTCTGTAACGTCACAGCTGTATGCATGGTTTTAGAACATAGACATATGTTCCATAGAGTTCCATAGAGTGGAAGTCTCTGCACATGCGCTTCCAGTTCTGGCTCATTGAGTTAGATCAAAAACTTCCAGGGAAGTGCAGTCTATTTTACATACATGAGATTGTACTTGGATATGATAAAATACCACAGCTGTCAGTCTAGGTTGGAATCAATTTGCATGGTAATGCTATGAGGGCTGCAATTTATTTTCCTTTCTCTGCAATGAGAAACTTTCCCTGTTTCAGTAGAGAAGATTGATCCTGGATGTCTGCATATGCATTTGAAAAGATCTGGCTCTTCAAGTGTGACTCATTGCTATTGGACACCTATAGCTCTGACAGGAGAGAGCTCTGCACAGAAGTGCAGTCACGTTGCTAATCTGTGTTTGCCAGTTTCTGTAGGGCCCAGAGAAACTGAAAATATCCAAATACATAAATCTGGACCAGAGATTTCCCCATGTTAATGTGAGAATCAGTTAAGTTCTGGAGAAAGAGGAGTTCTTTAAAAAGAAATAGAAAAGAACATACTCAGAACAATGTGGGCTTTGAAGGCTATACTTAGTACAAATTGCTAAAGGAATATTGGTATTGTACATTTTTTTCCAGTGACAAAGCTAGCTGATGAAGTTATCCTCCAAGGTACTCCCTCCTTTCTGCTCTGCACCCACTGCAGTTCTCTGTATAACCTGATGTGCTAATGTCACTTGTGATGGGACTGTGCTGTACGTAGGCCAGGCAAATGATGTAAATGTCTAAAAATAGTATTTTGGAAAGTATTTTTTTAAACTCACGTCACTTTACGATCCAGACCATTGTGCAGCATGATAAATAGTTACATTAGCATGACCTTGGGGTGGCAAATGGCATCAAGCAGAAGGTATAAAAATTTAAATGTAGGAGAAAGTGAGAGCTTTGTTGCTGAAAGAGAAAACGTGCAGAACACCATCAAAACCATTCTGAAGGCCAGGCCTGAAATCTCTCTGAGGTACCCATGTGTTTTTAATACCCATGTTGTTATAGTATGGTCTCAAAGGAGGCTCAGTTCAATATGATCCTGGGTGATGCAACCATTAAAAAGCAATATATGGACGATCATCACCACAGCAAAGCAATTTGGTATCCCAGTAAATCCATTCTTCTGTTACTTACAAAAACATGGAGAAAAGGAATAAAAGAATACAAAAATAGGATTCCCCACAGCCTGTTTAAAATCACTCATTCATAAACGTATTTGAAACACTTTTTTTAGCCCCCAGATTGCTGAAAGAACTGCTCTTTTTTAGTGTGATATATGTATTTCATCAAGGTGTTCAGTGTGAATTCCAAAGATGAAAACACATCCACTGACCTGAAACTAATTTATATCACACCTGTTTTATAGTTTTCAATCTGTGGTCTATAAACCAAGACAAAAGCTAGAGATTTCTCAGTTTAATGGAATATCTGCAATGGGAGAGCCATACAGAAATTCTTTGAGAGGTACCTTTGTATATTTTTTACGATGACTATGGCATATACTGTGCTGCTCTTTTCATTAAAAATCTCAAGAAAATCTTCCTCTTACCTGAAGGTAATGGCACGGCCTCAAGGAAGGTTTGATTTCCTGATGAACCAGAGGCTTATCTAAGTTCAGTGATGATTTGCGATAAGCTTCTTTAGCCTGACTTACTGTAAGCGTGGACCAAGAACTCCTTTTCATATATTTACTATCAGGGGTCATTGGTAGCCCTTCACAAGCCGAACACTTCACATCATTGTTACTTTTGGAAGTCTTCAATGAGAGATCCCCAAAATGCCCCTGGAGTGCCTCAGGATAGCAATGGGATATATGATCTGCATGGTGCCTATTTACCACACTAGGGGTTCGGTAAGTGCTATCGCTGTCCAAATTATCGTCAGAGCTCCACCAGCTACTCATTCCAGATTTATGCTTGCCTTCTGGTTTTCGCTCCTTACTTTTACTCCTTTTGCTATGCTTGGAATGGTGCCCATGATGATGATCGTCCCCTCGACTGTCTCCCTTGGTTCCATTAACATTGCCCTTGGATGATCCTTCCAGAGAATGAGATTTAGTAAAAAGTTTCTGGACAGAATGAACGAGATGGCGTATCCTTCCCGGGCTCTCACTGCGTTGTTCCGCAGCTGTTGAGGTCCGCTGGTACTGTAAAGTATGAAACCCATCCCGGTGAAGAGGAAGTTGTTTCTCAAATTGGTCCAAAAGATTTGCAGGAATACGGTTAATCTTAGGGTTACCGTGAGACATGGCGCAGTCGTCTCTTGAGTCGTAATGTGAGCTGTAGTGCATTCTGGGGAAAGTGCTACTTGACATGTGATCGCCCATTACCATGGGCATCATCATGCACTCAGAATGAATGGAGCTGCGTGGGGAGCAACGATGGTGGTCCAGCGGGCAACTCTCCGTGGGGCTGAGAAGATATGACTGCCTTGGCTCCTGCCCATGGTGGATATGGTCGTGGGTATGTTCACAATCTTCAGGGGATGCTAAGCCACAAGTATGAGCTGAACATAACTGTGGTTGATTGCGACTACCAGATAATCCTTTCATATTCCTCGGAGCAGGAGAGTATCTTTCTTCATTGAAGTGCTGAGAAGGCGACCATGAGTACTGCTGGTCTGTCATGAGAACACATAAAACCTGTGTTATGTGTCTGATTAAAAGATTAACTTGAAAATTCCAAGTATATTGAAAAACCAAACATTTTTTCTCTATGAGCTTGGTGGAAAGTCTCACCATTCATGAAATTTCCTCCACCATTTTAAAACTGATTAAAATTGTTCGCTATGAGTAAATAATGGGGTGAATATACCCTCCTTTCTGTTTGCAAAATTGTCTGCTAGCAGTTCTAGATGTTATGAAGCTATTCATTATGTAATTTTACTCAAATTTAATGGATACATTCAAGTTTATTATTTAATATTTATAGCTCATATGTCAAGCTTTGTGGCTAGTCATTTAAGTTACGTGGATCTAGTTTCTGTTTTGGTGGTTTCACAGTTGGATATATTAAATGTATCCTTTCTCCATGGAGCCATTTTTGTACCATAAATTGAACTTCATTTTCCTCAGTGAATCTCAGCTTCATGATCCTAAGTTCACTCTTCAGAAGTATAAATAATAAACAGCAAAGAGAAAAAAAAATATGAACGTGCTGAAATGAAGCTCAATTTTTATATTGCTAAACAGTTTATGAATAAGCATTTCATACTATTTGAACATCTGTTATCCTTAGTCCAGAAGCATTATTGCTATTACCATACATGTAGAGTATTCTCTATCAGGCAGTTTTCCCCTTTTTATGACCAAACTACAAAATATTTACTCAATGACTCTAAGTTATTCCTGAAAAAAACAAATATATTTCGGTACATGCTATGGGGTTTTATATACTAGATTACTTGTTCCTATGAATCATGTGCTTCAAGTTGTGGTTATTATGCAAGCATGATTGCTAAATAAGAGTAGCTTGTAAGCAAAGATTTTGATACTTAAGCCTTTGATTTTTTTCTCTCATGTAATTTCTTGCAGCTGTCAAATGCTACAAACAGAAAATTAAAAACAACCCCAGAAATAACTTTATTTGATTTTCTCATTCACTTTCCCTCTTCAATTTCAGCTTCTTTAAGAAACATTTCAAAAGCAGACAAAGAGATAGGATGCAAGATAATCCTTTAGAGGATAAGACAGATGTGTAAGTGTTTATACAACCCACTTAGTACAGCCTTTCTGCAAATCCACTTTAAGAATCTAAATAATTTCACACAGGTGCTTGATACAAGGAAGTTGCAGGTCTCAACCAGAATGGAAGCCAGAGAATATCTATTAACTGGACACTGGAAACCAGGCTGTAGCGATAACACAGTAATTGACAGCACTTTGAAGGATTTCTAACCAAATGACAAAGCTCCCCTAAATCATATTTCCACTGCTGGTGAAAACTCAATGCCTGGATATGGTCATGAAACAGATCAATACTCATATCTCTCTAGTTTTATTCAACTAATAAGTGTTACATCATGATACCTTCAGTACAGAAGGCAATTGGTTGCAAGTCTTCAGCATCAGCTATCTCATAACCTAAATGCTCTATATTTCCTATTGTGAGAGATGCTTTGTGATAATTTTATTACACCCTAATTTCAACAGAGTTCTACACAACCTTTTAAAATGAATGGAACATTAAACTAATAAACAGTGAAGTATTCTTCAGCCTAGGCACAATTCTGCCACACTGAAGTCAAAGATGGATTTAAGGGTCCAAATGTCACCTCCACATTTTATCATGGCATGAAACTGATGGGTCTGTTCATATATCCTTTTCTGCTTCTATTTTGTTTTCCTGTCTGTTTCTTTTACTTAATTCTTGGCTATCATCACATCAAAATAAGATCTTATTACTGCTGATTACTCAGTCTGTTGTCCTATTTAGGTTAAAATACCTTGCATAAATGTAGTTACAGAAAGGAAATATAACTGTTTCTCTGAAATGATGTAATTTTGATTATATACAGACATGGCAGTAAATTATAACAGTGCTTTGGAAGTCAGCCACATAAGTAGTCCTGTAATTAGTGATACTTTACCCAGGATATTACCAAACATTATGAGGGGAATGATAATGGACCATGTGCTGGATTTACTCCGTCTGTACTTCCCATAAAGGGTTCCCAAAGCACCAGACAGAGATTACTGCAGTAGTTCTTACAAACCCATGAGATTAGATGGAGGGAAGAAGTTTTTTTTTACTCTGAAAGAGGTTGATCTAGTTGAAGATGTCCCTGCCTATAACAGGGAGGTTGGATTAGATGACCTTTAAAGGTCCCTTCCAATCCAAGCTATTCTATGATTCTATGTGGAAGGTACTGTTCTCCTTTTACAGAAATAAGAAGCTGCAATACAGGAAACATTTTCCAAAGTGCTTATGGATTTTCTGATTTTAATGTTCACAGAGGTGAGAGCCAGAGGGAGGTGGAAGGAAGCTCTTCTGTCACTCTGACAGCACAATGAGAATCAACCCCAAGCCTTTTCATCACAATCTTGCACATCTGCAAATGAATATAACTTGTACTACGCCTCACCAGTGCATTTAGACAAAAAAAGTAAGGGCACGGCAGAGATCCAGAATGAAAAAAAGAGAATAAGAAACTAATTTTAAATTAGTTCCTGAGCACAGAATTGCTAGTCCCTGGTGATTTCTTTAGGCCTCATGCAACATCAAACATAGTCCAGAAGGCTTCAAACATTTTCATCCTGTTACATCCCTAGGAATATGAGATGTGATGATTTGACTGCACTGCAATGGATAATCTAACAACAGCTTTTCTGTCCCTCATGGCTCCCCGTGATTCTAGCTCATTGCAACTAAAGAAAAAATACAATTTTCTGTATGTTGCTTTCACATAGCATGCTTTCATATAGCATTTTATGTGCTATATGGAATGTCTGAATTATTTTTGTTTGAAACACAGTAGCTAGAAACTGCTATAGGCATTTATTAAGATTAATCAAAATAATTAAAACATGAGTTAAGAAGTAGATGTTTTCCAGAAGTAATTGTCCCCTCTTAATTCTGTCATAGAGAGTAACTAAAACTAGATAAACCCCCAAATTACTTACATGTGCATCATTTAAATTTATCACTCCAATTAGGTTTGTCTATCTAGGACATCAAACCTGTTCTTTATCCCAGACACAACTACTTCTTCATACAAATCTTTTGAAAAATCTTCAGTACTTTGAAACACAATATATAAATTTATCAAGTCATTTGTGCTTTGTACTATTCAGTCAACTTTGTTCAGAGACTGAAGGGCTCGAAGAAACAGTTGAGCTGTGGCTGAACGAATTACTGTGTGGTACCAGAGCAGTGTTATTGCCCATGTGCTAGCTCTTAGCCTGCCAAGAAAAATGTGCTAGCTTAAAATTCAATTAATCTAACATGCTTTTCTAGCATTTGCAAGGGGCTAAAAGTGTGCCTGTGGTCAATGACCACAGCTCAGCTGATTCATAAAAATTCATAAAGCTACAGCATTTTTTTCTCAATCCTTTCAAAAGAAATTTAATATTTTGGTATAATAAAATCGTTTCAGATCTGATTGATCCAATAATGACAGGTTAGACTGAAGTTTTAGTCTATATCTTGAAGTCTCTTTTTTTTTACAGCAGGTCCTATGTTTGCTCTGGGCAATCACTTTAAAAACATAAAATGCCGCCATCAGAGCTAAAGAGCTAAAAGGAGATAGAAGAAAACATAAGCATAACCCAAAGCAGACAAAGAGATAAAGGAATAGGAACAGAGAAAAATATATTATATGAGAACATAGGAATGGTTTTTTTTAGATTTAGTCAGAGCAAAATGGAATCTTCCAATTAACTTCAATGGATAGTCAGACAATACTTAAAGACTGCGGCTGGGGGTGGACCTAGAACAAGACATAGGATGTTATGTCAGAGAACCCAGTAATTCCAAGCCCCTGAAAATCCGTTAAAGCTCTTCTTTTTCAGAGACTAATGTACAGATATGTCAACCTTTAACCTCGGCAGATGGAAGGATTTCTGCATCCCTTCCTATCTCTTTCAACTCCTTCCCTGTTATGCCATGTCCTGTCCTGCATTTTTTTCCTCCTGTTTCCAGTTCTGGACATTCTTGCTCCAAGCAGAGGTTGTTTTGCCTGTGTTTGGGCTCTGGCCACAATTTTTAGATCATCCAAGCTTTTTTCTTGTGCTAGGCAGTATCAAGGAAAGAAAGATAGGTTCAGGGACCAAGAATAATGTTTGAAATAATGAATTTGAATTGCTATTAATGTTCTAGGTCAGAAGGCTAAAACCCTCTAAGTAATGAAACATAAGAGCTGTGCATTTCCAGAGTTCCTGGAACACTGCTCTTAGCTAAAAAGCGTCAATATAAAGACACTGAAACTTCTCTGACATTTGAAAGAAGGGCATGTCTCCACAAATCTTTTCATGTGTTGCATATTAGAAGCAAGCTTTTAGAGCATGATAATACTCTCTGGAACTACTAAATGATGCCTAATTTTTTTTCTTACTTTTCTTTCTATTGAGAAATTAGTTTGAATTGCTTTAACCTTATAAGCCCCTCAGTAATCCGCTTTCCCATCTGAGAGATCTGTGCTGTTTTCATTGGAGAAGGAGCTGTTCTTCTGCCTAGTGTAACCAGGAAAATGCACTGCTGAAAAGAGATACCTAATCTAGCTTTCAAAAAGAGGTGGTAGACAAAACCAGACTACTGCATGTTGCTGTTTCACACAGTTGAATCAGTATTGCAATGCATTATGAAGAATATATACTCACAGCTTAACCTATAGCTAATAAAAAACCCGAAATGTTGGAAAAATGGGCATATTAATAAATAAGTAGACATTAAACATGAAAATGGATAATTAAAATGCTTTAGCTGGAAAAATGTCTGTCCAAGGTCTGCACTAAGTAGTGTTAGATGAGCACTGTTTCCTCATTAACTTGTTATAGTATTTTTCTCTGTTCTATTCTAGCCTTGAAAACAAATATTTACTGGAAATGAGAAGAGTGACTGATTGGCCAAATCCATGGAAGAAGTTCTGGAAATGCAAATACCTTTTGCTTCTGTTAGGGTCTCATGAGATTTTCAACTTATTTATGTAGCACAACACCTGGTATAAAATTGACATAAAATCACAAAGATGAGTCACCACCTTACAGTTTTAGAAGATGACTTGTATTTTCTGTGATGTGTGTGCACTTCATGCAGTGTATTGACCTTTCCATGAATTCCTACATACCTGCTCAGGCTGCTTACTTGAAATATTGAACATTGAGTAGCATTCCCTCAAAGATAAGTTATATTGGTTCTCGTAGAACTGTTGCAACAAGGTACTTTATGCACCCAGTCTCCCTGCACAGTCAAAGGGGAGAAGCAAGTGGTTCTGAGGAGCTAAAGCCAAACACCAAAATGCCCAAAGCTGTCAAACAGCACATGGGCTGCACGCGGATGCTTAGTTTGTTTCAACACATAAACCTGAAAAACTCCTCTATTCAGAATCCTGGGCACTGTGTGGCAGGCTTGGATGGCTCTGTTCCCACCAGCAGTGTAAACAGAGCTAGAGGACGTGTCCAGCCCATACAGTTAAACTGTTGCCATCATAATTTCATACTATGTAAAAGGACTCTTCCAACTGATACATAAGTACGATTTCAAGAACAACACGAGCCAAAGATTGTTACAAATATGCAGTCTGGATGTGGTTTTATTTTTGACTGAGAAACTGACATGCCTCTTCTGAAGCCTGAACTACATGTCAGAAAAACCACCAGAAGAATACTACCCTTCATGTACATATTTGCCTCTGCTGACTATGGCAAAAACTGTGGCTGACAAGCTCCAATGCAGAAACCTACATCATAAATGCATAAATTTAGGTGATCTGAGGCACATGGATTCTGCTAAACCATGGAAAATATTTTGACAGCCCAAGCTAATTCAGTGGAACAACATGACAAATAATGACCAAGGGTAAGATGGTTTTTATAATTCCCATGTTAGATTAAAATGGACATTCGAATTCTATTAAAACAGCACCAAAGTCCAGAACATACCAAACTGGAGCAGTCAGAAAACCCAAAGTGAGAAGTAAGGAGCATGTGCTGCAATTTATTCAGTACAGTCAGTTTTGAGCACTGTTATGCAGGTGTCTGTACGTGGAACAAATATTCGATAGCATTGAATCCTATTGTTTAGCCCAACAGTTGTCCATGTCTATCCTCTTTCAAATAAAGATTTGAAAGATTTGACAGTCTAGCATCTCAAGGGATTTATTCCTGAGATAAATAAGCTTGATAAGAATAAAGGGTATATAATAAAAGGAGTGCAGAATAACTGTCAATGAGCAAGAACAGAATCTTGGAGGTGGTGGGGAGGCTGGTGGGGGACACAAAGCACAATATACTGGAAGGAAGAAAAGTACAGAGTTGTGATAACTCTGGGGAAAGCTGTGACCAGGGACAAGCTAAAGCCACATTACAACACCAACTGCCTGGCATGGAGAACAGAGCATGCTAGATGTGAAAATGGAGAAATGTGGAAACAGTGTTTGAGGAATGAACACATCCCACACCTTCTGGGTGGAAAAATTAGCCCTTGGACTGAATGGAGAGTATGAAAGTCAAAATACTGTGCCTATGCCATGACAAAGGACAGGACAGAAATCCATGAGAGGCAATATGGGATTTGTATAAAACTCCAGGATATGGAGTGGAACAATGCAGGGAGTCCTCAGGATGGTGCAAAATTAATTTCCATTGGTTTGAAGTGTGTGATATCTTGGTACCAACTAGTATGCAGCACACAGACCTTCACAGTACTTTTCAAGTTTGAAGTACATTGCCATTATTCATCTTTCAACAGTGCTATGACACATTAAGTCCACAAAATTATTTATGACTAATATTTTTTTCACAGAATCTGTATGATCAGCAAGGTTTTGAAAAAAATTATTATGTATCAGGACTAGACTGACCTAAAATAACTAACATATAAACTTATTTTCTGGAGAAATACAGCTGTATGGAGTCAACTGGGGCTTCACTATGTGAATATCATTGAACAATTGGTTATAATGCTTCCAAATACACAGCAGAAATGCCAGCCCACCACCATTAAACTTCTTTTGTTCCTTATTGTGCCTGGCTTTATGGACTTTCTTTCCTAAAGGATAAAATTTTGCTACTTGCAGTTATTAGGTCATGAGAAAACCCATTTCTGTCAGGGTCATAAAACTGCCACTATTTTCTCAGCAATTAAAGAAAGCCAGAGTAATTGCATGGTACAGCTGAAAGGTATACACAGAAATCTATGCACAGCTCTGGAAGTACAAGGGAAATCCTTGTCACATTGATAGCAGTAACAAATCTCCCATTAACTTCATGGGGCCAGGATTAGTTGTAAGCATTTGCTGAGAAAAGTTCTTGGTTATTTTGCCTATGACACCTGTGTTACTTGAGGTAGATTGTCTCTATCAGGGCTGTATTTTGCAGAATGCACAATTTGTGCTGGACTGGAATAAACGTGTTAGAAACCTGCAAGGGTTCTCAGTCAGAAAGTTGATGGCATGGAAGGGTGAAACTGAAATACTGCCTGTGATAGCATAATTGCCAAAATTTAATCCCAAGGATCCAAATCACTTGGACCAGCTAGTCAACTGAATGGAACCACCAAATCTCCAGGGTTTCTTTTCTACTAAGAAACACTTATCATTGATTCTTAAATAAAAATCAAACAAAAGAAATAATGCTGATATTTATGATCTTCTTCCCTGATTTTTTTCTTAGTGTTTCTGGAATTCTTCTGAATTTGTCCATTTTTTGTGATGCTATATCACAGAGGAAATTTTCCACCCCATCCAATGCTAAGGGGACTACAAGAATAAATGCTCATGTATCCAAGCAAAAATATTTATCATATATTCCCTCCAAATTGCCTTTTATTTTTTCTTTAAAACATGGATATATTTCAAAGATTTCACTTATTTTAGAGTGCTCTTCTGGGAAAGAAATAATGTAATAATTAATTATCAAAAGCATTGATTATTGCCACAGAACAATGACTGCTGAATTTAAAATACCAGTCTATTTCAAAATTACCTTTATATTTCTTTTTTTCAAACATTAATTCAGAGTTTAAATTATCAGAACTGAAGAAAATTATTTGATTTTCTCTTTGTTTCAGCATCAGTTCTTTGCAGACTTTTGATTCACCAAAAATTTTAGTTTTAGCCATGGTCTGACGCAAAAGAATTATTTTACTTCTTGGAGTTCATCATTATCTGCTCAGGTGTACACCCTTGGCGCTGTCTCTTGCTGCTTTGCCATTGTATGGTGAACTTTTCTGTTCAGTTCAACCCACTGAGATGGAGGAGGACTCATCCTGATTTTCTTATGGGGTGCAGGAAGAAATAGCAGCCTGGTGACAAGATCCCTTTTAAACCTGTTGCTATAGTAACAGGCAGACAATCTTCCTCTTTACATAACCTCCAGATTGGGAATTTTTTGAATCAGGGTGCTGTCTCTTGTCTTTCTGGCTGAGCTCTGTTTTGGATCTGTGACAAACACTGCAAACATTAATTGCCTTTCTCCACCATCACCGGCACCCAGATTTTCCATGTGGCAGTGAAGGGCCAAACTGTGACTCCTGTTCCTGGGATGAGGTGGTGGTTTGAGTACCCTCACTGCAGGCAAGTTTGTGACAAGGCATCACACTGTGCTGCTGTCTGTTCTCTTATGAAGAGAAATGACATTATAAAAAGATGGAAAAAACAAGTGAAGTTGCACAATGAAAGGTGACAACTGAACTCAGCAGTGAAAGCTGGGATTGTATTAGCAATCTTTGCTGGTGTTTATCCTGCTGCACTACTTCTGCCAGTGCAAATTCTCTCGGGAAGACAGTGGCCTATGTGCCCAGCACTGCAACGGAAGACTGCGGTCATTTACCTCCACACTGGAAGCATCTCCACCACCCTGGTTGTGCCAAAATTTGTCTCACTCCTGACAGAACCTAAGCAGGCAATGACGAATGTGGAGGTAGAGCATGGTAACTTTTTTTCTGAGGAAATGGAGAGCACATCATTTAAGCTGCTCATCATAGGAATATATTTAAAAGGCTGCACATTTTATCCTTTTGTAAAGGGACAATCCAGTGAAGACACTCAGTGAGGAAGGCACATGTGGCTAAGCAGTCAGTCTCTCATCATCTCATCTCATCTCATCTCATCTCATCTCATCTCATCTCATCATCTCATCTGTTGAAGCTGTCACACTATGGGAAGGTAAATATTGCATGTCAGGTATGCACCCAGGTGTTACAGAGGTCAGAAGGGCATGAGGGAGAGAAAAATGTCCCTTCTTTGCTAACATCCCACATGTGAAATCATTTAGAACAGAAATATTTGTTTATGAATGCATAAACCCCTTTGTATTCTGTAGTAGAAATGGATGAATAATTCATTACAAATATCCTATTTGGTTAATCTTACATCCTTACAAATGTCTCCTCCTGTTTGTGAATTGACCTTGGGCCTAATGGGATTTTTGCAGAGTTATTTGACATTATGAGGTATTTAATTTTTAGAAATAGCTTTTGATCTGCAGATGTTAATAAGCATTTGTTGCCAACAACCTACAATTAAAATGCTGGACAGTTAGCATGTTTTTACATGATGTTCAGGACATATAATATGATTTTCTTCTATGACTGAAAGTAATTTACAGAATAAGTTCTCAAGCATAACTAAAAGGAATTTAAAGTTCAAAATTTATTTTCTGAAAATAATTTTATTTCATTAGCGTTTTCTACAGTCTTGATCATCACATCAATAAGCTTCTACACTACAGTTTCTGGATACAGAAAAATTAAATCTGTGAAGTGGAATTATTTCAAGATATGATGGAATAAGACTAATAAGAAAGGCCATTTTTTGCAGTATCTGTTCATCTAGTCACAATAAGCAAGTAATAGGGTCACACTGAATCATATCAGGGCACATCATATTTAAAATCTCTTGTAAATTTAAAATACTTGTATATTGTCATGCCAAACCACCTGGCTACATATTTTTATTATATGGCAGAAAGATAGCTCTGCGGTTAGAGGATTAACTTGGGAAATCTCCAGTCAAGTTTTCTGTCAGCCATGAATTATTTGTATGGTTCAGGACAAGGCCACGGGCAGGGGTGTCAGTTGCCATGGAGAGGTTTGACCTTACCTCACTGGGTTGCAGTGAACCTTTGTGCATATCTCTTGTAGACTCCCTACTTCTATTCCTCATATGACTAGAATAAAACTTCTGTACCTCTGAGTGTTAATGTCAGAAACCAGGGAAACCTCCAGTCTGTGGCACATCTAAGAATTTAAACCAGAGTGTTACTGTGCCTGCTGATTACTGGGATGAGTGTCACGATAGTGGTTACTCTGTGTGGACAAGCCACGTGTCTGACTGAAGTCCCACCAGCTCCAGTCAGTCTACAGATGTTTAACTATCCCTGGATGCCCTGGGGGAAGGTGCACCAAGGCGTGGATGTGGCACAGAGGAGAGTCAAGAGCTCACTGACAGCCCCATCTCTGTCCTTGAGAAAATTTCCTGTCATGCCTGGTACAGGAAGCTAAAACCCTTGAAAAGTAGGGAGTGTTCAGACACTGACTGCACTGAGTAAGGAGGGATAATACGGTAGAAGGACAGACAGACTGAAAAGTCAGGACTTTTTTTATGTTTTCATTTCAAGAACAGCCATGTGCTTTCTTCCTTCCAACACATAAGGTCATAAAGGCATGATCATGCAATCAACAGTGATTGAATAACCATGAGTTACTGTCTGACACTTGAACTCTACCAATTAATCAAAAGCACAAATGCATCAACTGTGAAATAAGAATACATTTTTGTAACCTGCCCTTAAAGTCCCTTACAATTTACTTTGTAATTGAGGCATGTTAAGAGCATTATTAGTAACTACAACCTGTTTTACATGTTTCAACCTTTTCCTTAACATCAACTCAATATCCATTCCTGAAGAGAAAACAGCAATTTAGTTTAGCAAAAAGCCTTTAGTGCAAGTTCTCTTTCCTTGCTTGATATTAGGTGCTGCTAACTATAAAACTTGTGTAAATTAAATGTTTTCCTTACCTATAAAAAGTAATTAAAATGATTTTTCAATAACCTATTTTTCCCTCTTCACTCTGTGCATGCACTATCTATTAAAATATATATTTAAAGAGAAGTTCATCCCATCTTACCCGTTCACATTTCTTTAACTATTTGAATGCCTTTCAAACATGGCATTTTTCTATTTCTCTTGTTAAGATTGCACTATTTGCTTTTGACACCTGAAGCAAAATGTTGCCTTACCCTTTGCATGCCTAAAGTAAACAAGACTGGGAAATTTTCAGATAGCATAGAAAAGAGTAGTTTAATTAAATGTTTATTTTCTAATACATTATCATTGTTTAGATAATATAAACACCAGCAAGAAGAAAACTTGGAATTGAAAGAACTCCAGTTTCCATGAGACTTACAGTGAGCTGCTTGAGATCACACATCAGATCTCTTGCTCTCATCACCATGCCCTGCTACCTTCATTTGTTTATTTGGTTAACCAGGTTGCTTATTTGAGATATTTCTAGTGAAAAGAATAGGAATTTTTTTGGTGTGAGTGTGAATGTTGTAACAATAATACTTATCACCCTGAACTCTGGTAACAAATAAATGTTAGTGGAAAAGCTATGAAGTATGGTTCTCACAAACTAACTGTTAATGCATGGATAAGCTTTTTTTGAAGGAATCCATTGCATTTATGCCTGTTTTAACTAATGAGGTCTTTTATAGAATCAATAGTGGGAAAGAGCTGAGATCAGTCCTATCCCTTGATACCTTTTTCCAATTAAGGCAGTGGATCATTTTATTAAAAATATTATTTAATGACTATTTGGCATTTTCACTCTGGTGAGATACTGTGCAAACATTAATTAATCCCCACCAAAACCCCAAACCTCACTAGGAAATACTAAACCCATTTTACAAACAAGGGCCTGGAGCCAGAGATCTTTCAGTACCACAGAGATCATAACTTGAAGCTCCTCAGGACAATGGGAGTCTAGAATAATGAATGGTCCTGCAGTTAGAGCTTCCTCAAAGAACATCATCCTGACTCTATCTTGACTTGGGGCAATTATTTTGCTTCTCAAGGAAAGCCCTTTCTGTGTTTTCTTCAGGGATGAAGGTCTCTAGCAGTCTGTCAGACCGAGGCTGTTTATACAAAACAATTACATAGTCATTGGGTTATGTATATACAGAAAAGAAGTGAGCCCATTTCCATAGTCCAGTAATTAGAGTATCCACCCAGAATCATATTTCTCTCCAACGAATATTTACCTTTACACATGTGCAACAGCAAGAAGAAGTGAAGACTGAGAAAGATCTAATAGTTTGCAGCTTTTTCACTTATGTTATATATATACAGTTAATTGATTTGAACACAAATCTTCAAGTGACATAACACAACCCTGGGGCAAAGACAGAAAGACAGATACGTCCTATCCATCTGTAGAGGTGTAGCACATTAGCACAGCTGTAACTACAGAGCTTGTCTACACAGAACTTATCTAACTATCCCACAACTTTTATAAAAGTCTTCCCAATTTCAGTGATTCTCTCTAGGGGAGAAGCAGACATCATATGTTTTTACATTAGTGATAGTACCCAGTCCACTTCTTTTGATGACCTCCCGTTTGGTAGTTAGGTCCTCTGAGAAGGACAGGATTTTCTTCCGAAAATATTAAAGCCATCCACCTCTTCCCATGTATTATCTAGAAACCTTTGGTATTTACTTTCAGAGGACTCTAATAAGGACACATGACCTAGGAGCAAGGACAGATTTTTCCTTGCTTTTGGCCTATCTTTTTTCAGTCATTTGGCCATAAATAGTTGCAATTTTTGAAAGCAGCTGAATTCCTTTGTAGTCTAGTTGTGATTTGTTGTTGTTATTTCTGTTGTTTTACTTTTCTGTTTCTCGTTTCTGACTAATCCCCCATCTTCTTCCCAGTTAGGGTTCTGGATGACTGGTCAGTTAGAATATATCTTTGTGTTAATCTTTGATTACCAATTTCATAAGAGGGTCCTTGCTCCTAAAGATACTTGACATTTAATATTATTGACTTATATACCATTTATTGTGGCTCCAGAAATCCTGCAGATCTTTCTCAAAAAAATGGGAAGGAGAACAATTTTGACATACTTCTAAAGCATGACTTATCTCACTCTTCATTAACCTTCTAAAGTAGACCAAACCTGCTATGTCCTAGAAAAGTCTAACACTCTTCATTGACTCTAGAAGAAGTCCAGAGATCTACAGTTTAGACATCTACATCTGAAATACTTTCCAACTCTCAGATGAGATGAATTCTAACGTTACCAGGGCATCTGAACTCCTTCCTGTGTGCTGTGAAATGGGACAGCAGGATGAAAAAACTCCAAATGTCCAAAAAGGCTGAGATACTTGCTCATTTCATGGCTCCTCCATAGGATCCACTTGTGAAATTCCTAGGAAGCCTCATGTTTAACCATATCTTCCCTTTTACACCACTTCGATTACGGCAGAAACTGCCTGAGGCTTCTTCAGTCTGTTCCTTAACACATTCTTCTGTCCAGTCTTTGGAAGGAATCCTGTAGCTTTTTTCACTTGTTTTGGAATATTAAGTGAATAAACAAGTCCAGTACAGATATTTTCACATTGAACATTTATGAAACTCCCTGACTTGAGTGCAACTGAGTGGCAACACTACTTGTTTTAGAAAATCCTCTTCTAAGAGATTGTCTAAACATAAGGACACAACATGTCTGAATTCATGCTCCTTGTTCAAACTGCTTGAATAGTTTTCCTTAACACAGCAACTGTGATTTATCTTCCTAGCAGTGTGCAATAATACAGTCAGGGAAAGAGTTCATAATATTCTTGTCAACTAAAACAATATCCTAAAATAAAAAAATAAACCGTTGCAATATATTAACATGAGCATATTCACAAAAAGAGAAAAATTACTTTACACTGACTTCTGAAATGTAAGTAAGCTCATGTTGAATAAAGTCAGCTTTAAGTAGCAAACACATAGAAACCACTTCCCATATTGCTTTTCTAAAAATAACCACATAAAGTAATTGCATGTAAATCAAAATTTTGTTGGATTTCACATAAACCAGTGACAATGTGAGTATGAAATTCCAGGAACAGAAACTCATGTTTTCACAATCTAAATGTAAAAAACTGAAGCCAGTGGGGCATTTTAGTTCTAGCTTTGTAAAACAGAAGTATCAAGATTTCACTCATGGGCTTTAAGAGTTTGTGATTTCTTCTTGCTTCTGTTATTTTTTCAAATTGAGAAGGTAACATTCAAAACTGTGTGCATTTAGGCTGTTCTCTAAGGGGTAAGAAAAAGAGAAAATGACAAAAGAAGGAAGGTTGGCAAATTCCTTGAACACCTTCTTTTGAATTCTCAGTTGCCTGACTGTTACCCAAATCTGATGTTTTTTACTTTGTATTCTCTAACCTTATAGAGCAGGTGAAAAATGCCCAGAAGGATTGGACTGAGAGTTTTTTGGCCACTGTCACTGACACCACGTGGTGCCGTGCCTGCTGCAGGCTCCGTGGCAGGGGGGAGGCTGTGCCCCAGAGCAGCCTCCTGCGCCCAGCCCCGCGGCTGCGCCCAGCCTTGGGGTGCACGAGCAGTACCAGGTATCTGAGAGATGGGATCTGTACCTAGCTCCTCCTCTGGCGTCCCTGGAAAACTGAAGCCCGACTTGAGCAGATCGCCACCCTCTTCTTCTGAAAAGACAGAAACAAAGTAGCTATTTAATAACGCTGATATTTTTCTATATCCAGACATAACTCTCCACTAGTTTTTAAATCCACTCAGTGATACCTATTACCATTCAGGACCTCTGTTAATGTGAAGCTGCTGAGCTGCTATTATCTGCAGTATCTATCCCTTTGACAGTTTCTCAAGTGTTCTTCTATTAGCAACAGTATTAATTGTTTTTATTATTTTAATTTTGCTAGACATTTTCAAATAATTAGTGTCATAATATTCATAAATGCCATTTTTGTAACTTCTTTTACATTGTTCTTTCCAACTTTTCTTAGTGATGTTGAATTGTATTGCCTTTTTGCCTTCATGTAATTATTCCAGAAGAATCCTTATTGTTGGTCCCCCAGATGCACCTCTAGCACTTCCCACACATTATTCTTAGGCCACTTTTATTACCTTTTATTCACAAACATTTCTATTCTGCCATTATGAACTATGATAATGCTGTGATGACTTTTTCTTATCAATAACATTTACTTTTGTGCTAGAGATAACTTTTGTAATTATGAAAAAGTATTTAAACTTGGGTGATATGTATATGCTGCATGAATGCAGAAACCACCTGAATGGCTTGAGTGCAGCTCTGAGCTACCCTGCTTACATCCCTTTCAGAGTTGCAGTTTGTTACCTCTGCATTGCCCTCTTGTCATGCTGGCATATAAACTACTTTTGGCCCAGGCAAGTAGTCTAGATATTTCTGTAATGGTGCAGCAAATGGAAAACTGGGTCAGTAACAATTCCATGAGATGCAAGATTGGCTTCAGAATACATGGATTATGATACAAAATATCTCATTAATATGTTTCATGTATTTATCAGTGCTACCTTTTAAATGTTTTTTATGTTTTTCCCCTATCCTCCATATTTGCTGGTGTCTCAGGTGGGTGGAAATTATCAAGTATACACAGCCTTCCACTGTTCTCCTTCTTACCGTCTGTGTATGTTACAAGCACAGACACCCCAGAAGAACAGGGAAATAATGGAGTACTCCATGTCCTCTCACTGTACGTTCAACCAGCAGCTCTCAAAAGAAAGATAAAATCAGGTATTGCCAACCGTGTTTTTCTGATGCACTGCCGACGACTGATGACTTCCAAATAATTCACATCAGTTCATACTATCATACCCTCAGGCAGACATTTCTGTAAGGTTGAACCAGCTCAGACTTTTCTTAGGAGTACCTCAATGAGACCAGATGGTTTTTGTGGTGCAGCTTACAATAGACACACAGTTTTGCCTGTTTCAATGCTCCATTTAACAAACACATGCATTTTGCATATTTCTTGGTCTTGGTTACACTTCAATTTGTATTCCGATTTTTTCCCAATTATCTCACAGCAAGCAAAATGAGTGAATATTCTCAAGTGAATCTCTCAAGCAATTGTTCCGAGGTTTTGACAATTTCTGAGGTTAAGAATATCTAATTGATAACAACAAGTTGTATAGCACAGATACTGCATAGAAAATTAGTTCCAAGGATGTTAAGAATGTTGGATAAGCCAAGCTGTCAAATAAACATCTTGTTTATAAACTCAATTGTTAAAAAAACTCAGTCTGCTAAAATACAGTCTACAAGAGATTTCAGTAAGTGACGGATGAAAAGTCATACACAATTTAAAAAATGACTGGCATATGAATTTAAATTAAACTTCATTTGGAGAGGTAATGGACAACTCTAATTAAATAAAAGCACAAATTAGGCAGTTTCCATGGAGACTTTGCTCACATGATCTGCCTGTATTGTATAACTCATACGCTTGTCCTCTAATGTGGCTGCACAAGAGTAAGGAATCAAATGAAAGTTATAACAAAAATATTCAGAAGGATCCTTTACATTCTTGCAAGTAACTAGGAGATCTCACTGCTAACTTCAAAATAAAGAAGATAGTTTTATATTTTTGAAAAAGCTATTAATTTATTCCAAAGGTCTATCTTGCACATATATTCAGAAACACTTATGGAATGAATGCATAACTTTATTTTCCCTTGCAAGCAATCAGCATCATAAAACAAGTCTGCCTAAAACTAGACTGTTAGGAGTAGGCTAATCAAGACTAAAAATTTGTGGGTCTGAAGTGTTTGAGAAAAAAAAAAGAAAAGAAATTTCTTTTTCAAAATTGAAGGGAAAGGTCATGCAATGAGATCCATAAGTCAGATTCTGACTTTGCTGTAAGCGTTCCTGTGCAAATTTGGACAGTCCACTTAATCTCTTTCTGTCTCAATTTCCCATTAGAATTAAGATTAGAATTAATTTCTCTCTTGTAGCTATACTACATTTGTTAGTGTCAGTGAGCCTGTTGTCTAGAAGAGCCTACAGAGAGCACAAAGAGATTAAATGTCCTTCCTACAGAAATGCTGTATTCTGTTATGAATAGGGTCTTGCAGATATTTCAAAGGAAATTAGAATTCCTTTGTCATTCCGTTAGATTTATGAATCTGTATGAGGGGTATGAGTAGGTCTTAGTGATTAGTTTACTTTCTAATTATGAGGACTTTTTATTTCTTTATATTGTATCACTATACCTATTCACATCACTATTTCACTGTTTATGTTGTCTTTCAAAAGGCTTTTGTCATTTCAGCCCTTGAAGAGATTCAATTTTTGTGTTCTGTACTTATGAAGCATAAATTAATCTAGAGTCTTGGTGGCTCTTACAGGATTACACAGATAATCTTTGTATGAGGTTGATCTGTACTCCAAACTCATATTATTCCTTCAGCAACAGACATACACAGCCTTTGTTTCTTCAGTTTAAATTTTTCCTAGAAATTACCATTTGTATTATTGACCACAGAAATGAAAAGCACAGCCTTCATTCATGAACACACAGCATTCATGTTCATATCTCATAGTAATGGAGACAGGCAGATGATCACAGCATTTTCACTCATGCTGAAATGAAAGTGTCAGAGGATGAGTGCATTCATGTCATGTCATTCACCTTCTCTATCTCACAGATCTATGGGATCTCAGCTTGCCCTTTGCTACCTACTGGTAGAACATTCTACACCAGTGGACATAGAAGAAAATGGTGTTAGCATGGAGTGCTTCAATGGGCAATGAATTGCAAACAAAGAGATTATGAAAATAGGATGATTTATAATATAAGTTTTTAAACAATGTGTGGAACACAGTTCTCACACAAGGGACACTTATCAGTATATAAACTACTGCACCACAGACAGGTCTAAATACAAAGCAAGACTTTTGCTCTGAAGCTGAAGCTAAAATGTAGCAAGAAAATCCACTCTCAACAGGGATCAAAATATTGACAAAAAATGAAAGTCTCTAAAAGTGCAGAGATATTTGCTTCTGTGAAAGCTCAATGTATAGTAAAATGATGCTGTGATCTGCATAAGTAGGAGAGCACAAACTATCATTTACATGTAGTATCTCATTTTCCTTTTTAGATATGCGATGTATCTGTCATTCATTCCAGTGCAACACTGCACAGATGACACTCAAAACTGTGATAGGAACCTTTCACAGCTGAAGTTCTCCAGACTTAAGCTCGGAAATGTCAGGAGATATTGTTGAGTTGGAATCAGCTTGACAGATCCAGATGGCTCGTTCAACCCTGAAGCTACTACATGTACAGTGGGAAATGACACAGACCAGTGCCCAAGATGAAGCTGGCATGGCACAGCTTTTGTCCTAAGAAAAGGCTGGATGTCTGTCAGGAGTGTGCCCCGGCTTGTTCTGTTCCATACCCTGCTAAGGAGATGTTCTCTAGGGAAGCACTGGTTGGCATGGGCCAAATCTGGTCAAGGCTATGTGCTGTGGCAGGGATGAATGAACTTTGCCCACCCTTCAAATTTTTCATCTCAGCTTTAACTTCTCAGTATACTCTTTGAACCTGATCTATCAGTTTAAATCCTCTTTCCTCACCTGAAAAGTCTTGCCTCTCTGTTGGCCCTCATTTTTTATGCAGTCATTCTACCCTTAACAACCAGGCATGCCATTTCCATCTCCTAATTGTACTTCTTTTATAACCTATTCATCCACTAAATAGGCCCCAGTGTCAGTGGACTTGTTGCTCACATACTTTAAAAGGTTCACATCAGCAAGACTTATAATCAATTAACTGCCTTCTCCATCAGAATATAAGAGTAAGACTGAACTAGAACTGATACTGAACTTCTTAGTTCATAGGATTTTGCTTTATTTATTACTGGCCTGCTCTGGACCTCACACCAATTTTTTTCACTGTGTGCAAGCTCCCTATGGCAGCTTCTGTTTTTCAGTTTTTATATAGTGCCTGGTATTATAAGTGTGACAACAAATGAGAGAAAACACAGGCCTAAAAATGTCCAAATTAAACTGCAGCTGGAATTTCATTCAATCACATAATGACAGATCATAGAATGTGTCCAGATGATGAATATGGGGCACTCACCACATCACTCCATAATCTGAGAAAACAAAATCACCTCTCCCAGACTAGGAAAACTTAGAGATCTAGAAGAGAAATCTCCTGTACCTCAAATCCTGCTACGCAATCAAAGCACTTCACGCAGGGGGCCTTTGACCCTGGCCAAAGACATCCCCAGACTGCTCAGTGTATATCATGAGAACAGAGAACTGAGAACTGGTCCTGACCTCGAGGTAACAACCAAATGTCTGCATGCCTGGGAGATGTTATGGACTCCTCACCCCTCCTGGGAGACAGCTAATTGGATTGATTTGGACCTTGCCCAGGAGGCTAAAAACACTTCTGGCAAACCTACTCCTTTCCTCACCCAATCCTCAAGAGGCTACATCCAATCTTTATTACATCTATAAAGTAAAGTAGGCATGGCAAAGGCTCCTCCTCCAGCCATGATGCCAACTGGCATGCTCTAGCCATATCTTCAAAAACAGGTTGGATCCATCCAAACTGTGATGGGGAATGGTCCCTTGCCCATGCTAATTCCCTAGTAAAGCCTGGGAATTATTTGGGACAGAGGAAATTTGTTGGCCAAGTTTAAAACTAAGACAGGAACCTGTCTGAGCAGCATTACAAACATCAGATTTGTATTTGTTGGGCATTGTCCTGGCACTGTTTAATTTACTACAGATGTAGCCCAGGTGGCAGTATTGTCAAATACAATATTCTCATGCATTGTTCTCACAGCATGCTGATAAGGAACAAATACACAGAAGGACAGCAGGGCTGACAAAACTCTGACTGAAATAAAAATTAAAGCTGATAGTAGCAGATTTAGGGTTATTGAGGTTTTCCTTTGCAAGAGGCCTGTGTGAGAAGTATTAACAGTAAGAGGAAGTCATTGTTTAATTAAGTTGGTTTTGCTTTTCTCATCACAGCCTCCTTTTTCCTTGTTCTAATTTTTCTCACAAACACACACACACACATAGGAGTGTTCCCGAAGAATTCAGCAGAGATCTTTTCATCCCAGTATGATGGCTTGCACAGTGGCCCAAAAGGATATTGCTAGAAGCAGGGCAAATGCATAGATTGCCTAAAATACCTTTCCAACCTCCTGCAACCAGCACTTAAGGGACTTCCTGAGATAGAAGTTTAATCTAGACTGTAATTTTTAATAGCCACCAATGGATCTATCCTCTATGGATTTATCTAATCTTCTCTGAGCCCATTTATACTGATAGCCTCTACTGCATCCTGTGCCAGTGCACCTCACGATTTAATTATGCTTTATTTGAAAAAGAATTTCCTTTTTGTTTGTTTATCAGGATGCCTGATAATTAAATTAGGTGCCTCTAGTTCTTTGGTTGTGAAAAATAATGGATCATTGAGCCCTACTCACTACATCTATATCATTTATAATTGTGTAGAACACATCCCTCCCTTAGTCCTCCCTTTTCCAAACAAAGGAATCAATCTGATTAGTATTTTATTATGGCAAAGTTATTCCAAAACTTTCATGATCCTTTTCACTCTTCTCTGTACTTTTTTTTTTTTGCTCTGCTATGTCATTTTCAGACATAGCAGCCAGAAATTAAAATGGCTTTAGAGTATGGGGGCTTTTTTACTGTGGTATGGTGTAGTTCTCTGCTTCTTTTCTTCTATTTTATTTTTAATATCTTCATCTGCCCTTTTCATAAGTTAGAGAATTCATTAGTCATATTAAGTTGTGCCCAAGAGAGACAATTTGTTTGGCTTTTCAAACACAAACATAATTTTCTTATATATTACACTAACAAATATTGAAGAATTCCAGCCTTTTACTTAGCTCATGTTACTCTTCAAAAAACACTTCAAACCACCCTTAAAACAAATCACTCCCTGAAAATCAGGACTGAGGAATTCCTGTTCTTTTGCTTTCATCCAGGCTTTCCACTTTTATACAGCATAGTTCCAGACAGCAGGACTATGAAATCAGGCATCAGTTTTCAGAGAGAGTAGCCAGGCACACAGCCTAATAAATCAGGGAGAGGAAGCTGGCTGTGTCCCTCAGGTCCTATCTTGGAAAAAGAATAAAATAAAATATATTGCAGGGGACCACAGAAGCTGTCAGGGATCATCTTGGTCTTGGCACACTGACTCCTACCTCCCAGCTTTTGGCAGCTGAAAATCATCCACAAAACACAGGTTGCCTTAGCAATACTGTGGTGATCACCCTGAAAGGCTTTGGTTCCCCACAGCAGCCTCTCCTGAGCCAGCCAGGGTCATTTTGCTCCTTGCAAGTGTTTCTGAGCCGCCTTATCCCTTTTCCCCCAGAGAGCCGCAAGTTCCTCTTCCCTCACCCAATTAAAGCAATAAATGCAAAAACATGTTGGATGATGCTGTGAAGTCTTAAAGCAGGGTCACTTTCAGTCATTCTAGAACTTAAATGAATAATTCAGTTAAATAACTCTATCTTTTCATATCAAAATTAACAAGTGACTGTGAGCAAAAAAAGATTAAGTCAGTGATAAGACATTGTGTCCAGACTCAGCTCCGTGTGACGTGCTTCAAACAGTCTATGAAATTCCTAAAAGTTCTTTCTTCCTGGATTTTTCATGGCTGAATGACTATGTCAAGCCCCTGAACAAGCAATTTACCCTTCACTGTTTTTCAGGATCTGTGAGAGGAATCCCAAATATTCTATGATAAAAAGTGGGACTATTAAAAAATACATCATCTCATTACTGTGATTTATAACCCATATGCTGTGAACCCAGTAGCTCTGGATACCCCAGGAAAATCTTTATTTCTCCCTACAGCTCTTCAGAATCCATTCTATTTCTTTATGCAGGTAAACTGCAACATTGCCTTTGTTACACTTTCATCTTGCACCGACTGTGCCAGCTCTTGGAAGGACTCGCAGCTGCCTCACAGCGGACAGTTAAGAAGGTCCAAGAAGTTTATCTGGGACCTTAGCAGAGAGGAAATAGAAAACAGAGGGATTTTGCACAGCTGCGAAGGCTAAACTGTCCTGTCAGAGAAGTAAAATGCTCAACAAGTCTATTAAAATACCTGCAGAAATTATATGACAACATACTTAAGAGAGTCCAAAGTGAGGAACAATGCCAGAGCACAGTGTAGCATAAAGTCCAGTAGTGAGAGAGGAGTATACAAGTCAGACAACTTGACTTACACATCTCCTAAAAACACATAAAAATTGTCCCTGAATTGCACTGGTTTGTGAAGAGGAAACAGGATATTTCTCATACTGGATGGGTGTAGTTATAGTGATCTTTCTATCTTCTGCATATGCATGGCAATGAAAAGGCATTTAGAAAATACAAACTGTAGATTAAATTAGCTTTTTCAATATATTTGAAAATCACTTTGAAAACAAGCATTTCTTTAAGACTTTTCTTAAAAATGACTGATATCTCTAATATCAAACTATGTTTGACAGAACACGGGGTTTTTAACCTTTCCACTGTCAGGTTAAAACTAGATATGCTCACAGTATATTTTGCTTTACTCTTTGGTAAAAACCACAACTAGTTATACAACAATTATTACTAGCAGGTCATGGTATTCTGATTCTACAGATTCATTTTATGGTGGGGCAAAAGGTCTGAGCAATGTCCCTGTCTTCCAAATGTTCAATAAATAAGATATTTTAACATTAGAGAACAACTGCATTTGTTACACTGATCTACCATGGTAGGAGACATCTAGCATGGAAAACCTTTGACCCTGATGGGACGTGAGAGCAAAGTCAGCAGTTCCACTGAAAACTGAAATTAGCTGTTAGTATCTGCAGTTGTGAAACCCCTCAATGAGGCCTTTGACATTAGATGATGAAGCTCTATATAATTGGAGACAGGATGTGCATGTGTTTGTCTCTATGTGCAAAGTGAAAAGAGAGCGCAGGGAGGGCTCAAATATATTCATTCCTACACAAGACAATTTTGGTGAGGATTTCTGTGAACACTTAAATGCTGGGGTGGTGAGATTGACAGCTGGTGGGGTTTTTTATTTAGCAAATATGATTACATAATATATAATATACAGCTTCCTTTTGGCAATTTAAGCAGATATGAAATGCTGTACCTATAAATGAGCCCTTTTTCTCTCTCAGAATTAGAAATAACCAGGACAAGTTTTCTTCCTAGAAAGAATCATGGGTCTGGAGCAGCTGTAGCAGGCAAAGACTAATGGATCAGGATGCCTCATTTCTTTGCCCTATGTTTTCATCATCCCGTGGATGCTGCTGAAGTTATGCTCAGCAGCTCAGATTTAATGCATTTTCCAGAAATTGGTTATTAGTTCCTCCCCCACGACCCCTATGCAATTGCAATGTGAGGCTTGCTCTTTCATCTACTTCCTTTCATCTCTCTTATCTTTGCCTTGTCTCACATCCCTCTCTTTTCCATCTCCTTCATAGATCTGCTTTATTTTTTCTTCTTTTTCCTTTTAATTCTTCCCCATTAGTCTTTTCTTTCTTTTTTTTTAAATCTTCTTCTTCCATCCTCAGTCTTAATATTATTGAGGTACAAGTAATATGGCACAGGTTAAGTGTCACCTGAAGATTTTGTGCATGCATGTGTAGTCCCAACTATGTGTTTTACTGAGTTATTTGTACCACCAGGTCTTTAATGAAGCATTGCAAATATTTAGAAAAAACAAATAAACTTTTTCCCCTTCCCATAGCAATTTTCTGCTACAAATTATAAAATCACAGCTTAGAAATAACTTAAAATTAATAAAATTGTTAAGTGATACTCTAAAATGAAAGAAACATCTATGTTTTCATATTAATTTTATACAGTTTTATCTTTTTTCACAAGTTAAAAGAGATCGCAGGCAGCACATGTTCAAGGAAGAAAAATGAAACTTCTAAAAATGTCAAAATAGGGTGCTTCAACAATTAAAAGTCTCTTTTTTCCCTCTGAATTTTTTTTTAAGAAGGAATTTTTTTGGAACTGACTCATAAACAAGTTCAGTTACAGGAAGGCTGTGCTTTACAAAGAAAAGGAGTTTGCCAACTACCTCACCACAGAGAGCTTTCTCACTGGCATTTGTTTAACACTCTGCACAGTGGGTGCAACCCTCCTTGGATCCTCTATAGTTGCTCAAGAAACTGTGTATATAGCAGATATTTCTGTGATTGCTTAGGATACATAGACACACTGACTCATTACATTTTAAAACCAATTATGATGGAGCTGAGGTGAACCTTTCTGTTTGTTGGTAGTGACATTCAATTACAACCTGAGCAGCTGCTGGGTTATTTGGATTTTCCCTATGACACAAACAGAAATTAAGTAGAAGGAGAATCAATTCTCTGTGTGGACAGGGAAAACAGAAAACAAAATAATAACCTGTATATTGCCAGATGGGCAGAATCAATATTTAGGATGTTGCAAAAGGTATACAGGTGCTTGGCCAGTTCCTAATCTTAAAGTTCACCGTACTGATCTTATCAAAAGAGCTGAATTTTTCATTTCATTTCTCAAGGATAGGCTTCTCATCGAATCACCTGCGGAGCCTGGGCACTCGTCTTCCTCCCCTTAGTGGGGAGGAGTGGGCAGCTCTAGAATGATCCCTGTCCAGCCCATTTCTCCAGGGACTAAGGAAAGTGCTGGGTTGCCAGGCTCATCACCTCCACTCCTCAAATGAGGGCCTAAAGCAAAATGACATTAAGCCAGACTTGTCATGATTACTTAAAAAGGAACTGAGAAACTGAACACAAATATTTGCTCTCTCAGCAAAGGTGCTATTTGTTCAGGTCACTTCTCTAGCTGCAGTTATGTTTGTAGCTGCTACGCTGGCAGAAGTAGAACCTAAATTTCTTGCACATTTAAGTGCTGCTAATCCTACTTGAGCCACAAAGTAAAATAGTTTCCAGACCTTGTTCCCTACAAGAATTTCTCTTTGAGGTCTGTGTGTGGGCAAATACTCAAGCAGAGCCAAGGTCACTGACATTATGCACATGGACTCTTTCTACTCCTGTACCTGAAACACACTAAAGGTACTTTGGACATATGTTCACTCAGCCTTTTCCTGCTCTGGCAACAATACATGGTCAGGAATACATCCAATTTGTTCTTTGGAAGAACTCACACCACTGAAAAATTTAACTTAAAAAAGGTATAATAATATCTACTTATATATTTGATCAGATTTGGTTTGTTTAATGTGCTAAAGAATACCAGCTCTGCTGAGTAACCATCCATCTGCCTGTAAGGTAAGTCAAATCAAGCCTGTAAGTTAAAAAAACCTGGAATTAGATCATATCTGCCAATAGTACAGTGTAAAGAAGTTCAGTTACCAAGGCTCAGCAGATACATGATGACAATAAATTACTGCAACACACTGGCGTGGAAGGGCCCTCACTTTGATATGTCCATCACGGACACAAACTATATAGGAAACTAACACATCATTCCATTTACAGCTACATTTGGGCAGTTTCAGTACCTTGAACACAGTATCTTTCAATTGCAATCCATTTTTACCACAATCTTACTTTAATAACTGTTCAGGATGTCCATAAACATTTCCTGGGATGTTACATATATTCATGCAATATTTCAGCCATGGCTGCGTTTTCAAGGAAAGGAGGAGAAAGGCTTGTATACGGGTCTTCAAGCTCACATTGCAAATGGAAACCAAATTACTGTTAGGCTCATTCTGCTTCTCCATATCTTTGTTTATTCAAGGTCATTCAAGGCCAGAAGCTGCAAATGGAATATTGAGATTTTAATTTCTGATGCAATGCTCAAATCAAGCCCAGGCTGGTAGTGACAAACTCGTTGGCTGAAAATGAATTAGCAAATTCTGTGAATTCCCACAAGAGAGGCATGTCATCATGACAAAACTTTCAGCTCTTCTCTGTTGTCTGAGAATGAAAGGGCAAGGGGAATAAAATAACATGTCAGCCTCTTACCCCATCAGAATCAAGTCACATCAGCAAGACAGTACCAGGAATCTTGCTTCCATGTACCCATTTTCACCCACACAACTGGATGTAGCTTCTATGCTGTCATTCTGGCAGCTCTTAAGGACACTTGCGAGTGCTTAAGAATGCAAAGATGGTTTTGTTTTATGGAAATCCATGAGTAAGGCCTCCACAATTTTAGTAATTTGGTCTCTCAGTAATGGGATTTAAAATGAGTTTAAATCAGTGCTTAATTTCTGCTCTTTCAGGACAATGCCAGTGATTAGTAGTAATGTTTGACTTCTACTTCCATTTTTTTAATGCAGCTGTAATGCCGTCTGCATTTGGCTGCTGCTTTAATGATTACTAATGACTTTATTTTGAAAGTAATATTACTTTTTGTATTCATTCTCCGGCCTCTGAGCAAAAAGCTAATTTGAGTCAAATTATGTAGTCTCTTCATACAAGACCTTCCGTTGGTTAAACTTCATTTGGAGTCAGTCCGAAGGAAAATGGCAAAGGCACTGAAAGCACACCAGGTATTTACAGGTGGCAGAAAGACTATGACTGTGTGAAAGTGGTGGCTAAAAATAAATAAGCAAAAATAAGCCACCCTAACAAGAAACATATATCAATGACTTTTTAGCCATCAGTTCCAACACTGAAAGCATTTAATGGGTTAAATTTCACTGTTGCATCCTCAGTTCTTATATGTAGAATCATCTCCCATCACATCCGTGCAGACAATCACCTATAGCAGCACTGATGGCTGTGGTCTGTGCAGTCTTTTATTTAAAATATAACTCTGAGCATGCCTTATTTATGCATCCCTTCCTTTCGGATTTCCTGAGGAATTTTTTCTTGACTTACTCCTTGATGGAGAAGTAAATTTGTGGGGGAGAGGGCTGTTGGGAGCTTTGGTGTTCTTGTTGTTTTTCTCTTTTTTTTCACTTATTACTCCTGTTCTTAGAAAATATCAACTCCTTGAGACCTACATTTGTTTGCAGGAATGTATCAATTTTGATGAAGGTTTCCTCTTCCAGTCAAAGGGAGAAGGAAATATGCCTTAGCAGAACTTGCTAATTTTGACATTGATTCAGCATAGAAGAAGCAGCTGACAGCTGTTACTTTATCTTGGTCAGGTTTGGTGTCAGAAAACAAGTCCCTCACTTTGATCAAGCCCTCAAAGTATCTTGATGTTCTGGACTTGATATTTTCTAGGGTTTTTTTGCTGGACCTATTTAAATTAATTTAAATGGTTAAATGTTTGTTAAGACAGAGGGAGGATGATTCATCATGCCAAAAGTCAAGTAACGTCAAGTACAATAGAAAAAGCAGAAAAACATGTTTGGGTTTCTCATATTGCCACTAGTGGTCATATACCTCTTCAGCCACTCATAAAAAAAAAAGGAGAAAGGAAAAAGCAAACATAAAGGTTTCAGTTTCTGCTGGGTCTGTCTGGGATGAAGCTTGCTTTCTTCATGTCAGCCCAAAGGAAGGAGGAAGAGGAAGGATGTTTGTGGTTATGGTATTTGTCCATATCTATGGGTGCTGAGTCCCTTGTTTCCAGGGAATGCCTGCACACTTACCTGCTGATGGGAAATAGTGAATGAATTCCTTTGTTTGGCTCCATGTGCAGTTCTTAATTTCTTTATTAACTGTCATTATCTTGGTCCATGAGACTTTTCACCTTCCCTCTATTTTCTCCCCATCCTGTGGCAGAGGGAATGTGGAAGCAGTTGCTTGGGCATTTGGCTGTTGGCTGGGGTCAGTTGACCAGCCAGCTTTGCTGCGGTTCTGAAAACTTGCAAACCTGACAAGTCTTGGGATAGTGAAAAACTATTTTCTGTTCAAATGTTTAATTCTCCAAATAAGACCTGTACCTGTTTGAATATCCTCCACATTTAATTTGAAATTACTATCATTTGCACCACTCATGGTCAACTTAGTAGACAGTTGGACTCGATGATCTTAGAAGCCTTTTCAAACCTTAATGGTTGTATTTTGCCCCTCATTCCATAAAACGGAAGGAAAAGGGTTTTTTCCCCCACAGAACTTCATCTAAAGTTTTTGGATTTATGGACAAAAGGGAAATTATCAGTGACTAAAACTTACCACCTTTGAAAGATACAGAACATGACATATTTTGTTGAAATGCTTTCACTGATACAAAACTCCATGATGTTATGCTCAAATACCCTCTCCCCCACCCTGAATTTACTACATCATTGAGGCAGTGAGAGCAGGGCCTCCTGTGCTATCCCGTGCTCACTCCAGTAGTTTTCCATCTCCTACATGCTGATGTGTGCTTATCCATCTTCAGCCCTCTGTTCTCACACCCATAAACACACTTGCTCAGGTCATATGCCTTCTTATTAAGAACAATTACAGCACACGAAACTTTAATCTGGCTAGAAATCACCAGTTGCTAAGCAATAGCAACTCAGGCCTTCACCACCAAGAACAGACACTGGGTCCTGGTAAAAACTTCACTGAAGCCTGAGCAACGGCAGCTTCGTTGCCATCGGTAGTGGAGCTAAATACATCAGCAAATCTGCTGAACTAGTTAACAGAAATCACACTTGATGGCAGGATAAATGTGCCCATGGATAATGTTGTCCAGGACAGCATGACAGGGCTTCCTTCAAAATTCATTAAGTTATACTCTTGGTGTTCTGGACACATGGACCCAGCCCCAGTTAGACCCAGGGGCCCCTAAAATATCCCCATTTGTTCTCTTTTGTTTCTCAGTTGGCAACAGCTTTCTTCTTCTCAAAGCTCCAATCAAAAGTGGTAAATAACGAGAAAAACTCCATTAAAAGAACTCCCAGACAGAGAACTAGCATGATATCTGTAAATCGCTGCTCAATCTGTGTTGTAGTAATTTCTCCTCTTATTTTTTCATCTCAAAATTGAAGATTATAAATACTATTCTCTTAAATTTACAAAATCTCATTGCTGCATTGCTCAGCTCATGCATTCCTAATGCTACAATGCTAGATTTAACATATACATAATGAAATAAGTAACTGATACTAGATTATTATGGTTATTCCTAGTAGTATGATAGTATTAGTATTTCTAATACTTATTAGAAGAATTGTTTTACTGAGAACAGTTCACTAAGAAAGTCCACCATCTGGGACAGAAGGGCCCTCAAATGGATGCTAAGGCACCTGGAAACTCTGTAGCCGTAGAATTTTTCATCCTGGTCTTTTATTTTTTTTTAAGAACAGTAATGGCTTCAAGGATGAAAAATGGCATTAGAAAAGTTAACAAAAGCAACACAGAAACAAATATTTGGGTGCCTTAAGTAGAAAGATACAGATGTCTCTTGCATGGGTCATGTTTCATGTAACTGGCAAATAAATATTGTGACAATATACACATAAGATGTGCAGAAACAGACTCTCTAACCTACCACTAATAGTAAACAAATGGATATGCAAATGGAGTGGCAATTTAGGACTGCACCGTCTGCATATATTGAATTCAAAAGCCATCACTAATTGGCATAGATATCTATTTCCATTTACAGGGATCAGATTTCCCCTGGAGATGCAACTAAGACCATACAGAACATATGAAAGTGTGAGTAAAAGTAATTTCAATGTTCCAGTCTGTAGTTTATAAAAATTCTGTGGGTTTTTTATTCTGCTGTTTCAATTATGTCATGTGTTATAATCTCTGTGAAAGTTTTAAAAGTAGACATTAATGCTTCCTTTGGTTGTTTCCACTCTTCTTGCCTTTTTTCTATCCATTTGAACATAACTAGGAGGAATATGATACGTCTGTAGAAAGGAAAATATCAGGCTGAAAAATATAACTTCCTTATATCATGATTAATCAGATAATCAGACATAAATTTTATAGGTATGGTGGTAGAAACCTACTGCCTGCTTGCCAAGTGCAAACTGGAAAAATCTTAACCCAGCATACTAAACAAGAGTTTATAAAGGATTACTAGAATCCTTCCTGTCTGAAATGCTTAAGACATCACACTGTAGGATATAGATGACTCCTTGATCCTAAGAGCCTTTGTCACAACTAACAACATTTTTTTCTGTTTTCCCACCACTAGTCCAAACATTTTTAGCCAAAATTACATTTCTTCTATTGTTTGTAAATCATATTTATAAATTATATATTTTGTTCAATCTTCTCCATTTTCCATGGACACAAAGTCAAAAAGTAGAGGCAGAAGATAATTGCAGAAATCCTTCAGGATCCTAACTACATGTCCAGCCTGCTTTTATTGCTGGGATTTTACTTCATGCACCACCTTCCTGATTTCCTTGATAATTTTTTTAACATCAATTTTTTTCTTATGGCTCCAGATTACTCTCGGTGTTTTCTTTATGAAGTTGATTTTTTTTCAATATGTGTCCAAAACTCACCTCTACATGAAATTATAGACCCTATAATATCCTTGTATATCTTAAGCTTGGCTTTTATTAGTATTTCAAAGCTGTCAATTATCTACTGAGAAAAGCAACAGGCGTTCTTACTTTGTACTTGTGCTGTTCCTTAATTAATTTTCTTAATAAATTGCAAGTAATTAACATTCTCTGGCATTTAAACTACATTTTTTATATCAGAGATTATTTATCTAAACATGTTCAAGATTTCCTCATTAGCTATCAACACTACTTTTTTTGTTCCCATTAATTTTACAGCTATTTATTTCATCATTTGGAGTCTCCTAGAACAAGATGTATCAATATCCGCTAAAATTCACTATGTTTATAACAACAGGTGCCTATGCATATACCACTGGTGAGAAAAATGTTAATACTTCTGATTTGTTGAAGTGGGTGAAGGTCAACATTTGTCTGAAAAGTTGTTAAAAAATATAGCATATGAGGTAAAAGACAGTTAATGAGCAGATGAGAAAGAAATAGCTCATACCAATCAAGCACTTTCAAAAAGCCAAGCCTTCATGGGAAAACCTAAAAGAAATCTTGTCAACATAAGTTCTGCTCAGAAAATATCCACCGTTTTCTGCCTCCTGTTCCCTGGTGTCAAGACATTTTATGAAGATATTTTGATCTCAGCAAAGCTTCACCATAGCTCAGCAAGGGAAATAAATTCATTTTCCCTTGTATCCCTTCCTCTGTTCTCTAGGAGCGTGGCTGCAGCCCAGAGACTCAGCTAAGCAGCATTTTCAGCTCTGAGACAGGCTTGTTTTAGGAAGTACCCCATCTTGTAGCATTTTTCTAGCTGAAGAATTTAAAATTGAGAGGGTTTCATACTGAACTAGAATTAAAAAGAATTAAAATATCCTTCATGAAGCAAACTTTTATTCCTAAGGTGCAGTTACAGCTTTTACATGTCCAAAAAATGTATTCTGTTGGAAAAGAAAAAGGGAGGAAAAAGCACCTCGTGAGAAAAAATGAAAACCAGATTTTGTCTGAAAGAAAATAGAAAGGTGTATTAGTAGAAAAAGAAATTAGAGAATAATGTTGAATACAAGTAAGGATGTCTTTTCAAAGGAATTAATAAAAGTCTAGCTAATTCCTGGGTTCTTCATCCACAGACTCTGAGGATTGGTAACTCAATGCTTGCATGAGACATCAGTTTACCTCTTTACTCTAAACAATTTTTTCTCCATCATTTTTAAGTTTCAAGTATTTTTTGTATCACTATTGTACCTGGTACATAAAACCCTGCTTTTCGTTAAAATGAACCTGTCACTTTTATAATTTGCAACAGCTTCTGCTTGTTGAATTAATGTGAATTTTGGTGGTCTGTGTGGGTTCCAAGGTGCTAACACTCACTTTTTGTTTTTCTGCTTTTAATCATTAGCAATAAAAATAGAATTTAGTTTACTACATGGTGGGAGTCCTGAGGCTTCTGTCTTCAGATATGCCAAATGTCTTGCTTTGTCTAGGCAAAGCCAACTTTGTGAGAAAAACAAAACAAAATAAAGCCCCGAAGACAGCTTTTCAAAATTTAAAAATTTGCTTAAATTGTTTTCCAAGTAACTAAGTCCATGGAAATATATACTTTAGAGATAATATTCTGCATTAGAAATTACTCATCAGACAAATAATAGATCTTTACTCTTGTTGCTTTCTTAGAATTCAGAGTAGTTTTCAGAGTATCCTTTAATCTGAGTCACTACTTTCTTGGAGCCTGTTTCTTCGACAATAAAATGTTTATATCCAACTTTTTGTCACTGTACATCAAAATTAAAATCTAAATGAGATTAAATATGCTCAGTTTGCAAACCTTTTTTATTCATTTCCCTTTTTCTCTTTCCCCTACTAGTCTGGAATTTCTATTGATAACTCTTCATGATTCATGCAGACTGCACTGTACTAAAAATCCTGGAACTTTGTCTTTTGCTTTCTGACCCTCTTTTGACCATCTCCTTTTTTGCTTTTCTGACCATGGCATGTTTGCAGCACATACCATCTCTGTCATCTCTGTTCTGTGCAAAAAGGACCAGATGCCATACTTGGGATGTTCTCTATGGATAACAGCATCATGAGCAAGTCAAACTACAAAGTAAGGAAAAATAATAATAACTAAAAAACCTCATAATAAAAAAGTCTTCATTTATGATGTGTAGTTCCTTCATTCCTAAAAACAAATATGAGTTGATGACAATGACCAAAATGCATGGAAAGGACGGACAGGAGTCAAACAGGAAAGACTGAGTCTGAAATGCTTAGAAAACATGAATGCTCAAGTTATGCGTGGCTGAGCAATCAGAAAGCTGCAAAAGATATTTTTCAGATTTTTTCCCAGACCATAGGCTGCAAATTGGGCACCTGAAAGTTGCAGAAAAAGTTTTAACTTTTACCAGGTAAAAATCAGGAGGAGATTCACACATTTTTAAAAGGAAATCACCAGTTTACAATTAATCAGAGAGTGGAAAAAGCTACACAGTTCCCTTTTCAAAGATTTTACTTTCACAGATCTGCTTTTGAGCATGCAGAAAGAGCACAAATAAAGTGTAGAAGAATTAATGAAAGGAAAAACAATACATAGAAATTGTGAAGCATTGCTCTTGTAGGTGAATGTCAAGGGGATAAGGGGTTGAGTAGCAACAGGATGCAGTTTGCTGAATTAAATGAAGAGTCTGCATGTCAAAGTTAAGAATAAGGTGATATTTTTACCTTAGCTTTTCTCTGAAGATCTGTGCTGTCCTTTCTGCTGCTAGAACATAATGGAAAATTTGACCTTTCAAATCCTTTTCCCTAAATTTCTTGTGATAAATATTTCATTTAATACACAAAACAGAGTTCAATATTCTATTTTCAATTTTCAAGAGCAAGTTAGTACAGTTGGCCATGCTTTCCAGGGCATGTTGAGCCTCTCATGTCCTGGCCTTTCAAAGGGCCTTTCAAAGATGAACTAAAATTCACAATTACAGCTAACTTTCTGAAAAACAAATAAAAAAGATAAAAGATTGGTGAGGTGCCAGAATCTGGGCAAATGGGAGAAAGCTGTGAATAAGGAACTTGTGAATCTTAATTATTAGTTTTGCTGCTGGTTTGATTTGAATCCTTGGACAAGTGGCAATCTTTCTGCCTCAGCTATTCAATCTCCATAATGTGAAATACAGCTGTACTCTTCAAAGACAGCTCATGAGCTTCTATTTCTGAGTTTATTCAGGTCTTTGTTGCCAAAGTGGCTGCAATGGGCCCACTGAAAGCAGTGCTGAGATGAAGTAGAATGGGCAGTGCTCATGGAAGGGCTGTGTGTCCATCCACCTGTTTGCTACAGCTGCTGGTTTCCTATGCGGGACCATGGCACCAGCTGCTCCCACAAACAGAGGCATTTCATGCCTTTACACCTCCCCTGGTCTCTGTTTGCCCCTCTACAGCTTGCAGCCTCATAAATATAATGATTAAAAATATGATCGTTATAAAATATAATACCATGCAACTACTAGTCACAAACTGGCTTAATTTTCATATCCCAGCTCCTAAAGCACACATTCTAGGCATCCCAGCACTCTGTGACAGCTCATTCAAAACAAGTAGGGACAGAAACATAAATCCTGTTAAATTACTTCTGATACAGAATTTTATTTCACCAGTATGTTGCTATTTATAGATCAGAATAGCTGGATGGATAATTTCAAACAAGCAGAAAGTGATAATAGGCATTGCACAATATGAAGACTAGATTCAGCATACAGATGCCAAATCTGGTGGTAGGTACAACACTTCAGCAATACTTGAAGAAAAAGGTAATGTGCAAGGCAAAAAAAGAATGAAATAAGGGAAACAATCTTATTTTCATTTAAGTTGAAATAATTTCAAGCAAATGTTTAAGACAAGTATTAAAGAAAAATGTTGCTATTTACCTAATCTATGTTTTACTACAAAAAGCTAGAGGTTTTCCTTGGACTAGGCTATCTAGTCCATAGGCTATCTAGTCCACTAGGCATAGGACCATTTGAGCTTCATTTTTTCTTTTATTCACTGTCATAATTTAAGTTTGCACTGAAGTCAATGATGAGAGAGATTTCCAACATGCCTAGAGCTCACTGTATTATTTCTACAGTAAAAACAATGAACAGAAATGTGACTTGAGAATGCATTCAAGTACAGCACAAAAATACATCTGTTACCTCTAAAAGTCAGTAGGCATGGCACTATGGAATAAGAGCCTCATATTTCACTGTCCTGTGAGATAGATTTTTTGGGGGGGATGGAAAACAGCCAAACATAAATGTATTGAGTTATCTTCTATTTCCATGTAAGACTCACTCACATTTAGACCATATTTAACATAATTATTATATATTCTTTTGTTAATTCTACACTACCATCCTGCTCAAGGCAGTATCTAAATTCTGTTTCCATGGCACCATTTACCACTTTTTCTGTGTGCATTACTAGAAAATCCCAAGAAATGTTGCATTGCTGTACCAATAACTGAGTTATCATAAGCTGTGGAAAGAAGCTGGAAACAAAGCAATAGATACCTTTTCTCTTGATTTCTTGGATTGGTGTTTGTGGAATTTTTCTTCATCTGTAACCAAACTGCTATATTTTATTCACAGCACTGTAACACCCTTCCAGTCCAGCTGGATCATGCTGGGTTCAAAGGAAAAGCCTACAAGTTATATAGATGAGAAATACTACTTACAAGCTATAAGTACACTTACAAATTAAACAATGCCCAGGAACGTCCCCAGGCTCTGGTGTGTAGTCAGATGCGGATAAATTGTTAGATTGGTCTGCTGGATGTTTTTTGCTGGTGCCACCTAGCATAAAACCACATGTCCTGAAGGGGTTTCAGCAGTGGTATGAGATCAGAATGTTGCAGGGAGATGAAGAGGTCTCTGCCATTTCCAACAGATACTTTTCTGCACATCCATGTGCACAGGCATGTCTTGGAGGCCAACAGATTTAGTAACAAAAGGTAGCTCAGATCATGCCACATAGTTTCATTGCCTATTCCAGGGTGTGCTTCTACACAGATGTAGACAAAATACCTACCCCATGCGGGAATGTTAGCAGCAGGAACAGCTTTTACAGCCACCTCACCATGTTGTATCAAGGCCAAAAAAATTCTAAATGTCTGGCTATAATTTGTTATGCTTTTATTAAGATATTATAGGTGAGATTTAATTCACCCATAATAGCTACACATTAATGAAGGTGTCTACATATTTGCTAAGCATCTGAGCTGCCACATACTCAAAGATTTATTCAATATAGTCAGTGGACTCTATATGGTGAGCTGAGGCCCCACTGATGAGATCTTCATTGACTGTCATGGGAACTTAGATATATAGACATCTTTGTCTGTAGATACATATATTTGACATATTTGCATGTAGATACATATATTTAATTCTGAACTGAGTTTTGTCCAACACATTTGTGCTTGCCAGCATTACTTAAGATCATTCTAAGCATATGGATATGAGAAAAACAGAGTAATTTTCTTGATTTCAAAATTGTAAGTGAAGCTAAAGAATCAAATGATAAATCAAGAAAGTATGGTTTTAATTTGTACATGAAATCTTATTCCTCCTTCCCTGTTCTAGCACCTTGGCTGACTTTAAGGCCTGGAAGCTTGGGGTGCATAGGTCAGCTGAGTTGTGTCTCTCATTTAACACTGGGACTGGAGCATAGTCCAGCTCCTACTGATGTCCAGGAAAAAGAGCTTGGGGAAGGCAGGTCCTTCTAGCATGCAGATAGATGAAGCATCGAGAGAGAGTTGGGAAGCACTCAAAATTCTTAGCAGACACATTCTATGTTTCTCATTCTCCTCTCTCCCTTTTGTTGAGGATGGGAACTGTGGTTTCTTTTTTTCATCCCTTTCATCTCAAATTCCTTCCTGGTCACTAGGAGGTAACTTGAATAACACAGAACTCATTCACTGGCAGTGGCCAAGAAGAACTTGGAGTTCTTTCCTTTCCTCTTCTCTGTTTCCACTTCCCTCCTTTCCATCCTACCCACATCTCAAGACTTCCCATTTGGGAAAATTTTATTTCTGATGCATCATTTTATCTAACACATGAAAATTGCATCATAGTTTTTGTAAACAACCCTAAAATGGGGAAATGTTAGACAGGTTACTATGTTTTAACTCTTATAGTTACAAACTATTCCTGTTGAAGACACCAAAACTGGAGTTATTAATAGCATACAAGTGTTTTTAAAATATCAAAATGTAATTATTTTCATAATAAATAGTATCTTAAATTCAGTGTGTGAAAACTAGCTACTTGTACTATTAAACTGCTAAAATGACCTTAGCCAGTATTTCTTTGATGGATATCACCAGAAACATTCAAAAGATTTATATATGAGAAGCTTGTATTTCATCAATAAAACTAGCTGACTTCATATTTTTAACAAAGGCCCAACTTACATGCACTGATTTTCATTTCCCTTGAATTGCTACTTAATTTATTGCTCAAATAATTTTTTAATTTCTCAAATTATATTATTACAAGTGGCTGACTGCAACTGGGCAAGTAGTGGCATCCCAACCTATTTATAATGCTTTTCAAATATATTGTAATGTGTAATTTCTATAGGCTATGTAGCAATAAAAATGACAAAAAGAATAAAACATCCTCAGTGAACACTCTTCCAGTTATTCTACCACTAAGTGGTCTAGAGGGTTAGCATATTCATAAATATATATATTTTACTCAATTTAGTGACAGGAGTGCACAATTATCATATTGACAGTTTCCCTCATAATATATTTGCCTTCGGCAATTTATGCTTTCTATAATGAGAAATCTGGCTATTTTATTACATTTGGCACAAAGCACTTAGATAATAGTCAGAGCCTGGAGAACAACACAAGATAAATTACCATTAATGGTGTAGCTTTTCCCCACTACACTTATAAGAACTCAGCTGTGCTACAGCTGTTGCCAACTATTGCTAAAGAAATGAAGCAGTTTTCTCTCTCTCCTCCCAACCTTCATTTATGAGATTTTCTTTTTTACTTTTCAGCAAAAAAATGTGTTGACTTCTGAAAACCATTAACATGGAGGTAAAGGCAATCTGTACATCACATACTGTTCAAAAATGCATCCTCCAATTCTTTCTTTTGGTTTTCCTTCTTGTCTTTTCTTCTCTAATAGAAATATAAGATTGAAAGCTCCTAAGATGAAAAGGGTCTCATAAAATTTCTGTGTGATAGTCTCCTTTTCTGTAGCCATTAATTACTATCTGCTACATCTCTGTGCACAACTGTACACTTGAAGGACTCTCATGAAGTTCACATTTGCTCATAATGTAACACGTTCTGAAAAGAAATAGGGTTCAAATCCTCGTTCTGGAACTAGTATAGATGTGACATATGTGACACACCAGAATTTAAGCAATCCTTTTGACAAAGAATTCCTATTTCAAACTTACAGAACTCACTTTCAGAGCTAGACTTACAAAGGGATCTAGATTCTCAAATCTGCTCTGACTACACACATATATAATATAAATCCCACCTATCTATCTAAGACAGAATCTAACCATATAACTACCTAAGTAAGAGTCCAAAGGTTTAGATCTCAGATCTGCACTGTGTTACTAACTCTAATTTTCCCTCAGAATCTAACATTTTCACTACTGTTGTTCATCTGAAACATTGATTAGGTAGGTAGTAGAAAGCACCTAAATTCCTACAGGAGATGCAAGGTAGGCATTTTTTCACATATTTAATCTATTCCCTCAAACTCTATTTTTAATTTTCTACACTGAGCAGCTCTCTCAAGAGATCTATAAAATTTCCTATATTAATACTTAAATGCATTAAATATTAACCATCAATTATTGTTCAATTAACCAAGAAGTAAACAATGATTATAATATCTCTAATACGTACTTCTCATCAGTACATCTCAGAGGATTTTTTGATAGAATAGTTGGTAGTTGATGTCACTATTCATAATTTCTGAATTGGGAAACAATGAAGCAAGGTTTTGTTTCTAGAAGTTATGTCACAGGCTACATTAATAAGTAGATCTCCTGAATCCCTGGTTAATGTACTATTCAGATAAAGAACACAAAAGAACCATTGAAGACAGAAGCAATGAGTTAGTTGGTCTTCATAGAGTAATAAACAGTCTCTAATTATTCCTCTGTTTCAACAGACAAATCACACAAAAGGATTTACTCTTGTTCTTTTGTGCCAAGTGGAAACCTGTGATTTGGGATCCTTTCCATTGAGATGAAAAAGAACCAGAGGAAAACTCAGCTAATGTAATTTGGAATTCCTTTTGCATCCCATCTGAGACACACAGTGTTCAGGCTTTTATAGGAAAACCAGAGTAAACAGTTGGGCTCAAGGACTGTCTGTGTCTCACTTTTATTTCCACCAGACAATTTCGCTTATTCAATGTCTGAATAGTTATTTATAAGCAGAGGTGTTCACTTGTCCATTCTGCATAGCTTATGTTTGTAAGAGATGAAAAGCAATTAACATGGTGATGACTCTGAGCCAGTAAGTTCTGGAGAGGGAGGATGTATTAGCTTAGGGTCAGCATCCTGGTAGCCATATCCAAGTAGCTTTCATTTGGCCTGGAGCAGGAAAGAGCAATCTCTTGTCTATCTAGGAAACAGTGGTTTAGACCCAGAACTGACAGCTGACTCCCTCAGCTTCACGCAAAGTTTCTCGTTATATTGCAGTCAGCAACAGCTCCTCCAAGTTGGTGTTTCCAGACGTTTTGCTGCTGCTGCAAAACACTGAGCACAGGGTACAAATAAACAGGTGTACTGAGTAAACCACACAAAGATGTAGTCTACAATGCCTGGTCTGTAACCAGTACTTACAAAACTACTTTAAAGGTGCCTTAGGATGTGTATGCGATTTGCAGAGATACTAGATTGGTACAGACATACAAAGGAAGTCTCATTCTGAGCATTTATTACCTGGATACAGCATCCAAATGCCTACTTCAACATGTCATTTCAAATTTTGACAAGGTGACCATTCTTGGCTGACTACTTCAAAGAGTAACTGTGCTTTGAAGTGATTTTGAGCTTTTGCACACATCTCTGTAAAACATCCATTACAGCCATTTCCAGGAAACATATGAGGACAACACACATAAACTATGTCTTGAAGGCTCAGATCTACCTTTGGGCATAAAAACGCAGCTTTTTCTGAAGTCACTGAGCTTCATATCATCCTCAAACTAATAAAAGGAAAAATTTCCACACCTTGAGCCTGCTATTACATGCATCTCAAAAGCTCCACCCTGTGTTATCTAATTTCTGTCCCCTCCCAAGAAACTGTAAGAAAATCTTTCAAGAATTATGTTACAGCACAGAGTTGTCACAGCCAGTCTGTAAAATGTACAGCCTAAATAAGTCCGAAATGGCACAGTTTTCTAAAATGTCTGCATTAAGGATGATATATGTTCTCAATTACATGTACAAAAGCACCACACAGCTATGACCTGAAACAAGGAAGATACATGTTTGAATAGCTCTCAGTGGTAATGGGACTACAAATGTTGCCTTCAGCTGTTTTCTCTGCTTTTCGAAGCAGGCTGCCACTTTACCTGAGTCTGCAGGAGCCCAGCAAAGGAAGAAGAGACCTTGACTGACCCTAAGTGCAGCAGATCATCCAGCAGAGAGCATCTCCCACACAAGGCATGGTAAAAGAGCAATGCTGTTCAATATTTGGCAATAGAAAATGGCCATAGAGAATTTTCAGCTATGAGAATCTTCCTTTAAATTGGAAAAAGAAAAATTCCAAAGCAGCTGCTGGACAATGGCATCAGTAAAGTGATATTTCTCACTACTCTCCTCATGACATTTTTTTTTTTCCTTTTGACCTCCCATTGTCCCAATGATAGGTACACATATTTACACTCTGTTAATAAATTCAATTGACTAAATCCATCAAATTTTGCATATTCAGTAGGAAAAAAAAACCCCTAAAATTGTTTTTGAAAATTAATCAGGATGCCTAGCTAGCCAGCCTCTTTTTCTTCATAAATCACATCTTTTAAATGAGGCTTGCATTTTAATCTTCACTGGGGCAAAATTCAAATTAAAAAATTGTCATGAGGAAGTTGACATGTAAACACTACTATTAGAGATGTAAACACTGCTACTGAAGAGCAGCCAAAAGACAAATGGTCAGCTATCCTGTGTGGTGCCTATACACTGCTTGCCTGATGCAGGGACTTGACTCTACATCTCTCAATGACAGCTAAGTACCCTAACCACAAGGCTAATGGTTTTTTTCCTCCAGTTGGAGCTGCTCCATCTTGTTTAAATAATTAAGCATTCAGTGACCCCTGAAGAGTGTGTTTCTCTAATCCAGTGACTAGGACATTTGCTTGGCAAATTGACCTGTTGATCTAAGAAAGTATTATTCTCCAAAGACATTTACAGTCGATTTATTCCTATCTAAAAAGGAGAGATTTGGGGTTTTTTACTCATCCCTGCATTAATTCTTTCAACAGTCACCTATCTCTTGATTCAGCACTGGTTGCCATTTTTCACAGTGCTGGTAAGTGAGCCATTCTCTATGCAGCACATTTGCAGGGTAACAAAACGTTTGTATAACATAAAATGGGCTTAACTAATATAATAAAAAATGGATTTAAAGCAATTATTTCTGAAAATGTTGCTATTATTAGGTTTGGAAAAGGGCTAAAGATGAGTGCATATATAAATAGATGCAAAATGCACACTTGATACACTTATATATACTTGCTTGGTGCACAATTATAAAGTCTGAATATAGACTTTCCATCTCTTGTATGGTACCAAGTACCAAAAAAGTAATATTGAGGACTGTGTAGACAGCTGTAGCAGAGAAACCCATTAGATATGGAGTGTTTCCATATAGTAGAGGGTCATGAACTTTGTTCTTTGGTCCTGCTTTAGGTACAACTGTATTTAATTCCATTATGAACTTTATTAAGCAGCAAGAATATCAGAAACACTGTAAGAATCCCATCTCTGCAGTGACACAAAAATTTTGCTAGAGGTCTGCCAAGCTCTTCCTAGCCAAATCAGTGTTTTGAATGTAAAGCAAGTCTGGCCCTTCCAGCAGCTCACTCTGCCAGCTCCACTTGAAGGTCTCTGCTCAAAGTGCAAAACTGCAAAAAAAATGACAGTCCATTTATGCAGTCCTGATGTCTATCTGTTTCCAACATTTTTATCTGGAAATTCATAAAGCATATTGGGGCAGGCATGTAAATACCGCTCCAATTTCCTCCACAGGATTTGACAGGTAGCATACTTGTTGGGATTGGCTGAAGCCTTCCCACCTGGGCTCCCTCCAGGCAAGCACATGGCCATGTTCTAGGGCTCTTTCTCCAGGACGTTTTGAAAGAGAGAAGACTGCCCTGAGAGACGACAGTTTAGCCACTTACTGTGGCCCATTTTACGTACTAAAATAGATTCAGTGAAAGAGGCTAAGTAGGTAAAATTGACAGCTGTTGCAGGGCTGGATACAGTTCAGGGACTAGTGCTACTTGTTGCCACAACCCGCTTTACTGCCTGGCTATTGTGGCTTGGTTTCAAGCGCAGTTCCGTACCTGTTAGGGAAGAATCACTGCAGTGACCCGATGCTGGTGGCTCTGCCCAAGGACAGACTGCCCTCCCTCCTGTCCTGCCTCCTGCCCACCAGACCTGCTGAGAGGCAAGGCTGTTGCATGAGGCCCATGCTGGGAAGAGGAGTTTGCATCATCCCAGCTTTAGTTCTCCCATCAGGCACCCATCTTCTGCCCCCTGTGCCAGAGTGAGGATAAACCAGAACCTACCACAGAACACACTGAAACAAAGTTAAAAAGGCAGCCCTAAACAGCCTATACAAAGACTGTGCCTGACACCCTGGGCA